>NW_028273662.1:0-600000 GCF_024610735.1 Ursus americanus
CATACCCTAACCCTAAACCGTACCCAATCCCAATCCCTAACGTGTTTCCTAACCCGTACCCTAACCCTAATCCGTACCCTATGCCGTACCCAAATCCGTACGCCAACACTTACTCTAAACCGTCCCCTAACCTGTACCCTAAACCGTACCCTAATGCGTACCCTAACCCATACCCTAAACCTAACCAATACCCTAAACCTAACCCGTACTCCAACCCTAACCCTAACCCTAAACCCGAACCCTAAACCCTAACCCGTACCCTAAACCCTAATCTGTACCCTAACCCATAACCTCTAACCTGTAACCCCAAAACCCAACCCTAACCCGTACCCTCTCCTTACCCTAACCCTAACCCCTACCCTCACCCATACCCTAACCGTAACCCATACCCTAACCTTAACCCATACCCTAACCTCAACCCATACCCTAATCTGTACCCTAACCCCAGGGATTGGGTACACCTGAGCCCCACCACGGGACTCATCCTGCCACCCCTCAGGAAACCATGCCCATTGGGGCGCCACAGAACATCCCATGCAAGAGAACTGGTAGGGCCCCCCTGAGCCCCCAGGGATCCTCGGTGGCCCCTACACCCCAACCCTGAGGCCCACACTCATCCCGCCCCACGCCTTCCCTTCAGGTTGCCACCGAACTCATCGCAGAGCCGGCAGATCAGACCTGCCGGGTTCCTGGGGCCTACACCTGACCCTAGGTCGGCTGGGTAGGGCCCCTCCCCTGGGGCCCGGTGCCGCAGCCCCAGGGACTGGGGACACTTGAGCCCCACTGAAGGATAAAGCCTGCCAGCCCGCGGGAAACTGTGCCCCTTGGGAGGCTGTAGAGCATTCAGGGCGGAAGAACCAGGAGGGCCCCCAGAGCCCCCGGCGAACTTCGGCGATCCCTAAACTCAACTGTGAAGCCCATGCTCACCCCACCCCGCACCTTCAACTCAGCCCAGGGCGGAGCTTGCCACATAGTGGGCAGATCTGGCCTGCGGGATTCCTGGGCCCCAACCCTAACCATAGTTCATCTGTGGAGGGGCCCCTCCCCAGGAGCCTGGAGCCGTAGCCGCGGGGATTCGGGACACCTGAGCCCCACAGCAGGACTCAGTTTGCCACCCTGTAGGAAACCGTGTGCCTTGGGAGGCCATAGAGCATTCAGGGCGGGAGAACCAGGAGGGCCCTCCTGAGCCACCAGCGAACTTCGGTGGCCTCCCGCACCCCAACCCTGAGGCCCATGCTCACTCTCCCCACATCCTCACCTCAGCCCGTGTAGCTCGCCATACAGCCAACAGATCGGGCCTGCGGGGCTCCTGGGCCTATCCCTAGCCCTAGGTCTGCCGTGGGTTTGGGGGCCTCCCCAGGAGCCTTACACCACAGACCCGGGTAATTGGGATACCTGTGCCCCACCGCAGGACTCAGCTTGCCACCCGACAGGAAACCGTGCCCCTTGGGGCTCTATAGAGCCTACAGGGCACGAGAACTTGGGGAGGCCCCCGGAGCCCATCCCCATCCTTTGGCAGCCCCCCGTGCCCCAACCCTGAGGCCCATGCTCACCCTCCCCAATGGCCTCCTCTCAGCCCTCCACAGAGCTCGCCGCACAGCCTGCAGATTGTCCTTGCCGGGCTCCTGAACACTAACCCTTACCCAAGGTTGGCCACAGAGGGGCCCCTCCCCGGGGTCCTGGCACCCCACTCCAGCGGATTGGGGACACCCAAGACCCACCGTAGGACTCAGCCTGCAACCCACAGTAAACTGTACCATTTTGGGGCACAACAGAGCATTCAGGGCAAGAGAATTGGGGCACCCCCTGAGAGCTCCTTCTGCTGAACCCCGACCTTTGTGGGCCCTTCCGGATGGAACCTCAGGCTCACACTCACCCGCCCTTGTGCCCTCATCTCACTCGGCCTGGGAGTTCTCTGAGCACTGGGCAGTTCGGACCTGCTGTCTCTTGAGGCCTAACCTAACTCTGGGTCTTCTGCTGAGGGTCCCTCCCCGTTTGCCTGCCTCCAAGGCACCAGGCATTGGGCTCACCTCTGTACGACTAGAGGACTCACCCTGCCCCACAGGAGGAAACTGTCCATTTGGGGCTGAAGCAAGGATTCATAGGAAAATCGGAGGGCCCCCTCAGCCCATCCCAGGCAACCCCCACTTTCAGAGATCTCCCCGGATCCAATTAGTAGTTCACACTGACCTTTAAACTTGCTCTCCACGGAGATCTTTTGAAATTCTCCACACTTCCAACCGATGGCATCATCCAGCTTCAGTGCCTTACCCAGCTTTAGGTCTTGAGATGGATTAAAATGGGAAGTCATTTCAATGATGACGACATACTGGTGACCAAAAGATACATGCATAAATGCTTCATATCACTTGGCTTCAGGGAAATGGAAATCTAAACCTCTATAGATGCCCTACCACACGAGGCCGAATATCTAAAAATAAGAAGACATGAAACTACACATCTTGGAGAGGATGTGGAGAAACGGGAACCCTCTTACACCCCTGTAAGAATGCAGTGCGGTACAGCCACTCTTGAAAATGGTACAGAGTTTCCTCAAGAAGTTATAAATAAAGCTACCCTATGTCCCAGCAATTGCACTACGGGATATCGACCCCAAAGAGACAGATGTAGTGAAGACGGGACACATGCACCCCAGTGTTCATAGCAGCAATGTCCATAATAGACAAACTGTGGAAGGAGTGCAGATGATCATGGACAGATGAATGGATAAAGAAGATGTGGATCATATATATATATAATGGAATATTACTCAGCCATCAGAAAGGATGAATACTTACCATCACACCGACATGGGTGGAGCTGGAGGGTATTATGCTGAGTGGAATAAGTCAATGAAAGAAAGACAATGATCATATGCTTTCACTCCTATGTGGAATATCAGAAACAAGGAAGAAGACCATAGGGGAAGGAAGAGAAAATAGAATGGGAAGTCATCAGAGAGGGAGAAAACCCATGATGGACTCTTAACTATCGCAAGAAACTGATGATTGTTGGAGAAGTTGGGGGGGGGGGTAACTGGGTGAGTAGCATTAAGGAGGCCACATGATACAATGAGCACTGGGTGTTACACACGACTGAAAATTTATTTAAGACTACATCTGAAACTAATGGTGTACTGTAAGTTGGCTAATTGAATTTAAATTAAAGAACAAAAGACCTCGAATAAACAATCCTAAACATTTGTATGGATCCACTAAAGATTTCGAACAGACAGTGCAATGTGGAAAAGAAAAACAAAGCTGGAGGACTCACTATTTCAGATTTCAGGTTATACTACAAAGCTGCAGTCATCCTAACAAGAGAGTACGGCACAAAAATAGAAACAGCGACCAAAGGAACACGATACAAGTTCAGACAGAAACCCATAATTATGTGGTCCATGAATCTTCCACAAAGCAAGCAACGATATCAAAAGGGAAAAGGACAGTCTCTACAGCAAATGGTGTTGGGAAAACTAGACAGCTACGCACAAAAGAATGAAATTAGACTGCTTTCTTACACAATACAGACAAACACAAAACAGTTTCAAGACCTCAATATGAGACCTGAATCCATAAAAATCCTACAGGAGGGAAGACAGCAACTTCTTGACATGGACCATACCAACGTTTTTCTAGACTGTGTCCTGAGGCAAAGGAAATGAAAGCAAAAATAAACTATTGGGAATACAGCAAAATAAAAAGTTTCCACACAGCAGAAGAACAATGAAAACGTAAAAATCATAAGACAACCTACTCAAAGGGAGATGATATTTGCAAAGATCATATGCAATAAAGGAATAGTGTCCAAAACATATACAACTGATACTACTCGACCCCCCAAAAAACAAATAATCCAGTTAAAAAATAGGCAGAAGACATGGACAGACATTTCTCCAAAGAAGAAATACAAATGGCCAACAGTCCCGTGAAAAGATGTTCACCATCACCCATCATCAGGAAAATGTAAATCCAAAGGACAATGAGGTCTTACATCAAACCTGTCAAAATGGCTAACATCAAAAGCACAACAAAGAGCAGGTGTTGGGAGGATGTGGATGAAGGGGAATCCTCGTGAACTGTGGGTGGGAATGCAAACTGTGGTGGCCACCGTGGAAAACAGTATGAAGGTTCCTCAAAAAATTAAATATAGAACTACCCTACGATCCAACAATCACACTACTCGTATTTACCCAAAGAATAGGAAAACAGTAAGTAAAAAGGATACGTGCACCCCTATGTTTCTTGCACTATTATTTACAATATCACAATATGGAAGCAACCCAAGTGTCTGTAGAAAAATTGACAAATGAGATGATAGATGTGTGTATTCACACACACACACACACACACACACACACAATGGAGTATTACTCGGCTTGAAAAAGAATGAAACCTTGCCATTTGCAGCCACATGGATGGAGCTAGAGAGTATTATCCAAACTAAAATCTGTCAGTCAGAGAAAGACAAATCCCATATGATGTCACTCTAATGGGGAATTTAAAAAACAAACAAAAGTAAATAACTAAAAGAGAAAAAGGAGACACACCAAAATACAAACTCTTTTCAATAGAGAACGGATGGTTACCAGAGAGGAGGTGGATAGAGGGATGAGTGAAATAGATGAAGGGGATTAAGAGGACACTTTTCTTGATGACCACTTTGTAATATATAGAATTACTGAATCACTCTACTGTACACCTGAAACGAATGTAACACTGTATGTTAGCTCTAATGGAATTAAAATAAATTTTAAAAAAAGATTTTTCTTTCAGAAACCTCTTTGAAAAAGCTTTTCCTGTGCAATGTGCAAAAGCCCTACTTGGGATTCACTCTACAATAATTATTCACTTAATGCCTAAAATTCAGATTTCACTGCGTTCTTACTGTGGATCCCAGCCCACGGGAGCCATGGTCCCTTTCTGTCCAGGTTCAGCACCTATGCATTCAAGATTGGAAGTAGAGACACATATCACTTCACAGTCCAGAAAGCTATTATTGTTTCTGTTTCAGTGTGAGAGAGTCACAGACTTTGGGACAGGTTTCAGAGCAGGTTTATTATGGATTCTGGATCTCTACTTCAATGTTCATTGCCTGGATCCATTTGGCTAATAGGTTCCCTGTGGATGGGCTTGCTTCCAAGCACATACATGGAAGATGAAACGGTCGGTGGGCTCGGTGCGGGACAGGAAGAAGACCAAAAGCAGACAAGGGTCCGACCCCTCCCCTGATCCAGGAACTGCTATGGGAGAGGGTACGGGAGGTAGAATCCATGCGAAACTCCAAGGTCACCAGCTGAACACAGGAGGCACAGGTCAAGGGATCTGGAGATGCAGGGGTTGAAGGCTGCTCTGAGCTACTTCTGGGAGGAAGGGAGGGAAGGAATGAGAAGGAGACACTGCCTGCCCCTGGCCTATGCCATCTGCCCACCGCTCCGACACGCATCAGTCTATGAGCTGACACAGCCTGGGCTCAGGATGGGCTGGCTCGGGTCCCTCAATCCTCAGTGGGACAGCTGGCCCCAGGGCTCAGAGACATGCTGAGGGAGATGAGAGGGAAAGCTGCCCTGCCCAGGTCATCCCCTCCTTGAGCAGACAGCCCTTCAGAACTGCTAAAAAAAAAAAAAACCCACTAACGGGGTTGAAAGACATGCCATGGATGAACTAAAGCATAGAGATATGTAAAATAACATTCATTTTTAAGTTCAGAGCTGTCAGCTCAGGAAGTGGGGAGAGCTTCCCTGAAGAAGACTGAGGGGAGTGCAGGCCATGCTGAAAAGGGAGACATGGCTCTCCTGATTTTGGACCTGCAGCCCCCTTCCAGGGCAGGGCATCATCCTCGCATCACAAGAGATCCATGGAAGTTTTCCATCAGGGCCAGATGTTTGTCTCGAGAAGGCTACCCTGTCATCGGACTGCACAGGGCACCAGGGACGAGGGCCAGATGGAGGACGGACAATACCCCGGAGGTCATGGGGCAAGAGCAGAGGCACATGACCTTGAAGATGATGATGAAATGCAGGAGGTGGCAGCATGGAGCCGGCCCAAAAGTGCCATGGGAGCAGTGCCCACAGCTACACTGACTGGGTGCCTTCTGTGCCAGGTGTGGCTGACTTCAGTGGGCTCCAGACTAGTCCTGAGCACAAGTCTAGGAAGTGTGCACCACCCCGGCCTCCTCTTCCCTTGCAGCTGCTAGGAATCACGGTCACAGACCCTGGTCAGCTTTCGGGGAAACCAAGCAGTGGCTCCCCCGCACGCTGCACCTCTGGTGGTGGTCCATTGCGACCCTCGTGCCTGGCCAGACACTGATGTCTACCTGTCTCCACACAAATCCACAGACAGGAGGGTGTCCCTGAATTCCACAGCACCTGATGAGACAGATCCACAGAACCCAACACCCAGTGGGTCACTAGGGACCTCACCTATGGTCATGGAGCTCACCATACCCTATTTCTGTCGCTTCCCACAGAAAGCCTGCTTCTGATCCCCCACAATACCATACATCCTGGTTGCTGACCTGGGGTAATGCCATGAACCCACATGGCACCTTTCTTTAAGTAAAGGCTATGCCTACACCTCCTAGAAAATATTTAATGAAGTACAAGTCCATCAGGACTATGGTGTGAACGGTAGCATACAGCCTGCATGGTAGTAGTCAGTAATTCTAACGAGGGTTAACCCCACCCCCCGTCTCACAAAACCTTCCTCCATCCCCACTGAACTCATGGTATGCCTCAAAAAACCCTCCAGGAAACAAACCTTTCATCTGAATGCGCTCTTCACCTTCTGCTTCAAATCTTGTCCAACCACAATGATATGAAACTAGAAATCAGTCTCAAGAAAAAAATGGGACAGTCAAAAATAGGTGGAGATTTTTGGGGCCTGGGTGGCTCAATCGTTAAGGATGTGCTTTCAGCTCAGGTCTTGACCCCGGATCCTGGGATCTAGCCCCAAATCAGGCTCCTTGCTCAGTGGGAAGCCTGCTTCTCCCTCTCCCACCCCCCTGCTTGCGTTCCCTCTCTCGCTGTCTCACTCTCTGTCAGATACTAAAATAATCTTAAAAAATATGTGGAGATTTAACAACATGCTACTGAACATCCAACAGTCAAAGAAGAAATCAAAAAACTTTTAGAAGTACCTGGTCACTGATGAAAAAGACAACCTACAAAAACTTATGGGATGCAGCAAAAGTAGCTTTATGGGGGACATTCATAGAAATTAAAGTCTTCATCAATCCATGAAAATGCTCTCCAATAAACAACCTGCTTTATGTGGTAAATAAGTAGAAAAAAAAAAAACAACAAACAAAGCCCCAAATTAGTAGAAATAAGGAAATAACAAAAAGGAATGCATTAATAAATCCAACGGAGACTAAAAAGACAAAAAAAAAAAACAATGAAAATGAGAGCAGCCTTTTTTGGAAAGATAAACAAAACTGACAAACTTAGCTAGACTCACCAAGAAAGACAGAGGACTCGAATACAATCAGGAAAATAAGATAATGGATTCCTGTCTCATATCAAAATCAAAAGAACTCTTCAACCTTGGACACAACAACTTCTTGCAAGCCACGTCTCTAAAGGCACAGGAAATAAAAGCAAAAAATGAACTATTGGCACTTCATCAGGATAAAAGGCTTCTGCTTGGCAAAGCAAATGATCAAAAAACAAAAAGGCAACCTATGGAATTGAAGAAGATATCTGCAAATGATATTACAGATAAAGGGTTGGTATCCAAGATCTATAAAGAACTCCTCAAACTCGACATCAAAAAAATGGGCAGAAGACACAAAGAGATACTTCTCCAGAGAAGACATACAAATGGCCAACAGACACATGAAAAAATGCTCCACATCACTTGCCATCAGGCAAATACAAATCAAAATGACAATGAGATACCACCTTACACCAGTTAGAAATGTTAAAATTAACAAGGCAGGGGGCACCTGGGTGGCACAGAGGTTAAGCCTCTGCCTTCGGCTAAGGGCGTGATCCTGGCATTATGGGATCAAACCCCACATCAGGCTCCTCCGTTATGAGCCTGCTTCTTCCTCTCCCACTCCCCTGTTTGTGTTCCCTCTCTCGCTGGATGTCTCTATCTCTGTGGAATGAATAAATAAAATCTTGAAAAAAAATTAACAAGACAGAAATAAAAAAAAGTCAGAGAGTATGTGAAGAAAGGGGAGCCCTCTTACACTACTCGTGAGAATTCAAGCTGGTACAGCCACTTTTGAAAACAATATGGAGGTTCCTCAAGACGTTAAAAACAGAGCTATCCTAAGACCCACCAATTGAACTACTGGGCATTTACCCCATAGACACAGAGTAATGAAAAGAAGGGGCACCTGTATCCCAATGTACATAGCAGCAATGTCCATAATAGCCTAACTGTGGAAGGAGCCAAGATGTCCTTCAGCAGATGATTGGACAAAGAAGATGTGGTTCATCTATACAATGGAATATTACTCAGTCATCAGAAAGGATGAATACCCCCCATTTGCACCAACGTTGATGGACCAGGAGGGGATTATGCTAAGTGAAATTAAGTCAAGCAGAGAAAGACAATTATCATATGGTTTCACTCCTATGTGGAACGGAAGGAGTAGCATGGAGGACATTAGAAGAAGGAAGGGAAAAGTGAATGGGGGGGAATGAGAGGGGGAGATGAACCATGAGAGACTATTGACACTGGGAAACAAACTGAAGGTTGCAGAAAGGGAGGGGTAGGGTAATGGGTTAACCTGGTGATGGGTATTAAGGAGGGCACCTGTTGGGGCCCCTGGGTGGCACAGCGGTTAAGCGTCTGACTTTGGCTCAGGGCGTGATCCCGGCATTATGGGATCAAGCCCCACAACAGGCTCCTCCGCTGTGAGCCTGCTTCTTCCTCTCCCACTCCCCCTGCTTGTGTTCCCTCTCTCGCTGGCAGTCTCTATATCTGTTGAATAAATAAATAAATTCTTTTTTTAAAAAAGGAGGGCATGTGTCATAATGAGCACTTGGTGTTATATGCAAACAATGAATCATGGAACACTACATCAAAAACAAATGAAGTACTGTAGGGTGACATCATTTTAAAAAAAGAAAGATATGAAATCCATACAGGAAAACTGTCACTATTTGCAAATGACATGAAATCCCGAATGAATCCACAAAAAAAAAAAAACTGTTAGAATAAACAAATTCAAGAAAGCTGCAGGATATAAAGTCAATATACAGAGACCTGTTGTCTTTATGTATTTTCAAATTTTATTTATTTATTTGACAGGAAGAGAAAAAGCACGAGCAGGGGGAGTGTGAGAAAGAGGGAGAAACAGACCCTCTGTAAGCGGGGAGCCCAACACGGGGCTCGAACCCAGAACTCTGGGTTCATGACCTGAGCTGAAGGCAGACGCTTCACCTATGGGGCCACCCAGATGACCCAACTTCTTGCATTTCTGTATACTGATGACACACTTTCGCAAAGAGAAATTAAAAAAACAATGCCATTTACAATTGCATCAAAAAAAATTTAGGAATAAAAGCAACCAAGAATGAGAAAGACATAGTACACTCAACACATGGCAGAAAAGAAATGAAAAACATGTGTGTCGAGGGGGGCAGGATGTATGGGTCAAAGATTTGGAAGGCAACACAAACAAATGGAAGCATACGCCATGCTCCTTAACTGGAAGAGTTAATTATGTGAACATGTCCATCGTACCCAAAGCAATTGACACATGTGATGAAATCCCTATCTGAATTCCAGTGGCATTATTCGAGCAAATAGAAAACAGTCCTCAAACTTGTATGGAATCATAAAACACCCCAAATACCCAAAGCAACGTGAAGAAAGAAAGGTGCAGACAACACACTGTTGGATTTCAAGCTAGATTACAAAGCTGTTGTCATCAAAACAGGATGGTACTGGCATAAACACAGACACCAGGTCAGTGGAACAGAACAGAAAGCTCAGAAACTTACCCACACGTAGATGATCCTAACTTACGACACAGCAGCAGAAGACATGCCATGAGGGAAGGACTGTGTCTTCAGTGAGCGGTAACAGGCAAACTGGACACTAAATGCAGAAGAATATAACTGGGTCACTTTCTTACACCACACACAAAATTTTTAATGGATGAATGATATGAACGTAAGACCTGAATCCATAAACCTCCAAGAAGACACAGGTACTAAGTCTCTCGACATTGGTTTTGGCAAAGAGTCTTCAGATTGGACACCAAATGCAAAGGCAACCAAAGCAAAAATAAACAGGTGGAACAACTTCAACTGAAATCTTCCACACGGAAAAAGAAACCAGCAAAAACTTACAAGGCCACAGACCCAATAAGAAAAAAAATATCTGCGAATCATATGTGTGAGAAGAGGCTAACATCCAAAATACACACAACACTCATACAAATCAAAACAAACAAACAAAAAAAATTGTATAAAAAATGTGGGGAATATGTGAATAGATACTTTCCAAAGACAGCTCACAGGTGCCAACAGACAGAAAAAGTTGTTCGACATCACTAAATATCGTCAGGGAAACATCAGTCAAACCCACAACTGGCTATTCCCTCACAAGTGTTGGAAGACCTATTGTCCCAGAGACAGACACCAGGTGGGGTCAAGGGTGTGAAGACGAGAGGACTCTGAGCATTGTTGGTGGGAATGGAAATTGATGCAGCCACTGTGACAAACGGTATGGAGGTTCCTGAAAAAATTAATGCAACTACCCCATTACCCAGTAATGGCTCTACTGAGTATTGATTCGGAGAACACAAAAATACTGCCTCAAAAAGACAGATGCACTCCCACGTTCACTGCAGCATTATTCACAAGAACCAGACATGGAAACACAGACCTTGGGGGCCTTATGCCAAGTAACTCCGACACAGAAAGACCAATACCAGATGCTCTCATGTACATTCCACGAGGAATAAACAAATACTGAACACATAGACACTGAGAGCAGATTGGTAGGTGCCAGATTCGGGGATGGGGTGGTAGAAACGGGTGAAGGTGGTCAAAGTCTCAATGTTGAAGTGAGAAAATCCGACAGTCATGAAATGTTCTGTCCAGCATGGAGACTAAAACTAACCCTGAAGCATCGGGTATAGGTTTCCCTGCTCTTTGAAAGTACAGGGCTTCTGAGAAACCTTGCACAGCAGAAATGGTGTCAAGAAGGAATGGCCATTAATTTACACGGAACAATTAGACAGTGTGCTCAGACTCCAAAATTCCTTCTCTTTGGCTTTTCTTAGGCCTCAGGACACAAGTTTCTAAGGGAGGCCCAGCATAAATGAAGATAAAGCACAGCAGAGGCTCACAGACACCATTCAAAGTGCTGGTGGCTGGATGTGGATAGCTGTTCCCAGCGGAAGGAGCTATTGGGGTGCACGCTGCCTCTGTTGTGCTTCTCCCCAAAACAGATGCTGAACGCGATTCTCACTGTTCACATTTTTGCATAAGAGGGAAAGCCTCTTCAGGTCTCTTCCTCTTACTGAAGCTGGGTAATAACATAGTTCTTTCAAGAAAGCCCAGTGTCTTACTGTGAACGCTTAAAAGTGGGGGATACTTGTACTTGAGCATTTCTGAGGGAGGAGATGTGAAAGGTTCTCCCAGACACAAATATCAGCAGTCCCACCGGGAAAGGCACCTTCCTCAGGATGCGGAACACAGACTACCTCCTATCCCCAGAAACACTCTCCTTCCCCTCGATCATGACAACCCACAACAGCTGGGAGTTACCCCAACGCCTCCGTTCTCCTGCTCCTAATAGCTAACCCATCAGCAAATCCTGTGAGCTCCATCTTCAAAATGGACCCAGAATAGGTCTAACCACTCCATCCAAGGCCACCTGTCTGGTCCACAGTGCCTGAGTTCCTGGAAAAGCCTCGTCATTGACCTGCCTTGCCATCTTCAACCCTCTGTCATCTGTTCTCAACACTGTAGCCAGGATGGCCCAGTGAAACAGGGTCTCATGGGGTTATAGCCCTGGAATGGCTTTCTGTCACCTCTCTGAGCTCATGTCCTAAGCTGTCTCCTGTGGCCACAGGGCCTTCTTGCTGCTCCTGGACATACCTGGAAATCTCCTGCCCCAGAGCCATTGCACATGCTTTCCCTTTTGTTCAGAATGCTCTTGATGTGTTCTCACTCACCTTTGGAGAAGTCTGAATTGGAGTGACATGGACAGAAGATGAGGCTGTGTGTGTTGGGTGAGGCTGGTGGCCCAGAAGAAGGTTCTCTGCCAGCTCTCCGCCTGTGCCTCACTTGTCCTCAGCCAGGAACTTGCACACAGCCCTCACCTGTCACAACTCTCACCCAGGAGACCCACAGCCACCCCTGGAGCCCACCCTGCCCACACCCTGCTGCAGAATGCATTCAGCTCTCATCTGGGACCCCTGTCAGCTTTACCCAGACCTGGAACTCCCCTGTCTCCCCCAATGCTCCCGGATTCCCCCTCTTCTTCCAAAATCACACTGGCGCAAGGCTTTCATGAGAAAGATATAATGCTAACTAATGAAAGGTTCACACCTACTTTCCCCTTCTGTTGCCTTTCTCTCCACCTTCTTTCCTACCTGTGCAAACTGTAACATATCAGTGGAACATGAACATGCTCTGAGATCTGAATCTTTCATTGCAGCTCTCTGAGGACTCCTTATGTGATAAGAAACTAGTGTATCCTACAACAGGGTGTTTTACATCTATCCTCTATAGAATAGTACAGCCCAAATCACTACAATTTTACCTCACTCTTCATGAAGCAGAACACTTTTTCCTTTCTTCTTTTACTTAAATTCCAGTTAGTTCACATGCCATGGAATATTCGCTTCAGGGGTAGGATTTAGTGATTCCTCACCTGCATACAGTACCTGGTGCTCATCACAAGTACCCTCCTTAATACCCCTCACCCATTTAACTCTTCCCCCCACACCCCTGTCCTGCAGCAACGCTCAGTTTGTTCTCCAAGGTTGAGTCTATTTCCTTGTTTGCCTCTCTCATCACCCCAACACTCTGTTCATCTGTTTTCTTTCTGAAATTCCACAAGTGTGAGAGGATAGGATATTAGTCTTTCCTCACTGATTTTGCTTAGCTTAATACACTCTATTTCCATCCACATCCTTGCAAGTGGTAAGATTTCATTCTTTTTGAAGCTGGGTCATATTCCGTTATATATAGGTATCCCACATCTGCTTGATCCATTCATCAGTGCATGGACTTTGGGATTCTCTCCATAATTTGGCTACTGTGGACATTGCTGCTCTAAACATCATGGTGCATGGACCCCCTTTGAATCCACATTTTTGTATCCTTTGGGTAAATACCTAGGAGAGCAATAGCTGGATCATGGGGTTGTTCAATGTTTAACTTTTTGAGGAACCCCCACACTGTTTCCTAGACTGGCTGCACCACTTTGCATTCCCACCAACAGGATGGGAGGGTTCCCCTTCAAGCAGAACATTATCTGCCGGCAATTTCATAAGAGGAAACAAAACCTCTGGGAGATGCACCCAGGGTCAGACAAGCAGTTGCAGAATTCACCCCAAGGCTCCTGATGCCAATCCCCTTGAAGCCACCAGCATGCCACTCTCCGAAAGAATTCCCAGACTCTCCTTCTGACTCCACCACCAAAGAAACTACAGAGAGAATATGGCACCTCAAAATATCGAGATAATACTTTTAGTAAAACTAGAAAGTCAAGCTCAACTTTTAAACAGGAACAGGCCGCTTTGGATAATTTTGAATTTTCCCTCCACCCTAATTTTAACTCTTCTGATGAATAAACTAATCAATGATGAAACATCACCTTTGTAAAATGACATCATCCAAGTCTGTATCAGATGATAAAAGCCACCTAACTCTAGATGCTGACCACTCAACCATATCTAAGGCATAATTGAATAAACAGTGTTACAGGAAGGAACAAATTAGATGTTACAAACAGGCACAGAGTGAATCTCACCTTCCCTTTCTAATAAAAGAGGGTTCCTAGGAAACAGATGGTCAAAATACATTTGTAAGCAATAAATGGACAGAGAAATTGTGATCCCCTGCAAAGTTCTATCTGCAGGGAAACTAAGTAATTCTTGTACCAAACCCAGAATGCTGACAGCTACTTCAATTTTACTTTGTGGCTCAACTAGAGAAAAGACAAAAGCCCAGGAGGTTTGGTATAATGAGAGGTTTTACCTCCAGCCCTGACATAGATAGGACATTTTGCCAAACATACCTGTGCTTTCTCTGAACACTGGCGTCCTGTGACAATCTGCCTCGCTGACTCTGATGCTGACGTTCAAAACCTCGGGTGTCTTGGAGCCAGAGCAGAGAAGTGTTCTCAGCTGTGGAGAAGAAGGCACCTCTGACCTAAAGCCTGCACACCTGCTTCGGTTTCTGGGCGAAGGGGCAACACATACTTGTTGTTTAGCAGTAATTATCTTCATTCTCAACAGACCAATGACCTTGCCTTTTCTGGAAAGCAGACTTACTCTTCTAAAGAAACCCTCAATTCGTCTATTCCCAATGCAACTAGAGTGGGGTCTGGTTTACGCCCGCCTCCAGGCCCCCACCTGGAGGATTTTCCTGCATGATTCTAATAGCCAATTACCACTAACCTGGGGGCACAGGGGGCATAATGCTAAGTTGGGGGACGGCTCTGGGGCTTGCTACTGCCACACCTGTGCCTGGGGGACCAGGGCACACCCTGCTGAATTCGGGTTAATGCCCAAGAGGCATCACCTGCACTGTGTCAGAGAACTGAAGGTGGGGATTGTGTGAGGTCCTTTCCCGCACTCTTCCAGGGGAACAGGGGAAACCCTGAAATTCT
This sequence comes from Ursus americanus, assembly GCF_024610735.1. NCBI lineage: Eukaryota > Metazoa > Chordata > Mammalia > Carnivora > Ursidae > Ursus > Ursus americanus. Next base: position 14,811 of record NW_028273662.1, read on the forward strand.
GCAACCCATCCCACAAAAGCTCAGGTGAGCGGGCGCCCTATAGTTCACGGGGATGGAGAATAAGGCCAGTTGAGGACATGGGGCAGAAGAGACTTTAAAAGGAAAAGGAAAACTCACCTGAGTCCACACAATGAACCCTCTCCACGTTCCCTTCCAGAACCCTGCCTCCCACCTGGGGCGCACCGTGACCCGGACCCCCACCCCAGTGCATGCTGCTCACTCACCAGCAGGGATCTCCACAGGGCAACTCTCTCTCTCTCAGTGCCCCTTCTGCCCCAGGTCTGCAACCCACTGCAAATCTGGGACCGCCCACAGTGATGTAGCTCCACCCCCAAGTGGTGAATTGTCTGGGAGGGCTGTGCCTGAGCTCCTTGGATGCTGGGCAACCAGCCCTCAAGCCCCTGGAACCCTGAAAGTGCAGGGGGCCCAAGAGGAGCCTCCTCTACCCAACACCAGGCACAGGCATGGGTGGGCTCGTGGGCTGGGGCCTCCACACACACCTGACCCCTTCCAGGGACCCCTCTAGCTGCAGACCACCCTCAGAGTCCTGCCCCTTCCCTTTCTGCACCAGCCCTCCCTGCTGGGGTGTGCCTGGTTCTGGGCAAGGTCAGTGACTCTCAGACCCTCCAAGACTTGGGCTTTAGGAAATGCAATGATTTCATGCATTTTCAGTATATACATGTCAGTATGACTTTAATATTATGGGAGCCAAACAGGTTCTTTATTTTGTCTTATCTTTATGTTGGCATTTTTGGTTATTGTTTTCTTCTCAAAGCAGATTTACAACATGTGCTTGGGGCAGAAATAGGGCCCATGCTTTGAGGTGTTGCCCAGTCATTTTGAGCCGGGTAAAATGTTAAAGGATAGCTTCCCTGGGAGCCCAGGATCAGGGCCCACAGATGATATAAGATAAAAATTACTTTCATCATTATAATTACTCCTAAATGGAGGAATGTGAGACAAAAGCACCTTTCACAAGAGTACCAAGAAATCAAAATGTTGTCCACAGAAGGCTGCCTGCTCCATGGTCAGCACAGGTGACAGAGTGTTCACAGTCTCTGGACTCCTGCCCTTCTCCTGCCCAAATCTCTGAAGCACACAGACCACTTAAAATCAGAATTGTAGAACTGCTAGACACCTTAGAGATGTCTGGCACCATTCCCTTGGACTGCAGAATAAAACACAGTAGCTCATTGTCACAAACTAATTTCAACATGATGTGCCCCCTGGATGCACTAAGTTCTTTCTCTGCAAATGTTGACTAATGTAAGTCACAGTCATACCATATAAACACTACGATGGCTGGGGAGTCATCGTAGGTAAGGGAATATTTTAGCCATGTTTATAAGCATTGGCTCACTTTGTAGAAGAGGCTGAGCTGAGTGTTTTTAAATACTATTTCAGACCAGTTTTACAGCACGGTTTGAACATACCAGAGCCTGAATCGACTAAAAATGATAGTTGGTTTCTGTAACTTTAATACCAGGAAAATATTATACTGTCTGTATTCCTAAGGATCTTTGAGTATCTTACCCAGAGGTCCTCCACTGAGATAATGATCTTAATAATCACCATGGGCAGACGTGAAAAGGCCCGCTGAATTCGTTCCAGTTTTCCACATGACAAGAAAATCCTGATACTTGATAGGTTTCCAGATCGAGAAGACCAGAGATAAGAGGGAAATAGTACCCTGTATGGAACAACAAGGGATTTGGAGTCAATTTGGGGATCCCACTTAGGTTTCTGACACTAAAATCCGCTGTGACTCATATCATCTGAGTCCCTGTCTAACCACCTGAAAATGTGCCTACAAATATCTACACCCTAGTTGAGAATTTTAAGAGGCAGAATGCTACAAAGAGCCAGTATGATGTCTCTCAGGAACAGGTGCTCAGGAAGCCATAATTGCTATTGGGTCTATTTCTTTTCCAGAAGAAAGAACACATGTTGAATCCATATTCCTAATAGATGACTCACCAGATGATTTTCAAACCTGAAGGAAGGCCAAGAAGTCGCTTTTGTGTCATATTTCTCTCAAAAATCATGTTGTTGGACTGGTGAGGACGATACGATAGCAACGTCATCACTAAGAGTGGGGAGCTTCTAATTTCCATACGGCCATGTTGACCCCCTTAGCTCAGGGCCACCAGAAAGGACAGCTGAGGGGGACCACAGGCCAAGGCTGCCAGGTGTGGCTGGGGTAGGCAGAACTCTGACTTAAGGCTCAACTCCTGTCTAGGTTATTATAATGCTCTTCACAAAGAAAGTGCCATTGTGTGTGAGCCCTCATGTAGAAAAGGTTCAGAATTTCCATTGAGATTCCCTCTCTCACCTTTAGGATATGTAGCAAAGTTCCATTTAATTTTTAAACATTGAAGGACTTCCTGGTTTTCTTTTTCCTATGACTGTGGCTCAATTCCCCTGTGGTCTAAGAATAGAATCTAGTTAATTTCAGGGTTTAACATTTGTAGACTTGATTCTTGGCCCCACCTATCATCTATTTGGGTAAAGAGACTATGACCACTTGAAAATAATGTATTCTGCACTTATTATGGAATGTTCCCTATATGTCCATTAGGTCACATTTTACCAATGTTTTGTCTGCTTTTTCTGTCAGATATTGAGAAAGGTATATTAAAATCTTCAAACAATGCTGCTCTACTCAACGTTGCATTGGAGAATTTACCAGTGTTAGAAGGCAAGAGAAACAAAAAGTATAAGAATTGAGGGGATAATTGTGACTATTCAAAGATAATACGATTGTTTACATAGAAAATCCAAAACAGTGTATAAATACCCTATTATAATTAAAAATGCAATTTATAAATTTGAGATGGATTGTGTTTCCCATTGGACAGTTTCTGAAAGAAAACGTAGAACCTGTCAATCTTGGGGCAGGACATAGGGTGCACTAACCATTTAAAAGAATTCAGTGGGACTTCATAAAAATGTGACATTTCTCCTTATCTTATGACCATAAGAAAATGAAAAAGTGAACCACAGGCTGGGAAGTAAGATTTGCAATACACACACTGACAAAGACTTGTCAATAAAGAATTCCTGCTCATCAACCATAGAAAGTCTATTTATAAACGAATACTTCACAAAAGATTGACTGATGGCCAATAAGAACAGGAAAGGGTGCTCTACAGTATTATTTTCAGGAGCAGCAAGGCCTTTCCTAAAATGAAAACATACACACAAATCAGTATTCCCTAGATGGATGACGTCCTTATTTCTGAGGACAGCTTGAAGAACAGACTAGCATCAATGTAAAGTGATGGAATTCCTGACACTCAGAGGATGGACAATTGACCTCAAACTACAGTACAATTTCTAGGCATCATTCGGTCCTCTGAAGGCAGACAACTACCACACCCCTTCCTACACCACACAGGTTGCTTCCCAACACCTACCATAAAAGAAGAACATGAGAAACAGATAGGACTAGTAGGAAATAGCAAAAATCACATGTGGGGATTATCCTGAAACACATTGAACACATAACTAGTGTAAGGAAGTGTAGGGAACTAATAAGGACAGAGACTCAAGAGGTACTTCTTTGGGAAATGCCGTCTGAAATCGTCACACCTTGCTACCAGCAAATGAGGGCTCTGAGCATACCCTAGGGTTTGCTCACAAGGGTCTGCAACACCATCGCTGAGGACTGAAACTCTTCAAGACCTCAAAGCTTGCCTGATTGACTATTGGACTAAGAGATTCCCATGTTCTGAAAACAGATACCAACTCATTGAAAGGTTCATCTGGGCTCTCTCGGAGGCCCTACAAGAAGCTGAACCATTCACTGAAAATCAATTACACACACACACAAACACACACACACACACACACACACACACACACACTCCTGTCATTTCAGCAATTACTTAAACATTCAAGGTTCTTCCTACCTTTCCTTTTTCACATTGATATTTATACTCACATGAAATGTCATCATTTCTAATGAACACTGATGTCAAAATAGAGATCCATTGACACAATATTCACAAAATGGAACTTCCCTGCTGTCATTTTCAATATAGCGTTTTTTAAATTTCATACATATTTTAGGTTTTTGGTAACTTATACAGGAGAAGATCAGCATTGAAAAACTCTGAATACTGACAATGAGTTTTAAGCCTAGAGAACAAAAATTGTCCAATTTCATAGATAATAAGGAACCAAAGGGAAAGCATGGAAGCTGTAGTCGAATAATTTTACACATGTGCATCCTCTATTATTCTACTACTGAGGGGCGTGTTTTATTACCACTCTACATGCATCAGTTGTCTTCCACGTGCACCTGCACAGGTATAATGAATTACTACAGTAGAATGAAATGACTGGGAACTACTTAGCGGCATCTATAATGAACAACGAAATTTCGATCTTATATTCGGTGAACTTCCACTGTCTGTCCCTTTAGACAATGGACCCTAAACAGAAGGGGGAATGAACCACGAGAGACTATGGACTCTGGGAAATAAACTGAGGGCTTCAGAGGGGAGAGGGGTGGGGGATTGGGATGGGCCAGTGATGGGTATTAAGGAAGGTATATATTGCATGGAGCACTGGGTGTTATATGCAAATAATGAATCATGGAACACTACATCAAAAACTAAGGAAATACTGTATAGTGACTACCATATCATAATAAAAAATTATTATTAGAAAAAAATTAAAGGTAAAAAAAAAAAACCACTACAGCTTCTCTGTTTCAAGAACCATCACAATTGAGAAAAAACTAACTTCCAATCCCTAAAGCAAAACACAGACCAAATTCCATTTCACTCCCCTTTATTCACATTCTCTGTGGGTTCTAAGCTATTTCCCTAACTCCTTTCCTGCTGAACAGGGAGCCCGGGCTCGATCCCAGAACCCTGGGATCATAACCTGAGCCAAAGGCACATGCTTAACTGGCTGAGCCAGCCAGGAGCCCCAGCCATGTTTTTCTTAAGCAAAAGGACAATTTCTCACAATGCCTTCACATGACTTCACATGGTACCAGACACCTGCATTTGCCTCTAGGAGGTTGCAGATGAAGGCGATTGCAAACTCTCACAGTGGTTTATCAAATACAATGACCTGCCTGGTGACAGTGAAACTCTTATGAGCCCACGAGAGGGTGCTGTGACACTCAGCTGTGGCTGGGCTGGCACAGAGAACCAAATCCATTTCCCTGCCTGATGTCTGTGAGGAACAGATGCCCCCACTGTGAATGAGACCCTGCCACTGAGCTGTCCAGAGATGGCCATCCTCACGGAGGATGAGGATAAAGGACAATGCCTGAGGAGACCTCATCTGTCTCTTTTATCTTTTCATATTTTTGACAGTGGACAAATCACTGCCTAGGAGTCCCCAACTACCTTAGTCTCATCTGTGAATGGCCAAGAGGTTTTACAAAACACTTAAGATTTTGACCTCACAAATGCCCACAACCACTTACCATAGGGATTCAACATTAAGCAAAGATACTGTTCGTTGGAAGAGAGGTCCTGCCCACTGTTGTTTCTCACTTATATGCTCATCTTCCTTACCTCATGGTAACATAACCACCTTGATTCCTGCTTCCGTCTTCAGGAAGGCTGAGGTGACTTGAAGGGCATTACCCTGACATCGTTCTTTCTTAGCAATAAGATGTGGACATTTCCCTAGTCCTACACCCCCAAAGTTGAATCGGAATCAGGATTGAGGAGGCTGATGAGAGTTGAAGGTGTTTTCCTGTACACGGTGGTTTATTACCAATAAGGATGGGTCAGAGTCCTCGAAATTCCAGAACCTTTTCATTAATGCTTCCTACTCGTGAAAGATGATGTACATTGGTCTTTCCCTGTATAGTGTGGTGACTCAGAGAAAAGTGCTTAGCCCTTTCGTCAGACTTCCACGACCACTTTGGGGCTGGCTTCCATATTCACAAAGGATGATGTTAGGGCTAAGAGGGTTCCTGTACACTGTTATTTCTTACAGATAAGTGTATGGCATTTTTGTTACATTGCCAGAGCCACTTATCGCAGTGCTTGCCGGCCTCCTGGGGATGAACCCTAAGCCTAGGTCGGCCCCCGAGGGGCCCTTCCCAAGGGGCCTGGTGCCACAACGCCGGGGATTGGGGCCCCCGAGCCCAGCGCCGGAGTCACCCTGCCGCCCCACAGCAACCCGGGCTGCTAGGGGCACCGACAGTCTTTCAGGGCGAGAGAACGGGCAGGGCCCTCCAAGCCCCCGGCGACTTTTGAAGGCCCCCCACGCCAAAACGCTTGGGCCCACACTCCCTCTCGCCAGTGCCCTCACCTCGGCCTTCCCCTCCGCCTGCTGCAGAGCTGGCGGAAAGGGCCTGCTGGAGTCCTGGGGGCTAACACTTACCCTAGGTCGGCCCCCAAGGGGCCCCTCCCAAGGAGCCTGGCACCGCAATGCTGGGGATTTGGGACCCCCGAGCCCCAGGGCTGGACTCACTCTGCCAACCCGCAAGCACCCAGGGCGCTAGGGGCATTGCCAGTCATTCAGGAAGAGAGAACGGGCAGGGCCCTCTGATCCCCCTGCGAACTTCGAAGGCCCCCCGCGCAAAACTCTGGCTCCCACGCTCCTGCTCGCCTGCTCCCTAATCTCGGCCCACCCCTCCGCTCGCTGCAGAGTTGGCAGATCCGGCCTGCTGGCTTCCTGGGGGCTAACCCTATCCCTAGGTCACCCCCAAGGGGCCCCTCCCAAGTGGCCTGGCGCCACATGCCAGGGATTGGGGACCCCCAAGTCCCAGCGCCGGACGCACCCTGCTGCCCCGCTGCCACATGGGGAGCTAGGGGTGTCGCCAGTCCTTCAGGACTACAGAACGGGCAGGACCCTCCGAGCCACGTGCGACCTTCGAAGGCACCCCGATCCAAAGCCAAATGCTCTGGCCCACGCTCCCGATCGCCAGCTACCTCACCTCGACCCAAACCTCCATTCACTGCACATGGGCGGAATGAGCGTGCCAGTCTCCTGGGGGCTAACCCAAACCCTAGATCAGCCCCTGAGGGGCACGTCCCAAGGGGCCTGGCGCCACAACGCCAGGTATTAGGGACCCCCGAGCCCCAGCGCCGGACTCACCCTGCTTCCCCGCCGCCACCCGGGATGCTTGGGGTGCCCCTGGTCATTCAGTGCGGGAGAACGGACAGGGCCCTCCGAGCCCACGGCGACCTTCGAAGGCCCCCCCATGAAAAACGCTTGAGCCCACGCTCCCACTCCTCAGCGCCCTCACCTTGGCTCGCTCCTCCACTCGCTGCAGAGCCAGTGGATGAGGCCTGCCCTCCTCCTGGGGCTACCCATAACCCTAAGTTGGTCCCTGAGGGGCCCCTCCGAAGGGGCCTGGCACCGCAATGCCTGGGATTTGGGACCCCCGAGCCCCAGCGCCGGACTCACTGTGTTGCCCCGCCACCACCCGGGCCACTAGGAACACCGTTGGTCATTCTGGGAGGGAGAACTGGCAGATCCCTCCGATCCCCTGGCGACCTTCGAAGGCCCCCCGCGCCAAAACGCTTGGTCCCATGCTCCAGCTCGCCTGCACCCTCACCTCGGTCCGCCCCTCCGCTCGCTGCACAGCCTGTGGATCTGGACTGCCAGCCTCCTGGGTGTTACCCTAACCTTTGGTGGGCGCCGGAGGGGCCCATCCCAGGTTCCTATTGCCGCAACACCGGGGATTCGGGACTCCCGAGCTCCAGCGCCCAAATCACCCTCCCGCCCTACAGCCACCTGGGCCCCTAGGGGCGCCGCCATTCATTCAGGGAGGGAGAATGGCAAGGGCCCTCCAAGTCACCGGCCACCTTCGAAGGCCCCCCGCACCAAAACGCTTGGGCCAACGCTCCCGCTGGCCAGCGCCCTTACCTCGGCCCTCGCCTCCGCTCCGCACACAGCTGGTGGATCGGGCCTGCGGGCCTTCTGGGGGCTAAGCCAAACCCTAGGTCAGCCCCCTATTGGCCCCTCCCTAGGGGCCTGGCGCCACAATGATGGGGATTGGGGACTCCTGAGCCCCAGCACCGGACTCACCATGCCCCCCACTGCCACCCGGGCCACAAGGGGCACCCCCGGTCATTCAGGGCGGGAGAACGGGCAGGACCCTCTGAGCCCCTGGTGACCTTCGAAGGCCCCTCGCTCCAAAATTTTGGGCCCACGTTCCCGCATGCCAATGCCCTCATCTCAACCTGCCCCTCCGCTCACCGCACAGGCAGCAGATTGGGCCTACTGGCCTCCTGGGGGTAACCCTAACCCTAGGTCGGCACCCGAGGGGGCCCTCTCAAGGGGCCTGGGGCCGCAACGCTGGGGATTGGTGACCCCCGAGCCGCAGCGCCAGACTCACTTTGCTGCTCCACTGCCACCGGGGCAACAAGGGGCCCCTATGGTCATTTAAGGCGGGAGAACGGGCAGGGCCCTCCGAGCCCCCGGCAACCTTCGAAAGCCCCCCCAGGCAAAACGCTTCAGCCAACACTTCCGTTAACCAGTGCCCTCACCTCGGCCCACCCCTCCACTTGCTGCACAGCCTGCGGATCAAGCCTCCCAGCCTCCTGGGGGCTAACACTAACCCTAGGTAGGCCCGCTAGGGGCCCATCCCAAGGGGCCTGGCTCCGCAACGACGGGGATTTGGGACCCCGGAGCCCCAGCACCAGACTCACACTGCCGCTACGCTGCTCCCAGGGCTGCTAGGGGCGCTGCCGGTCATTCAGAGCGGGAGAATGGGCAGTGCCCTCCAAGCCACGGCAACTTTCGAAGGGTTCCCTCGCCAAAACGCTTGGGCCCACGCTTCCACTCTCCAGTGCCCTCACCTCGGCCCGCCCTTCCGCACGCTGCACAGCCAGCAGATCGGGCCTCCCAGCCTCCTGGGGGCTAACAATAACCCTAGGTAGGTCTCCTAGGGCCCCATCCCAAGTGGCCTGGCGCCGCAACGCTGGGTGTTGGAAACCCCCGAGGAGCAGCGCTGGACTTACCCTGCCGTCCCGCCGCCACATGGGCCGCTAGGGGCGCCGCTGGGCATTCAGGGCGGGATAACCGGCAGGGCCCTCCGAGCCTCCGGTGAAATAAGAAGGCCCCCCACACCAAAACGCTAGGTACCACGCTACCGCTCGACTGCGCCCTACCACGGTCAATCCCTCTGCTCACTGCACAGTCGGCGGATCGGGACTGCTGGCCTCCTGGGGGTTAACCTAACCCTAGGACAGTCCCCGAGGGGCCCCTCCCAAGGGGCCTGGCACCGCAACGCTGGGGATTGGGGAAACCCAAGCACGAGTGCCGGACTGACCCTGCCACCCTGCTGCCACCCAGGGAGCTAGGGGCGTCGCTGGTCCTTCATGGCGGGAGAATGTGCAGGGCCCTCCGAGCCCCCGGCGACCATCGAAGGCCCTAGCCCCAAAATGCTTGGGCCCACATACCCGCTCCCCTGCACCCTCACCTCGGCCCACCTCTCCACTCCCCACACAGTTGGGAGATCAGGCCTGCCGGCCTCCTGGGGGCTAACCCTAACCCTAGTTCGGTCCCTGAGGGCCCCTCCAAAGGGGCCTGGCGTTGCCACGCCAGGGATTGGGGACTCTCGAGCCCCAGCGCTGGACGCACCCTGCCGCCCTGCCGCTACCCGGGCCGCTAGGGACGCCGCCGGTCATTCAGGGCAGTAGAGCGGGCAGGGCCTCAGAGCTCCTGGTGACCCTCGAAGGCCCCCAGCGCCAAAACACTTGGGCCCACGAACCCTGTCGCCAGCACCCTCACCTCGGCCCGCCACTCCACTCACTGCACACCTGGCAGATCGGGCCTGCCGACCTCCTTTGGTCTAACCCTAACACTAGGTCGGCCCACGAAGGCCCCTCCCAAGGTGCCTGGCGCAAAACACGCCGGGGTTTGGGGACCCCCGACCCCAGCGCTGGAATCACCCTGCAGCCCCACCGCCACCCTGGCCGCTAGGGGTGCCGCCGGTCATTCAGTGCGGGAGAACGTGCAGTGCCCTCCGAGCCCCCAGCGAACATTGAAGGCCCATGAGCGAAAACTCTTGGGCCCACGCTCCCCCTCGTCAGCGTCCTCACCTCGGCCAGCACCTCCGTACGCCTGCCGGCCTCCAGGGGCTAACCCAAACCCTACTTTGGCGCCCAAGGGGCCTCTCCCAAGGGGCCTGGCACCGCCACGCTGGGGATTGGGGACCCCCGAGCACCAGCGCCTGATTCACCCTGCTGCCCCGCCACGACCCGGCCCGATAGGGGCGCCGTCCTCATTCAGGATGGGAGAACGGGAATGGCCCTCCGAGCCCCCGGCGACCTTCGAAGGCCCACCGCGCCAAAACGCTTGGGCTCTTGCTCCAGCTCGCCAGCGCCCTCAACTTGGCCCGCCCCTCCGCTCGCCACACAGCCGGCGGATCGGGCCTGCCGGCCACCTGGGACTAACCATAACCCTAGGTCGGTCCTCGAGGGGCCCATCCCAAGGGGCCTGGAGCAGCAACGCCTGGGATTGGGGACCCCCAAGCTCCAGCACTGGACTCACCCAGCTGCCCCACCGCCACCCAGGGTGCTAGGGGTGCCGCCGGTTATACAGGGCAGTAGAACGGGCAGGGACCTCCGAGACTTCGACGACCTTCGAAGGCCCACTTTGCAAAATGCTTGGAGCCATGCTCCCACTCGCCAGCGGCCTCACCTCGGCCCGCCCCACCGTATGCCACACAGCCTGCGGATTGGGCCTGCCGGCCTCCTGGGGCTAACCCTACACCCAGGTCCCCCCCGAGGGGCCCCTTTCAAGGGGCCTAGCGCCACAACGCCGGGGATTGAGGACACCCAAGCCCCTGCGTGGGACTCACCCTGCCTTCCCGCCGCCACCCGGACCGCTAGGGGCGCCACGGTCATTCAGGGCGGGAGAACGGGCAGGGGCTTCCGAGCCCCTGGCGACATTCGAAGGCCCCCCGCACCAAAACGCTTGGGGTCACGCTCCTGTTTGTCAGCGCCCTCTTCTCAGGCCGCCCTTCCGCTTGCCGAAAGCTAGCGGATCGGGCCGGCCTGCTTCCTGGGGGCTAACCCTAACCCTAGGTCGGACCCCGAGGGGTCCCTTCCAAAGGCCTGGCGCCACAATGCCGGGGATTGGGGACCCCCGAGCCCTAGCGCTGGACTCACTCTACTGCCCCTCCCCTACCGGCCCCTAGGGGCGCCACCGGTCATTCAGGGTGGGAGAACCTGTAGGGCGCTTTGGGCCCCCGGCGACTTTCAAATGCCCCCAGCGCCAAAACGCTTAGGCCCACGCTCCCGCTCGCCAGTGCCATCACCTCTGCACGCCACTTCACTCGCCGCACACCTGGCCGATCAGGCCTGCCAGCCTCCTGGGGGCTAACCCTAACCCAAGCTCGGCACCCAAGGGGCCCCTCCAAGCGGCCTGGCGCCGCAATGCCAGGGAATGGGGACCCCCGAGCCCCATTGCCAGTCTCATCCTGCCGCCACGCCACCACCCAGGCTGCTAGGGGTGCCGCTGGTCATTCAGGGTGGGAGAACAGGAAGGGCCCGCTGAACCCCCGATGATTTCGAAGGCCCCCCGTGCCAAAACACTTGAGCCCACGCTCTTGCTCTCAACCGCCCTCACCTGGGCCCACGCCTCCACTTGCCGCACAGCCGGCGGATTGGGCCTACTGGCCTCCTGGGGGCTAACAATAACACTTGGTTGGCCCCAGAGTGGCCCATCCCAAGGGCCCTGGATCCGCAACGCCTGGGATTGGGGACCCCCGAGCCCCAGCACTGGACTCACCCTGCCGCCCCTCTGCAACCCGCACCGCTAGGTGCGCCATCGGGCATTCAGCGCGGTACAACGGGAAGGGCACTCTGAGCCCCCAGCGACTTTTGAATGCCCCCCACGCCAAAACTCTTGGGCCCACGATTCCACTCAACAGCGCCCTCACCATGGCCCGCCCCTCTGCTCGCCACACAGCTGGGAGATCGGGTCTGCCGGCCTCCTGGGGGCTAACAGTAATGCTCGGTCGGCCCCCTAGAGCCCTTCCAAAGTGGCCTGGCGCCCCAACGCCGAGGGCTGGGGACACCGAGCCCCAGCGCCTGACTCACCATACCGCCCGTCCTCTACCCGGGCCGCTAGGGTAGCCGCCGGTCATTCAGGGCGGAAGAACGTGCAGGGCCCTCTGAGCCTCCGGCGACCTTTGAAGGACCCCCACGCCAAAACACCTGGGCCCATGCTCCCGCTCGCCAGTGGCCTCACCTCCGCCTGACCCTCCGTTCGCCGCACAACTGGTGGATCGGGCCTGCCGGCCTCCTGGAGGCTAACCCAAACCCTATGTCAGCCCCCGAGGGGCCCCTCCCAAGGGGTCTGGTGCTGCAATGCCGGGGATTAGGGATCCCCGAGCCCCAGCACCGTACTCACCCTGCCGCCCCTCCGCAACCCGAGCCGCTAGGTACGCAGTTGGGCTTTCAGCGAGGTAGAACGGGAAGTGCGCTCTTAACCCCCAGTGACTTTCGAATGCCCCCACGCCAAAATGCTTGGGCCCGGGCTCCCCCTCGACAGCGCCCTCACCTCGGCCTGCCCCTCTGCTGGCTACACAGCCGGTGGATCAGGCCTGCCAGCTTCCTGGGGGCTAACCCTAAACCTAGGTCGGCCCCCGATGGGCCCCTCCCAAGGAGCCTGGAGCTGCAAGGCCTGGGATTGGGGACCCCCGAGCCCCAGCGCCGGACTCATACGGCCGCCCCACCGCAACCTGGGGTGCTAGGGGCGCCGCCGGTTATTCAGGGCAGAAGAACGGGCAGGGCCCTCCAAGCCCCCGCCGACTTTTGAAGGCCCCCCACACTAAAATGCTTGGGCCCACGCTCCCACTCCCCAGCGCCCCCACCTCGGCCCGCCCCTCCGCTCGCCGCACAGCTGGTGGATCGGGCCTGCCGGCCGCCTGGAGCTAACCATAACCCTAGCTTGGCTCCTGAGGGGCCCATCCCAAGGGGCCTGGCGCCACCATGCGGGGGATTGGGCACCCCCAAAGCAACCTGCCGGACGCACCCTGATGCCCCGCCAGCACCCGGGCCGCTAGAGGCGCCGCCGGTCATCTGGGTTGGAGAATGGGCAGGGCCCTCCGAGCCTCCGGTGACATTTGAAGTCCTCCCACGCCAAAATGCTTTGGCCCACGCTTCCGCTCACCAGCGCCCTCACCTCGGCCAGCCCCTCCACAAGCCGCACAACCGCCGGATCGGGCCTGCCGGCCTCCTGGGGACTAACAGTAGGTTGGATGTGGAGGGGCCCCTCCCAGGGGTCTGGCGCCACCACGACAGGGATTGGGGACCCCCGAGCACCAGCGCCAGACTCACCCTGCCACCCTGCCGCGACCCGGCCCGCTAGGGGCGCCGTCCTCATTCAGAGTGGTAGAATGGGCAGGGCCCTCCAGTCCCCTGCGACCTTCAAAGGCAACCCGCACCAAAATGCTAGGTCCCACGCTCCTGCTCACCAGCACCCTCACCTGGGTCCGCCACTCCGCTCTCCACACAGCTGGCGAATAGGGCCTGCTGGCCACCTAGGGGCTAACCCTAACTCTAGGTTGGCCCCCGAAGGGCCCCTCCTAAGGGGCCTGGCGGCCCAATGCTGGGGATTGGGGACCCCCAACCCCATCGTCAGTTACACCCTGCCGCCCCGCCCCACCCGGACCGCTAGGGATGCCACCGTTCATTCAGGGTGGGAGAACGGGCTGGGCCCTCCGAAAACTGCCGATCTTCGAAGGCGCCCCAAACGAAAACACTTGGGCTCAGGCTCATGTTCACCAGCACCCTCACCTCGGCCCAACTCGCCGCTCGACGCACAGGTGGTGTATCGGACCTGCTGGACTCCTGGGGGCTAACCCTAACCATAGGTCGGCACCCCTGGGGCCCTTCCCAAGGGGCCTGGCATCGCAACGCTGGGGATGGGGACACTGAGCCCAAGTGCCAGACTCACCCTGCTTCCCTTCAGCCACCCGAGCCGCTAGGGGCCCACCGTTCAATCAGAGCAAGAAAATGGTTAGGGCCCTCCGAGCACCCGCTGACATTCAAAGGCCCCCCGTGCTTGGCTTGGGCTCATGCTAAGGCTCGCCAGCGCCCTCACCTCGGCCCAACCCTTCGCGTGTTGCACAGCCGCTGATTGGGACCACTGGCCTTCTGGGGGCTAACCGTAACCCTAGATTGACCACCGAGGGGCCCATCCCAAGGGGCCTGGCGCTCCAACGCCGGAGATTGGGGATCCTGAGCCTCAGCACCTGACTCACCCTGCCACCCAGCTGCCACCCAGGGGCTTGGGGTGCTGCCGTTCATTCAGGGCGGGAGAACAGGCAGGGCCCTCCGAGACACGGCGACCTTCAAAAGCCCCCCGCGCCAAAACACCCGAGCCCACGCTCCCGCTCACCAGCGCCCTCACCTCGGTCCGACACTCCAGTCTCCACACAGCTGGCGAATAGGGCCTGCCGGCCTCCTAGGGGCTAAACCTAACCCTAGGTTGGCCCCCGAGGGGCCCCTCCCAAGGGGCCTGGCGCCGCAACACCGGGGATTGGGGATACCCGAGCCGCAGCGCCTGACTCACCCTGCCGCCCCGCTGCCACCTGGGCAGCTAGGGGCACTGCCGGTCACTCAGGGAGGAGAATGGGCATGGCCCGCTGAGTCCCCAGAAACATTAAAAGGCCCCCGGAGCCAAAATGCTTGGGCCCAAGCTCCCTCTCGACAGAGACCTCACCTCGACCCACCACTCCATTCGCCGCACAGCTGGCGGATTGAGCCTGCTGGCGTCCTGGGGGCTGACCCTAACCTAGGTCAGCCCCCGAGGGGCCCCTCCCAAGGGGCCTGGCGCCGCAACACAGTGGATTGGGGACCCCTGAGACCCAGCGCCGGACTCACCTGCTGCCGCGCCACCACCCAGGCCGCTAGGGGAGCCACGGATCATTCAGTGTGGGAGAACTGGCAGGGTGCTCCGTTTCCCCTGCGACCTTCAAAGCACCCTTGTGCAAAAAGGTGGCTCCCACGCTCCTGCTCACCAGCGCCCTCCCCTTGGCCCGCCCCTCTGGTTGCTGCAGAGCTGGTGGATAAGGCCTGCCGGGCTCCTGGGGGCTAACCAAAACCCTAGGTCGGCCCCATGGGGGACATCCCAAGGGGCCTGGTTCTGTAACGCTGGGGTTTGGTGACTCAGAGCCCCAGATCCAGACTCACCCTGCCGCACTGTCGCCACCCGGGCCGCTAGGGACGCCGCAGGTCATTCAGGGCGAGAGAAGGGCCAGGGCCTTCTGAGCCCCCGGTGACTTTCAAGGGCTCCCTGGTCCAAAACGCTGGTGCCCACGCTCCCACTCCCCACGCCCTCACCTTGGCTTGCCCCTCAGCTCTCAGCCCAGCGGGCGGATTGGGCCTGCCGGCCTCCTGGGTCTTAACCCTAATCCTAGGTCGGCCCCTCAGGGGCCCCTCCCAAGGGTCCTGCTGCTGCTACACTGGGGATCGGGGACCCCAAGCCCCAGAGCCAGAATCACCCTGCCTCAATGCCGCCACCCGGGCCTCTAGGGGCGCCGCCGGTCATTCAGGGCGGGAGAACGACAGGGCCCTGGAGAAACCAGCGACATTTGAAGCCTCCCACGCCAAAATGCAGGGGCCCACGCTCCCGCTCGGCAGCGCCTTTACCTCTGCCCGCCCACCTCTCGCCGCCCAGCCAGAGGATTGGGCCTGCCAGCCTCCTGGGGGCTAACTCTAACCCTAGGTCAGCCCACGAGGAGCTCCTCCCAAGGGGCCTGCCCCCGCAACGCCGGGGATTGGGGATCCCCAAGCCACAGTGCAGGACTCACCCTGCTGCCCCACCGCCAACGGAGCCACTAGGGGCGCCGCTGGTTATTCAGGGCAGGAGAAAGGGCAGGGCCCTCCGAGCCATGGCAACATTGCAAGGCCCAGGGCGCCAAAACCCTGGTGCCCATGCTCCCGCTCGCCATCGCCCTCAACTCGGCCCACACCTCTGCCCTTCGCACAGCTGGCAGATCTGGCCTGCCGGCCTACTGGGCGCTAACCCTACACCCTAGGACGGCCCCTGAGGGTCCCTTCCTAAACGTGCCGCTAGGGGCACCACCATTCATTCAGTGTTGGAGAACTGGCAGGGCCCTCCGAACTCCCTCCAACCTTCGAAGGTGCCCGGAACCAAAACGCTTCGGTCCAGGCTCATGTTCACCAGCACCCTCACCTCAGCCCACCGCTCCAATCACCGCACATGTGGTGTATCGGGCCTGCCGGCCTCCTGGGGACTAACCCTAAGTGTAGGTCAGCCCCCGAGAGGCACTTCCTGAGTGGCGTGGCTCCGCAACGCCGAGGATGGGGACCACAAGCCCATGTGCCGGACTCACCCTGTTGCCCTTCAGCCACCCGAGCCGCTAGGGGCCCCGCTAGTCATTCAGAGCGGGAGAACGGGCAAGGCACTCCGAGGCCCCGGCGACTTTCGAAGGCCCTCCTGCACCAAAATGGTTGGGCCCATGCTGCCGCTCACCAGCGCCTTCACATTGGCCCACTCCTCCGATCGCCGCACAGCCGTTGCATCGGTCCTGCTGGCCTACTGGGGTCTAACCCTAAACCCTAACCCCTAACCTTAAACCCTAAACCTTAACCCCTAACCCTCACCCTAACCCTAACACTAACCCCTAACCCTTACCCTAACCCTGACCCTAACCTAAACCTAACCCTAAACCCTAATCCTTAAACCCTAAACCCTACATTAACACTAAACCCTAAATCCTAACCCCTAACCCTAAACCCGAAACCCTAAACACTAAACCCTTACCTTAACCACTAAGCCAAACCCCAAACCCTAACCCTAAACCCTAACCATACCCCGACCCCTATCATAACCCTAACCCTACCCCTTCAGCTAACCCTACCCCTAACCAGTAACGTAACCCTAACCCTTACCCTAACCCATACTCTAACCCTAACTTTAACCCATACCCTAACCCGAACCCTAACCTGTACCCTAACCCTAACACGTACTCTAACGCGTACCCAAACCTGTACCCTAACCCTAACCCTAAACTGTACCCTAACCCATAACTTAAACTGTACCCTAAACTTAACCTTAACCCTAACAAGTACCCTAACCCATACCCTAACCTTAACCCTGAACCCTGACCATAACCCATACCCTAACTCGTACCATACCCGTACCCTAACCGTACCCGTACCCTAAACCTAACCCATACCCTAACCGTAAACCTAAACCCTAAACCGTAACCCGTACCCTAACCCTAACCAGTACCCTTACCTTAACCTTAACCCATACCCTAACCTGTACCCTATCCCTAACCCGGACCCTAACCCATACCCTAACCCATACCTAACCCTAACCTGTACCCTAACCCGTACCCACACCCATACCCTAACCCTAAACTGTACCCTATCCCTATCCCTAACCCATTCCCTAACCCGTACCCTAACCCTAACCCTAAACCATAACCTGGCCTGTACCATAACCCTAAACTGTACCCTAACCCTAACCCGTACCCTAACCCGTACCCTAAACCGTACCCTAATCTGAATGCCAACACTAACCATAACCGTACCCTAATGCGTACCCTAACCAGTACCCTAACCCTAATCCGTACCCTAAACCTAACCCCTACTCCAACCCTAACCCTAACCCTAAACCCAAACCCTAAACCCTAACCCGTACCCTGAACCCTAATCTGTACCCTAACCCATAACGTCTAACTTGTAACCCCTAAACCCAAACCTAACCCATACCCTCTCCTTACCCTAACCCTAAACCCTACCCTCTCCCATACCCTAACCATAATCCATACTCTAACCTTAACCCGTACCCTAATCCGTACCCTAACCCCGGGGATTGGGTACCCCTGGAACACACCACGGGACTCAGCCTGCCACCCCTCAGGAAACCATGCCCCTTGGGGCGCCGCAGAGCATCCCGTTCAGGAGAACTGGTAGGGCCCCTCTGAGACCCCAGCGATCCTCGGCGGCCCCCTACACCCCAACCCTGAGGCCCACGCTCATCCCGCCCCACGCCTTCCCTTCAGCTTGCCACTGAGCGCGTCGCAGAGCCGGCAGATCAGGCCTGCCGGGTTCCTGGGGCCTAGACCTGACCCTAGTTTGGCTGGGTAGGGCCCCTCCCCTGGGTCCCGGTGCCACAGCCCCAGGTACTGGGGACACCTGAGCCCCACTGCAGGATAAAGCCTGCCAGCCCACAGGAAACCGTGCCCCTTGGGAGGCTGTAGAGCATTCAGGGCGGGAGAACCAGGAGGGCCCCCAGAGTCCCCTGCGAACTTCAGTGATCCCTAAACCCAAGCTTGAAGCCCATGCTCACCCCACCCCACACCCTCACCTCAGCCCGCGGCAGTGCTCGCCACATAGCGGGCAGATCTGGCCTGCGGGGTTCCTGGGCCCCAACCCTAACCCTAGTTCATCTGTGGAGGGGCCCCTCCCCAGGAGCCTGGAGCCAGAGCCGCGGGGATTCGGGACACCTGAGCCCCACAGCAGGACTCAGTCTGCCACCCCGCAGGAAACCGTGCGCCTTGGGAGGCCATAGAGCGTTCAGGGTGGGAGAACCAGGAGGGCCCTCCTGAGCCACCAGCGAACGTTGGCGGCCTCCCGCAACCCAACCCTGAAGCCCACGCTCACCCTCCCTGCACCCTCACCTCAGCCCATGTAGCTCGCCATACAGCCAGCAGATCGGGCCTGCGGGGCTCCTGGGGCCTAACCCTAGCCCTAGGTCGGCCGCGGGTGTGGGGGACTCCCAGGGGCCTTACACCACAGCCCCAGGGAATTGGGGTACCTGTACCACACCGAAGGACTCAGCTTGCCACCGGAAAGGAAACAGTGCCCCTTGGGGCTCTACGGAGCCTACAGGGCATGAGAACATGGGGAGGCCCCCAGGGCCTATCCCCACTTTTGGCAGCCCCCCGTGCCCCAACCCTGAGGCCTATGTTCACCATCCCCCATGGCCTCCTCTCAGCCCTCCACAGAGCTCGCTGCACAGCCTGCAGATTGTCCTTGCCGGGCTCCTGGACCCTAAACCTTACACTAGGTTAGCCACAGAGGGGCCCCTCCCCAGGGTCCTGGCACCCTACTCCGGGGGATTGGGGACACACAAGCCCCACTGTAGGACTCAGCCTGCAGCCCACAGGAAACTGTACCGTTTTGGGGCACAACAGAGCATTCAGTGCAAGAGAATTGGGGCACCCCTGAGAGCCCCTTCTGGTGAACCCCGACATTTGTGGGCCATTCCGGATGAAACCCCAAGGCTCACACTCACCCACGCTTGTGCCCTCATCTCAGTCGGCCTGGGAGTTCTCTGAGCACTGGGCAGTTTGGACCTGCTGTCTCTTGAGGCCTAACCTAACCCTGGGTCTTCTGCTGAGGGTCCCTCCCTGTTTGCCTGCCTCCAAGGCACCAGGCATTGGGCTCACCTCTGCACGACTAGAGGACTCAGCCTGCCCCACAGCAGGAAACTGTCATTTGGGGCTGCAGCAAGGATTCATAGGAAAATCGGAGGGCCCTCCTCAGCCCATCGCAGGCAACCCCCACTTTCAGAGATCTCCCCGGATCCAATTAGTAGCTTCAAACTGACCTTTAAACTTGCTCTCCAAGGAGATCTTTTGAAATTCTCCACACTTCCAACCGATGGCACCATCCAGCTTCAGAGACTTACCCAGCTTTAGGTCTTGAGATGGATTAAAATGGGAAGTCACTTCACTGATGACGACGTACTGGTGACCAAAAGATACATGCATAAATGCTTCATATCACTTGGCTTCAGGGAAATGCAAATCTAAACCCCTATAGATGCCATATCACACGAGGCCGAATATCTAAAAATAAGAAGACATGAAACTATATATGTTGGAGAGGATGTGGAGAAATGGGAACACTCTTACACCCCTGTACAAATGCAGTCCAGTACAGCCACTCTTGAAAATGGTACAGAGTTTCTTCAAGAAGTTATAATAAAGCTACCCTATGTCCCAGCAATTGCACTACTGGGTATTTACCCCAAAGATACAGAGGTAGTGAAGATGGGACACATGCACCACAGTGTTCATAGCAGCAATATCCATAATAGACAAGCTGCAGAAGGAGTGCAGATGACCATGGATAGATGAATGGATAAAGAAGATATGGATCATATCTATAGTGGAATATTACTCAGCCATCAGAAAGGATGAATACTTACCATCACACCTACCTGGGTGGAGCTGGAGGGTATTATGATGAGTGGAATAAGTCAATGAAAGAAAGACAATGATCATATGCTTTCACTCCTATGTGGAATATCAGAAACAAGGAAGGTGACCATAGGGGAAGGAAGGGAAAATAGAATGGGAAGTCATCAGAGAGGGAGAAAACCCATGATGGACACTTAACTATCACAAGAAACTGATGATTGCTGGAGGAGAAGTTTGGGGGGGTAACTGGGTGAGTAGCATTAAGGAGGTCACACGATACAATGAGCACTGGGTATTACACACAACTGAAAATTGATTGAAGACTACATCTGAAACTAATGATGTACTGTAAGTTGGCTAATTGAATTTAAATTAAAGAACAAAAGACCTTGAATAAACAATCCTAAACATTTGTATGGAACCACTAAAGATTCCGAACAGCCAGTGCAATGTGGAAAAGAAAAACAAAGGTGGAGGACTCACAATTTCAGATTTCAGGTTATACTACAAAGCTGCAGGCATCCTAACAAGAGAGTATGGCACAAAAATAGACACAGCGACCAAAGGAACAGGATACAAGTTCAAACAGAAACCCATAATTATGTGGTCCATGAATCTTCCACAAAGCAAGCAACGATATCAAAAGGGAAAAGGACAGTCTCTACAACAAATTTTGTTGGGAAAACTAGACAGCTACGCACAAAAGAATGAAATTAGACTGCTTTCTTACACAATACAGACAAACACAAAACAGTTTCAAGACCTCAATATGAGACCTGAATCCATAAAAATCCTACAGTAGGGAAGACAGTAACTTCTTGACATGGACCATATTAACGTTTTTCTAGACTGTGTCTTGAGGCAAAGGAAATGAAAGCAAAAATAAACTATTGGGAATACAGCAAAATAAAGTTTCCACATGGCAGAAGAACAATGAAAACGTAAAAATAGTAAGACAACTTACTCAAAGGGAGATGATATTTGCAAAGATCATATGCAATAAAGGGATAGTGTCCAAAACATATACAACTGATACTACTCGACCCCCAAGAAACAAATAATCCAGTTAAAAAATAGGCAGAAGACATGGACAGACATTTCTCCAAAGAAGAAATACAAATGGCCAACAGTCCCGTGAAAAGATGTTCACCATCACCCATCATCAGGAAAATGTGAATCCAAAGGACAATGAGGTAATCCCTCAAACCTGTCAGAATGGCTAACATCAAAAGCACAACAAAGAACAGGTGTTGAGAGGATGTGGATAAAGGGGAATCCTCGTGAACTGTGGGTGGGAATGCAAATTGTGGTGGCCACCGTGGAAAACAGTATGAAGGTTATTGAAAAAATTAAATATAAAACTACCCTACGATCCAACAATCACACTACTTGTATTTACCCAAAGAATAGGAAAACAGTAACGTAAAAGGATACGTGCACCCCTATGTTCCTTGCACCATTATTTAGAATATCACAATATGGAAGCAACCCAAGTGTCTGTAGAAAAATTGACAAATGAGATGATAGATGTGTATTCACACACACGCACGTGCACACACACACACACACATACACACACACAATGGAGTATTACTCGGCTTGAAAAAGAATGAAACCTTCCATTTGCAGCCACATGAATGGAGCTAGAGAGTATTATCCTAACTAAAATCAGGCATTCAGAGAAAGACAA
This sequence comes from Ursus americanus, assembly GCF_024610735.1. NCBI lineage: Eukaryota > Metazoa > Chordata > Mammalia > Carnivora > Ursidae > Ursus > Ursus americanus. The sequence continues at coordinate 36,623 of NW_028273662.1, forward strand.
ATCCCATAAGATGTCACTCTAATAGGGAATTTAAGCAACAAACAAAAATAAATAACTAAAAGAGAAAAAGGAGACACACCAAAATACAAACTCTTAACAATAGAGAACAAACGGATGGTTACAAGAGGAGGTGGATAGAGGGTTGAGTGGAATAGGTGAAGGGGATTAAGAGGACACTTTTCTTGATGACCACTGAGTAATTTATAGAATTACTGAATCACTCTATTGTACACCTGAAACGAATGTAACACTGTATGTTAGCTCTACTGGAATTAAAATAAATTTCTAAAAAAGATTTTTTCTTTCAGGAACCTCTTTGAAAAAGCTTTTCCTGTGCACTGTGCATAAGCCCTACTTGGGAGGATTCGCTCTACAATAATTATTCACTACTTGAATCAAATTCAGATTTCACTGAGTTCTTACCGTGGATCCCAGCCCATGGGAGCCATGGTCCTTTTCAGTCCAGGCTCAGCACCAATGCATTCAAGATTGGAAGTAGAGACACATGTCACTTCACAGTCCAGAAAGCTATTATTGTTTTTGTTTCAGTGTGAGAGACTCACAGACTTTGGGACAGGTTTCAGAGCAGGTTTATTATGGATCCTGGATCTCTACTTCAGTGTTCATTGCCTGGATCCATTTGGCTAATAGGTTCCCTGTGGATGGGCTTGCTTCCAAGCACATACATGGAAGATGCAAAGGTGGGTGGGCTTGGTGCTGGACAGGAAGAAGACCAAAAGCAGACAAGGGTCCGACCCCTCCCCTGATCCAGGAATTGCTACGGGAGAGGGTACGTGAGGTAGAATCCATGCGAAACTCCAAGGTCACCAGCTGAACACAGGAGGCACAGGTCAAGGGATCTGGAGATGCAGGGGTTGAAGGCTGCTCTGAGCTACCTCTGGGAGGAAGGGAGGGAAGGAATGAGAAGGAGACACTGCCTGCCTCTGGCCCATGCCAGCTACCCACCACTCTGACACGCATCAGTCTATGAGCTGACACAGCCTGGGCTCAGGAAGGGCTGGCTCGTGTCCCTCAATCCTCAGTGGGACAGCTGGCCCCAGGGCTCAGAGACATGCTGAGGGAGATGAGAGGGAAAGCTGCCCCACCCAGGTCATCCCCTCCTTGAGCAGACAGCCCTTCAGAACTTCTAAAAAAAACCCACTGACGGGGTTGAAAGACATGCCATGGATGAACTAAGGCATAGAGATATGTAAAATGACATTCAGTTTTAAGTTCAGGGCTGTCATCTCAGGAAGTGGGGAGAGCTTCCCTAAGAAGACTGAGGGGCGGGCAGGCCATGCTGAAAAGGGAGACATGGCTCTCCTGATTGGGGACATGTAGCCCCCTTCCAGTGCAGGGCATCACCCTCACATTACACGAGATCCATGGAAGTGTTCCATCAGGGCCAGATATTTGTCTCAAGACGGGTACCCTGGCATTGGACTGCACAGGGCACCAGGGACGAGGGCCAGATGGAGGACGGACAATACCCCGGAGGCCATGGGGCAAGAGCAGAGGCACATGACCTTGAAGATGATGATGAAATGCAGGAGGTGGCAGCATGGAGCCGGCCTGAAAGTGCCATGGGAGCAGTGCCCACAGCTACACTGACTGGGTGCCTTCTGTGCCAGGTGTGGCTGACTTTTTGTGCTCCAGACTAGTCCTGACCACAACTCTAGGAAGTGTGCACCACCCCCGGCCTCCTCTCCCCTTGCAGCTGCTAGGAATCACGGTCACAGACCCTGGTCAGCTTTCGTGGAAACCAAGCAGTGGCTCCCACGCACGCTGCACCTCTGGTGGTGGTCCAGTGTGACCCTCGTGCCTGGCCAGACACTGATGTCTACCTGTCTCCACACAAATCCACAGATAGGAGGGTGTCCCTGAATTCCACAGCACATGATGAGACAGATCCACAGAACCCAACACCCAGTGGGTCACTAGGGACCTCACCTATGGTCATGGAGCTCACCATACCCTATTTCTGTCACTTCCCACAGAAAGCCTGGTTCTGATCCCCCACAATACCAAACATCCTGGTTGCTGACCTGGGGTCATGCCATGAACCCACACGGCACCTTTCTTTAAGTGAAGACTATGCCTACACCTCCTAGAAAATATTTCTAATGAAGTACCAGTCCATCAGGACTACGGTGTGAACGGTAGCACACAGCCTGCATGGTAGTAGTCAGTAATTCTAACGAGGGTTAACCCCAGCCCCCGTCTCACAAAACCTTCCTCCATCCCCACTGAACTCATGGTCTGCCCTCAGAAAACCCTCCAGGAAACAAACCTTTCATCTGAATGCTCTTTTCACCTTCTGCTTCAAATCTTGTCCAACCACAATGATATGAAACTAGAAATCAGTCTCAAGAAAAAAATGGGACAGTCAAAAATAGGTGGAGATTGGGGGGCCTGGGTGGCTCAGTTGTTAAGGATCTGCTTTCAGCTCAGGTCGTGATTCCAGGATCCTGGGATCTACCCCGAATCAGGCTCCTTACTCAGTGGGAAGCCCACTTCTCCCTCTCCTACCACCCTGCTTGCGTTCCCTCTCTCGCTGTCTCACTCTCTGTCAGATACTTAAATAATCTTAAATAAATGTGTGGAGATTTGACAACATGCTACTGAACAACCAACAGTCAAAGAAGAAATCAAAAAAATTTTAGAAGTACCTTGACACTGATGAAAAAGACAACTTACAAAAACTTATGGGATGCAGCAAAAGTAGCTTTATGGGGGACATTCATAGAAATTCAAGTCTTCATCAATCCATGAGAATGCTCTCCAATAAACAACCCGATTTATGTGGTAAAGAATTAGAAAAAAAAAAAAAGAACAAACAAAGCCCCAAATTAGTAGAAATAAGGAAATAACAAAAAGGAATGCATTAATAAATCCAACGGAGACTAAAAGGACAAAAAAAAATGAAAATGAGAGCTGCTTTTTTTGGAAAGATAAACAAAACTGACAAACTTAGTTAGACTCACCAAGAAACACAGAGGACTCGAATACAATCAGGAAAGAAAGATAATGGATTCCTGTATCATATCAAAATCAAAAGAGCTCTTCAAACGTGGACACAACAACTTCTTGCAAGCCACGTCTCTAAAGGCAAAGGAAATAAAAGCAAAAATGAACTATTGGCACTTCATCAGGATAAAAACTTCTGCTCGGCAAAGCAAATGATCAAAAAAACAAAAAGGCATCCTATGGAATTGAAGAAGATATCTGCAAATAATATTACAGATAAAGGGCTGGTATCCAAGATCTATAAAGAACGCCTCAAACTCGACACCCAAAAAATGGGCAGAAGACACAAAGAGATACTTCTCCAGAGAAGACATACAAATGGCCAACAGACACATGAAAAAATGCTCCACATCACTTGCCATCAGGCAAATACAAATCAAAACGACAATGAGATACCACCATACACCAGTTAGAATGGTTAAAATTAACAAGGCAGGCGGCAACTGGGTGGCACAGTGGTTAAGCGTCTGTCTTCGGCTAAGGGCGTGATCCTGGCATTATGCGATCGAGCCCCACATCAGGCTCCTCCGTTATGATGCTGCTTCTTCCTCTCCCACTCCCCCTGCTTGTGTTCCCTCTCTCGCTGTCTATCTCTATCTCTGTGGAATAAATCAATAAAATCTTGAAAAAAAATTAACAAGACAGGAAATAAAAAAAAGTCAGAGAGGATGTGGAGAAAGCATAACCATCTTACACTACTCGTGAGGATTCAAGCTGGTATAGCCACTTTTGAAAACAATATGGAGGTTCCTCACGACGTTAAACACAGAGCTATCCTATGACCCACCAATTGCACTACTGGGTATCTACCGCATAGACACAGAGTAATGAAAAGAAGGGGCACCTGTATCCCAATGTTCATAGCAGCAATGTACATAATAGCCAAACTGATGAAGGAGCCAAGGTGTCCTTCAGCAGATGAATGGACAAAGAAGATGTGGTTCATCTACACAATGGAATATTCCTCAGTCATCAGAAAGGATGAATACCCCCCATTTGCACCAACGTGGATGGACCAGGAGGGGATTATGCTAAGTGAAATTAAGTCAAGCAGAGAAAGACAATTATCATATGGTTTCACTCCTATGTGGAACGGAAGGAATAGCATGGAGGACATTAGAAGATGGAAGGGAAAAGTGAAGGGGGGAATGAGAGGCGGAGATGAATCATGAGAGACTACTGAAACTGGGAAACAAACTGAAGGCTGCAGAAAGGGAGGGGAAGGGGAATGGGTTATCCTGGTGATGGGTATTAAGGAGGGTACATATTGGGGCACCTGGGTGGCACAGCGGTAAAGCGTCTGCCTTCGGCTCAGGGTTATGGGATCGAGCCCCACATCAGGCTCCTCCGCTGTGAGCCTGCTTCTTCCTCTCCCACTCCCCCTGCTTGTGTTCCGTCTCTCGCTGGCTGTCTCTATCTCTGTCGAATAAATAAATAAATTCTTTTTTTTAAAAAAAGGAGGGCACGTGTCATAATGAGCACTAGGTGTTATATGCAAACAATGAATCATGGAACACTACATCAAAAACAAATGAAGTACTCTAGGGTGACTAACATCATTTTAAAAATGAGAAAGATATGAAATCCATACAGGAAAACTGTCACTATTTGCAAATGACATGAAATCTCGAAAGATTCCACACAAAAAAAACTGTTAGAATAAACAAATTCAAGAAAGCTGCAGGATATAAAGTCGATATACAGAGACCTGTTGTCTTTATTTTTTTCAGATTTTATTTATTTATTTATTTATTTATTTATTTATTTATTTATTTATTTGACAGGAAGAGAAAAAGCAGGATCAGGGAGAGTGTCAGAAAGAGGGAGAAGCAGACCCTCGCTAAGCAGGGAGCCCAACATGGGGCTCGATCCCAGAACTCTGGGATCATGACCTGAGCTAAAGGCAGACGCTTCACCTATGGAGCCACACAGATGACCCAACTTGTTGCATTTCTGTATACTGATGACATACTTTCGCAAAGAGAAATAAAAAAGCAATGCCATTTACAATTGCATGAAAAAAAATCTAGGAATAAAAGTAACCAAGAATGAGAAAGACATAGTACACTCAACACATGGCAGAAAAGAAATGAAAAACACGTGTGTCGAGGGGGGCAGAATGTATGGGTCAAAGATTTGGAAGGCAACACACACAAATGGAAGCTTACGCCATGCTCCTTAACTGGAAAAGTTAATTATGTGAACATGTCCATCGTACCCAAAGCAATCGACAGATGTGATGAAATCCTTATCTGAATTCCAGTGGCATTATTCGAGGAAATAGAAAACAGTCCTCAAACTTGTATGGAATCACAAAAGACCCCAAATACCCAAAGCAACCTGGAGAAAGAAAGGTGCAGTCAACACACACCTGTATTTCAAGCTAGATTACAAAGCTGTTGTCATCAAAACAGGATGGTACTGGCAGAAACACAGACACCAGGTCAGTGAAACAGAACAGAAAGCTCAGAAACTTACCCACACGTAGATGATCCTAACTTACGACACAGCAGCAGAAGATATGCCATGAGGGAAGGACTGTGTCTTCAGTGAGCGGTAACAGGCAAACTGGACACTAAATGCAGAAGAATATAACTGGGTCACTTTCTTACACCACACACAAAATTTTTAATGGATGAATGATTTGAACATAAGACCTGAATCCATAAACCTCCAAGAAGACACAGGTACTAAGTCTCTTGACATTGGTTTTGGCAAAGAGTCTTCAGATCGGACACCAAATGCAAAGGCAACAAAAGCAAAAATAAACAAGTGGAACAACATCAAACTGAAATCTTCCACACGGCAAAAGAAACCATCAAAAACTTAAAAGGCCACTGACCCAATAAGAAAAAAAATATCTGCGAATCATATGTGTGAGAAGAGGCTAATATCCAAAATACACACAACACTCATACAAATCAAAACAAAAAAAAAAGTATAAAAAATGTGGGGAATATGTGAATAGATACCTTCCAAAGATGGCACACAGGTGCCAACAGACAGAAAAAGTTGTTCGGCATCACTAATCATCATCAGGGAAACATCAGTCAAACCCACAATCGGCTATCCGCTCACAACTGTTGGAACAGCAATTGTCCCAGAGACAGACACCAAGTGGGGTCAAGGGTGTGCAGACGAGGAGACACTGTGCACTGTCGGTGGGAATGGAAATTGGTGCAGCCACTGTGACAAACGGTATGGAGGTTCCTGAAAAAATAAATACAACTACCCCATGACCCAGTAATGGCTCTACTGAGTATTGATTCGGAGAACACAAAAATACTGCCTCAAAAAGACAGATGCACTCCCACATTCACTAAAGCATTATTCACAAGAACCAGACATGGAAACACAGACCTTGGGGGCCTTATGCCAAGTAACTCCGACACAGAAAGACCAATACCAGATGCTCTCATGTACATTCCACGTGTAATAAACAAATACTGAACACATAGATACTGAGAGCAGATTGGTAGGTGCCAGATTCGGGGATGGGGTGGTAGAAACGGGTGAAGGTGGTCAAAGTCTCAATGTTTGAGTGAGAAAATCCGACAGTCATGAAATGTTCTGTCCAGCATGGAGACTAAAACTAACCCCACAGCATGGGGTATAGGTTTCCCTGCTCTTTGAAAGTACAGAGCTTCTGAGAAACCTTGCACAGCAGAAATGGTGTCAAGAAGGAATGGCCATTAATTTACATGGAACAATTAGACAGTGTGCTCAGACTCCAAAATTCCTTCTCTTTGGCTTTTCTTAGGCCTCAGCACACAAGTTTCCAATGGAGGCCCAGCATAAATGAAGATAAAGCACAGCAGAGGCTCACAAACACAATTCAATGTGCTGGTGGCTGGATGCGGAGAGCAGTTCCCAGCGGAAGGAGCTGGTTGGGGAGCACACCGCCTTTGTCATGCTTCTCCCCAAAACAGATGCTGAATGCGATTCTCACTGTTCACCTTTTTTCATAAGAGGGAAATCCTCTTCAGGTCTCTTCCTCTTACTGAAGCTGGGTAATAACATAGTTTTTCAAGAAATCCCAGTGTCTTACTGTGAACGTTTAAAAACGGGGGATACTTGTACTTGAGCATTGCTGAGGGACGAGATGTGAAAGGTTCTCCCAGACACAAACCTCAGCAGACCCACCGGGAAAGGCACCTTCCTCAGCATGTGGAACACGGACTACCTCCTACCTCCCGAGAAACCCTCTCCTTCCCCTCGATCACGACAACCCACAAAAGCTGGGAGTTACCCTAATTCCTCCGTTCTCCTGCCCCTAATAGCTAACCCATCAGCAAATCCTGTGAGCTGTATCTTCAAAATGGACCCAGAATAGGTCTAACCACTCCATCCAAGGCCACCTGTCTGGTCCACAGTGCCTGAGTTCCTGGAAAAGCTTCGTCATTGACCTGCCTTGCCATCTTCAACCCTCTGTCATCTGTTCTCAACATTGTAGCCAGGATGGCCCAGTGAAACAGGGTCTCATGGGGATATAGCCCTGGAATGGCTTTCTGTCACCCTCTGTCACCTCTCTGAGCTCATGTCCTAAGCTGTCTCCTGTGGCCACAGGGCCTTCTTGCTGCTCCTGGACATACCTGGAATTCTCCTGCCCCAGAGCCATTGCACATGCTTTCCCTTCTGTTTCGAATGCTCTTGATGTGTTCTCACTCACCTTCGGAGAAGTCTGAATTGGAGCGTCAGGGACAGAAGATGAGACTGTGTGTGTTGGGTGAGGCTGGTGGCCCAGAAAAAGGTTCTCTGCCAGCTCTCCGCCTGTGCCTCACTTGTCCTCAGCCAGGAACTTGCACACAGCCCACACCTGTCACAACTCTCACCCAGGAGACCCATAGCCACACCTGGAGCCCACCCTGCCCACATCCTGCTGCAGAATGCATTCAGCTCTCCTCTGGGCCCCCTGTCAGCTTTACCCAGACCTGGAACTCCCCCATCTCCTGCAAAGCTCCCAGATTCCCACTCTGCTTCCAAAATCACACTGGCGCAAGACTTTCATGAGAAAGCTATAACGCTAACTAATGAAAGGTTCACACCTACTTTCCCCTTCTGTTGCCTTTCTCTCCACCTTCTTTCCTACCTGTGCAAACTGTAACATATCAGTGGAACATGAACATGCTCTGAGACCTGAATCTTTCATTGCAGTTTTTTGAGGAATCCTTATGTGATAAGAAACTAGTGTATCCTACAACAGGGTGTTCTACAACTCTCATCTATAGAATAGTACAGCCCAAATCACTACAACTTTACCTCACTCTTCATGAAGCAGAACACTTTTTCCTTTCTTCTTTTACTTAAATTCAAGTTAGTTCACATGCCATGGAATATTCGCTTCAGGGGTAAGATTTAGTGATTCCTCACCTGCATACAGTACCCGGTGCTCATCACAAGATTCCTCCTTAATACCCCTCACCCATTTAACTCTTACCCCCACGCCCATGTCCTGCAGCAACACTCAGTTTGTTCTCCAAGGTTGAGTCTATTTCCTTGTTTGCCTCTCTCATCACCCCTCAACTCTCTTCATCTGTTTTTTTTTCTGAAATTCCACAAGCGTGAGAGCATAGGATATTTGTCTTTCCTCACTGATTTTGCTTAGCTTAATACACTCTAGATCCACCCACATCCTTGCAAATGGTAAGATTTCATTCTTTTTGAAGCTGGGTCATATTCCATTATATATATGTATCCCACATCTGCTTTATCCATTCATCAGTGCATGGACTTTGGGATTCTCTCCATAGTTTGGCTACTGTGGACATTGCTGCTATAAACATTATGGTGCACGGACCCCCTTCGAATCTGCATTTTTTTATCCTTTGGGTAAATACATAGGACAGCAATTGCTGGATCATGTGGTTGTTCAATGTTTAACTTTTTGAGGAACCCCCACACTGGTTCCCAGACTGGCTGCACCACTTTGCATTCCCACCAACAGGATGGGAGGGTTCCCCTTTAAGCAGAACATTATCTGCCGGCAATTTCATAAGAGGCAACAAAACACCTGTGAGATGCACCAAGGGTCAGGCAAGCAGTTGCAGACTTCACCCCAAGGCTCCTGACGCCAAGCCCCTTGAAGCCACCAGCATGCCACTATCCAAAAGAATTCCCAGACTCTCCTTCTGACTCCACCACCAAAGAAACTACAGAGAGAATATGGCACCTCAAAATATCGAGATAATACATTTAGTAAAACTAGAAAGTCAAGCTCAACTTTTAAACAGGAACAGGCCGGTTTGGATAATTTTGAATTTTCCCTCCACCCTAATTTTAACTCTTCTGATGAATAAACTAATCAATGATGAAACATCACCTTTGTCAAATGACATCATCCAAGTCTGTATCAGATGAAAAAAGCCACCTAACTCTAGATACTGGCCACTAAACCATATCTTAGGCCCAATTGAATAACACTGTTAGATGAAGGAACAAATTAGATGTTACAAACAGGCACAGAGTGAATCTCACCTTCCCTTTCTAATAAAAGAGGGTTCCTAGGAAACAGATGGTCAAAATACATTTGTCAGCAATAAATGGACAGAAATTGTGATCCCCTGCAAAGTTCTACCTCCAGGGAAACTAAGTAATTCTTGCACCAAACCCAGAATGCTGACAGCTACTTCAATTTTACTTTGTGGCTCAACTAGAGAAAAGAGAAAAGCCCAGGAGGTTTTGGGATAATGAGAGGTTTTACCTCCAGCCCTGACATAGATAGGACATTTTGCCAAACATACCTGTGCTTTCTCTGAACACTGGCGTCCTGTGACAAGCTGCCTCGCTGACTCCGATGCTGACGTTCAAAACCTCGGGTGTCTTGTAGCCAGAGCAGAGAAGTGCTGTCAGCTGGGGAGAAGAAGGCACCTCTGACCTATAGCCTGCACACCTGCTTCGGTTTCTGGGTGCAGGGGCAACACATACTTGTTGTATATCAGTAATTATCTTCATTCTCAATAGACCAATGACCTTGCCTTTTCTGGAAAGCAGACTTACTCTTCTAAAGAAACCCTCAATTCGTCTATTCCCAATGCAATTAGAGTGGGGTCTGGTTTACGCCCTCCTTCAGGCCCCCACCTGGAGGATTTTCCTGCATGATTCTAACAGCCAATTACCACTAACCTGGGGGCACACGGGGCAAAATGCTGAAGTTGGGGGACGGCTCTGGGGCTTGCTACTGCCACACCTGTGCCTGGGGGACCAGGGCACACCCTGCTGAACTTGGGGTACTTCTCAAGATGCATCACCTGCACTGTGTCAGAGAACCGTGGGACACATCACTGAAGGTGGGGACTCTGTGAGGTCCTTACCCGCACTCTTCCCGGGGAACAGGGGAAACCCTGAAATTCTGCAACCAATCCCACAAAAGCTCAGGTGAGTGGGCGCCCTGGAGTTCACAGGTATGGGGAATAAGGCCAGTTGAGAACATGGGGCAGAAGAGACTTTAAAAGGAAAAAGAAAACTCACCTGAGTTCCCACAATGAACCCTCTCTAGGTGCCCTTCCAGAACCCTGCCTCCCACCTGGGGTGCACCCTACCCCCAGACCCCCCCACCCAGGGGTGCACGCTGCTCTCTAACCAGCCGGGACCTCCGCAGGGCAACTCTCTCTCTCCCAGTTCCCCTTCTTCTGTCCCAGGTTTGCACCCCACTGCAACTCTGGAACAGCCCACAGAGACGTAGCTCCACTCCCAAGAGGTGATTTGTCAGGGAGGGTGGTGCCCCAGCCCCTGGGAAGCCAGGCAAGCCGCCCTCAAGCCCCTGGAACCCTGAAAGTGCAGGGGGTCCAAGAGGTGCCTCCTCTACCCAACACCCAGCATAGGCATAGGTGGGGTCCTGGGCTGGGCTCCCCACACACACCTGGCCCATTCCAGGGACCCCTCTAGCTGCAGACCACCCTCAGAGTCCTGCCCCTTCCCTTTCTGCACCAGACCTCCCTGCTGGGGTGTGCCTGGTTCTGGGCAAGATCAGTGGCTCTCAGACCCTCCAAGGCTTGGGCTTTAGGAAATGCAATGATTTCATGCATGTTCAGTATGTACATGTCAGTATGACTTTAATCTTATGGGAGCCAAAGAGGTTCTTTATTTTTTCTTATCTTCATGTTGGCATTTTTGGTTATTGTTTTCTTCTTGAAGCAGATGTACAACATGTGCTTGGGGCAGAAATAGGGCCCATGATTTGAGGTTTTGCCCAATCATTTTGAACCGGGTAAAATGTTAAAGGATAGCTTCCTTGGGAGCCCAGGATCAGGGCCCACAGATGATATAAGATAAAAATTACTTTCATCATTATAATTACTCCTAAATGGAGGAATTTGAGACAAAAGCACCTTCACAACAGTACCAAGAAATCAAAATGATGCCCACAGAAAGCTACCTGCTCCATGGTCAGCACATGTAACAGAAGTGTTCACAGTCTCTGGACTCCTGCCCTTCTCCTGACCAAATCTCTGAAGCACACAGACCACTTAAAATCAGAATTGTAGAACTGCTAGAACTCCTTAGAGATGTCTGGCACCATTCCCTTGGACTGCAGAATAAAACACAGTAGCTCATTGTCACAAACTAATTTCAACATGATGTGCCCCCTGGATGCACTAAGTTCTTTCTCTGCAAATGTTGACTAATGTAAGTCACAGTCATACCATATAAACACTACGATGGCTGGGGAGTCATCGTAGGTAAGGGAATATTTTAGCCATGTTTATAAGCATTGGCTCACTTTGTAGAAGAGGCTGAGCTGAGTGTTTTTAAATACTATTTCAGACCTGTTTTACAGCACCCTCTGAACATACCAGAGCCTGAATGGACTAAAAAAGATAGTTGGTTTCAGTAACTTTAATACCAGAAAAATATTATACTGTCTCTATTCCTAAGGATCTTTGAGTATCTTACCCAGAGGTCCTCCACTAAGATAATGATCTTAATGATCACCATGGGCAGAGGTGAAAAGGCCCACTGAATTCGTTCCATTTGTCCACATGACAAGAAAATCCTGATACTTGATAGGTTTCCAGATTGAGAAGACCAGAGATAAGAGGGAAATAGTACCCTGTATGGAACAACAAGGGATTTGGAGTCAATTTGGGGATCCCACTTAGGTTTCTGACACTAAAATCCTCTGTGACTCATATCATCTGAGTCCCTTTCTAACCGTCTGAAAATGTGCCTAAAAATATCTACACCCTAGTTGAGAAGTTTAAGAGGCAGAATGCTACAAAGAGCCAGTATGTCTCTCAGGAACAGGTGCTAAGGAACACATAATTGCTATTGGGTCTATTTCTTTTCTAGAAGAAAGAACACATGTTGAATCCATATTTCGAATAGATGACTCACCAGATGATTTTCAAACCTGAAGGAAGGCCAAGAAGTCGCTCTTGTGTCGTGTTTCACTCAGAAATCATGTTGTTGGACTGGTGAGGACAATACGATAGCAACGTCATCACTAAGAGTGGGGAGCTTCTAATTTCCATACGGCCATGTTCACCCCCTTAGCTCAGGGCCACCAGAAAGGACAGCTGAGGGGGACCACAGGCCAAGGCTGCCAGGTGTGGCTGGGGCAGGCAGAATTCTGACTTAAGGCTCAACTCCTGTCTAGGTTATTATAATGCTCTTCACAAAGAAAGTGCCATTGTGTGTGAGCCCTCATGTAGAAAAGGTTCAGAATTTCCATTGAGATTCCCTCTCTCACCTTTAGGATATGTAGCAAAGTTCCATTTAATTTTAAACATTGAAGGACTTCCTGGTTTTCTTTTCGCTATGACTGTGGCTCAATTCGCCTGTGGTCTAAGAATAGAATCTAGTTAATTTCAGGGTTTAACATTTGTAGACTTGATTCGTGGCCCCATCTATCATCTATTTGGGTAAAGAGTCTATGACCACTTGAAAATAATGTATTCTGCACTTATTATGGAATGTTCCCTATATGTCAATTAGGTCACATTTTTACCAACGTTTTGTCTGCTTTTTCTGTCAGATATTGAGAAAGGTATATTAAAATCTTCAAACAATGTTGCTCTATTCAACATGGCATCGGAGAATCTACCACTGTTAGAAGGCAAGGGAAACAAAAAGTATAAGAATTGAGGGGATAATTGTAACTATTCACAGATAATATGATTGTGTACATAGAAAATACAAAGCAGTCTATAAATACCCTATTAGAATTAAAATGCAATTTATAAATTTGAGATGGATTGTAGCTTCCCATTGGACAGTTTCTGAAAGAAAATGCAGAACCTGTCAATCTTGGGGTAGGACATATGGTGCACTAACCATTTAAAAGAATTCAGTGGGACTTCATAAAAATGTGACATTTCTCCTTATCTTATGACCATAAGAAAATGAAAAAGTGAACCACAGTCTGGGAAGTAAAGATTTGCAATATACACACTGACAAAGACTTGTCAATAAAGAATTCCTGCTCATCAACCATAAAAAGTCTATTTATAAACGAATACTTCACAAAAGATTGACTGATGTCCAATAAAACCCAGAAAGGGTACTCTACAGTATTATTTTCAGGAACAGAAAAAGCCTTTCCTAAAATGAAAACATACACACAAACCAGTATTCCCTAGATGGATGACGTCCTTATTTCTGAGGACAGCTTGAAGAACAGACTAGCATCAAAGTAAAGTGATGGAATTCCTGACACTCAGAGGATGGACAATTGACCTCAACCTACAGTACAATTTCTAGGCATCATTCGGTCCTCTGAAGGCAGACAACTACCACACCCCTTCCTACACCACACAGGTTGCTTCCCAACCCCTACCATAAAAGAAGAACATGAGAAACAGATAGGACTAGTAGGAAATAGCAAAAATCACATGTGGGGATTATCCTGAAACACACTGATCACATAACTAGTGTAAGGAAGTGTAGGGAACTGACAAGGACAGAGACTCAAGAGGTACTTCTTTGGGAAATGTTGTCTGAAATCGTCACACGTTGGTACCAGCTAATGAGGGCTCTGAGCATACCCTAGGGTTTGCTCACAAGGGTCTGCAACACCATCGCTGAGGACTGAAACTCTTCAAGACCTCAAAGCTTGCCTGATTGACTATTGGACTAAGAGATTCCCATGTTCTGAAAACAGATACCAACTCATTGAAAGGTTCACCTGGGCTCGCTCGGAGGCCCTACAAGAAGCTGAACCACTCACTGAAAATCAATTACACACACACACACACACACACACACACACACACACACACCTGTCATTTCAGCAATTACTTAAACATTCAAGGTTCTTCCTACCTTTTCTTTTTCACATTGATATTTATACTCACATGAAATGTCATCATTTCTAATGAACACTGATGTCAAAATAGAGATCCATTGACACAATATTCACAAAATGGAACTTCCCTGCTGTCATTTTCAATATAGCGTTTTTTAAAGTTCATACATATTTTAGGTTTTGGTAACTTATACAGGAGAAGATCAGCATTGAAAAACTCTAAATACTGACAATGAGTTTTAAGCCTAGAGAACAAAAATTGTCCAATTTCATAGATAATAAGGAACCAAAGGGACAGCATGGACGCTGTAGTCAAATAATTTTACACATATGCATCCTCTCTTATTCTACTACTGAGGGGCGTGTTTTATTACCAGTATGCATGCATCAATTGTCTTCCACGTGCACCTTCACAGGTATAATGAATTACTACAGTAGAATGAAATGTCTGGGAACTACTTAGCGGCATCTATAATGAACAATGAAATTTCGATCTTATATTTGGTGAACTTCCACTGTCTGTCCCTTTAGACAATGGACCCTAAACAGAAGGGGGAATGAACCACGAGAGACTATGGACTCTGGGAAACAAACTGAGGGCTTCAGAGGGGAGAGGGGTGGGGGATTGGGATGGGCCAGTGATGGGTATTAAGGAAGGTACATATTGCATGGAGCACTGGGTGTTATATGCAAATAATGAATCACGGAACACTACATCAAAAACTAAGGAAATACTGTATAGTGACTAACATATCATAATAAAAAATTATTATTAGAAAAAAATTAAAGGTAAAAAAAAACCAATACAGCTTCTCTGTTTCAAGAACAATCACAATTGAGAAAAAAACTAACTTCCAATCCCTAAAGCAAAACACAGACCAAATTCCATTTCACTCCCCTTTATTCACATTCTCTGTGGGTTCTAAGCTATTTCCCTAACTCCTTTCCTGCTGAACAGGGAACCCGGGCTCGATCCCAGAACCCTGAGAACATAACCTGAGCCAAAGGCACATGCTTAACTGGCTGAGCCAGCCAGGAGCCCCAGCCATGTTTTTCTTAAGCAAAAGGACAATTTCTCACAATGCCTTCACATGACTTCACATGGTACCAGACACCTGCATTTGCCTCTAGGAGGTTGCAGATGAAGGCGATTGCAAACTCTCACAGTGGTTTATCAAATACAATGACCTGCCTGGTGACAGTGAAACTCTTATGAGCCCACGAGAGGGTGCTGTGACACTCAGCTGTGGCTGGGCTGGCACAGAGAACCAAATCCATTTCCCTGCCTGATGTCTGTGAGGAACAGATGCCCCCACTGTGAATGAGACCCTGCCACTGAGCTGTCCAGAGATGGCCATCCTCACGGAGGATGAGGATAAAGGACAATGCCTGAGGAGACCTCATCTGTCTCTTTTATCTTTTCATATTTTTGACAGTGGACAAATCACTGCCTAGGAGTCCCCAACTACCTTAGTCTCATCTGTGAATGGCCAAGAGGTTTTACAAAACACTCAAGATTTTGACCTCACAAATGCCCACAACCACTTACCATAGGGATTGAACATTAAGCAAAGATACTGTTCCTTGGAAGAGAGGTCCTGCCCACTGTTGTTTCTCACTTCTATGCACATCTTCCTTACCTCATGGTAATATAACCACCTTGATTCCTGCTTCCGTCTTCAGGAAGGCTGATGTGACTTGAAGGGCATTACCCTGACATCGTTCTTTCTTAGCAATAAGATGTGGACATTTCCCTAGTCCTACACATCCAAAGTTGAATGGGAGTCAGGATTGAGGAGACTGATGAGAGTTGAAGGTGTTTTCCTGTACACGGTGGTTTATTACCAATAAGGATGGGTCAGAGTCCTCGAAATTCCAGAACCTTTTCATTAATGCTTCCTACTCGTGAAAGAAGATGTACATTGGTCTTTCCCTGTATAGTGTGGTGACTCAGAGAAAAGTGCTTAGCCCTTTCGTCAGACTTCCACGACCACTTTGGGGCTGGCTTCCATATTCAGAAAGGATGATGTTAGGGCTAAGAGGGTTCCTGTACACTGTTATTTCTTACAGATAAGTGTATGGCATTTTTGTTACATTGCCTGAACCACTTATAGCCGGGCTTGCCGGTCTCCTGGGGACGAACCCTAACCCTAGCTCGGCCCCCGAGGGGCCCCTCCCAAGGGGCCTTGTGCCACAACGCCGGGGATTGGGGCCCCCGAGCCCAGCACCGGAGTCAGCCTGCTGCCCCGCGGCAACCCGGGCTGCTAGGGGCACCGCCAGTCTTTCAGGGCAAGAGAACGGGCAGGGCCCTCCAAGCCCCCGGCGACCTTCGAAGGCCCCTGTGCCAAAATGCTTGGGCCCACACTCCCTCTCGCCAGCGCCCTCACCTCGGCCTGCCCCTCCGCCTGCTGCAGAGCTGGCGGAACGGGCCTCCTAGACTCCTGGGGGCTAGCACTTACCCTAGGTCACCCCCGAGGGGCCCCTCCCAAGGATCCTGGCACCGCAATGCCATGGATTTGGGACCCCCGAGCCCCAGTGCTGTACTCACTCTGCCACCCCATAGGCACCGAGGGCAATAGGGTCGTTGCCATTCAGGAGGGGAGAATGGGCAGGGCCCTCCGATCACCCTGCGACATTCGAAGGCCCCCCACGCAAAAACTCTGGCTCCCACACTCCTGCCCGCCAGTGCCCTAACCTCGGCCCACCCCTCCACTCGCTGCAGAGCTGGCGGATCAGGCCTGCTGGCTTCCTGGGGGCTAACCCTATCCCTAGGTCGCCCCCAAGGGGCCCCTCCCATGTGGCCTGGCGCCGCATGCCAGGGATTGGGAACCCCCAAGTCCCAGCACCGGAAGCTCCCTGCCACCCCACCGCCACATGGGGAACTAGGGGCGTCGCCAGTCCTTGAGGGCGACAGAACGGGCAGCACCCTCCGAGCCACCTGGGACCTTCGAAGGCACCCCGAGCCAAAGCCAAAATGCTCTGGCCCACACTCCCACTCACCAGTTACCTCACCTCGACCCACACCTCCATTCACCGCACATGGTGAAACGAGCCTGCCAGCCTCCTGCGGGCTAACCCTAACCCTAGGTCGGCCCCCGAGGGGCCCGCCCAAGGGGCCTGGCGCCGCAACGCTGGGTATTAGGGACCCCTGAGCCCCAGCGCCGGACTCACCCTGCCGCCCCGCTGCCACCCGGGCTGCTAGGGGTGCCGCTGGTCATTCAGGGCGGGAGAATGGGCAGGGCCCTCTGAGTCCATGGCGACACTCAACGGCCCCCCCCATCCAAAACGCTTGAGCCCATGCTCCTGCTCCTCAGTGCCCTCACCTTGGCCCGCCCCTCCACTCGCTGCAGAGCCGGTGGATGAGGCCTGCCCTCCTCCTGGAGGCTACCCATAACCCTAGGTTGGCCCCTGAGGGGCCCCTCTGAAGGGGCCTGACACCACAATGCCTGAGATTGGGG
Source organism: Ursus americanus (assembly GCF_024610735.1). Lineage (NCBI taxonomy): Eukaryota > Metazoa > Chordata > Mammalia > Carnivora > Ursidae > Ursus > Ursus americanus. The sequence continues at coordinate 54,350 of NW_028273662.1, forward strand.
ACACCCGAGCCCCAGCGCCGGACTCACCGTGTCGCCCCGCCACCACCCAGGCCACTAGGAGCACTGTCGGTCATTTAGGGAGGGAGAACGGGCAGATCCCTCCAAGCCCCTGGCAACATTCGAAGGCCCCCCGTGCCAAAACGCTTGGGCCCACACTCCCGCTCGACAGCGCCCTCACCTAGGCCTGCCCCTCTGCTCGACACACAGCCGGCAGATCGGGTCTGCCAGCCTCCTGGGGGCTAACAGTAATGCTTGGTCAGCCCCCTAGAGCCCTTCCAAAGGGGCCTGGCACCCCAAAGCCGAGGACTGGGGACCCCGAGCCCCAGCGCTAGACTCACCCTACCGCCCCTCCTCTAACCGGGCCGCCAGGGTAGTCGCCTGTCATTCAGGGCGGAAGAACGTGAACGGCCCTCTGAGCACCTGGCGACCTTCGAAGGACCCCCCCTCGAAAACTCCTGGGCCCATGCTCCTGCTCGCCAGCGGCCTCACCTCCGCCCGACCCTCCGCTCGCCACACAGCTGGCGAATCGGGCCTGAGGGCCTCCTGGGGGCTAACCCTAACACTAGGTCGCACCCGAGGGGCCCCTCCCAAGGGGCCTGGCGCTGCAACACCGGGGATTGGGGACCCCTGAGCCCTAGCACCGGACTCACACTGCTGCCCCTCTGCAACCCGGGCCGCTAGGTGCGCCGTCGGGCATTCAGGGCGGAAGAACGTGCAGGGCCCTCCGAGCCCCCGGCGACCTTTGAAGGCCCCAGCACCAAAACGCTTGGGTCCACGCTCCTGCTCGCCAGCGCCCTCATCTCAGCCCACCCCTCCGCTCCTTGCAGAGCGGGTGGATCCGGACTTCCGGCCTCCTCAGTGCAAACTCTAACCCTAGTTCGGCCACCGAGGGGCCCATCCCAAGTCGCCTATCGCCGCAACACCTGGGATTGGGGACCCCAAAGCCCCAGCGCCAGACTCTACCCTGCTGCCCTGCCGCAACCCGGGCCACTAGGCGTGCTGCCGGTCTTTCAGGGTGGGAGAACGGGCAGGGCCCTCCGAGCCCCCGGCGACCTTCAAAGGCCGCCTGCGCCAGAACGCTTGGGCCCACGCTCCCGCTCCCCAGCGCCCTCACCTTGGCCCGCCCCTCCGGTCGCTGCACAGCCGGCACATCAGGCCTGCCCGCCTCCTGGGGGCTAACACTACCCCTAGGGTGGCCTATGAGGGGCCCTTTCGAAGGGGCCTGGTGCCTCAGTGCCAGGGATTGGTGACCCCCGAGCCCAAGCCAGGACTCACTTTGCCGTCCCGCTGCAAACCAGGCCACTAGGCGTGCTGCCGGTCTTTCAGGGTGGGAGAACGGGCAGGGCCCTCCGAGTCCCAGTGAACTTCTAAGCCCCCATGCGCCAAAATGCTTGGGCCCATGCTCCTGCTCACCAGCGCCCTGACCTCGGCCCGCCCCTCTGCTCACGCACAGCCAGCGGATCGGGCCTGCCAGCCTCCTGGGGGCTAACCCTAACCCTAGGTTGGCCCCCGAGCGGAACCTCACAAGGGGCCTGGCACAGCAACGCCAGGGATTGGGGACCCCCGAGCCCCAGCGCTATACTCACTGTGCCGCCCTGCCACCACCCGGGCCGCTAAGGGCGCCTCTGGCCATTCAGGGCGGGAGAACCGGCAGGGCCCTCCAATCCCCCGGCGACCTTCCAAGGCCCCCCCGTGCCAAAATGCTTGGGCCCACGCTCCAGCTCGCTGGCGTCTTCACCTCGGCCTGGCCTTCTGCTACCGCACAGCTGGCGGATCATGCCTGCCGGACTCCTGGGTGCTAACACTAACCCTAGGATGGCCCTAGAGGGGCCCCTCCCAAGGGGCCTTGCGCTGCAACGCACAGCATTGGGGACACCTAAACCGCATTGCCAGACTCACACTGACACCCCGCCACCACACCGGTCGCTAGGGGTGCCCCCGGTCATTCAGGGCGGGAGAACGGGCAGGGCCCTCCGAGCCTCTAGTGACGTAAAAGGCCCCTCGCGCCAAAACACTGCATACTATTCCCTCGCTCGCCAGCGCCCTCACCTCGGCCCACACCTCCGCTCGCCGCACAGCCGGCGCATCAGTCCTGCTGGCCTACTGGGGTCTAACACTAACCCTAAACCCTAACCCATAACCTTAAACCCTGAACCTTAAACCCTAATCCTAACCGTAACTCTAACCCCTAACCCTTACCCTAACCCTAACCCTACCCTAAACCTAACCCTAAACCTTAATCCTTAATCCTTAAACCTTAAACCCTAACATTAACACTAAACCCTAAACCCTAAGCCCTAACCCTAATCCCGAAACCCTAAACATGAAACCCTAACCCTAACCACTAACCCCAAACCCCAAACACTAACCCTAAACCCTAACCCTACCCCAACCCCTACCATAGCCCTAACACTACCCCTCACCCTACCCCTTCAGCTAACCCTACCCCTAACCCGTAACCTAACCCTAAACCTAACCCTAACCTATACCCTCACCCGTACCCTAACCCTAACCCTAACCTGTACCCTAACCCTAACCCTAAACTGTACCCTAACTCTAACCGTAACCGTAACACGTACTCTAACCCATACCTTAACCCGTACCCTAACTTTAACCCTAAACTGTACCCTAACCCATAACTTAAACCGTACCCTAACCTTAACCGTAACCCTAACAAGTACCTTAACCTGTACCCTAACCTTAACCCTAAACCCTAAACCCGGAATCTAACCCATACCCTAACTCGTACCATAAACCGTACCCTAACCCTACCCGTACCCTAACCCTAACCTGTACCCTAACCGTAACCCTAAACCCTAAACTGTAACCCGTACCTTAACCCTAACCAGTACCCTTACCTTAACCTTAACCCATACCCTAACCCATACCCAAACCCATACCCTAACCCGTGCCCTATCCCTAACCCGGACCCTAACCCATACCTAACCCTAACCTGTACCCTAGCCCGAACCCTAACCCATACACTAACTATAAACCATACCCTATCCCTATCCCTAACCCGTTCCCTAACGCGTACCCTAACCCCAACCCTAAACCGTAACCTAACCTGCACCATAACCCTAAACTATACCCTAACCCTAACCCGTACCGTAACCCTAACCCGTACCCTAAACCATACCCAAATCCGTATGTCAACACTTACCCTAAATCGTACACTAACCCGTACCCTAAACTGTACCCTAATGCGTACCCTAACCCGTACCCTAACCCTAACCTGTACCCTAAACCTAACCCGTACTCCAACCCTAACCCTAACCCTAAACCCAAACCCTAAACCCTAACCCATACCCTAAACCCTAATCTGTACCCTAACCCATAACCTCTAACCTGTAACCCCTAAACTCAACCCTAACCCGTACCCTCTCCTTACCCTAACCCTAACCCCTACCCTCACCCGTACTCTAACCGTAACCCATACCCTAACCTTAATCCATACCCTGATCCATACCCTAACCCCGGGGATTGGGTACACCTGAGCCCCACCACGGGACTCAGCCTGCCACCCCTCAGGAAACCATGCCCCTTGGGGCGCCACAGAGCATCCCGTGCAAGAGAACTGGTAGGGCCCCCCTGAGACCCAAGCGATCCTCGGTGGCCCCCTACACCCCAACCCTGAGGCCCACGCTCATCCCGCCGCACACGCCTTCCCTTCAGCTTGCCACCGAGCTCGTCGCAGAGCTGGCAGATCAGGCCTGTCGGGTTCCTGGGGCCTAGACCTGTCCTTATGTCGGCTGGGGGGGCCCCTCCCCTGGGGCCCGGTGCCACAGCCCCAGGGACTGGGGACACCTGAGCCCCACTGCAGGATAAAGCCTGCCAGCTCACAGGAAACAGTGCCCCTTGGGAGGCTGTAGAGCATTCAGGGCGGGAGAACCAGGAGGGCTCCCAGAGCCCCAGGCGAACTTCGGCGATTCCTAAACCCAACCTTGAAGCCCATGCTCACCCCACCCCGCACCCTCACCTCAGACCGCGGCGGAGCTCGCCACATAGCGGGCAGATCTGGCCTGCGGGGTTCCTGGGCCCCAACCCTAACCCTAGTTCATTTGTGGAGGGGCCCCTCCCCAGGAGCCTGAAGTCGCAGCCGCGGGGATTCGGGACACCTGAGCCCCACAGCAGGAATCAGTCTGCCACCACGCAGGAAACCGTGCACCTTGGGAGGCCATAGAGCATTCAGGGTGGTAGAACCAGGAGGGCCCTCCTGAGCCACCAGCGAACGTTGGCGGCCTCCCGCACCCCAACTCTGAGGCCCACGCTCACCCTCCCCACACCCTCACCTCAGCCCGGGTAACTAGCCATACAGCCAGCAGATCAGGCCTGCGGGGTTCCTGGGGCCTAACCCTAGCCCTAGCTCGGCCGTGGGTGTGGGGGCCTCCCCAGGAGGCTTACACTGCAGCCCTGGGGAATTGGGATACCTGTGCCCCACCGCAGGACTCAGCTTGCCACCCGACAGGAAACCGTGCCCCTGGGGGATCTACGGAGCCTACAGGGCACGAGAATTTGGGGAGGCCCCCAGAGCCCGTCCCCACTTTTGGCAGTCCCCCGTGCCCCAACCCTGAGGCCCATGCTCACCCTCCCCCATGGCCTCCTCTCAGCCCTCCACAGAGCTCGCCGCACAGCCTGCAGTATGTCCCTGCCGGGCTCCTGGACCCTAACCCTTACCCTAGGTTGGCCACAGAGGGGTCCCTCCCCAGGGTCCTGGCACCCCACTCTGGGGGATTGGGGACACCCAAGCCCCACCGCAGGACTCAGCCTGCAGCCCACAGTTAACTGCACCATTTTGGGGAACAGAGCATTCAGGGCAAGAATTGGGGCAACCCCTGAGAGCCCCTTCTGGTGAACCCCGACCTTTGTGGGCCCTTCCGGATGAAACCCCAAGGCTCACACTCACCCGCCCTTGTGCCCTCATCTCACTCGGCCTGGGAGCTCTCTGAGCACTGGGCAGTTCAGACCTGCTGTCCTTGAGGCCTAACCTAACCCTGGGTCTTCTGCTGACGGTCCCTCCCCGTTTGCCTGCCTCCAAGGCACCAGGCATTGGGCTCACCTCTGCACGACTAGAGGACTCAGCCTGCCCCACAGCAGGAAACTGTCCATTTGGGGCTGCAGCAAGGATTCATAGGAAAATCGGAGGGCCCCCCTCAGCCCATCCCAGGCAATCCCCACTTTCAGAGATCTCCCCGGATCCAATTAGTAGCTTCACACTGACCTTTAAACTTGCTCTCCACGGAGATCTTTTGAAATTCTCCACACTTCCAACCGATGGCATCATCCAGCTTCAGAGACTTACCCAGCTTTAGGTCTTGAGATGGATTAAAATGAGAAGTCACTTCACTAATGATGAGGTAGCGGTGACCAAAAGATACATGCATAAATGCTTCATATCACTTGGCTTCAGGGAAATGCAAATCTAAACCACTATAGATGCCATATCACACGAGGCCGAATATCTAAAAATAAGAAGAAATGAAACTACACATCTTGGAGAGGATGTGGAGAAACGGGAACCCTCTTACACCCCTGTGCGAATGCAGTCCGGTACAGCCACTCTTGAAAATGGTACGGAGTTTCCTCAAGAAGTTATAAATAAAGCTACCCTATGTCCCAGCAATTGCCCTACTGGGTATCGACCCCAAAGAGACAGAGGTAGTGAAGATGGGACACATGCACCACAGTGTTCATAGCAGCAATATCCATCATAGACAAACTGTGGAAGGAGTGCAGATGATCATGGACAGATGAATGGATAAAGAAGGTGTGGATCATATATATAATAGAATATTACTCAGATATCAGAAAGGATGAGTACTTACCATCACACCGACCTGGGTGGAGCTGGAGGGTATTATGCTGAGTGGAATAAGTCAATGAAAGAAAGACAATGATCATATGCTTTCACTCCTATGTGGAATATCAGAAACAAGGAAGATGACCATAGGGGAAGGAAGGGAAAATAGAATGGGAAGTCATCAGAGAGGGAGAAAACCCATGATGGACTCTTAACTATCGCAAGAAACTGATGATTGCTGGAAGAGAAGTTGGGAGGGGTAACTGGGTGAGTAGCATTAAGGAGGTCACACGATACAATGAGCACTGGGTGTTACACACGACTGAAAATTTATTTAAGACTACATCTGAAACTAATGGTGTACTGTAAGTTGGCTAATTGAATTTAAATTAAAGAACAAAAGACCTCGAATAAACAATCCTAAACATTTGTATGGAACCACTAAAGATTCCAAACAGCCAGTGCAATGTGGAAAAGAAAAACAAAGCTGGAGGACTCACAATTTCAGATTTCAGGTTATACTACAAAGCTGCAGTCATCCTAACAAGACAGTACGGCACAAAACCGGACACAGCGACCAAAGGAACAGGACACAAGTTCAGACAGAAACCCACAATTATGTGGTCCATGAATCTTCCACAAAGCAAGCAACGATATCAAAAGGGAAATGGACAGTCACTACAACAAATGGTGTTGGGAAAACTAGACAGCTACGCACAAAAGGATAAAATTAGACTGCTTTCTTACACAATACAGACAAACACAAAACAGTTTCAAGACCTCAATATAAGACCTGAATCCATAAAAATCCTACAGGAGGGAAGACAGTAACTTCTTGACATGGACCATACCAACGTTTTTCTAGACTGTGACCTGAGGCAAAGGAAATGAAAGCAAAAATAAACTATTGGGAATACAGCAAAATAAATAGTTTCCACATGGCAGAAGAACAATGAAAACGTAAAAATCATAAGACAACCTACTCAAAGGGAGAAGATATTTGCAAACATCATATGCAATAAAGGGATAGTGTCCAAAACATATACAACTGATACTACTCGACCCCCAAGAAACAAATAATCCAGTTAAAAAATAGGCAGAAGACATGGACAGACATTTCTCCAAAGAAGAAATACAAATGGCCAACAGTCCCGTGAAAAGATGTTCACCATCACCCATCATCAGGAAAATGTAATTCCAAAGGACAATGAGGTAATACCTCAAACCTGTCAGAATGGCTAACATCAAAAGCACAACAAAGAGCAGGTGTTGGGAGGATGTGGATAAAGGGGAATCCTCGCAAACTGTGGGTGGGAATGCAAACTGTGATGGCCACCGTGGAAAACAGTATGATGGTTCCTCAAAAAATTAAAAATAGAACTACCCTATGATCCAACAATCACACTACACATATTTACCCAAAGAATAGGAAAACAGTAACTTAAAAGGATACGTGCACCCCTATGTGTCTTGCACCATTATTTACAATATCACAATATGGAAGCAACCCAAGTGTCTGTAGAAAAATTGACAAATGAGATGATAGATGTGTGTATTCACACACACACACACACACACACACACACACACACACACACAGAGACACACACACATACACACACAATGGAGTATTACTCGGCTTGAAAAAGAATGAAACCTTGCCATTTGCAGCCACATGGATGGAGCTAGAGAGTATTATCCTAACTAAAGTCAGTCAGTCAGAGAAAGACAAATCCCATACGATGTCACTCTAATAGGGAATTTAAGAAACAAACAAAAATAAATAACTAAAAGAGAAAAAGGAGACACACCAAAATACAAACTCTTAACAACAGAGAACAAACGGATGGTTACCAGAGAGGAGGTGAATAGAGGGATGAGTGAAATAGATGAAGGGGATTAAGAGGACGCTTTTCTTGACGACCACTGAGTAATATATGGAATTACTGAATCACTATTGGACACCTGAAACGAATGTAACACTGTATGTTAGCTCTACTGGAATTAAAATAAATTTTAACAAAAGATTTTTCTTTCAGGAACCTCTTTGAAAAAGCTTTCCCTGTGCACTGTGCATAAGCTGTACTTCGGAGGATTCACTCTACAATAATTATTCACTCTATGCCTTGAATTCAGATTTCACTGAGTTCTTACCATGGATCCCAGCCCACGGGAGCCATGGTCCTTTTCTGTCCAGGCTCAGCACCTATGCATTCAAGATTGGAAGTAGAGACACATGTCACTTTACAGTCCAGAAAGCTATTATTGTTTCTGTTTCAGTGTGAGAGAGTCACAGACTTTGGGACAGGTTTCAGAGCAGGTTTATTATGGATCCTGGATCTCTACTTCAATGTTCATTGCCTGGATCCATTTGGCTAATAGGTTCCCTGTGGATGGGCTTGCTTCCAAGCACATACATGGAAGATGCAAAGGTGGGTGGGCTTGGTGCGGGACAGGAAGAAGACCTAAAACAGAGAGGGTCCGACCCCTCCTCTGATCCACGAACTGCTACAGGAGAGGGTACAGGAGATAGAATCCATGGGAAACTCCAAGGTCACCAGCTGAACACAGGAAGCACAGGTCAAGGGATCTGGAGATGTAGGGGTTGAAGGCTGCTCTGAGCTACCTCTGGGAGGAAGGGAGGGAAGGAATGAGAAGGAGACACTGCCTGTCCCTGGCCCATGCCAGCTGCCCACCGCTCCAACACGCATCCGTCTATGAGCTGACACAGCTTGGGCTCAGGATGGGCTGGTTCAGGTCCCTCAATCCTCAGTGGGACAGCTGGCCCCAGGGCTCAGAGACATGCTGAGGGAGATGAGAGGGAAAGCTGCCCTGCCCAGGTCATCCCCTCATTGAGCAGACAGCCCTTCAGAACTGCTAAAAAAAAAAAAAAAAACCCACTAACGGGGTTGAAAGACATGCCATGGATGAACTAAGGCATAGATTTATGTAAAATAACATTCATTTTTAAGTTCAGAGCTGTCATCTCAGGAAGTGGGGAGAGCTTCCCTGAACAAGACTGAGGGGTGGGCAGGCCATGCTGAAAAGGGAGACATGGCTCTCCTGATGGGGATCTGCAGCCCCCTTTTAGGGAAGGGCATCATCCTCGCATCACACGAGATCCATGGAAGTGTTCCATCAGGGCCAGATGTTTGTCTCAAGAAGGCTACCCTGGCATCGGACTGCACAGGGCACCGGGGACGAGGGACAGATAGAGGATGGACAATACCCTGGAGGCCATGGGGCAAGAGCAGAGGCACATGACCTTGAAGATGATGATGAAATGCAGGAGGTGGCAGCATGGATCCGGCCCGAAAGTTCCATGGGAGCAGTGCCCACAGCTACACTGACTGGATGCCTTCTGTGCTCGGTGTGGTTGACTTCAGTGTGCTCCAGACTAGTCCTGAACACAAGTCTAGGAAGTGTGCACTACCCCCGGCCTCCTCTCCCCTTGCAGCTGCTAGGAATCATGGTCACAGACCCTGGTCAGCTTTCGTGGAAACCAAGCAGTGGCTCCCCTGCACGCTGCACCTCTGGTGGTGGTCCAGTGCAACCCTCGTGCCTGGCCAGACACTGATGTCTACCTGTCTCCACACAAATCCACAGAGAGGAGGGTGTCCCTGAATTCCACAGCACATGATGAGACAGATCCACAGAACCCAACACCCAGTGGGTCACTCGGGACCTCACCTATGGTCATGGAGCTCACCATACCTTATTTCGGTCACTTCCCACAGAAAGCCTGTTTCTGATCACCCACAATACCATACATCCTTGTTGCTGACCTGGGGTCATGCCATGAACCCACATGGCACCTTTCTTTAAGTGAAGGCTATGCCTACACCTCCTAGAAAATATTTCTAATGAAGTACAAGTCCATCAGGACTATGGTGTGAACATTGGCATACAGCCTGCATGGTACTAGTCAGTAATTCTAACAAGGGTTAACCCCACCCCCATCTCACAAAACCTTCCTCCGTCCCACGGAACTCATGTTCTGCCCGCAGAAAACCCTCCAGGAAACAAACCTTTCATCTGAATGCTCTCTTCACCTTCTGCTTCAAATCTTGTCCAACCACAATGATATGAAAATAGAAATCAGTCTCAAGAAAAAAATGAGACAGTCAAAAATAGGTGGAGATTGGGGGGCCTGGGTGGCTCAGTCGTTAAGGATCTGCTTTCAGCTCAGGTCGTGATCCCAGGATCCTTGCTCAGTGGGAAGCCCGCTTCTCCCTCTCCCACCCCCGTGCTTGCGTTCCCTCTCTCACTGTCAGATACTTAAAGAATCTTAAATAAATATGTGGAGATTTAACAACATGCTACAGAACAACCAACAGTCAAAGAAGAAATCAAAAAATTTTAGAAGTACCTTGACACTGATGAAAAAGACAACCTACAAAACTTATGGGATGCAGCAAAAGTAGCTTTATGGGGGACATTCATAGAAACTCAAGTCTTCATCAATCCATATGATGCTCTCCAAAAAACAACCTGATTTATTTGGTAAAGAAGTAGAAAATAAAACAACAAACAAAGCCCCAAATTAGTAGAAATAAGGAAATAACAAAAAGGATGCATAAATAAATCCAACGGAGACTAAAAAGAAAAAAAAAAAAAACAATGAAAATGAGAGCTGCCTTTTTTGGAAAGAGAAACAAAACTGACACTTAGGTAGACTCACCAAGAAAGACAGAGGGCTCGAATACAATCAGGAAAGAAATATAATGGATTCCTGTCTCATATCAAAATCAAAAGAACTCTTGAACCTTGGACACAACAACTTCTTGCAAGCCACGTCTCTAAAGGCAAAGGAAATAAAAGCAAAAATGAAGTATTGGAACTTCATCAGGATAAAAAGATTCTGCTCGGCAAAGCAAATGATCAACAAAACAAAAAGGCAACCTATGAAATTGAAGAAGATATCTGCAAATGATATTACAGATAAAGGGCTGGTATCCAAGATCTATAAAGAACTCCTCAAACTCAACACCCAAAAAATGGGCAGAAGACACAAAGAGATACAAATGGCCAACAGACATATGAAAAAATGCTCCACATCACTTGCCATCAGGCAAATACAAATCAAAACGACAATGAGATACCACCTTACACCAGTTAGAATGGTTAAATTTAACAAGGCAGGGGGCACCTGGGTGGCACTGTGGTTAAGCGTCTGCCTTCGACTCAGGGCGTGATCCTGGCATTATGGGATTGAGCCCCACATCAGGCTCCTCCGTTATGAGCCTGCTTCTACCTCTCCCACTCCCCTGCTTGTGTTCCTTCTCTTGCTGGCTGTCTCTATCTCTGTCGAATAAATAAATAAATTCTTTAAAAGAAAAAAGGAGGGCACGTGTCATAATGAGCACTAGGTGTTATATGCAAACAATGAATCATGGAACACTACATCAAAAACAAATGAAGTACTGTAGGGTAAATAACAATTTTTAAAAAAGAGAAAGATATGAAATCCATAAGGAAACTGTCACAATTTGCAAATGACAGGAAATCCGGAAAGATTCCTCAAAAAAAAAAAAAAACCTGTTAGAATAAACAAATTCAAGAAAGCTGCAGGATATAAAGTCAATATACAAAGATCTGTTGTCTTTATTTATTTCAGATTTTATTTATTTATTTGACAGGAAGAGAAAAAGCACGAGCAGGGGGAGTGTCAGAAAGAGGGAGAAGCAGACCCTCACTAAGCGGGGAGCACAACACGGGGCTCAATCCCAGAACTCTGGGATCATGACCTGAGCTGAAGGCAGACGCTTCACATATGGAGCCACCCAGATGACCCAACTTCTTGCATTTCTGTATACTGATGACACACTTTCGCAAAGAGAAATTAAAAAAACAATGCCATTTACAATTGCATCAAAAAATCTAGAAATAAAAGTAACCAAGAATGAGAAAGACATAGTACACTCAACACATGGCAGAAAAGAAATGAAAAATATGTGTGTCCAGGGGGGCAGAATGTATGGGTCAAAGATTTGGAAGGCAACACAAACAAATGGTAGCATACGCCATGCTCCTTAACTGGAAGAGTTAATTATGTGAACATGTCCATCGTACCCAAAGAAATCGACAGATGTGATGAAATGCCTGTCTGAATTCCAGTGGCATTACTCGAGGAAATAGAAAACAGTCCTCAAACTTGTATGGAATCACAAAAGACCCCAAATACCCAAAGCAACGTGAAGAAAGAAAGGTGCAGTCAACACACACCTGGATTTCAAGCTACATTACAAAGCTGTTGTCATCAAAACAGGATGGTACTGGCATAAACACAGACACCAGGTCAGTGGAACAGTAGAGAAAGCTCAGAAACTTACCCACACGTAGATGATCCTAACTTACGACACAGCAGCAGAAGATATGACATGAGGGAAGGACTGTGTCTTCAGTGAGCGGTAACAGGCAAACTGGACACTAAATGCAGAAGAATATAACTGGGTCACTTTCTTACACCACACACAAAATTTTTAATGATGAATGATTTGAACATAAGACCTGAATCCATAAACTTCCAAGAAGACACAGGTACTAAGTCTCTCGACATTGGTTTTGGCAAAGAGTCTTCAGATCGGACACCAAATGCAAAGGCAACAAAAGCACAAATAAACAAGTGGAACAATATCAAACTGAAATCTTCCACACAGCAAAAGAAACCATCAAAAGCTTAAAAGGCCACTGACCCAATAAGAAAAAATTATCTGTGAATCATATGTGTGAGAAGAGGCTAATATCCAAAATACACACAACACTCATACAAATCAAAACAAAAAAACTATTAAAAAAAATGGGAGGAATATGTGAATAGATACTTTCCAAAGATGGCACACAGGTGCCAACAGACAGAAGGAGTTGTTCGACATCACTAATCATCGTCAGGGAAACATCAGTCAAACCCACAATCGGCTATCCTCTCTCAACTGTTGGAACAGCAATTGCCCCAGAGACAGACACCAAGTGGGGTCAAGGGTGTGCAGACGAGGAGACACTGTGCACTGTTGGTGGGAATGGAAATTGGTGCAGCCATGTGACAAATGGTATGGAGGTTCCTGAAAAATTTAATGCAACTACCCCATGACCCAGTAGTGGCTCTACTGAGAATTGATTTGAAGAACACAAAAATGCTGCCTCAAAAAGACAGATGCACTCCCACGTTCACTGCAGCATTATTCACAAGAACCAGACATGGAAACACAGACCTTGGGGGCCTTATGCCAAGTAACTCAGACACAGAAAGACCAATACCAGATGCTCTCATGTACATTCCACGTGGAATAAATAAATACTGAACGCATAGATAATGAGAGCAGATTGGTAGGTGCCAGATTCGGGGATGGGGTGGTAGAAACGGGTGAAGGCGGTCAAAGTCTCAATGTTTGAGTGAGAAAATCCGACAGTCATGAAATGTTCTGTCCAGCATGGAGACTAAACTAACCACGCAGCATGGGGTATAGGTTTCCCTGCTCTTTGAAAGTACAGGGCTTCTGAGAAACCATGCACACCAGAAATGGTGTCAAGAAGGAATGACCATTAATTTACACGAACAATTAGACAGTGTGCTCAGACTCCAAAATTCCTTCTCTTTGGCTTTTCTTAGGCCTCAGCACACAAGTTTCCAATGGAGGCCCAGCATAAATGAAGATAAAGCACAGCAGAGGCTCACAGACACAATTCAAAGTGCTGGTGGCTGGATGCGGAGAGCGGTTCCCAGAGGAAGGAGCTGGTTGGGGTGCACGCCGCCTCTGTTGTGCTTCTTCCCAAAACAGATGCTGAACGCGATTCTCACTGTTCACCTTTTTTCATAAGAGGGAAATCCTCTTCAGGTCTCTTCCTCTTACTGAACCTGGGTAATAATGTAGTTCTTTCAAGAAAGCCCAGTGTCTTTGTGAACATTTAAAAAGTGGGGGATACTTGTACTTGAGCATTGCTGAGGGAGTAGATGTGAAAGGTCCTCCCAGATACAACCCTCAGCAGATCCACCGGAAAGGCACCTTCCTCAGCATGCAGAACACGGACTACCTCCTACCCCCCGAGAAACCCTCTCCTTCCCCTTCATCAGGACAACACACAACAGCTGGGAGTTACCCCAATTCCTCTGTTCTCCTGCTCCTAATAGCTAACCCATCAGCAAATCCTGTGAGCTCCATCTTCAAAATGGACCCAGAATAGGTCTAACCACTCCATCCAAGGCCACCTGTCTGGTCCATAGTGTCTGAGTTCCTGGAAAAGCTTCGTCATTGACCTGCCTTGCCATCTTCAACCCTCTGTCATCTGTTCTCAACACTGTAGCCAGGATGGCCCAGTGAAACAGCGTCTCATGGGGTTATAGCCCTGGAATAGTTTTCTGTCACCCTCTGTCACCTCTCTGAGCTCATGTCCTAAGCTGTCTCCTGTGGCCACAGGGCCTTCTTGCTGCTCCTGGACATACCTGGAATTCTCCTGCCCCAGAGCCTTTGCACATGCTTTCCCTTCTGTTCAGAATGCTCCTGATGTGTTCTCACTCACCTTCGGAGAAGTCTGAATTGGAGTGACAGGGACAGAAGATGAGGCTGTGTGTGTTGGGTGAAGCTGGTGGCTCAGAAGAAGGTTCTCTGCCAGCTCTCCGCCTGTGCCTCACTTGTCCTCAGCCAGGAACTTGCACACAGCCCTCACCTGTCACAACTCTCACCCAGGAGACCCACAGCCACCCCTGGAGCCCACCCTGAACACACCCTGCTGCAGAATGCATTCAGCTCTCCTCTGGGACCCCTGTCAGCTTTACCCAGACCTGGAACTCCCCCCTGTCTCCTGCAAAGCTCCCGATTCCCCCGCTGCTTCCAAAATCACACTGGTTCAAGTTTTTCATGAGAGAGCTATAACGCTAACTAATGAAAGGTTCACACCTACTTTCCCCTTCTGTTTCTTTTCTCTCCACCTTCCTTCCTACCTGTGCAAACTGTAACATATCAGTGGAACACGAACATGCTCTGAGATCTGAATCTTTCATTGCAGCTTTCTGAGGACTCCTTATGTGATAAGACTCTATTGCATCCTACAACAGGGTGTTTTACATCTATCCTCTATAGAATAGTACAGCCCAAATCACTACAATTTTACCTCACTCTTCATGAAGCAGAACACTTTTTCCTTTCTTCTTTTACTTAAATTCCAGTTAGTTCACATGCCATGGAATATTTGCTTCAGGAGTAGGATTTAGTGATTCCTCACCTGCATACAGTACCCGGTGCTCATCACAAGTGCCCTCCTTAATACCCCTCACCCATTTAACACTTCCCCCCACACCCTTGCCCTGCAGCAACACTCAGTTTGTTCTCCACGGTTGAGTCTATTTCCTTGTTTGCCTCTCTCATCACCCCTCCACTCTGTTCATCTGTTTTTTTTTCTGAAATGCCAGAAGCGTGAGAGTATAGGATATTTGTCTTTCCTCACTGATTTTGCTTAGCTTAATACACTCTAGATCCATCCACATCTTTGCAAATTGTAAGATTTCATTCTTTTTGAAGCTGGGTCATATTCCATTATTTATATGTATCCCACATCTGCTTTATCCATTCATCAGTGCATGGACTTTGGGATTCTCTCCATAGTTTGGCTACTGCGGACATTACTGCCATGAACATCATAGTGCATGGACCCCCTTCGAATCTGCATTTCTGTATCCTTTGGGTAAATACCTAGGAGAGCAATTGCTGGATCATGTGGTTGTTCAATGTTTAACTTTTTGAGGAACCCCCAGACTTTTCCTAGACTGGCTGCACCACTTTGCATTCCCACCAATAGGATGGGAGGGTTCCCCTTTAAGCAGAACATTATCTGCGGGCAATTTAATAAGAGGAAACAAAACCTCTGGGAGATGCACCCAGGGTCAGGCAAGCAGTTGCAGACTTCACCCCAAGGCTCCTGACGCCAAGCCCCTTGAAGCCACCAGCATGCCACTATCCAAAAGAATTCCCAGACTCTCCTTCTGACTCCACCACCAAAGAAACTACAGGGAGAATATGGCACCTCAAAATATTGAGATAATACATTTAGTAAAACTAGAAAGTCAAGCTCAACTTTTAAACAGGAACAGGCCGCTTTGGATAATTTTCAATTTCCCCTCCACCCTAATTTTAACTCTTCTGATGAATAAACTAATCAATGATGAAACATCACCTTTGTCAAATGACATCATCCAAGTCTGTATCAGATGAAAAAAAACCACCTAAATCTAGATGCTGGCCACTCAACCATATCTTAGGCCCAATTGAATAAACACTGTTAGATGAAGGAACAAATTAGATGTTACAAACAGGCACAGAGTGAATCTCACCTTCCCTTTCTAATTAAAGAGGGTTCCTAGGAAACAGATGGTCAAAATACATTTGTCAGCAATAAATGGACAGAGAAATTGTGATCCCCTGCAAAGTTCTACCTGCAGGGAAACTAAGTAATTTTTGCACCAAACCCAGAATGCTGGCAGCTACTTCAATTTTACTTTGTGGCTCAACTAGAGAAAAGAGAAAAGCCCAGGAGGTTTTGGGATAATGAGAGGTTTTACCTCCAGCCCTGACATAGATAGGACATTTTGCCAAACATACCTGTGCTTTCTCTGAACACTGGCGTCCTGTGACAAGCTGCCTCGCTGACTCCGATGCTGACGTTCAAAACCTCGGGTGTCTTGGAGCCAGAGCAGAGAAGTGCTGTCAGCTGGGGAGAAGAAGGCACCTCTGACCTAAAGCCTGCACACCTGCTTCGGTTTCTGGGCAAAGGGGCAACACATACTTGTTGTTTAGCAGTAATTATCTTCATTCTCAATAGACCAATGTCCTTGCCTTTTCTGGAAAGCAGACTTACTCTTCTAAAGAAACCCTCAATTCGTCTATTCCCAAAGCAAATAGAGTGGAACATTTATTTCTCACTTAAATAGAAAACACTGTTACTGTCGACACTGCGTGACTGAACTTTTAAAAACATTTTAGAGAGAAAGGAAGGGACCTTTATTCAAACCCAAGTCAGGACAGCTGCCTCAGAGACACAATCTTCACCAAGAAGTGAGTGCTCCAGAGAAGGAACATTTGGGGCAGGCTTATATATTTTTTTCTGTTTTGTTTTACGTACAGAGTTACACACCACAATGAGGATCTTCTTAGATTCCAGAAAGTGACAGACTCTTTCTTATGTTTTCAGTGTGTACATGTCAGTATGTCTTTAATCTTATGGGAGCCAAAGAGGTTCTTTATTTTTTCTTATATTTATGTTGGCATTTTTTGGTTATTGTTTTCTTCTCGAAGCAGATGTACAACATGTGCTTGGGGCAGAAACAAGGCCCATGCTTTGAGGTTTTGCCCAGTCATTTTGAGCTGGGTAATTGTTAAAGGATAGCTTCCCTGGGAGCTCAGGATCAGGGCCCACAGATGATATACAATAAAAATTCCTTTTATCATTATAATTACTCCTAAATAGAGGAATTTGAGACAAAAGCACCTTTCACAAGAGTACCAAGAAATCAAAATGATGCCCACGGAATCCTGCGTGCTCCATGGTCAGCACATGTAACAGAAGTGTTCACAGTCTCTGGACTCCTGCCCTTCTCCTGACCAAATCTCTGAAGCACACAGACCACTTAAAATCAGAATTGTAGAACTGCTAGACACCTTAGAGATGTCTGGCACCATTCCCTTGGACTGCAGAATAAAACACAGTAGCTCATTGTCACAAACTAATTTCAACATGAAGTGACCCCTGGATGCACTAAGTTCTTTCTCTACAAATGTTGACTAATGCAAGTCACAGTCATACCATATAAACACTAGGATGGCTGGGAAGTCATCGTAGGTAAGGGAATATTTTAGCCATGTTTATAAGCATTGGCTCACTTTGTAGAAGAGGCTGAGCTGAGTGTTTTTAAATACTATTTCAGACTTGTTTTACAGTACCCTCTGAACATACCAGAGCCTGAATCGACTAAAAAAGATAGTTGGTTTCAGTAACTTTAATACCAGGAAAATATTATACTGTCTCTATTCCTTAGGATCTTTGAGTATCTTACCCAGAGGTCCTCTACTGAGATAATGATCTTAATGATCACCATGGGCAGACGTGAAAAGGCCCGCTGAATTCATTCCAGTTGTCCACATGACAAGAAAATCCTGATACTTGATAGGTTTCCAGATCGAGAAGACCAGAGATAAGAGGGAAATAGTACCCTGTATGGAACAACAAGCGATTTGGAGTCAATTTGGGGATCCCATTTAGGTTTCTGACACTAAAATCCTCTGAGACTCATATCATCTGAGTCCCTTTCTAACCGTCTGAAAATGTGCCTAAAAATATCTACACCCTAGTTGAGAAGTTTAAGAGGCAGAATGCTACAAAGAGCCAGTATGATGTCTCTCAAGAACAGGTGCTCAGGAAGCCCTAATTGCTATTGGGTCTATTTCTTTTCCAGAAGAAAGAACACATGTTGAATCCATATTTCGAATAGATGACTCACCAGATGATTTTCAAACCTGAAGGAAGGCCAAGAAATCACTCTTGTGTCATATTTCACTCAGAAATCATATTGTTGGACTGGTGAGGATGATACGATAGCAACGTCATCACTAATAGTGGGGAGCTTCTAATTTCCATACGGCCATGTTGACCCCCTTAGCTCAGAGCCACCAGAATGGGCAGCTGGGGAGGGGGCACCATCATCACTATGAGTGGGGAGCTTCCCATTTCCATATGGCCATGTTGACCCCCTTAGCTCAGGGCCGCCAGAAAGGACAGCTGAGGGGTACCACAGGCCAAGGCTGCCAGGTGTGGCTGGGGTAGGCAGAACTCTGACTTAAGGCTCAACTCCTGTCTAGGTTATTATAATGCTCTTCACAAAGAAAGTGCCATTGTGTGTGAGCCCTCATGTAGAAAAGGTTCAGAATTTCCATTGAGATTCCCTCTCTCACCTTTAGGATATGTAGCAAAGTTCCATTTAATTTTAAACATTGAAGGACTTCCTGGTTTTCTTTTCGCTATGACTGTGGCTCAATTCCCCTGTGGTCTAAGAATAGAATCTAGTTAATTTCAGGGTTTAACATTTGTAGACTTGATTCGTGGCCCCACCTATCATCTATTTGGGTAAAGAGTCTATGACCACTTGAAAATAATGTATTCTGCACTTATTATGGAATGTTCCCTATATGTCAATTAGGTCACATTTGTTACCAATGTTTTGTCTGCTTTTTCTGTTAGATATTGAGAAAGGTATATTAAATCTTCAAACAATGCTGCTCTATTCAACGTGGCATCAGAGAATCTACAAGTGTTTTATGGCAAGAGAAACAAAAAGTATAAGAATTGAGGGGATAATTGTGACTATTCACAGATAATACGATTGTGTACATAGAAAATCCAAAACAGTCTATAAATACCCTATTAGAATTAAAATGCAATTTATAAATTTGAGATGGATTGTAGCTTCCCATTGGACAGTTTCTGAAAGAAAATGCAGAACCTGTCAATCTTGGGGTAGGATATAGGGTGCACTAACCATTTAAAAGAATTCAGTGGGACTTCATAAAAATGTGACATTTCTCCTTATCTTATGACCATAAGAAAATGAAAAAGTGAACCACAGTCTGGGAAGTAAAGATTTGCAATATACACACTGACAAAGACTTGTCAATAAAGAATTCCTGCTCATCAACCATAAAAAGTCTATTTACAAACGAATACTTCACAAAAGATTGACTGATGGCCAATAAGAACAGGAAAGGGTGCTCTACAGTATTATTTTCAGGCACAGCAAGGCCTTTCCTAAAATGAAAACATACACACAAACCAGTATTCCCTAGATGGATGACGTCCTTATTTCTGAGGACAGCTTGAAGAACAGACTAGCATCAAAGTAAAGTGATGGAATTCCTGACACTCAGAGGATGGATAATTGACCTCAAACTACAGTACAATTTCTAGGCATCATTCAGTCCTCTGAAGGCAGACAACTTCCACGCCCCCTCCTACACCACACAGGTTGCTTCCCAACCCCTACCATAAAAGAACAAGATGAGAAACAGATAGGACTAGTAGGAAATAGCAAAAATCACATGTGGGGATTATCCTGAAACACACTGGTCACATAACTAGTGTAAGGACGTGTAGGGAACTGACAAGGACAGAGACTCAAGAGCTACTTCTTTGGGAAATGCTGTCTGAAATACTCACAAGTTGGTACCTGCTAATGAGGGCTCTGAGCATACCCTAGGGTTTGCTCACAAGGGTCTGCAACACCATCGCTGAGGACTGAAACTCTTCAAGACCTCAAAGCTTGCCTGATTGACTATTGGACTAAGAGATTCCCATGTTCTGAAAACAGATACCAACCCATTGAAAGGTTCACCTGGGCTCTCTCGGAGGTCCTACAAGAAGCTGAACCATTCACTGAAAATCAATTACACACACACACACACACACACACACACACACACCTGTCATTTCACCAATTACTTAAACATTCAAGGTTCTTCCTACCTTTTCTTTTTCACATTGATATTTATACTCACATGAAATGTCATCATTTCTAATGAACACTGATGTCAAAATAGAGATCCATTGACACAATATTCACAAAATGGAACTTCCCTGCTATAATTTTCAATATAGCATTTTTTAAAGTTTATACATATTTTAGGTTTTTGGTAATTTATACAGGAGAAGATCAGCATTGAAAAACTCTGAATACTGACAATGAGGTTTAAGCCTAGAGAACAAAAATTGTCCAAATTCATAGTAATAAGGAACCAAAGGGAAAGCATGGACGCTGTAGTCGAATAATTTTACACATGTTCATCCTCTATTATTCTACTACTGAGGGGCGTGTTTTATTACCAGTATACATTCATCATTTATCTTCCACGTGCACCTGCACAGGTATAATGAATTACTACAGTAGAATGAAATGTCTGGGAACTACTTGGCAGCATCTATAATGAACAATGAAATTTCGATCTTATATTTGGTGAAATTCCACTGTCTGTCCCTTTAGACAATGGACCCTAAACAGATGGGGGAATGAACCAGGAGAGACTATGGACTCTGGGAAACAAACTGAGGGCTTCAGAGGGGAGAAGGGTGGGGGATTGGGATGGGCCAGTGATGGGTATTAAGGAAGGTACATATTGCATGGAGCACTGGGTGTTATATGCAAATAATGAATCACGGAACACTACATCAAAAACTAAGGAAATACTGTATAGTGACTAACATATCAAAATAAAAAATTGTTATTAGAAAAAAAATAAAGGTAAAAAAAAACCAATACAGCTTTTCTGTCTCAAGAACAATCACAATTGAGAAAAAACTAACTTCCAATACCTAAAGCAAAACACAGACCAAGTTCCATTTCACTCCCCTTCATTCACATTCTCTGTGGGTTCTAAGCTATTTCCCTACCTTCTTTCCTGCTGAGCAGGGAGCCTCGGCTCGATCCCAGAACCCTGGGATCATAACCTGAGCCAAAAGCACATGCTTAACTGGCTGAGCCAGCCAGGAGCCCCAGCCATGTTTTTCTTAAGCAAAAGGACACTTTCTCACAATGCCTTCACATGACTTCACATGGTACGAGACACCTGCATTTGCCTCTAGGAGGTTGCAGATGAAGGCCATTGCAAACTCTCACAGTGGTTTATCAAATACAATGACCTGCCTGGTGACAGTGGAACTCTTATGAGCCCACGAGAGGGTGCTGTGACACTCAGCTGTGGCTGGGCTGGCACAGAGAACCAAATCCATTTCCCTGCCTGATGTCTGTGAGGAACAGATGCCCCCACTGTGAATGAGACCCTGCCATTGAGCTGTCCAGAGATGGCCATCCTCACGGAGGATGAGGATAAAGGACAATGCCTGAGGAGACCTCATCTGTCTCTTTTATCTTTTCATATTTTCGACAGTGGACAAATCACTGCCTAGAAGTACCCAACTACCTTAGTCTCATCTGTGAATGACCAAGAGGTTTTACAAAACACTTAAGATTTTGACCTCACAAATGCCCACAACCACTTACCATAGGGATTCAACATTAAGCAAAGATACTGTTCCTTGGAAGAGAGGTCCTGCCCACTGTTGTTTCTCACTTATATGCTCATCTTCCTTACCTCATGGTAACATAACCACCTTGATTCCTGCTTCCGTCTTCAGGAAGGCTGAGGTGACTTGAAGGGCATTACCCTGACATCGTTTTTCTTAGCAATAAGATGTGGACATTTCCCTAGTCCTACACACCCAAAGTTGAATCGGAATCAGGATTGAGGAGGCTGATGAGAGTTGAAGGTGTTTTCCTGTACACGATGGTTTATTACCAATAAGGATGGGTCAGAGTCCTCGAAATTCCAGAACCTTTTCATTAATGCTTCCTACTCGTGAAAGATGATGTACATTGGTCTTTCCCTGTACAGTGTGGTGACTCAGAGAAAAGTGCTTAGCCCTTTCGTCAGACTTCCACGAGCAATTTGGGGCTGGCTTCCATATTCAGAAAGGATGATGTTAGGGCTAAGAGGGTTCCTGTACACTGTTATTTCTTTCAGATAAGTGTATGGCATTTTTGTTACATTGCCAGAGCCACTTAGCGCCGGGCTTGCCAGCCTCCTGGGGAAGAACCCTAACCCGAGGTCGGCCCCCGAGGGGCCCCTCCCAAGGAGCCTGGCACCACAATGCCAGGGATTTGGGACCCCCAAGCCCCAGTGCTGGACTCTGCCACCCCGCAAGCACCCAGGCTGCTACGGGCGTTGCCAGTCATTCAAGAAGGGAGAACGGGCAAGGCCCTCCGATCCCCCTGTGACCTTCAAAGGCCCCCCGTGCAAAAACTCTGGCTCCCTCGCTCCTGCTTCCCAGCGCCCTAACCTCGGCCCACCCGTCCTCTCGTGGCAGAGCTGGCGGATCGGGCCTGCGGGCTTCCTGGGGGCTAACCCTATGCCATGTCGCCCCCGAAGGGCCCCTCCCAAGTGGCCTGGCGCTGCATGCCAGGGATTGGGGACCCCCAAGTCCCACCGCCAGACGCACCGTGCCGCCCTGCCGCCACAAGGGGCACTAGGGGCGTCACCAGTCCTTCAGGGCGACAGAACGGGCAGGACCCTGCAAGCCTCCTGTGACCTTCGAAGGCACCCCAAGCCAAAGCGTAAATGCTCTGGCCCACGCCCCCACTCGCCAGCTACCTCACCTCAACCCACACCTCCATTCACCGCACATGGGCGGAACGAGCCTGCCAGCCTCCTGGGGGCTAACCCTAACCCTAGGTCTGCCACCGAGGGGCCCGTCCCAAGGGGCCTGAGGCTGCAACGCCGGGTATTAGGGAGCCCCAATCCCCAGCACCAGAGTCTCCCTGCCGCCCCATCACCACCCGGGCCGCTAGGGGTGCCGCTGGTCATTCAGGGCGATAGAACGGGCAGGGCCCTCTGAGCCCGTGGCGAACTTCGAAGGCCCCCCCCATCCAAAATGCTTGAGCCCATGCTCCTGCTCCTCAGCGCCCTCACCTCGGCCCGCCCCTCCGCTCGCCACAGAGCCGGCGGATGAGGCCTGCACTCCTCCTGGGGGCTACGCAGAACCCTAGGTTGTCCCCTGAGGTGCCCCTCCGAAGGGGCCTGGCACCGCAATGCCTGGGATTGGGGACCCCCGAGCCCCAGCGCCGGACTCACCGTGTCGCCCCCCCCGCCACCCAGGCCGCTAGGAGCACCGTCGGTCATTCAGGGAGGGAGAACGGGCAGATTCCTCCGAGCCCCTGATGACATTCAAAGGCCCCCCTGTGCCAAAACGCTTGGGCCCATGCTCCCGCTCGCCTGCGCCCTCACCTCGGTCCGCCCCTCCGCTCGCTGTAGAGCCAGTGGATCTGGACTGCAGGCCTCCTGGGTGTTACCCTAACCATTGGTGGGCCCCCGAGGGGCCCATCCCAGGTTCCTATTGCCGCAACACCAGGGATTGGGGACTCCCGAGCCCAAGCGCCTGACTCACCCTCCTGCCCTACCGCCACCTGGGCCGCTAGGGGCGCCGCCATTCATTCAGGGAGGGAGAACAGGCAGGGCCCTCCGAGCAACCTGCGACCTTCGAAGGCCCCCCGCACCAAAACGCTTGGCCCCACACTCCCGCTGGCCAGCGCCCTTACCTCGGCCCTCCCCTCCGCTCGCCGCACAGCTGGCGGATCGGGTCTGTGGGCCTTCTGGGGGCTAACCCTAAACCTATGTCGGCCCCCTAGTGGCCCCTCCCAAGGGGCCTGGTGCCGCAACGATGGGGAAAGGGGACTCCTGAGCCCCAGCACCGGACTCACCATGCCCCCCACTGCCACCCGGGTCACTAGGGGCACCGCCGGTCATTCAGGGCGGGAGAATGGGCAGGGCCCTCCGAGCCACCGGTGACATTTGAAGGCCCCCCGTGCCAAAATGCTTCGGCCCACGCTTCTGCTCACCAGTGCCCTCACCTCGGCCAGCCCCTCCGCAAGCCGCACAACCAGCGGATCGGGCCTGGCAGCCTACTGGGGTCTAACCCTAACCCTAGGTTGGCTGTCGAGGGGCCCCTCCAAAGGGGTCTGGCACCAACACGCCAGGGATTGGGGACCCCCGAGCACCAGCGCCGGACTCACCCTGCTGCCCTGCCGAGACCTGGCCCGCTAGGTTCGCCATCCTCATTCAGAGTGGGAGAACTTGCAGGGCCCTCCGTGCCCCCTGCGACCTTCGAAGGCAACCCACGACAAAACGCTAGGGCCCACGCTCCCGCTCACCATTGCCCTCACCTGGGACCCACCCTCCGCTCGCCACACAGCCGTCAGATCGTGCCTGCCAGCCTCCTGGGGGTTAACCCTAACCCTAGTTCAGCCCCTGAGGAGCCCCTCCCAAGGGGACTGGCGCCATCACGCCGGGGATTGGGGACAATCGAGCCCCAGTGCTGGACTTTCACTGCCACCCGGTCGCCACCCGGGCTGCTAGGGGCACCGCCAGTCCTTCGGGGCAGGAGAAGGGGCAGGGCCTTCCAAGCCCCCCGTGACCTTCGAAGGCCCCCTGTGCCAAAACGCTTGGGCCCACGCTCCCGCTCACCATTGCCCTCACCTCAGCCTGCCCCTCCGCTCGAACACACAGCTGGCGGACAGGGCCTGCTGGGCTCCTGGGGGCTAACCCTAAACCTAGGTCGGCCCCCGAGGGGCCCTTTCCAAGGGTCCTGGCTCCGCCACGCCGGGGATTGGGGACACACGAGCATGAGCACCAGACTCACCCAGCCGCCCCGCCGCCACCCGGGCTTCTAGGGGCGCCGCCACTCATTCAGGGCGGGAGAAGGGGCATGGATCTCTGAGCCCCCGGTGACTTTCGAAGGCCCCCCGCGCCAAAACGCTTGGGCCCACGCTCCCGCTCGCCAGCGCCCTCACCTCTGCCCACCACTCCTCTCGCCGCACAGCCGACAGAATGGGGCTGCCGGCCTCCTTTGGGCTAACCCTAACCCTAGGTAGGCCCCCAAGGTACCACTCCCAAGTGCCTGGCGACGCCACGCTGGGGATTGGGGACCCACGAGCCCTAGCTCCAGACTCACCCTGCCGCCCCGCCATGACCCGGCCCACTAGGGGCAACGTCCTCACAGGGCGAGAGAATAGGCAGGGCCCTCTGAGCCTCCGGTGACCTTCGAAGGCTCCCCGTGCCAAAACGCTTGGGCCCTCACTCCCGCTCGCCAGCGCATTCACGTCAGCCCGCCCTTCCGCTCCATGCACAGCCAGCGGATCAGGCCGCCGGACTCCTGGGGGTAACCCTAAAGCTAGGCAGGACCCAGAGGGGCCCCTCCCAAGGAGCCTGGCGCCACCAAGCCTGAGACTAGGACCATAGGCCCCATCACCAGACTCACCCTGCCTCCCTGCTGCCACTCCGGCCACTAGGGGCGCCGCTGGTCATTCAGGGCACAAGAATGGACAGGGTCCTCCGAGCCACTGGCGACCTTCGAAGGCTCTCCGTGCCAAAACCCGGGTGCCCACGCTCCCGCTCCCCAGCGCCCTCACCTCAGCCCGCCCCTCTGCTCCCTGCACAGAGGGCGGATCCGGCATGCCGGCCTTGAGTGGGCTAACCCTAACCTTAGGTCGGCCCTCCAGGGTCCCTCCCAAGGATTCTGTTGCCTATACGCCAGGGATCTGGGACCCCAAGCCCCAGAACCAGACTCATGCTGCCACAACGCCGCCACCCAGGCCACTAGGGGCGCCGCCGCTCATGCAGGGCGGGAGAAGGGACAGGGCCCTGGAGAAACCAGCGACATTTGAAGCCTCCCGCGCCAAAATGCAGGGGCCCACGCTCCCGCTCACCAGCGCCTTTACCTCGACCCGCCCACCTCTCGCAGCCCAGCCAGAGGATTGGGCCTGCCGGCCTCCTGGGTGTTAACTCTAACCCTAGGTCAGCCCACGAGGAGCCCCTCCCAAGAGGCCTGGCCCTACAATGCTGGGGATTGGGGATCCCTGAGCCGCAGCTCAGGACTCACCCTGCAGCCCCACCGCCAACGGAGCCGCTAGGGGCGCCGCTGGTTATTCAGGGCAGGAGAATGGGCAGGGTCCTTGGAGACATGGCAACATTCGAAGGCCCAGGGTGCCAAAACGCTGGGGCCCACGCTCCCGCTCTGCATCCCCCTCAACTCGGCCCACACCTCCACTCCTCGCACAGCCGGCGGATCGGGCCTGCCGGCCTCCTGGGTGCTAACCCTAACCCTAGGACGGCCCCTGAGGGTCCCTTCCTAAGGAGCCTTGCGGCGCAACGCCAGGGATTGGCGACCCCCAAGCCCCAGGGCCGAGTGCACCCTGCTGCCCTGCCCCACACGGCCCGCTAGGGGCACCGCCATTCATTCTGGGTGGGAGAACTGGCAGGGGCCTCCGAACCCCCGCCCACCTTCAATGGCGCCCAGAACCAAAATGCTTGTGCCCAGGCTCATGTTCACCAGCATCCTCACCTCGGCCCAACTCCCCGCTCCACGCACAGGCAGTGTATAGGGCCTGCCAGCCTCCTGGGTGCTAACCGTAACTGTAGGTCGGCCCCCGAGGGGCCCTTCTCAAGTGGCCTGGTGCCACAACGCCGGGGATGGGGCAACCGAGCCCAAGTGCCGGACTCACCCTGCTGCCCTTCAGCCACCTGAGCCACTAGGGGCCCCGCTGGTCATTCCGAGCGGGAGAATGGGCAGGTCCCTCCAGCCACCGCCAACCTTCGAAGGCCCCCCACGCTAAAACGCTTGGGCTCATGCTCAGGCTCGCCAGCGCCCGCACCTCGGCCCACCCTGCCGCGTGCTGCACAGACGCTGATCTGGTCCACCGGTCTCCGGGGGGCTAACTGTAACCCTAGATCGACCACCGAGCGGCCCATCCCAAGGGGCCTGGCATCGCAACGCCAGGGATTGGGGACCCTGAGCCTCAGCACCTGACTCACCCTGCCGCCCAGCCACCACCCAGGGGCTTGGGGTGCTGCCATTCATTCAGGGCGGGAGAACGGGCAGGGCCCTCCGAGACACGGTGACTTTCGAATCCCCCCCGCGCCAAAACGCCCGAGCCCACGCTCCCAAACACCAGTGAACTCACCTCGGTCCGCCACTCCACTCTCCACACAGCTGGCGAATAGGACCTGCCGAGTTCCTAGGGGCTAAACCAAAACCTAAGTTGCATCCAAGCGGTCCTCCCAAGGGGCCTGGCGCCTCATCGCTGGGGATTGGAGATACCTGAGCCGCAGGGCCTGACTTACCCTGCCACCCCTCACGACCCGGGCCGCTAGGGGCGCCGCCGTTCCTGCAGGGTGGGAGAATGGGCAGAGCCCTTTGAACCCCCGCTGACCTTTGAAGGAGTTCTGAACCAAAACGCTTGGGCCCAGGCTCATGATCACCAGCATCCTCACCTTGGCCCAACTCTCCCCTTGATTCAGACCCATTGGATAGGGCCTGCCGGGCTCTTGGTTCTAATGAAAACCCTAGGTCGGCCCCGTGGGGCACATCCCAAGGGGCCTGGCTCTGCAACGCTGGGGATTGGTGACTCAGACCCCAGAGCCAGACTCACCCTGCCGCACTGTTGCTACCCGGGCCTCTAGGGGCGCCGCCGGTCATTCAGGGCGAGAGAAGGGCAGGGCCTTCGGAGTCCCCGGTGACCTTCAAAGGCTCAGCACGCCAAAATGCTGGTGCCCACGCTCCCGCTCCCCAGAGTCCTCACCTCGACCCGCCCCTCCGTTTGCTGCAGAGCCAGTGGATAGTGCCTGCCGGGCTCCTGGGGGCTATCTGAAAACCTAGGTCGGCCCCGTGGGGCACATCCCAAGGGGTCTGGCTCTGCTATGCTTGGGATTGGTGACTCAGAGCCCCAGAGCCAGACTTGCCCTTCCACACTGTCGCCACCTGGGCAGCTAGGGGTGCCGCCGGTCATTCAGGGTGAGAGAAGTGGCAGGTCCTTCCGAGTTCCTGGTGACCTTCAAAGTCTCCTGGAGCCAAAACGCTGGTGCCCATGCTTCCACTCCCCAGCGCCCTCACCTCGGGCTGCCCCTCCGCTCCCCGCACAGCAGGCGGATCGGGCCTGCCAGCCACCTGGGGGCTAACCCTAACCCTAGGTCGGACCCGAAGGGCCCCTCCCAAGGGGCCTGACGCCACAATGCCAGGGATTGGGGACCCCAAGACTCAGCACCTGACTCACCTGCCACCCAGCCGCCACTCGGGGGCTTGGGGTGCTGCCGTTCATTCAGGGCAGGAGAAGGGGCAGGGCCCTCAGAGACATGGCGACCTTCAAAGGCCCCGCACGCCAAAAACGCCCAGGCCCACCCTCCCACTCACCAGCGCCTTCACCTAGGTCTACCACTCTGCTCTCCACACAGCTGGCGAATAGGGCCTGCTGGCCTCTTAGGGGCTAAACCTAACTCTAGGTTGGCCCCCGAGGGCCCCTCCCAAGGGGCCTGGTGCCGCAACACCAGGGATTGGGGACCCCCAAGCCCCAGCGCCCGATGCACCCTGCCGCCCCTCCCACCTGGGCCGCTAGGGGCGCCGCTGTTCATTCACCTTGGAAGGATGGACAGGGCCCTCCGAATCCCCGCCAATTTTCGAAGGTGCCCCGAATCAAAACACTTGGGCCCAGGCTCATATTCACCAGCACCCTCACCTCAGCCCAACTCTCTGCTCGATGCCCAGGTGGTGTATCGGGCCTGCCGGCCTCCTGGGGGCTAACCCTAACCATAGTTCGGCCCCCGAGGGGCACTTCCCAGGGGCCTGGCATGACAACGCTGCGGATGGGGACCCCGAGCCCAAGTGCCGGTCTCACCCTGCTGCCCTTCAGCCACCCGAGCCACTAGAGACCACTGGTCAATCAGGGTGGGAGAATGGGCAGGGCCCCCGGAGTCCCCGCTGACCTTCAAAGGCGCCCCGTGCAAAAACATTGGCTCCATTCCTCCTGCTCCCCAGCGCCCTCAGCCTGGCCCGCCCCTCCGCTTGCTGCAGAGCCAGTGGATAGTGCCTGCCAGGGTCGTGGGGGCTAACTGAAATCCTAGGTAGGCATCATGGGGCACAACCCAAGGGGCCTGGCTCTGCAACGCTGGGGATTGGTGATTCAGAGCCCCAGAGCCAGACTCACCCTGCAGCACCATCGCAACCTAGGCCGCTTGGGGTGCTGCCGCTCATTCAGGGAGGGAGAATGGACAGGGCCTTGGAGAAACGAGTGACATTTGAAGCCTCCTGCGCCAAAATGCAGGGGCCCACGCTCCCGCTCGCCAGAGATTTTACCTCGGACCGTGTACCTCTCGCCGACCAGCCAGAGGATTGGGCCTGCTGGCCTCCTGGGTGCTAACTCTAACCCTAGGACTGCCCATGAGGAGCCCCTCCCAAGAGGCCTGGCCCCACAACGCTAGGGATTGGGGATCCCTGAGCCGCAGCATGGACTCACCCTGCCGCTCCACCGCCAAGGGAGCTGCTAAGGGCGCCACTGGTTATGCAGGGCAGGAGAACGGGCAGGGCCCTTTGAGCCATGGCAACAGTCGAAGGCCCAGGGCGCCAAAATGCTGGGGACCACGCTCCGGCTCTGCATCACCCTCAACTCGGCCCGCACCTCCGCTCTTCGCAGAGCCAGCGATTCGGGCCTGCCAGCCTCCTGGGAGCTAACCCTAACCCTAGGACAGCCCCTGAAGGTCCCTTCCTAGGGGGCCTGGCGCCGCAACGCCAGGGATTGGGGGCCCCCAAGCCCCAGCGCCGGATGCACGCTGCCACCCCAACCCACACAGGCCGCTAGGGGCGCCGCCATTCATTCAGGGTGGGAGAACTGGCAGGGCCCTCCGAACCCCTGCGGACCTTCGAAGGCGCCCCGAACCAAAACGCTTGGGCCCGGGCTCATGTTCACCAGCACCCTCACCTCGGCCCAACTCTCCGCTCGACGCACAGGTGGTGTATCGGGCCTGCTGGCCTCCTGGGGGCTAACCCTAACTGTAGGTCGGCCACGGAGGGGCCCTTCCCAAGTGGCCTGGCGCCACAACGCCGGGAATGGGGACCCCAACCCAAGTGCCGGTCTCACCCTGCTGCCCTTCAGGCACCGGAGCCTCTAGGGGCCCCGCCGGTCATTCAGAGCGGGAGAACAGGCAGGTCCCTCCGAGCCCCCACTGACCTTCGAAGGCCCCCCGCACTAAAACGCTTGGGCTCATGCTCAGTCTCGCCAGCGCCCTCACCTCGGCCCAACCCTCCGCGTGCCGCACAGCCGCTGATCGGGTCCACCGGCCTCCTGGGGGCTAACCGCAACCCGAGATCGACCCCCGAGGGGCCCCTCCCAAGGGATCTGGCGCCGCAACGCTGGGGATTGGGGACCCCCGAGCCTCAGCACTGGACTCACCCTGCCACCCACCGCCAACCTGGGGCTTGGGGTGGTGCCGTTCATTCAGGGCGGGAGCACGGGCAGGGCCCTCCAAGACACGGCGACATTCAAAGGCCCCCCGCGCCAAAACACCCGGGCCCACGCTCCCGCTAACCAGTGCCCTCACCTCGGTCCGCCACTCCAGTCTCCACACGGCTGGCGAATAGGGCCTGCCGGCATCCTAGGGGCTAAACCTAACCCTAGGTCAGCCTCCGAGGGGCCCCTCCCAAGGGGCCTGGCGCCGCAACGCGGTGGACTGGGGACCCCCGAGCCCTATGCCCGGACTTACACGCCGCCCCGCCGCCACCTGGGCTGCTAGGGGCGCTGCCGGTCATTCAGGGAGGAGAATGGGCAGGGCCCGCCAAGTCCCCGGAGACATTCGAAGGCCCCCGGTGCCAAAACGCTTGGGCCCAGGCTCTTGCTCGCCAGCGCCCTCACCTCGGCCCACCCCTCCGCTCCACGCACAGCGGGCAGATCCCGCCTGCCGGCCTCCCGGGTGCTAACCCTAACCATAGGTCGGCCACCCAGGGGCCCCTCCCAAGGGTCCTGGTGCTGCTTCGCCAGGGATCGGGAACCTCAAGCCCCAGAGCCACACTCACCCTACCACAACGCCTCCACCCAGGCCGCTAGGAGCACTGCGGGTCATTCAGGGCAAGAGAAGGGGCAGGGCCTTCCGAGCCCCCGGTGGCCTTCAAAGGCTCCCCGTGCCAAAACGCTGGTGCCCACGCTCCCGCTCCCCAACGCCCTCACCTCGGCCCCGCCTTCCGCTCCCCGGACAGTGGCCGGATCCCACCTGCCGGCCTCCTGGGGGCTAACCCTAACCCTAGGTCAGCCACCCAGGGGCCCCTCCCAAGGGTCCTGGTGCCGCTACACTGGGGATCAGGGACCCCAAGACCCAGAGCCAGACTCACCCTGCCGCAACGTCGCCACCTGGGCTGCTAGTGGCGCCGCCCGTCATTCAGGGTGGGAGAAGGGACAGGGCCCTGGAGAAACCGGCGATATTTGAAGCCTCCTGCGCCAAAATGCAGGGGCCCATGCTCCTGATCGCCGGCGCCTTTACCTCGGGCCGCCCATCTCTCGCCGCCCAGCCAGAGGATTGGGCCTGCTGGCCTCCTGGGTGCTAACTCTAAACCTAGGTCCGCCCACGAGGAGCCCCTCCCAAGAGGCCTGGCCCCACAAAGCTGGGGATTGGGGATCCCCGAGCCGCAGCATGGACTCACCCTGCCGCTCCACCGCCAAGGGAGCTGCTAAGGGCGCCGCTGGTTCTTCAGGGCAGGAGAACGGGCAGGGCCCTTTGAGCCATGGCAACAGTCGAAGGCCCAGGGCGCCAAAACGCTGGGGACCACGCTCCCGCTCTGCATCACCCTCAACTCGGCCCGCACCTCCGCTCTTCGCAGAGCCAGCGACTCGGGCCTGCCGGCCTCCTGGGAGCTCACCCTAACCCTAGGACAGCCCCTGAAGTTCCCTTCCTAAGGGGCCTGGCGCCGCAACGCCAGGGATTGGGGGCCCCCAAGCCCCAGCGCCGGATGCACGCTGCCACCCCAACCCACACAGGCCGCTAGGGGCGCCGCCATTCATTCAGGGTGGGAGAACTGGCAGGGCCCTCCGAACCCCTGCCGACCTTCGAAGGCGCACCGAACCAAAACGCTTGGGCCCGGGCTCATGTTCACCAGCACCCTCACCTCGGCCCAACTCTCCGCTCGACGCACAGGTGGTGTATCGGGCCTGCGGGGCTCCTGGAGGCTAACCCTAACCATAGGTCGGCCACCGAGGGGCACTTCCCAAGGGGCCTGGCGTCACAACGCTGGGGATGGGGACCCAGAGCTCATGTGCCGCACTCACCCTGCTGCCCTTCAGCCACCCGAGCCGCTAGAGGCCCCGCCGGTCAATCAGGGCAAGAGATCGGGCAGGGCCCTCCGAGCCCACGCTGACCTTTGAAGGCTCCCCGCGCAAAAACGTTGGCTCCCAGGATCCTGCTCGCCAGCGCCCTCGCCTAGGCCCACCCCACTGCTTGCTTCAGAGCCGGTGGATAGGGCCTGCCGGGCTCCTGGCAGCTAACCAAAACCCTAGGTCGGCCCTGAGGGGACATCCCAAGCGGCCTGGCTCTGCAATGCTGGGGATTGGTGACTCAGAGCCCCAGAGCCGGACCACCCTGCCGCACTGTCCCCACCTGGGCCGCTAGGGGCGCCGCGGGTCATAGAGGGCGAGAGAAGGGCAGGGCCTTCTGAGTCCCCGGTGACCTTCAAAGGCTCCCAGTGCCAAAACGCTGGTGCCCACGCTCCCGCTCCCCAGCGCCTTCACCTCGGGCCGCACCTCAGCTCGCCGCACAGTGTGCGGTTGGGCCTGACGGTCTCCTGGGGGCTAACCCTAACCCTAGGTCGGCCCCCCAGGGGCCCCTCCCAAGGCTTTTGGTGCCACTAAGCCAGGGATCTGGAACCCCAAGCCCCAAATCCAGACTCACCCTCCCACAACGCTGCCACCCGGGCCGCGAGGGGCGCCGCCGGTCATTCAGGGCCGGAGAACTGACAGGGCCCTGGAGAAACCGGCGACATTTGAAGCCTCCCACCCCAAAATGCAGGGGCCCACAATCCCGCACCCCAGCGCCTTTACCTCGGCCCGCCCACCTCTCACCGCCCAGCCAGAGGATCTGGCCTGCCGGCCTTATGGGGGCTAACTCTAACCCTGGGTCGGCCCACGAGGAGCCCCTCCCAAGGGGCCTGGCACCACAACGCCGGGGATTGGGGATCCCCGAGCCGCAGCCTGGGATTCACCCTGCCGCCCCACCGCCAACGGAGCCGCTAGGGGCCTTGCTGGGTATTCAGGGCAGGAGAAAGGGCAGGGCCCTCCGAGCCATGGCAACATTCAAAGGCCCAGGACGCCAAAACGCTGGGGCCCAGCTCCCGCTCGCCATCGCCCTCAACTCGGCCTGCATCTCCACTCCTCGCACAGCCGGCGGATCGGGCCTGCCGGCCTCCTGGGCGCTAACCCTAACCCTAGGACGGCCCCGAGGGTCGCTTCCTAAGGGGCCTGGCGCCGCAACGCCGGGGATTGGGAACCCCCAAGCCCCAGCTCTGGATGCACCCTGCCGCCCTGCCCCACACGTGCCGCTAGGGGCGCCGCCATTCATTCAGGGTGGGAGAACGGGCAGGGACCTTCGGACCCCCGCCGACCTTCGAAGGCGCCCCGAACCAAAACGCTTGGGCCCGGGCTCATGTTCACCAGCACCCTCACCTCGGCCCAACTCTCCGCTCGACGCACAGGCGGTGTATCGGGCCTGCTGGCCTCCTGGGGGCTAACCCTAACTGTAGGTCGGCCACGAGGGGCCCTTCCCAAGTGGCCTGGCGCCACAACGCCGGGAATGGGGACCCCAACCCAAGTGCCGGTCTCACCCTGCTGCCCTTCAGGCACCGGAGCCTCTAGGGGCCCCGCCGGTCATTCAGAGCGGGAGAACGGGCAGGTCCCTCCGAGCCCCCACTGACCTTCGAAGGCCCCCCGCACTAAAACGCTTGGGCTCATGCTCAGTCACGCCAGCGCCCTCACCTCGGCCCAACCCTCCGAGTGCCGCACAGCCGCTGATCGGGTCCACCGGCCTCCTGGGGGCTAACCGGAACCCTAGATCGACCCCCGAGGGTCCCCTCCCAAGGGATCTGGAGCCGCAACGCTGGGGATTGGGGACCCCCGAGCCTCAGCACTGGACTCACCCTGCCACCCAGCCGCCACCCGGGGGCTTGGGGTGGTGCCGTTCATTCAGGGCGGGAGCACAGGCAGGGCCCTCCAAGACACGGCGACCTTCAAAGGCCCCCCGCGCCAAAACACCCGGGCCCATGCTCCTGCTCACCAGTGCCCTCACCTCGGTCCGCCACTCCAGTCTCCACACGGCTGGCGAATAGGGCCTGCCGGCATCCTAGGGGCTAAACCTAACCCTAGGTCAGCCTCCGAGGGGCCCCTCCCAAGGGGCCTGGCGCCGCAACGCGGTGGACTGGGGACCCCCGAGCCCTATGCCCGGACTTCCATGCCGCCCCGCCGCCACCTGGGCTGCTAGGGGCGCCGCCGGTCATTCAGGGAGGAGAATGGGCAGGGCCCGCCAAGTCCCCGAAGACATTCGAAGGCCCCTGGTGCCAAAACGCTTGGGCCCAGGCTCTTGCTCGCCAGCGCCCTCACCTCGGCCCGCCCCTCCGCTCCACGCACAGCGGGCGGATCCCGCCTGCCGGCCTCCCGGGTGCTAACCCTAACCCTAGGTCGGCCACCCAGGGGCCCCTCCCAAGGGTCCTGGTGCCGCTTCGCCGGGGATCGGGAACCTCAAGCCCCAGAGCCACACTCACCCTACCGCAACGCCGCCACCCAGGCCGCTAGGAGCACTGCGGGTCATTCAGGGCCAGAGAAGGGGCAGGGCCTTCCGAGCCCCCGGTGGCCTTCAAAGGCTCCCCGTGCCAAAACGGTGGTGCCCATGCTCCCGCTCCCCAACGCCCTCACCTCGGCCCCGCCCTCCGCTCCCCGGACAGTGGCCGGATCCCACCTGCCGGCCTCCTGGGGGCTAACCCTAACCCTAGGTCAGCCACCCAGGGGCCCCTCCCAAGGGTCCTGGTGCCGCTACACTGGAGATCAGGGACCCCAAGACCCAGAGCCAGACTCACCCTGCCGCCACGTCGCCACC
Organism: Ursus americanus; assembly: GCF_024610735.1. Taxonomy (NCBI): domain Eukaryota; kingdom Metazoa; phylum Chordata; class Mammalia; order Carnivora; family Ursidae; genus Ursus; species Ursus americanus. The sequence continues at coordinate 89,627 of NW_028273662.1, forward strand.
CGGGACGCTAGTGGCGCCGCCCGTCATTCAGGGCGGGAGAAGGGACAGGGCCCTGGAGAAACCAGCGATATTTGAAGCCTCCTGCGCCAAAATGCAGGGGCCCACGCTCCCGATCGCCAGCGCCTTTACCTCGGGCCGCCCACCTCTCGCCGCCCAGCCAGAGGATTGGGCCTGCTGGCCTCCTGGGTGCTAACTCTAAACCTAGGTCCGCCCACGAGGAGCCCCTCCCAAGAGGCCTGGCCCCACAACGCTGGGGATTGGGGATCCACGAGCCGCAGCATGGACTCACCCTGCCGCTCCACCGCCAAGGGAGCTGCTAAGGGCGCCGCTGGTTCTTCAGGGCAGGAGAACGGGCAGGGCCCTTTGAGCCATGGCAACAGTCGAAGGCCCAGGGCGCCAAAACGCTGGGGACCACGCTCCCGCTCTGCATCACCCTCAACTCGGCCCGCACTTCCACTCTTCCCAGAGCCAGCGACTCGGGCCTGCCGGCCTCCTGGGAGCTCACCCTAACCCTAGGACAGCCCCTGAAGGTCCCTTCCTAAGGGGCCTGGCGCCGCAACGCCAGGGATTGGGGGCCCCCAAGCCCCAGCGCCGGATGCACGCTGCCACCCCAACCCACACAGGCAGCTAGGGGCGCCGCCATTCATTCATTGTGGGAGAATTGGCAGGGCCCTCCGAACCCCTTCCGACCTTCGAAGGCGCACCGAACCAAAACGCTTGTGCCCAGGCTCAGGTTCACCAGCACCCTCACCTAGGCCCAACTCTCCGCTCAACGCACAGGTGGTGTATCGGGCCTGCGGGACTCCTGGAGGCTAACCCTAACCATAGGTCGGCCACCGAGGGGCACTTCCCAAGGGGCCTGGCGTCGCAACGCTGGGGATGGGGACCCCGAGCTCATGTGCCGCACTCACCCTGCTGCCCTTCAGCCACCCGAGCCGCTAGAGGCCCCGCCGGTCAATCAGGGCAAGAGATCGGGCAGGGCCCTCCGAGTCCACACTGACCTTTGAAGGCTCCCCGCGCAAAAACGTTGGCTCCCAGGATCCTGCTCCCCAGCGCCCTCACCTAGGCCCACCCCACCGCTTGCTTCAGAGCCTGTGGATAGGGCCTGCCGGGCTCCTGGCAGCTAACCAAAACCCTAGGTCGGCCCTGAGGGGACATCCCAAGCGGCCTGGCTCTGCAATGCTGGGGATTGGTGAGTCAGAGCCCCAGAGCCGGACTCACCCTGCCGCACTGTCCCCACCTGGACCGCTAGGGGCGCTGCGGGTCATAGAGGGCGAGAGAAGGGCAGGGCCTTCTGAGGCCCTGGTGACCTTCAAAGGCTCCCCTTGCCAAAACGCTGGTGCCCACGCTCCCGCTCCCCAGCGCCTTCACCTCGGGCTGCACCTCAGCTCGCCGCACAGTGTGCGGTTGGGCCTGACGGTCTCCTGGGGGCTAACCCTAACCCTAGGTCGGCCCCCCAGGGGCCCCTCCCAAGGCTTTTGGTGCCACTAAGCCAGGGATCTGGAACCCCAAGCCCCAAATCCAGACTCACCCTCCCACAACGCTGCCACCCGGGCCGCGAGGGGCGCCGCCGGTCATTCAGGGCCGGAGAACTGACAGGGCCCTGGAGAAACCGGCGACATTTGAAGCCTCCCACCCCAAAATGCAGGGGCCCACAATCCCGAACCCCAGCGCCTTTACCTCGGCCCGCCCACCTCTCACCGCCCAGCCAGAGGATCTGGCCTGCCGGCCTTATGGGGGCTAACTCTAACCCTGGGTCGGCCCACGAGGAGCCCCTCCCAAGGGGCCTGGCACCACAACGCCGGGGATTGGGGATCCCCGAGCCGCAGCCTGGGATTCACCCTGCCGCCCCACCGCCAACGGAGCCGCTAGGGGCGTTGCTGGGGATTCAGGGCAGGAGAAAGGGCAGGGCCCTCCGAGCCATGGCAACATTCAAAGGCCCAGGACGCCAAAACGCTGGGGCCCAGCTCCTGCTCGCCATCGCCCTCAACTCGGCCTGCATCTCCACTCCTCGCACAGCCGGCGGATCGGGCCTTCCGGCCTCCTGGGCGCTAACCCTAACCCTAGGACGGCCCCGAGGGTCGCTTCCTAAGGGGCCTGGCGCCGCAACGCCGGGGATTGGGAACCCCCAAGCCCCAGCGCTGGATACACCCTGCCGCCCTGCCCCACACGTGCCGCTAGGGGCGCCGCCATTCATTCAGGGTGGGAGAACGGGCAGGGCCCTTCGAACCCCCGCCAACCTTCGAAGGCGCCCCGAACCAAAACGCTTGGGCCCGGGCTCATGTTCACCAGCACCCTCACCTCGGCCCAACTCTCCGCTCGACGCACAGGCGGTGTATCGGGCCTGCTGGCCTCCTGGGGGCTAACCCTAACTGTAGGTCGGCCACGGAGGGGCCCTTCCCAAGTGGCCTGGCGCCACAACACCGGGAATACGGACCCCAACCCAAGTGCCGGACTCACCCTGCTGCCCTTCAGGCACCGGAGCCTCTAGGGGCCCCGCCGGTCACTCAGAGCGGGAGAACGGGCAGGTCCCTCCGAGCCCCCATCGACCTTCGAAGGCCCCCCACACTAAAACGCTTGGGCTCACGCTCAGTCTCGCCGCGACCTCACCTCGGCCTAACCCTCCGGTTGCCACACAGCCGCAGATCGGGTCCACCGGCCTCCTGGGGGCTAACCGTAACCCTAGATAGACCCCCGAGGGGCCCCTCCGAAGGGATCTATCGCCGAAACACTGGGGATTGGGGACCCCTGAGCCTCAGCACTGGACTCACCCTGCCACCCAGCCGCCACCCGGGGGCTTGGGGTGGTGCCGTTCATTCAGGGCGGGAGCACGGGCAGGGCCCTCCAAGACACAGCGACCTTCAAAGGCCCCCCGCGCCAAAACACCCGGGCCCACGCTCCTGCTCACCAGTGCCCTCACCTCGGTCCGCCACTCCAGTCTCCACACAGCTGGCGAATAGGGCCTGCCGGCATCCTAGGGGCTAAACCTAACCCTAGGTCAGCCTCCGAGGGGCCCCTCCCAAGGGGCCTGGCGCCGCAACCCGGTGGACTGGGGACCCTCGAGCCCTATGCCCGGACTTCCATGCCGCCCCGCCGCCACCTGGGCTGCTAGGGGCGCCGCCGGTCATTCAGGGAGGAGAATGGGCAGGGCCCGCCGAGTCCCCAGAGACATTCGAAGGCCCCCGGTGCCAAAACCCTTGGGCCCAGGCTCTTGCTCGCCAGCGCCCTCACCTTGGCCTGCCCCTCCGCTCCACGCACAGCAGGCGGATCCGGCCTGCCGGCCTCCCGGGTGCTAACCCTAACCCTAGGTCGGCCACCCAGGGGCCCTTCCAAGGATCCTGGTGCCGCTTCGCCGGGGATCGGGAACCTCAAGCCCCAGAGCCACACTCACCCTACCGCAACGCCGCCACGCGGGCCGCTAGGAGCACTGCGGGTCATTCAGGGCGAGAGAAGGGGCAGGGCCTTCCGAGCCCCCGGTGGCCTTCAAAGGCTCCCCGTGGCCAAACACTGGTGCCCACGCTCCCGCTCCCCAACGCCCTCACCTCGGACCCGCCCTCCGCTCCCCGGACAGTGGCCGGATCCCACCTGCCGGCCTCCTGAGGGCTAACCCTAACCCTAGGTCAGCCACCCAGGGGCCCCTCACAAGGGTCCTGGTGCCGCTACACTGGGGATCAGGGACCCCAAGACCCAGAGCCAGAATCACCCTGCCCCAACGTCGCCACCCGGACGCTAGTGGCGCCGCCCGTCATTCAGGGCGGGAGAAGGGACAGGGCCCTGGAGAAACTGGCGATATTTGAAGCCTCCTGCACCAAAATGCAGGGGCCCACGCTCCCGATGGCCAGCGCCTTTACCTCGGGCCGCCCACCTCTCGCCGCCCAGCCAGAGGATTGGGCCTGCTGGCCTCCTGGGTGCTAACTCTAAACCTAGGTCCGCCCACGAGGAGCCCCTCCCAAGAGGCCTGGCCCCGCAACGCTGGGAATTGGGGATCCCCGAGACGCAGCATGGACTCACCCTGCCGCTCCACCGCCAAGGGAGCTGCTAAGGGCGCCGCTGGTTCTTCAGGGCAGGAGAACGGGCAGCGCCCTTTGAGCCATGGCAACAGTCGAAGGCCCAGGGCGCCAAAATGCTGGGGACCACGCTACCGCTCTGCATCACCCTCAACTCGGCCCGCACCACCGCTCTTCAGAGAGCCAGCGACTCGGGCCTGCCAGCCTCCTGGGAGCTAAGCCTAACCCTAGGACAGCCCCTGAAGGTCCCTTCCTAAGGGGCCTGGCGCCGCAACGCCAGGGATTGGGAGCCCCCAAGCCCCAGCGCCGGATGCACGCTGCCACCCCAACCCATACAGGCCGCTAGGGGTGCCGCCATTCATTCAGGGTGGGAGGACGGGCAGGGCCCTTCGAACCCCCGCCGACCTTCGAAGGCGCCCTGAACCAAAAGTCTTGGGCCCGGGCTCATGTTCACCAGCACCCTCACCTCGGCCCAACTCTCCGCTCGACGCACAGGCGGTGTATCGGGCCTGCTGGCCTCCTGGAGGCTAACCCTAACCATAGGTCGGCCACCGAGGGGCCCTTCACAGGGGCCTGGCGTCGCCACGCTGTGGATGGGGATCCAGAGCTCATGTGCCGCACTCACCCTGCTGCCCTTCAGCCACCCGAGCCACTACAGGCCCCGCCGGTCAATCAGGGCAAGAGATCGGGCAGGGCCCTCCGAGCCCACGCTGACCTTTGAAGGCTCCCCGCGCAAAAACGTTGGCTCCCAGGATCCTACTCGCCAGCGCCCTCACCTAGGCCCACCCCACCACTTGCTTCAGAGCCGGTGGACAGGGCCTGCCGGGCTCCTGGCAGCTAACCAAAACCCTAGGTCGGCCCTGAGGGGACATCCCAAGCGGCCAGGCTCTGCAATGCTGGGGATTGGTGACTCAGAGCCCCAGAGCCAGACTCACCCTGCGGCACTGTCCCCACCTGGGCAGCTAGGGGCGCCGCGGGTCATAGAGGGCTAGAGAAGGGCAGGGCCTTCTGAGTCCCCGGTGACCTTCAAAGGCTCCCCTTGCCAAAACGCTGGTGCCCACGCTCCCGCTCCCCAGCGCCTTCACCTCGGGCCGCACCTCAGCTCGCCGCACAGTGTGCGGTTGGGCCTGATGGTCTCCTGGGGGCTAACCCTAACCATAGGTCGGCCACCGAGGGGCCCTTCACAGGGGCCTGGCGTCGCCACGCTGTGGATGGGGATCCCGAGCTCATGTGCCGCACTCACCCTGCTGCCCTTCAGCCACCCGAGCCACTACAGGCCCCGCCGGTCAATCAGGGCAAGAGATCGGGCAGGGCCCTCCGAGCCCACGCTGACCTTTGAAGGCTCCCCGCGCAAAAACGTTGGCTCCCAGGATCCTGCTCGCCAGCGCCCTCACCTAGGCCCACCCCACCACTTGCTTCAGAGCCGGTGGACAGGGCCTGCCGGGCTCCTGGCAGCTAACCAAAACCCTAGGTCGGCCCTGAGGGGACATCCCAAGCGGCCAGGCTCTGCAATGCTGGGGATTGGTGACTCAGAGCCCCAGAGCCAGACTCACCCTGCGGCACTGTCCCCACCTGGGCAGCTAGGGGCGCCGCGGGTCATAGAGGGCGAGAGAAGGGCAGGGCCTTCTGAGTCCCCGGTGACCTTCAAAGGCTCCCCTTGCCAAAACGCTGGTGCCCACGCTCCCGCTCCCCAGCGCCTTCACCTCGGGCCGCACCTCAGCTCGCCGCACAGTGTGCGGTTGGGCCTGATGGTCTCCTGGGGGCTAACCCTAACCCTAGGTCGGCCCCCCCGCGGCCCCTCCGAAGGCTTTTGGTGCCACTACGCCAGGGATCTGGAACCCCAAGCCCCAAAGCCAGACTCACCCTCCCACAATGCTGCCACCTGGGCCGCGAGGGGCGCCGCCGGTCCTTCAGGGCGGGAGAACTGACAGGGCCCTGGAGAAACCGGTGACATTTGAAGCCTCCCACCCCAAAATGCAGGGGCCCACAATCCCGCACCCCAGCGCCTTTACCTCGGCCCGCCCACCTCTCACCGCCCAGCCAGAGGATCTGGCCTGCCGGCCTTATGGGGGCTAACACTAACGTTGGGTCGGCACACGAGGAGCCCCTCCCAAGGGGCCTGGCACCACAACGCCGGGGATTGGGGATCCCCGAGCCACAGCCTGGGATTCACCCTGCCGCCCCACCGCCAACGGAGCCACTAGGGGCGTTGCTGGGTATTCAGGGCAGGAGAAAGGGCAGGGCCCTCCGAGCCATGGCAACATTCAAAGGCCCAGGACGCCAAAACGCTGGAGCCCACGCTCCCGCTCGCCATCGCCCTCAACTAGGGCTGCATCTCCACTCCTCGCACAGCCTGCGGATCGGGACTGCCGGCCTCCTGGGCGCTAACCCTAACCCTAGGAAGGCCCCGAGGGTCGCTTCCTAAGGGGCCTGGCGCCACAACGCCGGGGATTGGGAACCACCAAGCCCCAGCGCTGGATACACCCTGCCGCCCCGCCCCACACTTGCCGCTAGGGGCGCCGCCATTCATTCAGGGTGGGAGAATGGGCAGGGCCCTTCGAACCCCCGCCTACCTTCGAAGTCGCCCTGAACCAAAAGGCTTGGGCCCGGGCTCATGTTCACCAGCACACTCAGCTCGGCCCAACTCTCCGCTCGATGCACAGGCGGTGTATCGGGCCTGCTGGCCTCCTGGGGGCTAACCCTAACTGTAGGTCGGCCACAGAGGGGCCCTTCCCAAGTGGCCTGGCGCCACAACGCCGGGAATACGGACCCCAACCCAAGTGCCGGACTCACCCTGCTGCCCTTCAGGCACCGGAGCCTCTAGGGGCCCCGCTGGTCACTCAGAGCGGGAGAACGTGCAGGTCCCTCCGAGCCCCCATCGACCTTCGAAGGCCCCCCACACTAAAACGCTTGGGCTCACGCTCAGTCTCGCCGCGACCTCACCTCGGCCTAACCCTCCGGTTGCCACACAGCCGCAGATCGGGTCCACCGGCCTCCTGGGGGCTAACCGTAACCCTAGATAGACCCCCGAGGGGCCCCTCCCAAGGGATCTGGCGCCGAAACGCCGGGGATTGGGGACCCCTGAGCCTCAGCACTGGACTCACCCTGCCACCCAGCCGCCACCCGGGGGCTTGGGGTGGTGCCGTTCATTCAGGGCGGGAGCACGGGCAGGGCCCTCCAAGACACAGCGACCTTCAAAGGCCCCCCGCGCCAAAACACCCGGGCCCACGCTCCCGCTCACCAGTGCCCTCACCTCTGTCCGCCACTCCAGTCTCCACACAGCTGGCAAATAGGGCCTGCCGGCATCCTAGGGGCTAAACCTAACCCTAGGTCAGCCTCCGAGGGGCCCCTCCCAAGGGGCCTGGCGCCGCAACGCGGTGGACTGGGGACCCCCGAGCCCTATGCCCGGACTTACATGCTGCCCCGCCGCCACCTGGCCTGCTACGGGCGCCGCCGGTCATTCAGGGAGGAGAATGGGCAGGGACCGCCGAGTCCCCGGAGACATTCGAAGGCCCCCGGTGCCAAAACGCTTGGGCCCAGGCTCTTGCTTGCCAGCGCCCTCACCTCGGCCAGCCCCTCCGCTCTTCGCAGAGCCAGCGACTCGGGCCTGCCAGCCTCCTGGGAGCTAAGCCTAACCCTAGGACAGCCCCTGAAGGTCCCTTCCTAAGGGGCCTGGCGCCGCAACGCCAGGGATTGGGAGCCCCCAAGCCCCAGCGCCAGATGCACGCTGCCACCCCAACCCATACAGGCCGCTAGGGGTGCCGCCATTCATTCAGGGTAGGAGGACGGCAGGGCCCTTCGAACCCCCGCCGACCTTCGAAGTCGCCCCGAACCAAAAGGCTTGGGCCCGGGCTCATGTTCACCAGCACCCTCACCTCGGCCCAACTCTCCACTCGACGCACAGGCGGTGTATCGGGCCTGCTGGCCTCCTGGAGGCTAACCCTAACCATAGGCCGGCCACCGAGGGGCCCTTCCCAAGGGGCCTGGCATCGCAACGCTGGGGATGGGGACCCCGAGCTCATGTGCCGCACTCACCCTGCTGCCCTTCAGCCACCCGAGCCACTAGAGGCCCCGCCGGTCAATCAGGGCAAGAGATCGGGCAGGGCCCTCCGAGCCCACGCTGACCTTTGAAGGCTCCTCGCGCAAAAACGTTGGCTCCCAGGATCCTGCTCGCCAGCGCCCTCACCTAGGCCCACCCCACCGCTTGCTTCAGAGCTGGTGGATAGGGCCTGCCGGGCTCCTGGCAGCTAACCAAAACCCTGGGTGGGCCCTGAGGGGACATCGCAAGCGGCCTGGCCCTGCAATGCTGGGAATTGGTGACTCAGAGCCCCAGAGCCGGACTCACCCTGCCGCACTGTCCCCACCTGGGCAGCTAGGGGCGCCACGGGTCATAGAGGGCGAGAGAAGGGCAGGGCCTTCTGAGTCCCCGGTGACCTTCAAAGGCTCCCAGTGCCAAAACGCTGGTGCCCAGGAACCCACTCCCCAGCGCCTTCACCTCGGTCCGCACCTCAGCTCGCCGCACAGTGTGCGATTGGGCCTGACGTTCTCCTGGGGCTAACCCTAACCCTAGGTCGACCCCCCAGGGGCCCCTCCGAAGGGTTTTGGTGCCACTACGCCAGGGATCTGGAAGTCCAAACCCCAAAGCCAGACTCACCCTCCCACAACGCTGCCACCCGGGCCGCGAGGGGCGACTCCGGTCCTTCAGGGCGGGAGAACTGACAGGGCCCTGGAGAAACCGGTGACATTTGAAGCCTCCCACCCCAAAATGCAGGGGCCCACAATCCCGCACCCCAGCGCCTTTACCTCGGCCCGCCCACCTCTCACCGCCCAGCCAGAGGATCTGGCCTGCCGGCCTTATGGGGGCTGACTCTAACCCTGGGTCGGCCCACGAGGAGCCCCTCCCAAGGGGCCTGGCACCACAACGCCGGGGATTGGGGATCCCCGAGCCGCAGCCTGGGATTCACCCTGCCGCCCCACCGCCAACGGAGCCGCTAGGGGCCTTGCTGGTTCTTCAGGGCAGGAGAAAGGGCAGGGCCCTCCGAGCCATGGCAACATTCAAAGGCCCAGGACGCCAAAACGCTGGGGCCCAGCTCCCGCTCGCCATCGTCCTCAACTCGGCCTGCATCTCCACTCCTCGCACAGCCGGCGGATCGGGCCTGCCGGCCTCCTGGGCGCTAACCCTAACCCTAGGACGGCCCTGAGGGTCGCTTCCTAAGGGGCCTGGCGCTGCAACGCCGGGGATTGGGAACCCAGAAGCCCCAGCGCTGGATGCACCCTGCCGCCCCGCCCCACATGTGCCGCTAGGGGCGCCGCCATTCATTCAGGGTGGGAGAAGGGGCAGGGCCCTTAGAACCCTCGCCGACCTTCGAACGCGCCCCGAACCAAAAGGCTTGGGCCCAGGCTCATGTTCACCAGCACCCTCACCGCGGCACAACTCTCCGCTCGACGCACAGGCGGTGTATCGGGCCTGCTGGCCTCCTGGAGGCTAACCCTAACCATAGGTCGGCCACCGAGGGGCCCTTCACAGGGGCCTGGCGTCGCAACGCTGTGGATGGGGATCCCGAGCTCACGTGCCGCACTCACCCTGCTGCCCTTCAGCCACCCGAGCCACTACAGGCCCCGCCGGTCAATCAGGGCAAGAGATCGGGCAGGGCCCTCCGAGCCCACGCTGACCTTTGAAGGCTACCCGCGCAAAAACGTTGGCTCCCAGGATCCTGCTCGCCAGCGCCCTCACCTAGGCCCACCCCACCGCTTGCTTCAGAGCCGGTGGATAGGGCCTGCCGGGCTCCTGGCAGCTAACCAAAACCCTAGGTCAGCCCTGAGGGGACATCCCGGGCGGCCTGGCTCTGCAATGCTGGGGATTGGTGAGTCAGAGCCCCAGAGCGGGACTCACCCTGCCGCACTGTCCCCACCTGGGCAGCTAGGGGCGCCGCGGGTCATAGAGGGCGAGAGAAGGGCAGGGCCTTCTGAGTCCCCGGTGACCTTCAAAGGCTCCCCTTGCCAAAACGCTGGTGCCCACGCTCCCGCTCCCCAGCGCCTTCACCTCGGGCCGCACCTCAGCTCGCCGCACAGTGTGCGGTTGGGCCTGACGGTCTCCTGGGGGCTAACCCTAACCCTAGGTCGGCCCCCCAGGGGCCCCTCCCAAGGCTTTTGGTGCCACTACGCCAGGGATCTGGAACCCCAAGCCCCAAAGCCAGACTCACCCTCCCACAACGCTGCCACCCGGGCCACGAGGGGCGCCGCCGGTCATTCAGGGCGGGAGAACTGACAGGGCCCTGGAGAAACCGGCGACATTTGAAGCCTCCCACCCCAAAATGCAGGGGCCCACAATCCCGCACCCCAGCGCCTTTACCTCGGCCCGCCCACCTCTCACCGCCCAGCCAGAGGATCTGGCCTGCCGGCCTTATGGGGGCTAACTCTAACCCTGGGTCTGCCCACGAGGAGCCCCTCCCAAGGGGCCTGGCACCACAACGCCGGGGATTGGGGATCCCCGAGCCACAGCCTGGGATTCACCCTGCCGCCCCACCGCCAACGGAGCCGCTAGGGGCCTTGCTGGTTCTTCAGGGCAGGAGAAAGGGCAGGGCCCTCCGAGCCATGGCAACATTCAAAGGCCCAGGACGCCAAAACGCTGGGGCCCAGCTCCCGCTCGCCATCGCCCTCAACTCGGCCTGCATCTCCACTCCTCGCACAGCCGGCGGATCGGGCCTGCAGGCCTCCTGGGCGCTAACCCTAACCCTAGGACGGCCCTGAGGGTCGCTTCCTAAGGGGCCTGGCGCCGCAACGCAGGGGCTTGGGAACCCCCAAGCCCCAGCGCTGGATGCACCCTGCCGCCCTGCCCCACACGTGCCGCTAGGGGAGCCGCCATTCATTCAGGGTGGGAGAAGGGGCAGGGCCCTTTGGACCCCCGCCGACCTTCGAAGGCGCCCCGAACCAAAACGCTTGGGCCCGGGCTCATGTTCACGAGCACCCTCACCTCGGCCCAACTCTCCGCTCGACGCACAGGCGGTGTATCGGGCCTGCTGGCCTCCTGGGGGCTAACCCTAACTGTAGGTCGGCCAAGGAGGGGCCCTTCCCAAGTGGCCTGGCGCCACAACGCCGGGAATGGGGACCCCAACCCAAGTGCCGGTCTCACCCTGCTGCCCTTCAGGCACCGGAGCCTCTAGGGGCCCCGCCGGTCATTGAGAGCGGGAGAACGGGCAGGTCCCTCCGAGCCCCCACTGACCTTCGAAGGCCCCCCGCACTAAAATGCTTGGGCTCATGCTCAGTCTCGCCAGCGCCCTCACCTCGGCCCAACCCTCCGCGTGCCGCACAGCCGCTGATCGGGTCCACCGGCCTCCTGGGGGCTAACCGCAACCCTAGATCGACCCCCGAGGGGCCCCTCCCAAGGGATCTGGCGCCGCAACGCTGGGGATTGGGGACCCCCGAGCCTCAGCACTGGACTCACCCTGCCACCCAGCCGCCACCCGGGGGCTTGGGGTGGTGCCGTTCATTCAGGGCAGGAGCACGGGCAGGGCCTTCCAAGACACGGCGACCTTCAAAGGCCCCCCGCGCCAAAACACCCGGGCCCACGCTCCCGCTCACCAGTGCCCTCACCTCGGTCCGCCACTCCAGTCTCCACACGGCTGGCGAATAGGGCCTGCCGGCATCCTAGGGGCTAAACCTAACCCTAGGTCAGCCTCCGAGGGGCCCCTCCCAAGGGGCCTGGCGCCGCAACGCGGTGGACTGGGGACCCCTGAGCCCTATGCCTGGACTTCCATGCCGCCCCGCCGCCACCTGGGCTGCTAGGGGCGCCGCCGGTCATTCAGGGAGGAGAATGGGCAGGGCCCGCCGAGTCCCCGGAGACATTCGAAGGCCCCCGGTGCCAAAACGCTTGGGCCCAGGCTCTTGCTCGCCAGCGCCCTCACCTCGGCCCGCCCCTCCGCTCCACGCACAGCGGGCGGATCCCGCCTGCCGGCCTCCCGGGTGCTAACCCTAACCCTAGGTCGGCCACCCAGGGGCCCCTCCCAAGGGTCCTGGTGCCGCTTCGCCGGGGATCGGGAACCTCAAGCCCCAGAGCCACACTCACCCTACCGCAACGCCGCCACCCAGGCCGCTAGGAGCACTGCGGGTCATTCAGGGCGAGAGAAGGGGCAGGGCCTTCTGAGCCCCTGGTGGCCTTCAAAGGCTCCCCGTGCCAAAACGCTGGTGCCCACGCTCCCGCTCCCCAACGCCCTCACCTCGGCCCCGCCCTCCGCTCCCCGGACAGTGGCCGGATCCCACCTGCCGGCCTCCTGGGGGCTAACCCTAACCCTAGGTCAGCCACCCAGGGGCCCCTCCCAAGGGTCCTGGTGCCGCTACACTGGAGATCAGGGACCCCAAGACCCAGAGCCAGACTCACCCTGCCGCCACGTCGCCACCCGGGACGCTAGTGGCGCCGCCCGTCATTCAGGGCGGGAGAAGGGACAGGGCCCTGGAGAAACCGGCGATATTTGAAGCCTCCTGCGCCAAAATGCAGGGGCCCACGCTCCCGATCGCCAGCGCCTTTACCCCGGGCCGCCCACCTCTCGCCGCCCAGCCAGAGGATTGGGCCTGCTGGCCTCCTGGGTGCTAACTCTAAACCTAGGTCCGCCCACGAGGAGCCCCTCCCAAGAGGCCTGGCCCCACAACGCTGGGGATTGGGGATCCACGAGCCGCAGCATGGACTCACCCTGCCGCTCCACCGCCAAGGGAGCTGCTAAGGGCGCCGCTGGTTCTTCAGGGCAGGAGAACGGGCAGGGCCCTTTGAGCCATGGCAACAGTCGAAGGCCCAGGGCGCCAAAACGCTGGGGACCACGCTCCCGCTCTGCATCACCCTCAACTCGGCCCGCACCTCCGCTCTTCGCAGAGCCAGCGACTCGGGCCTGCCGGCCTCCTGGGAGCTCACCCTAACCCTAGGACAGCCCCTGAAGGTCCCTTCCTAAGGGGCCTGGCGCCGCAACGCCAGGGATTGGGGGCCCCCAAGCCCCAGCACCGGATGCACGCTGCCACCCCAACCCACACAGGCCGCTAGGGGCGCCGCCATTCATTCAGGGTGGGAGAATTGGCAGGGCCCTCCGAATCCCTTCCGACCTTCGAAGGCGCACCGAACCAAAACGCTTGTGCCCAGGCTCAGGTTCACCAGCACCCTCACCTCGGCCCAACTCTCCGCTCAACGCACAGGTGGTGTATCGGGCCTGCGGGACTCCTGGAGGCTAACCCTAACCATAGGTCAGCCACCGAGGGGCACTTCCCAAGGGGCCTGGCGTCGCAACGCTGGGGATGGGGACCCCGAGCTCATGTGCCGCACTCACCCTGCTGCCCTTCAGCCACCCGAGCCGCTAGAGGCCCCGCCGGTCAATCAGGGCAAGAGATCGGGCAGGGCCCTCCGAGTCCACACTGACCTTTGAAGGCTCCCCGCGCAAAAACGTTGGCTCCCAGGATCCTGCTCGCCAGCGCCCTCACGAGGCCCACCCCACCGCTTGCTTCAGAGCCGGTGGATAGGGCCTGCCGGGCTCCTGGCAGCTAACCAAAACCCTAGGTCGGCCCTGAGGGGACATCCCAAGCGGCCTGGCTCTGCAATGCTGGGGATTGGTGAGTCAGAGCCCCAGAGCCGGACTCACCCTGCCGCACTGTCCCCACCTGGGCCGCTAGGGGCGCTGCGGGTCATAGAGGGCGAGAGAAGGGCAGGGCCTTCTGAGGCCCTGGTGACCTTCAAAGGCTCCCCTTGCCAAAACGCTGGTGCCCACGCTCCCGCTCCCCAGCGCCTTCACCTCGGGCTGCACCTCAGCTCGCCGCACAGTGTGCGGTTGGGCCTGACGGTCTCCTGGGGGCTAACCCTAACCCTAGGTCGGCCCCCCAGGGGCCCCTCCCAAGGCTTTTGGTGCCACTAAGCCAGGGATCTGGAACCCCAAGCCCCAAATCCAGACTCACCCTCCCACAACGCTGCCACCCGGGCCGCGAGGGGCGCCGCCGGTCATTCAGGGCCGGAGAACTGACAGGGCCCTGGAGAAACCGGCGACATTTGAAGCCTCCCACCCCAAAATGCAGGGGCCCACAATCCCGAACCCCAGCGCCTTTACCTCGGCCCGCCCACCTCTCACCGCCCAGCCAGAGGATCTGGCCTGCCGGCCTTATGGGGGCTAACTCTAACCCTGGGTCGGCCCACGAGGAGCCCCTCCCAAGGGGCCTGGCACCACAACGCCGGGGATTGGGGATCCCCGAGCCGCAGCCTGGGATTCACCCTGCCGCCCCACCGCCAACGGAGCCGCTAGGGGCCTTGCTGGTTCTTCAGGGCAGGAGAAAGGGCAGGGCCCTCCGAGCCATGGCAACATTCAAAGGCCCAGGACGCCAAAACGCTGGGGCCCAGCTCCCGCTCGCCATCGCCCTCAACTCGGCCTGCATCTCCTCTCCTCGCACAGCCGGCGGATCGGGCCTGCAGGCCTCCTGGGCGCTAACCCTAACCCTAGGACGGCCCTGAGGGTCGCTTCCTAAGGGGCCTGGCGCCGCAACGCAGGGGCTTGGGAACCCCCAAGCCCCAGCGCTGGATGCACCCTGCCGCCCTGCCCCACACGTGCCGCTAGGGGCGCCGCCATTCATTCAGGGTGGGAGAACGGGCAGGGCCCTTCGGACCCCCGCCGACCTTCGAAGGCGCCCCGAACCAAAACGCTTGGGCCCGGGCTCATGTTCACCAGCACCCTCACCTCGGCCCAACTCTCCGCTCGACGCACAGGCGGTGTATCAGGCCTGCTGGCCTCCTGGGGGCTAACCCTAACTGTAGGTCGGCCAAGGAGGGGCCCTTCCCAAGTGGCCTGGCGCCACAACGCCGGGAATGGGGACCCCAACCCAAGTGCCGGTCTCACCCTGCTGCCCTTCAGGCACCGGAGCCTCTAGGGGCCCCGCCGGTCATTGAGAGCGGGAGAACGGGCAGGTCCCTCCGAGCCCCCACTGACCTTCGAAGACCCCCCGCACTAAAACGCTTGGGCTCATGCTCAGTCTCGCCAGCGCCCTCACCTCGGCCCAACCCTCCGCGTGCCGCACAGCCGCTGATCGGGTCCACTGGCCTCCTGGGGGCTAACCGCAACCCTAGATCGACCCCCGAGGGGCCCCTCCCAAGGGATCTGGCGCCGCAACGCTGGGGATTGGGGACCCCCGAGCCTCAGCACTGGACTCACCCTGCCACCCAGCCGCCACCCGGGGGCTTGGGGTGCTGCCGTTCATTCAGGGCAGGAGCACGGGCAGGGCCTTCCAAGACACGGCGACCTTCAAAGGCCCCCCGCGCCAAAACACCCGGGCCCACGCTCCCGCTCACCAGTGCCCTCACCTCGGTCCGCCACTCCAGTCTCCACACGGCTGGCGAATAGGGCCTGCCGGCATCCTAGGGGCTAAACCTAACCCTAGGTCAGCCTCCGAGGGGCCCCTCCCAAGGGGCCTGGCGCCGCAACGCGGTGGACTGGGGACCCCCGAGCCCTATGCCCGGACTTCCATGCCGCCCCGCCGCCACCTGGGCTGCTAGGGGCGCCGCCGGTCATTCAGGGAGGAGAATGGGCAGGGCCCGCCGAGTCCCCGGAGACATTCGAAGGCCCCCGGTGCCAAAACGCTTGGGCCCAGGCTCTTGCTCGCCAGCGCCCTCACCTCGGCCCGCCCCTCCGCTCCACGCACAGCGGGCGGATCCCGCCTGCCGGCCTCCCGGGTGCTAACCCTAACCCTAGGTCGGCCACCCAGGGGCCCCTCCCAAGGGTCCTGGTGCCGCTTCGCCGGGGATCGGGAACCTCAAGCCCCAGAGCCACACTCACCCTACCGCAACGCCGCCACCCAGGCCGCTAGGAGCACTGCGGGTCATTCAGGGCGAGAGAAGGGGCAGGGCCTTCTGAGTCCCCGGTGGCCTTCAAAGGCTCCCCGTGCCAAAACGCTGGTGCCCACGCTCCCGCTCCCCAATGCCCTCACCTCGGCCCCGCCCTCCGCTCCCCGGACAGTGGCCGGATCCCACCTGCCGGC
Organism: Ursus americanus; assembly: GCF_024610735.1. Taxonomy (NCBI): domain Eukaryota; kingdom Metazoa; phylum Chordata; class Mammalia; order Carnivora; family Ursidae; genus Ursus; species Ursus americanus. The sequence goes on from NW_028273662.1 coordinate 105,625, forward strand.
CTCCTGGGGGCTAACCCTAACCCTAGGTCAGCCACCCAGGGGCCCCTCCCAAGGGTCCTGGTGCCGCTACACTGGAGATCAGGGACCCCAAGACCCAGAGCCAGACTCACCCTGCCGCCACGTCGCCACCCGGGACGCTAGTGGCGCCGCCCGTCATTCAGGGCGGGAGAAGGGACAGGGCCCTGGAGAAACCGGCGATATTTGAAGCCTCCTGCGCCAAAATGCAGGGGCCCACGCTCCCGATCGCCAGCGCCTTTACCCCGGGCCGCCCACCTCTCGCCGCCCAGCCAGAGGATTGGGCCTGCTGGCCTCCTGGGTGCTAACTCTAAACCTAGGTCCGCCCACGAGGAGCCCCTCCCAAGAGGCCTGGCCCCACAACGCTGGGGATTGGGGATCCACGAGCCGCAGCATGGACTCACCCTGCCGCTCCACCGCCAAGGGAGCTGCTAAGGGCGCCGCTGGTTCTTCAGGGCAGGAGAACGGGCAGGGCCCTTTGAGCCATGGCAACAGTCGAAGGCCCAGGGCGCCAAAACGCTGGGGACCACGCTCCCGCTCTGCATCACCCTCAACTCGGCCCGCACCTCCGCTCTTCGCAGAGCCAGCGACTCGGGCCTGCCGGCCTCCTGGGAGCTCACCCTAACCCTAGGACAGCCCCTGAAGGTCCCTTCCTAAGGGGCCTGGCGCCGCAACGCCAGGGATTGGGGGCCCCCAAGCCCCAGCACCGGATGCACGCTGCCACCCCAACCCACACAGGCCGCTAGGGGCGCCGCCATTCATTCAGGGTGGGAGAATTGGCAGGGCCCTCCGAATCCCTTCCGACCTTCGAAGGCGCACCGAACCAAAACGCTTGTGCCCAGGCTCAGGTTCACCAGCACCCTCACCTCGGCCCAACTCTCCGCTCAACGCACAGGTGGTGTATCGGGCCTGCGGGACTCCTGGAGGCTAACCCTAACCATAGGTCAGCCACCGAGGGGCACTTCCCAAGGGGCCTGGCGTCGCAACGCTGGGGATGGGGACCCCGAGCTCATGTGCCGCACTCACCCTGCTGCCCTTCAGCCACCCGAGCCGCTAGAGGCCCCGCCGGTCAATCAGGGCAAGAGATCGGGCAGGGCCCTCCGAGTCCACACTGACCTTTGAAGGCTCCCCGCGCAAAAACGTTGGCTCCCAGGATCCTGCTCGCCAGCGCCCTCACGAGGCCCACCCCACCGCTTGCTTCAGAGCCGGTGGATAGGGCCTGCCGGGCTCCTGGCAGCTAACCAAAACCCTAGGTCGGCCCTGAGGGGACATCCCAAGCGGCCTGGCTCTGCAATGCTGGGGATTGGTGAGTCAGAGCCCCAGAGCCGGACTCACCCTGCCGCACTGTCCCCACCTGGGCCGCTAGGGGCGCTGCGGGTCATAGAGGGCGAGAGAAGGGCAGGGCCTTCTGAGGCCCTGGTGACCTTCAAAGGCTCCCCTTGCCAAAACGCTGGTGCCCACGCTCCCGCTCCCCAGCGCCTTCACCTCGGGCTGCACCTCAGCTCGCCGCACAGTGTGCGGTTGGGCCTGACGGTCTCCTGGGGGCTAACCCTAACCCTAGGTCGGCCCCCCAGGGGCCCCTCCCAAGGCTTTTGGTGCCACTAAGCCAGGGATCTGGAACCCCAAGCCCCAAATCCAGACTCACCCTCCCACAACGCTGCCACCCGGGCCGCGAGGGGCGCCGCCGGTCATTCAGGGCCGGAGAACTGACAGGGCCCTGGAGAAACCGGCGACATTTGAAGCCTCCCACCCCAAAATGCAGGGGCCCACAATCCCGAACCCCAGCGCCTTTACCTCGGCCCGCCCACCTCTCACCGCCCAGCCAGAGGATCTGGCCTGCCGGCCTTATGGGGGCTAACTCTAACCCTGGGTCGGCCCACGAGGAGCCCCTCCCAAGGGGCCTGGCACCACAACGCCGGGGATTGGGGATCCCCGAGCCGCAGCCTGGGATTCACCCTGCCGCCCCACCGCCAACGGAGCCGCTAGGGGCCTTGCTGGTTCTTCAGGGCAGGAGAAAGGGCAGGGCCCTCCGAGCCATGGCAACATTCAAAGGCCCAGGACGCCAAAACGCTGGGGCCCAGCTCCCGCTCGCCATCGCCCTCAACTCGGCCTGCATCTCCTCTCCTCGCACAGCCGGCGGATCGGGCCTGCAGGCCTCCTGGGCGCTAACCCTAACCCTAGGACGGCCCTGAGGGTCGCTTCCTAAGGGGCCTGGCGCCGCAACGCAGGGGCTTGGGAACCCCCAAGCCCCAGCGCTGGATGCACCCTGCCGCCCTGCCCCACACGTGCCGCTAGGGGCGCCGCCATTCATTCAGGGTGGGAGAACGGGCAGGGCCCTTCGGACCCCCGCCGACCTTCGAAGGCGCCCCGAACCAAAACGCTTGGGCCCGGGCTCATGTTCACCAGCACCCTCACCTCGGCCCAACTCTCCGCTCGACGCACAGGCGGTGTATCAGGCCTGCTGGCCTCCTGGGGGCTAACCCTAACTGTAGGTCGGCCAAGGAGGGGCCCTTCCCAAGTGGCCTGGCGCCACAACGCCGGGAATGGGGACCCCAACCCAAGTGCCGGTCTCACCCTGCTGCCCTTCAGGCACCGGAGCCTCTAGGGGCCCCGCCGGTCATTGAGAGCGGGAGAACGGGCAGGTCCCTCCGAGCCCCCACTGACCTTCGAAGACCCCCCGCACTAAAACGCTTGGGCTCATGCTCAGTCTCGCCAGCGCCCTCACCTCGGCCCAACCCTCCGCGTGCCGCACAGCCGCTGATCGGGTCCACCGGCCTCCTGGGGGCTAACCGCAACCCTAGATCGACCCCCGAGGGGCCCCTCCCAAGGGATCTGGCGCCGCAACGCTGGGGATTGGGGACCCCCGAGCCTCAGCACTGGACTCACCCTGCCACCCAGCCGCCACCCGGGGGCTTGGGGTGGTGCCGTTCATTCAGGGCAGGAGCACGGGCAGGGCCTTCCAAGACACGGCGACCTTCAAAGGCCCCCCGCGCCAAAACACCCGGGCCCACGCTCCCGCTCACCAGTGCCCTCACCTCGGTCCGCCACTCCAGTCTCCACACGGCTGGCGAATAGGGCCTGCCGGCATCCTAGGGGCTAAACCTAACCCTAGGTCAGCCTCCGAGGGGCCCCTCCCAAGGGGCCTGGCGCCGCAACGCGGTGGACTGGGGACCCCCGAGCCCTATGCCCGGACTTCCATGCCGCCCCGCCGCCACCTGGGCTGCTAGGGGCGCCGCCGGTCATTCAGGGAGGAGAATGGGCAGGGCCCGCCGAGTCCCCGGAGACATTCGAAGGCCCCCGTGCCAAAACGCTTGGGCCCAGGCTCTTGCTCGCCAGCGCCCTCACCTCGGCCCGCCCCTCCGCTCCACGCACAGCGGGCGGATCCCGCCTGCCGGCCTCCCGGGTGCTAACCCTAACCCTAGGTCGGCCACCCAGGGGCCCCTCCCAAGGGTCCTGGTGCCGCTTCGCCGGGGATCGGGAACCTCAAGCCCCAGAGCCACACTCACCCTACCGCAACGCCGCCACCCAGGCCGCTAGGAGCACTGCGGGTCATTCAGGGCGAGAGAAGGGGCAGGGCCTTCTGAGTCCCCGGTGGCCTTCAAAGGCTCCCCGTGCCAAAACGCTGGTGCCCACGCTCCCGCTCCCCAACGCCCTCACCTCGGCCCCGCCCTCCGCTCCCTGGACAGTGGCCGGATCCCACCTGCCGGCCTCCTGGGGGCTAACCCTAACCCTAGGTCAGCCACCCAGGGGCCCCTCCCAAGGGTCCTGGTGCCGCTACACTGGAGATCAGGGACCCCAAGACCCAGAGCCAGACTCACCCTGCCGCCACGTCGCCACCCGGGACGCTAGTGGCGCCGCCCGTCATTCAGGGCGGGAGAAGGGACAGGGCCCTGGAGAAACCGGCGATATTTGAAGCCTCCTGCGCCAAAATGCAGGGGCCCACGCTCCCGATCGCCAGCGCCTTTACCCCGGGCCGCCCACCTCTCGCCGCCCAGCCAGAGGATTGGGCCTGCTGGCCTCCTGGGTGCTAACTCTAAACCTAGGTCCGCCCACGAGGAGCCCCTCCCAAGAGGCCTGGCCCCACAACGCTGGGGATTGGGGATCCACGAGCCGCAGCATGGACTCACCCTGCCGCTCCACCGCCAAGGGAGCTGCTAAGGGCGCCGCTGGTTCTTCAGGGCAGGAGAACGGGCAGGGCCCTTTGAGCCATGGCAACAGTCGAAGGCCCAGGGCGCCAAAACGCTGGGGACCACGCTCCCGCTCTGCATCACCCTCAACTCGGCCCGCACCTCCGCTCTTCGCAGAGCCAGCGACTCGGGCCTGCCGGCCTCCTGGGAGCTCACCCTAACCCTAGGACAGCCCCTGAAGGTCCCTTCCTAAGGGGCCTGGCGCCGCAACGCCAGGGATTGGGGGCCCCCAAGCCCCAGCACCGGATGCACGCTGCCACCCCAACCCACACAGGCCGCTAGGGGCGCCGCCATTCATTCAGGGTGGGAGAATTGGCAGGGCCCTCCGAATCCCTTCCGACCTTCGAAGGCGCACCGAACCAAAACGCTTGTGCCCAGGCTCAGGTTCACCAGCACCCTCACCTCGGCCCAACTCTCCGCTCAACGCACAGGTGGTGTATCGGGCCTGCGGGACTCCTGGAGGCTAACCCTAACCATAGGTCAGCCACCGAGGGGCACTTCCCAAGGGGCCTGGCGTCGCAACGCTGGGGATGGGGACCCCGAGCTCATGTGCCGCACTCACCCTGCTGCCCTTCAGCCACCCGAGCCGCTAGAGGCCCCGCCGGTCAATCAGGGCAAGAGATCGGGCAGGGCCCTCCGAGTCCACACTGACCTTTGAAGGCTCCCCGCGCAAAAACGTTGGCTCCCAGGATCCTGCTCGCCAGCGCCCTCACGAGGCCCACCCCACCGCTTGCTTCAGAGCCGGTGGATAGGGCCTGCCGGGCTCCTGGCAGCTAACCAAAACCCTAGGTCGGCCCTGAGGGGACATCCCAAGCGGCCTGGCTCTGCAATGCTGGGGATTGGTGAGTCAGAGCCCCAGAGCCGGACTCACCCTGCCGCACTGTCCCCACCTGGGCCGCTAGGGGCGCTGCGGGTCATAGAGGGCGAGAGAAGGGCAGGGCCTTCTGAGGCCCTGGTGACCTTCAAAGGCTCCCCTTGCCAAAACGCTGGTGCCCACGCTCCCGCTCCCCAGCGCCTTCACCTCGGGCTGCACCTCAGCTCGCCGCACAGTGTGCGGTTGGGCCTGACGGTCTCCTGGGGGCTAACCCTAACCCTAGGTCGGCCCCCCAGGGGCCCCTCCCAAGGCTTTTGGTGCCACTAAGCCAGGGATCTGGAACCCCAAGCCCCAAATCCAGACTCACCCTCCCACAACCCTGCCACCCGGGCCGCGAGGGGCGCCGCCGGTCATTCAGGGCCGGAGAACTGACAGGGCCCTGGAGAAACCGGCGACATTTGAAGCCTCCCACCCCAAAATGCAGGGGCCCACAATCCCGAACCCCAGCGCCTTTACCTCGGCCCGCCCACCTCTCACCGCCCAGCCAGAGGATCTGGCCTGCCGGCCTTATGGGGGCTAACTCTAACCCTGGGTCGGCCCACGAGGAGCCCCTCCCAAGGGGCCTGGCACCACAACGCCGGGGATTGGGGATCCCCGAGCCGCAGCCTGGGATTCACCCTGCCGCCCCACCGCCAACGGAGCCGCTAGGGGCCTTGCTGGTTCTTCAGGGCAGGAGAAAGGGCAGGGCCCTCCGAGCCATGGCAACATTCAAAGGCCCAGGACGCCAAAACGCTGGGGCCCAGCTCCCGCTCGCCATCGCCCTCAACTCGGCCTGCATCTCCTCTCCTCGCACAGCCGGCGGATCGGGCCTGCAGGCCTCCTGGGCGCTAACCCTAACCCTAGGACGGCCCTGAGGGTCGCTTCCTAAGGGGCCTGGCGCCGCAACGCAGGGGCTTGGGAACCCCCAAGCCCCAGCGCTGGATGCACCCTGCCGCCCTGCCCCACACGTGCCGCTAGGGGCGCCGCCATTCATTCAGGGTGGGAGAACGGGCAGGGCCCTTCGGACCCCCGCCGACCTTCGAAGGCGCCCCGAACCAAAACGCTTGGGCCCGGGCTCATGTTCACCAGCACCCTCACCTCGGCCCAACTCTCCGCTCGACGCACAGGCGGTGTATCAGGCCTGCTGGCCTCCTGGGGGCTAACCCTAACTGTAGGTTGGCCAAGGAGGGGCCCTTCCCAAGTGGCCTGGCGCCACAACGCCGGGAATGGGGACCCCAACCCAAGTGCCGGTCTCACCCTGCTGCCCTTCAGGCACCGGAGCCTCTAGGGGCCCCGCCGGTCATTGAGAGCGGGAGAACGGGCAGGTTCCTCCGAGCCCCCACTGACCTTCGAAGACCCCCCGCACTAAAACGCTTGGGCTCATGCTCAGTCTCGCCAGCGCCCTCACCTCGGCCCAACCCTCCGCGTGCCGCACAGCCGCTGATCGGGTCCACCGGCCTCCTGGGGGCTAACCGCAACCCTAGATCGACCCCCGAGGGGCCCCTCCCAAGGGATCTGGCGCCGCAACGCTGGGGATTGGGGACCCCCGAGCCTCAGCACTGGACTCACCCTGCCACCCAGCCGCCACCCGGGGGCTTGGGGTGGTGCCGTTCATTCAGGGCAGGAGCACGGGCAGGGCCTTCCAAGACACGGCGACCTTCAAAGGCCCCCCGCGCCAAAACACCCGGGCCCACGCTCCCGCTCACCAGTGCCCTCACCTCGGTCCGCCACTCCAGTCTCCACACGGCTGGCGAATAGGGCCTGCCGGCATCCTAGGGGCTAAACCTAACCCTAGGTCAGCCTCCGAGGGGCCCCTCCCAAGGGGCCTGGCGCCGCAACGCGGTGGACTGGGGACCCCCGAGCCCTATGCCCGGACTTCCATGCCGCCCCGCCGCCACCTGGGCTGCTAGGGGCGCCGCCGGTCATTCAGGGAGAATGGGCAGGGCCCGCCGAGTCCCCGGAGACATTCGAAGGCCCCCGTGCCAAAACGCTTGGGCCCAGGCTCTTGCTCGCCAGCGCCCTCACCTCGGCCCGCCCCTCCGCTCCACGCACAGCGGGCGGATCCCGCCTGCCGGCCTCCCGGGTGCTAACCCTAACCCTAGGTCGGCCACCCAGGGGCCCCTCCCAAGGGTCCTGGTGCCGCTTCGCCGGGGATCGGGAACCTCAAGCCCCAGAGCCACACTCACCCTACCGCAACGCCGCCACCCAGGCCGCTAGGAGCACTGCGGGTCATTCAGGGCGAGAGAAGGGGCAGGGCCTTCTGAGTCCCCGGTGGCCTTCAAAGGCTCCCCGTGCCAAAACGCTGGTGCCCACGCTCCCGCTCCCCAACGCCCTCACCTCGGCCCCGCCCTCCGCTCCCTGGACAGTGGCCGGATCCCACCTGCCGGCCTCCTGGGGGCTAACCCTAACCCTAGGTCAGCCACCCAGGGGCCCCTCCCAAGGGTCCTGGTGCCGCTACACTGGAGATCAGGGACCCCAAGACCCAGAGCCAGACTCACCCTGCCGCCACGTCGCCACCCGGGACGCTAGTGGCGCCGCCCGTCATTCAGGGCGGGAGAAGGGACAGGGCCCTGGAGAAACCGGCGATATTTGAAGCCTCCTGCGCCAAAATGCAGGGGCCCACGCTCCCGATCGCCAGCGCCTTTACCCCGGGCCGCCCACCTCTCGCCGCCCAGCCAGAGGATTGGGCCTGCTGGCCTCCTGGGTGCTAACTCTAAACCTAGGTCCGCCCACGAGGAGCCCCTCCCAAGAGGCCTGGCCCCACAACGCTGGGGATTGGGGATCCACGAGCCGCAGCATGGACTCACCCTGCCGCTCCACCGCCAAGGGAGCTGCTAAGGGCGCCGCTGGTTCTTCAGGGCAGGAGAACGGGCAGGGCCCTTTGAGCCATGGCAACAGTCGAAGGCCCAGGGCGCCAAAACGCTGGGGACCACGCTCCCGCTCTGCATCACCCTCAACTCGGCCCGCACCTCCGCTCTTCGCAGAGCCAGCGACTCGGGCCTGCCGGCCTCCTGGGAGCTCACCCTAACCCTAGGACAGCCCCTGAAGGTCCCTTCCTAAGGGGCCTGGCGCCGCAACGCCAGGGATTGGGGGCCCCCAAGCCCCAGCACCGGATGCACGCTGCCACCCCAACCCACACAGGCCGCTAGGGGCGCCGCCATTCATTCAGGGTGGGAGAATTGGCAGGGCCCTCCGAATCCCTTCCGACCTTCGAAGGCGCACCGAACCAAAACGCTTGTGCCCAGGCTCAGGTTCACCAGCACCCTCACCTCGGCCCAACTCTCCGCTCAACGCACAGGTGGTGTATCGGGCCTGCGGGACTCCTGGAGGCTAACCCTAACCATAGGTCAGCCACCGAGGGGCACTTCCCAAGGGGCCTGGCGTCGCAACGCTGGGGATGGGGACCCCGAGCTCATGTGCCGCACTCACCCTGCTGCCCTTCAGCCACCCGAGCCGCTAGAGGCCCCGCCGGTCAATCAGGGCAAGAGATCGGGCAGGGCCCTCCGAGTCCACACTGACCTTTGAAGGCTCCCCGCGCAAAAACGTTGGCTCCCAGGATCCTGCTCGCCAGCGCCCTCACGAGGCCCACCCCACCGCTTGCTTCAGAGCCGGTGGATAGGGCCTGCCGGGCTCCTGGCAGCTAACCAAAACCCTAGGTCGGCCCTGAGGGGACATCCCAAGCGGCCTGGCTCTGCAATGCTGGGGATTGGTGAGTCAGAGCCCCAGAGCCGGACTCACCCTGCCGCACTGTCCCCACCTGGGCCGCTAGGGGCGCTGCGGGTCATAGAGGGCGAGAGAAGGGCAGGGCCTTCTGAGGCCCTGGTGACCTTCAAAGGCTCCCCTTGCCAAAACGCTGGTGCCCACGCTCCCGCTCCCCAGCGCCTTCACCTCGGGCTGCACCTCAGCTCGCCGCACAGTGTGCGGTTGGGCCTGACGGTCTCCTGGGGGCTAACCCTAACCCTAGGTCGGCCCCCCAGGGGCCCCTCCCAAGGCTTTTGGTGCCACTAAGCCAGGGATCTGGAACCCCAAGCCCCAAATCCAGACTCACCCTCCCACAACGCTGCCACCCGGGCCGCGAGGGGCGCCGCCGGTCATTCAGGGCCGGAGAACTGACAGGGCCCTGGAGAAACCGGCGACATTTGAAGCCTCCCACCCCAAAATGCAGGGGCCCACAATCCCGAACCCCAGCGCCTTTACCTCGGCCCGCCCACCTCTCACCTCCCAGCCAGAGGATCTGGCCTGCCGGCCTTATGGGGGCTAACTCTAACCCTGGGTCGGCCCACGAGGAGCCCCTCCCAAGGGGCCTGGCACCACAACGCCGGGGATTGGGGATCCCCGAGCCGCAGCCTGGGATTCACCCTGCCGCCCCACCGCCAACGGAGCCGCTAGGGGCCTTGCTGGTTCTTCAGGGCAGGAGAAAGGGCAGGGCCCTCCGAGCCATGGCAACATTCAAAGGCCCAGGACGCCAAAACGCTGGGGCCCAGCTCCCGCTCGCCATCGCCCTCAACTCGGCCTGCATCTCCACTCCTCGCACAGCCGGCGGATCGGGCCTGCAGGCCTCCTGGGCGCTAACCCTAACCCTAGGACGGCCCTGAGGGTCGCTTCCTAAGGGGCCTGGCGCCGCAACGCAGGGGCTTGGGAACCCCCAAGCCCCAGCGCTGGATGCACCCTGCCGCCCTGCCCCACACGTGCCGCTAGGGGCGCCGCCATTCATTCAGGGTGGGAGAACGGGCAGGGCCCTTCGGACCCCCGCCGACCTTTGAAGGCGCCCCGAACCAAAACGCTTGGGCCCGGGCTCATGTTCACCAGCACCCTCACCTCGGCCCAACTCTCCGCTCGACGCACAGGCGGTGTATCAGGCCTGCTGGCCTCCTGGGGGCTAACCCTAACTGTAGGTCGGCCAAGGAGGGGCCCTTCCCAAGTGGCCTGGCGCCACAACGCCGGGAATGGGGACCCCAACCCAAGTGCCGGTCTCACCCTGCTGCCCTTCAGGCACCGGAGCCTCTAGGGGCCCCGCCGGTCATTGAGAGCGGGAGAACGGGCAGGTCCCTCCGAGCCCCCACTGACCTTCGAAGACCCCCCGCACTAAAACGCTTGGGCTCATGCTCAGTCTCGCCAGCGCCCTCACCTCGGCCCAACCCTCCGCGTGCCGCACAGCCGCTGATCGGGTCCACCGGCCTCCTGGGGGCTAACCGCAACCCTAGATCGACCCCCGAGGGGCCCCTCCCAAGGGATCTGGCGCCGCAACGCTGGGGATTGGGGACCCCCGAGCCTCAGCACTGGACTCACCCTGCCACCCAGCCGCCACCCGGGGGCTTGGGGTGGTGCCGTTCATTCAGGGCAGGAGCACGGGCAGGGCCTTCCAAGACACGGCGACCTTCAAAGGCCCCCCGCGCCAAAACACCCGGGCCCACGCTCCCGCTCACCAGTGCCCTCACCTCGGTCCGCCACTCCAGTCTCCACACGGCTGGCGAATAGGGCCTGCCGGCATCCTAGGGGCTAAACCTAACCCTAGGTCAGCCTCCGAGGGGCCCCTCCCAAGGGGCCTGGCGCCGCAACGCGGTGGACTGGGGACCCCCGAGCCCTATGCCCGGACTTCCATGCCGCCCCGCCGCCACCTGGGCTGCTAGGGGCGCCGCCGGTCATTCAGGGAGGAGAATGGGCAGGGCCCGCCGAGTCCCCGGAGACATTCGAAGGCCCCCGTGCCAAAACGCTTGGGCCCAGGCTCTTGCTCGCCAGCGCCCTCACCTCGGCCCGCCCCTCCGCTCCACGCACAGCGGGCGGATCCCGCCTGCCGGCCTCCCGGGTGCTAACCCTAACCCTAGGTCGGCCACCCAGGGGCCCCTCCCAAGGGTCCTGGTGCCGCTTCGCCGGGGATCGGGAACCTCAAGCCCCAGAGCCACACTCACCCTACCGCAACGCCGCCACCCAGGCCGCTAGGAGCACTGCGGGTCATTCAGGGCGAGAGAAGGGGCAGGGCCTTCTGAGTCCCCGGTGGCCTTCAAAGGCTCCCCGTGCCAAAACGCTGGTGCCCACGCTCCCGCTCCCCAACGCCCTCACCTCGGCCCCGCCCTCCGCTCCCTGGACAGTGGCCGGATCCCACCTGCCGGCCTCCTGGGGGCTAACCCTAACCCTAGGTCAGCCACCCAGGGGCCCCTCCCAAGGGTCCTGGTGCCGCTACACTGGAGATCAGGGACCCCAAGACCCAGAGCCAGACTCACCCTGCCGCCACGTCGCCACCCGGGACGCTAGTGGCGCCGCCCGTCATTCAGGGCGGGAGAAGGGACAGGGCCCTGGAGAAACCGGCGATATTTGAAGCCTCCTGCGCCAAAATGCAGGGGCCCACGCTCCCGATCGCCAGCGCCTTTACCCCGGGCCGCCCACCTCTCGCCGCCCAGCCAGAGGATTGGGCCTGCTGGCCTCCTGGGTGCTAACTCTAAACCTAGGTCCGCCCACGAGGAGCCCCTCCCAAGAGGCCTGGCCCCACAACGCTGGGGATTGGGGATCCACGAGCCGCAGCATGGACTCACCCTGCCGCTCCACCGCCAAGGGAGCTGCTAAGGGCGCCGCTGGTTCTTCAGGGCAGGAGCACGGGCAGGGCCTTCCAAGACACGGCGACCTTCAAAGGCCCCCCGCGCCAAAACACCCGGGCCCACGCTCCCGCTCACCAGTGCCCTCACCTCGGTCCGCCACTCCAGTCTCCACACGGCTGGCGAATAGGGCCTGCCGGCATCCTAGGGGCTAAACCTAACCCTAGGTCAGCCTCCGAGGGGCCCCTCCCAAGGGGCCTGGCGCCGCAACGCGGTGGACTGGGGACCCCCGAGCCCTATGCCCGGACTTCCATGCCGCCCCGCCGCCACCTGGGCTGCTAGGGGCGCCGCCGGTCATTCAGGGAGGAGAATGGGCAGGGCCCGCCGAGTCCCCGGAGACATTCGAAGGCCCCCGGTGCCAAAACGCTTGGGCCCAGGCTCTTGCTCGCCAGCGCCCTCACCTCGGCCCGCCCCTCCGCTCCACGCACAGCGGGCGGATCCCGCCTGCCGGCCTCCCGGGTGCTAACCCTAACCCTAGGTCGGCCACCCAGGGGCCCCTCCCAAGGGTCCTGGTGCCGCTTCGCCGGGGATCGGGAACCTCAAGCCCCAGAGCCACACTCACCCTACCGCAACGCCGCCACCCAGGCCGCTAGGAGCACTGCGGGTCATTCAGGGCGAGAGAAGGGGCAGGGCCTTCTGAGTCCCCGGTGGCCTTCAAAGGCTCCCCGTGCCAAAACGCTGGTGCCCACGCTCCCGCTCCCCAACGCCCTCACCTCGGCCCCGCCCTCCGCTCCCCGGACAGTGGCCGGATCCCACCTGCCGGCCTCCTGCGGGCTAACCCTAACCCTAGGTCAGCCACCCAGGGGCCCCTCCCAAGGGTCCTGGTGCCGCTACACTGGAGATCAGGGACCCCAAGACCCAGAGCCATACTCACCCTGCCGCCACGTCGCCACCCGGGACGCTAGTGGCGCCGCCCGTCATTCAGGGCGGGAGAAGGGACAGGGCCCTGGAGAAACCGGCGATATTTGAAGCCTCCTGCGCCAAAATGCAGGGGCCCACGCTCCCGATCGCCAGCGCCTTTACCTCGGGCCGCCCACCTCTCGCCGCCCAGCCAGAGGATTGGGCCTGCTGGCCTCCTGGGTGCTAACTCTAAACCTAGGTCCGCCCACGAGGAGCCCCTCCCAAGAGGCCTGGCCCCACAACGCTGGGGATTGGGGATCCACGAGCCGCAGCATGGACTCACCCTGCCGCTCCACCGCCAAGGGAGCTGCTAAGGGCGCCGCTGGTTCTTCAGGGCAGGAGAACGGGCAGGGCCCTTTGAGCCATGGCAACAGTCGAAGGCCCAGGGCGCCAAAACGCTGGGGACCACGCTCCCGCTCTGCATCACCCTCAACTCGGCCCGCACCTCCGCTCTTCGCAGAGCCAGCGACTCGGGCCTGCCGGCCTCCTGGGAGCTCACCCTAACCCTAGGACAGCCCCTGAAGGTCCCTTCCTAAGGGGCCTGGCGCCGCAACGCCAGGGATTGGGGGCCCCCAAGCCCCAGCGCCGGATGCACGCTGCCACCCCAACCCACACAGGCCGCTAGGGGCGCCGCCATTCATTCAGGGTGGGAGAATTGGCAGGGCCCTCCGAATCCCTTCCGACCTTCGAAGGCGCACCGAACCAAAACGCTTGTGCCCAGGCTCAGGTTCACCAGCACCCTCACCTCGGCCCAACTCTCCGCTCAACGCACAGGTGGTGTATCGGGCCTGCGGGACTCCTGGAGGCTAACCCTAACCATAGGCCGGCCACCGAGGGGCACTTCCCAAGGGGCCTGGCGTCGCAACGCTGGGGATGGGGACCCCGAGCTCATGTGCCGCACTCACCCTGCTGCCCTTCAGCCACCCGAGCCGCTAGAGGCCCCGCCGGTCAATCAGGGCAAGAGATCGGGCAGGGCCCTCCGAGTCCACACTGACCTTTGAAGGCTCCCCGCGCAAAAACGTTGGCTCCCAGGATCCTGCTCGCCAGCGCCCTCACGAGGCCCACCCCACCGCTTGCTTCAGAGCCGGTGGATAGGGCCTGCCGGGCTCCTGGCAGCTAACCAAAACCCTAGGTCGGCCCTGAGGGGACATCCCAAGCGGCCTGGCTCTGCAATGCTGGGGATTGGTGAGTCAGAGCCCCAGAGCCGGACTCACCCTGCCGCACTGTCCCCACCTGGGCCGCTAGGGGCGCTGCGGGTCATAGAGGGCGAGAGAAGGGCAGGGCCTTCTGAGGCCCTGGTGACCTTCAAAGGCTCCCCTTGCCAAAACGCTGGTGCCCACGCTCCCGCTCCCCAGCGCCTTCACCTCGGGCTGCACCTCAGCTCGCCGCACAGTGTGCGGTTGGGCCTGACGGTCTCCTGGGGGCTAACCCTAACCCTAGGTCGGCCCCCCAGGGGCCCCTCCCAAGGCTTTTGGTGCCACTAAGCCAGGGATCTGGAACCCCAAGCCCCAAATCCAGACTCACCCTCCCACAACGCTGCCACCCGGGCCGCGAGGGGCGCCGCCGGTCATTCAGGGCCGGAGAACTGACAGGGCCCTGGAGAAACCGGCGACATTTGAAGCCTCCCACCCCAAAATGCAGGGGCCCACAATCCCGAACCCCAGCGCCTTTACCTCGGCCCGCCCACCTCTCACCGCCCAGCCAGAGGATCTGGCCTGCCGGCCTTATGGGGGCTAACTCTAACCCTGGGTCGGCCCACGAGAAGCCCCTCCCAAGGGGCCTGGCACCACAACGCCGGGGATTGGGGATCCCCGAGCCGCAGCCTGGGATTCACCCTGCCGCCCCACCGCCAACGGAGCCGCTAGGGGCCTTGCTGGTTCTTCAGGGCAGGAGAAAGGGCAGGGCCCTCCGAGCCATGGCAACATTCAAAGGCCCAGGACGCCAAAACGCTGGGGCCCAGCTCCCGCTCGCCATCGCCCTCAACTCGGCCTGCATCTCCACTCCTCGCACAGCCGGCGGATCGGGCCTGCAGGCCTCCTGGGCGCTAACCCTAACCCTAGGACGGCCCTGAGGGTCGCTTCCTAAGGGGCCTGGCGCCGCAACGCAGGGGCTTGGGAACCCCCAAGCCCCAGCGCTGGATGCACCCTGCCGCCCTGCCCCACACGTGCCGCTAGGGGCGCCGCCATTCATTCAGGGTGGGAGAAGGGGCAGGGCCCTTCGGACCCCCGCCGACCTTCGAAGGCGCCCTGAACCGAAACGCTTGGGCCCGGGCTCATGTTCACCAGCACCCTCACCTCGGCCCAACTCTCCGCTCGACGCACAGGCGGTGTATCGGGCCTGCTGGCCTCCTGGGGGCTAACCCTAACTGTAGGTCGGCCAAGGAGGGGCCCTTCCCAAGTGGCCTGGCGCCACAACGCCGGGAATGGGGACCCCAACCCAAGTGCCGGTCTCACCCTGCTGCCCTTCAGGCACCGGAGCCTCTAGGGGCCCCGCCGGTCATTGAGAGCGGGAGAACGGGCAGGTCCCTCCGAGCCCCCACTGACCTTCGAAGACCCCCCGCACTAAAACGCTTGGGCTCATGCTCAGTCTCGCCAGCGCCCTCACCTCGGCCCAACCCTCCGCGTGCCGCACAGCCGCTGATCGGGTCCACTGGCCTCCTGGGGGCTAACCGCAACCCTAGATCGACCCCCGAGGGGCCCCTCCCAAGGGATCTGGCGCCGCAACGCTGGGGATTGGGGACCCCCGAGCCTCAGCACTGGACTCACCCTGCCACCCAGCCGCCACCCGGGGGCTTGGGGTGGTGCCGTTCATTCAGGGCAGGAGCACGGGCAGGGCCTTCCAAGACACGGCGACCTTCAAAGGCCCCCCGCGCCAAAACACCCGGGCCCACGCTCCCGCTCACCAGTGCCCTCACCTCGGTCCGCCACTCCAGTCTCCACACGGCTGGCGAATAGGGCCTGCCGGCATCCTAGGGGCTAAACCTAACCCTAGGTCAGCCTCCGAGGGGCCCCTCCCAAGGGGCCTGGCACCGCAACGCGGTGGACTGGGGACCCCCGAGCCCTATGCCCGGACTTCCATGCCGCCCCGCCGCCACCTGGGCTGCTAGGGGCGCCGCCGGTCATTCAGGGAGGAGAATGGGCAGGGCCCGCCGAGTCCCCGGAGACATTCGAAGGCCCCCGTGCCAAAACGCTTGGGCCCAGGCTCTTGCTCGCCAGCGCCCTCACCTCGGCCCGCCCCTCCGCTCCACGCACAGCGGGCGGATCCCGCCTGCCGGCCTCCCGGGTGCTAACCCTAACCCTAGGTCGGCCACCCAGGGGCCCCTCCCAAGGGTCCTGGTGCCGCTTCGCCGGGGATCGGGAACCTCAAGCCCCAGAGCCACACTCACCCTACCGCAACGCCGCCACCCAGGCCGCTAGGAGCACTGCGGGTCATTCAGGGCGAGAGAAGGGGCAGGGCCTTCTGAGTCCCCGGTGGCCTTCAAAGGCTCCCCGTGCCAAAACGCTGGTGCCCACGCTCCCGCTCCCCAACGCCCTCACCTCGGCCCCGCCCTCCGCTCCCTGGACAGTGGCCGGATCCCACCTGCCGGCCTCCTGGGGGCTAACCCTAACCCTAGGTCAGCCACCCAGGGGCCCCTCCCAAGGGTCCTGGTGCCGCTACACTGGAGATCAGGGACCCCAAGACCCAGAGCCAGACTCACCCTGCCGCCACGTCGCCACCCGGGACGCTAGTGGCGCCGCCCGTCATTCAGGGCGGGAGAAGGGACAGGGCCCTGGAGAAACCGGCGATATTTGAAGCCTCCTGCGCCAAAATGCAGGGGCCCACGCTCCCGATCGCCAGCGCCTTTACCTCGGGCCGCCCACCTCTCGCCGCCCAGCCAGAGGATTGGGCCTGCTGGCCTCCTGGGTGCTAACTCTAAACCTAGGTCCGCCCACGAGGAGCCCCTCCCAAGAGGCCTGGCCCCACAACGCTGGGGATTGGGGATCCACGAGCCGCAGCATGGACTCACCCTGCCGCTCCACCGCCAAGGGAGCTGCTAAGGGCGCCGCTGGTTCTTCAGGGCAGGAGAACGGGCAGGGCCCTTTGAGCCATGGCAACAGTCGAAGGCCCAGGGCGCCAAAACGCTGGGGACCACGCTCCCGCTCTGCATCACCCTCAACTCGGCCCGCACCTCCGCTCTTCGCAGAGCCAGCGACTCGGGCCTGCCGGCCTCCTGGGAGCTCACCCTAACCCTAGGACAGCCCCTGAAGGTCCCTTCCTAAGGGGCCTGGCGCCGCAACGCCAGGGATTGGGGGCCCCCAAGCCCCAGCACCGGATGCACGCTGCCACCCCAACCCACACAGGCCGCTAGGGGCGCCGCCATTCATTCAGGGTGGGAGAATTGGCAGGGCCCTCCGAATCCCTTCCGACCTTCGAAGGCGCACCGAACCAAAACGCTTGTGCCCAGGCTCAGGTTCACCAGCACCCTCACCTCGGCCCAACTCTCCGCTCAACGCACAGGTGGTGTATCGGGCCTGCGGGACTCCTGGAGGCTAACCCTAACCATAGGTCAGCCACCGAGGGGCACTTCCCAAGGGGCCTGGCGTCGCAACGCTGGGGATGGGGACCCCGAGCTCATGTGCCGCACTCACCCTGCTGCCCTTCAGCCACCCGAGCCGCTAGAGGCCCCGCCGGTCAATCAGGGCAAGAGATCGGGCAGGGCCCTCCGAGTCCACACTGACCTTTGAAGGCTCCCAGCGCAAAAACGTTGGCTCCCAGGATCCTGCTCGCCAGCGCCCTCACGAGGCCCACCCCACCGCTTGCTTCAGAGCCGGTGGATAGGGCCTGCCGGGCTCCTGGCAGCTAACCAAAACCCTAGGTCGGCCCTGAGGGGACATCCCAAGCGGCCTGGCTCTGCAATGCTGGGGATTGGTGAGTCAGAGCCCCAGAGCCGGACTCACCCTGCCGCACTGTCCCCACCTGGGCCGCTAGGGGCGCTGCGGGTCATAGAGGGCGAGAGAAGGGCAGGGCCTTCTGAGGCCCTGGTGACCTTCAAAGGCTCCCCTTGCCAAAACGCTGGTGCCCACGCTCCCGCTCCCCAGCGCCTTCACCTCGGGCTGCACCTCAGCTCGCCGCACAGTGTGCGGTTGGGCCTGACGGTCTCCTGGGGGCTAACCCTAACCCTAGGTCGGCCCCCCAGGGGCCCCTCCCAAGGCTTTTGGTGCCACTAAGCCAGGGATCTGGAACCCCAAGCCCCAAATCCAGACTCACCCTCCCACAACGCTGCCACCCGGGCCGCGAGGGGCGCCGCCGGTCATTCAGGGCCGGAGAACTGACAGGGCCCTGGAGAAACCGGCGACATTTGAAGCCTCCCACCCCAAAATGCAGGGGCCCACAATCCCGAACCCCAGCGCCTTTACCTCGGCCCGCCCACCTCTCACCGCCCAGCCAGAGGATCTGGCCTGCCGGCCTTATGGGGGCTAACTCTAACCCTGGGTCGGCCCACGAGGAGCCCCTCCCAAGGGGCCTGGCACCACAACGCCGGGGATTGGGGATCCCCGAGCCGCAGCCTGGGATTCACCCTGCCGCCCCACCGCCAACGGAGCCGCTAGGGGCCTTGCTGGTTCTTCAGGGCAGGAGAAAGGGCAGGGCCCTCCGAGCCATGGCAACATTCAAAGGCCCAGGACGCCAAAACGCTGGGGCCCAGCTCCCGCTCGCCATCGTCCTCAACTCGGCCTGCATCTCCACTCCTCGCACAGCCGGCGGATCGGGCCTGCCGGCCTCCTGGGCGCTAACCCTAACCCTAGGACGGCCCTGAGGGTCGCTTCCTAAGGGGCCTGGCGCCGCAACGCCGGGGATTGGGAACCCCCAAGCCCCAGCGCTGGATGCACCCTGCCGCCCTGCCCCACACGTGCCGCTAGGGGCGCCGCCATTCATTCAGGGTGGGAGAATGGGCAGGGCCCTTCGAACCCCCGCCGACCTTCGAAGGAGCCCCGAACCAAAACGCTTGGGCCCGGGCTCATGTTCACCAGCACCCTCTACCTCGGCCAAACTCTCCGCTCGACGCACAGGCGGTGTATCGGGCCTGCTGGTCTCCTGGGAGCTAACCCTAACTGTAGGTCGGCCACGGAGGGGCCCTTCCCAAGTGGCCTGCCGCTCCACCGCCAAGGGAGCTGCTAAGGGCGCCGCTGGTTCTTCAGGGCAGGAGAACAGGCAGGGCCCTTTGAGCCATGGCAACAGTCGAAGGCCCAGGGCGTCAAAACGCTGGGGACCACGCTCCCGCACTGCATCACCCTCAACTCGGCCCGCACCTCCACTCTTCGCAGAGCCAGCGACTCAGGCCTGCCGGCCTCCTGGGAGCTCACCCTAACCCTAGGACAGCCCCTGAAGGTCCCTTCCTAAGGGGCCTGGCGCCGCAACGCCAGGGATTGGGAACCCCCAAGCCCCAGCGCTGGATGCACCCTGCCGCCCTGCCCCGCACGTGCCGCTAGGGGCGCCGCCATTCATTCAGGGTGGGAGAACTGGCAGGGCCCTTCGAACCCCCGCCGACCTTCGAAGGCGCCCCGAACCAAAACGCTTGGGCCCGGGCTCATGTTCACCAGCACCCTCACCTCGGCCCAACGCTCCGCTCGACGCACGGGTGGTGTATAGGGCCTGCGGGGCTCCTGGAGGCTAACCCTAACCATAGGTCGGCCACCGAGGGGCACTTCCCAAGGGGCCTGGCGTCGCAACGCTGGGGATGGGGACCCCGAGCTCATGTGCCGCACTCACCCTGCTGCCCTTCAGCCACCCGAGCCACTAGAGGCCCCGCCGGTCAATCAGGGCAAGAGATCGGGCAGGGCCCTCCGAGCCCACGCTGACCTTTGAATGCTCCCCGCGCAAAAACGTTGGCTCCCAGGATCCTGCTCGCCAGCGCCCTCACCTAGGCCCACCCCACCGCTTGCTTCAGAGCCGGTGGATAGGGCCTGCCCGGCTCCTGGCAGCTAACCAAAACCCTAGGTTGGCCCTGAGGGGACATCCCAAGCGGCCTGGCTCTGCAATGCTGGGGATTGGTGAGTCAGAGCCCCAGAGCCGGACTCACCCTGCCGCACTGTCCCCACCTGGGCCGCTAGGGGCGCTGCGGGTCACAGAGGGCGAGAGAAGGGCAGGGCCTTCTGAGTCCCAGGTGACCTTCAAAGGCTCCCCTTGCCAAAACGCTGGTGCCCACGCTCCCGCTCCCCAGCGCCTTCACCTCGGGCCGCACCTCAGCTCGCCGCACAGTGTGCGGTTGGGCCTGACGGTCTCCTGGGGGCTAACCTTAACCCTAGGTCGGCCGCCCAGGGGCCCCTCCCAAGGGTTTTGGTTCCACTATGCCAGGGATCTGGAACCCCAAGCCCCAAAGCCAGACTCACCCTCCCACAACGCTGCCACCCGGGCCGCGAGGGGCGCCGCCGTTCATTCAGGGCGGGAGAACTGACAGGGCCCTGGAGAAACCGGCGACATTTGAAGCCTCCCACCCCAAAATGCAGGGGCCCACAATCCCGCACCCCAGCGCCTTTACCTCGGCCCGCCCACCTCTCACCGCCCAGCCAGAGGATCTGGCCTGCCGGCCTTATGGGGGCTAACTCTAACCCTGGGTCGGCCCAGGAGGAGCCCCTCCCAAGGGGCCTGGCACCACAACGCCGGGGATTGGGGATCCCCGAGCCGCAGCCTGGGATTCACCCTGCCGCCCCACTGCCAACGGAACCGCTAGGGGCCTTGCTGGTTCTTCAGGGCAGGAGAAAGGGCAGGGCCCTCCGAGCCATGGCAACATTCAAAGGCCCAGGACGCCAAAACGCTGGGGCCCAGCTCCCGCTCGCCATTGCCCTCAACTCGGCCTGCATCTCCACTCCTCGCACAGCCGGCGGATCGGGCCTGCCGGCCTCCTGGCCTTAACCCTAACCCTAGGACGGCCCCGAGGGTCGCTTCCTAAGGGGCCTGGCGCCGCAACGCCGGGGATTGGGAACCCCCAAGCCCCAGCGCTGGATGCACCCTGCCACCCTGCCCCACACGTGCCGCTAGGGGCGCCGCCATTCATTCAGGGTGGGAGAATGGGCAGGGCCCTTCGAACCCCCGCCGACCTTCGAAGGCGCCCCGAACCAAAACGCTTGGGCCCGGGCTCATGTTCACCAGCACCCTCACCTCGGCCCAACTCTCCGCTCGACGCACAGGCGGTGTATCGGGCCTGCTGGCCTCCTGGGAGCTAACCCTAACTGTAGGTCGGCCACGGAGGGGCCCTTCCCAAGTGGCCTGGCGCCACAACGCCGGGAATGGGGACCCCAACCCAAGTGCTGGTCTCACCCTGCTGCCCTTCAGGCACCGGAGCCTCTAGGGGCCCCGCCGGTCATTTAGAGCGGGAGAACGGGCAGGTCCCTCCGAGCCCCCACTGACCTTCGAAGGCCCCCCGCACTAAAACGCTTGGGCTCATGCTCAGTCTCGCCAGTGCACTCACCTCGGCCCAACCCTCCGCGTGCCGTACAGCCGCTGATCGGGTCCACCGGCCTCCTGCGGGCTAACCGCAACCCTAGATCGACCCCCGAGGGGCCCCTCCCAAGGGATCTGGCGCCGCAACGCTGGGGATTGGGGACCCCCGAGCCTCAGCACTGGACTCACCCTGCCACCCAGCCGCCACCCGGGGGCTTGGGGTGGTGCCGTTCATTCAGGGCGGGAGCACGGGCAGGGCCCTCCAAGACACGGCGACCTTCAAAGGCCCCCCGCGCCAAAACACCCGGGCCCACGCTCCCGCTCACCAGTGCCCTCACCTCGGTCCGCCACTCCAGTCTCCACACGGCTGGCGAATAGGGCCTGCCGGCATCCTAGGGGCTAAACCTAACCCTAGGTCAGCCTCCGAGGGGTCCCTCCCAAGGGGCCTGGCGCCGCCACGCGGTGGACTGGGGACCCCGAGCCCTATGCCCGGACTTACATGCCGCCCCGCCGCCACCTGGGCTGCTAGGGGCGCCGCCGGTCATTCAGGGAGGAGAATGGGCAGGGCCCGCCGAGTCCCCTGAGACATTCGAAGGCCCCCGGTGCCAAAACGCTTGGGCCCAGGCTCTTGCTTGCCAGCGCCCTCACCTCGGCCCGCCCCTCCGCTCCACGCACAGCGGGCGGATCCCGCCTGCCGGCCTCCGGGGTGCTAACCCTAACCCTAGGTCGGCCACCCAGGGGCCCCTCCCAAGGGTCCTGGTGCCACTTCGCCGGGGATCGGGAACCTCAAGCCCCAGAGCCACAGTCACCCTACCGCAACGCCGCCACCCAGGCCGCTAGGAGCACTGCGGGTCATTCAGGGCGAGAGAAGGGGCAGGGCCTTCCGAGCCCCCGGTGGCCTTCAAAGGCTCCCCGTGCCAAAACGCTGGTGCCCACGCTCCCGCTCCCCAACGCCCTCACCTCGGCCCCGCCCTCCGCTCCCCGGACAGTGGCCGGATCCCACCTGCCGGCCTCCTGGGGCGTAACCCTAACCCTAGGTCAGCCACCCAGGGGCCCCTCCCAAAGGTCCTGGTGCCGCTACACTGGGGATCAGGGACCCCAAGACCCAGAGCCAGACTCACCCTGCCGCCACGTCGCCACCCGGGACGCTAGTGGCGCCGCCCGTCATTCAGGGCGGGAGAAGGGACAGGGCCCTGGAGAAACCAGCGATATTTGAAGCCTCCTGCGCCAAAATGCAGGGGCCCATGCTCCCGATCGCCAGCGCCTTTACCTCGGGCCGCCCACCTCTCGCCGCCCAGCCAGAGGATTGGGCCTGTTGGCCTCCTGGGTGCTAACTCTAAACCTAGGTCCGCCCACGAGGAGCCCCTCCCAAGAGGCCTGGCCCCACAACGCTGGGGTTTGGGGATCCACGAGCCGCAGCATGGACTCACCCTGCCGCTCCACCGCCAAGGGAGCTGCTAAGGGCGCCGCTGGTTATTCAGGGCAGGAGAACGGGCAGGGCCCTTTGAGCCATGGCAACAGTCGAAGGCCCAGGGCGTCAAAACGCTGGGGACCACGCTCCCGCTCTGCATCACCCTCAACTCGGCCCGCACTTCCGCTCTTCGCAGAGCCAGCGACTCGGGCCTGCCGGCCTCCTGGGAGCTCACCCTAACCCTAGGACAGCCCCTGAAGGTCCCTTCCTAAGGGGCCTGGCGCCGCAACGCCAGGGATTGGGGGCCCCCAAGCCCCAGCACCGGATGCACGCTGCCACCCCAACCCACACAGGCCGCTAGGGGCGCCGCCATTCATTCAGGGTGGGAGAACTGGCAGGGCCCTCCAAACCCCTGCCGACCTTCGAAGGCACACCGAACCAAAACTCTTGGGCCCAGGCTCATGTTCACCAGCACCCTCACCTCGGCCCAACTCTCCGCTAGATGCACAGGTGGTGTATCGGGCCTGCGGGGCTCCTGGAGGCTAACCCTAACCATAGGTCGGCCACCGAGGGGCACTTCCCAAGGGGCCTGGCGTTGCAACGCTGGGGATGGGGACCCCGAGCTCATGTGCCGCACCCACCCTGCTGCCCTTCAGCCACCCGAGCCGCTAGAGGCCCCGCCGGTCAATCAGGGCAAGAGATCGGGCAGGGTCCTCCAAGCCCACGCTGACCTTTGAAGGCTCCCCGTGCAAAAATGTTGGCTCCCAGGATCCTGCTCGCCAGCGCCCTCACCTAGGCCCACCCCACCGCTTGCTTCAGAGCCGGTGGAGAGGGCCTGCCGGGCTCCTGGCAGCTAACCAAAACCCTAGGTCGGCCCTGAGGGGACATCCCAAGCGGCCTGGCTCTGCAATGCTGGGGATTGGTGACTCAGAGCCCCAGAGCCGGACTCACCCTGCCGCACTGTCCCCACCTGGGCCGCTAGGGGTGCCGCGGGTCATAGAGGGCGAGAGAAGGGCAGGGCCTTCTGAGTCCCCGGTGACCTTCAAAGGCTCCCCGTGCCAAAACGCTGGTGCCCACGCTCCCGCTCCCCAGCGCCTTCACCTCGGGCCGCACCTCAGCTCGCCGCACAGTGTGCGGTTGGGCCTGACGGTCTCCTGGGGGCTTACCCTAACCCTAGGTCGGCCCCCCAGGGGCCCCTCCCTAGGGTTTTGGTGCCACTACGCCAGGGATCTGGAACCCCAAGCCCCAAAGCCAGACTCACCCTCCCACAACGCTGGCACCCGGGCCGCTAGGGGCGCCGCCGGTCATTCAGGGCGGGAGAAGGGACAGGGCCCTGGAGGAACCGGAGATATTTGAAGCCTCCAGTGCCAAAATGCAGGGGCCCACAATCTTGCTCCCCATCGCCCTCACCTCAGCCTACTCCTCCGCTCGCCCCACAGCCATCTTATTGGGCCTGCCGGCCTCCTGGGAGCTAACCCTTACCCCAGGTCGGCCCCCGAAGGGCACTCCCAAAGGGCCTGGCGCCACGATGCTGGAGATTGAGGACCCCCAAGCCCCAATGATGTACTCAACCTGCCCCTCCGCCGCCACCCGGGCCACTTGGGGCGCCACCGGTCATTCAGGGTGGGGGAACGGGCAGGGCCCTCCGAGCCCCCAGCGACATTTATAGGTCCCCCGCGCCAAAACGCTGAAGCCCATGCTCCGGCTCTACAGCGCTCTCACCTCAGCCCGCCCCCCCTCTAGCCACACAGCTGGCGGATCTGGCCTCCAGGGCTCCTCAGGGCTAATGGTAACCCTAGATGGGCCCCAGAGTGGCCCCTCCCAAGAGGCTTGGTGCCACAATGGCAGGGATTGGGGACCCGCCAGCCCCAGCGCCGGGCCACCCTGCCGCCCCGCCGCCACGCGGGCCTCTAGGAGCGACTCCGGGCATTCAGGGCGGGATAACCGGCAGGGCCCTCCGAGCCTCCGGTGAAATAAGAAGGCCCCCCACGCCAAAACACTGGGTACCACGCTACTGCTCAACTGCGCCCTACCACGGTCAATCTCTCCTCCGCTCACTGCACAGCCTGCGGATCCGGACTGCTGGCCTCCTGGCGGTTAACCTAACCCTAGGACAGTCCCAGAGGGGCCCCTCCCAAGGGGCCTGGCGCCGCAACGCTGGGGATTGGGAAACCCAAGCACCAGTGCAGGACTGACCCTGCCACCCCGCTGCCACCCGGGGAGCTAGGGGTGTCGCCGGTCCTTCATGGCGGGAGAAGGAACAGGGCCCTCCGAGCCCCCTGCGACATTTGAAAGCCCACCGAGCCAAAATGTTGGGGCCCACGCTTCCGTTCGCCAGCGACCTCACCTTGGTCCACCCCCCCATTCACCACAGAGCCGGTGGATTGAGCCTGCCGGCCTCCTGGGGGATAACCCTAACCCTAGGTCGGCCCCCAAGGTGCCCCTCCCAAAGGGACTGCCGCCGAACACCAGGGATTGGAGACCCCCGAGTCGCAACGCTGGACTCACCGTTCCGCCCCGCCCACACCCGGGCCGCTAGGGTACCGCCAATCATTCAGGGCGGGAGAATGGGCAGGGCCCTCCCTGCCCCGGTGACCTTCGAAGGCCCCCAGCGCCAAAACGCTGGGGCCCACTCTCTTGCTCGCCAGCGCCCTGATCTTCGACCACACCTCCATTCGCCCCAGACTGTGGATCGTGCCTGCCGGCCTCCAGGAGCTAACCTTTACCCTAGTTCGGCCCCCAAGGGGCCCCGCCCAAGGGGCCTGGTGCCGCAACGCCTGGCATTGGGGACCCCCGAGCCTCAGCACCAGACCCACCCTGCAGCCCCGCCACCACTCGGGTTGCTAGGGGAGCCGCCACTCATTCAGGGCGGGAGAACGGGCAGGGCCCTCCGAGTCCCTGGCGACATTCGAGGGCCCCTGGTGCCAAAACTTTGGGTACCACCTTCCAGCTCGCCAGGGCACTCAGCTCGGCCCGCCCCTCCGCTCGCTGCACAGCTGGCGTATGGGGCCTGCCGGCCTCCTGGGGGCTAACCCTAACCCTAGGTTGGCCCCTGAGGGGCCCCTCCCAAGGGGCCTGTCCCGCAACACCGGGGATTGATGACCCCCAAGCCCCAGCGCCGGACTCACCCTGCCACCCCGCTGGCACGCAGGCCACTAGGGGCGCCACCGGTCATTCAGGTCGGGAGAATGGGCAGGGCCCTCCAAGTCCCGGTGAACATCTAAGGGCCCACGCACCAAAATGCTTGGGCCGATGCTCCCGCTCACCAGCGCCCTCACCTCGACCCGCCCTTCTGCTCACCAAACAGCCAGCGGATCGGGCCTCCAGCCCCCTGGGGGCTAACCCTAACCTTAGGTTGGCCCCCAAGGGGAACCTCCCAAGGGGCCTGGCGCAGCAACGCCAGGGATTGGGGACCCCCGAGCCCCAGCGCCATACTCACCGTGCTGCCCCGCCACGACCCGGGTCGCTAGGGACGCCTCTGGCCATTCAGGGCGGGAGAACCGGCAGGGCCATCCAATCCCCAGGCGACCTTCCAAGGCCCCCGTGCCAAACTGCGTGGGCCCACGCCCCAGCTCGCCAGCGCCCTCACCTTGGCCTGGCCCTCCGCTACTGCACAGCTGGCGGATCATGTCTACCGGACTCCTGGGTGCTAACAGTAACCCTAGGACGGCCCCAGGGGCCCCTCCCAAGGGCCCTTGCGCTGTAACGCATGGCATTGGGGACCCCCAAACCGCAGTGCCAGACTCACACTGCCACCCCGCCATGACCCAGGCCGCTAGGGGCACCGCCGGTCATTCAGGGCGGGAGAATGGGCAGGGCCCTCCGAGCCAGTAGTGGTGTTCAAAGGTCCCCTGCGCCAAAACGCGGGATACCATACTCCAGCTCACCAGCACCCTCAATCGTCCCACTCCTCCACTCGCCGCACAGCCGGCGCATCGGTCCTGCTGGCCTACTGGGGTCTAACCCTAACCCTAAACCCTAAGCCCTAACCTTAAACCCTAAACCTTAACCCCTAATCCTAACCCTAACCCCTAACACTTACCCTAACCCTAACCCTACCCTAAACCTAACCCTAAACCCTAATCCTTAAACCCTAAACCCTAACATTAACACTAAACCCTAAACCCTAACCCCTAACCCTAATCCCGAAACCCTAAACACTAAACCCTAACCTTAACCACTAACCCCAAAACCTAACCCTAAACCCTAACCCAACCCCGACCCCTACCATACCCCTAACCCTACCCCTAACCCTACCCCTTCAGCTAACCCTACCCCTAAATCGTAACCTAAACCTAAACCTAACCCTAACCCGTACCCTAACCCTAACCCTAACCTATACCCTAACCCTAACCGAAACCCTAACACGTACTCTAACCCGTACCCTAACCCTAACCCTAAACTATACCCTAACCCGTAATTTAAACCGTACCCTAAACCTAACCGTAACCCTAACAAGTACCCTAACCCATACCCTTACTTTAACACTAAACCCTAAACCCTGACCCTAACCCATATCCTAACTCGTACCATGACCCGTACCCTAACCCTACCTGTACCCTAACCCTAACCAGTACCCTTACCTTAACCTTAACCCATACCCTTACCTTAACGTTAACCCATACCCTAACCCGTACCCTAACCCATACCCTAACCCGTACCCTATCTCTAACCCGGACCCTAACCCATAGCCTAACCCATACCTAACCCTAACCTGTACCCTAACCCTTACCCTAACCCATACCCTAACCCTAAACCGTACCCAATCCCTATCCCTAACCCGTTCCCTAACCCGTACCCTAACCATAACCCGTACCCTAAGCCGTACCCAAATCCGTACGCAAACACTTACCCTAAACCGTACCCTAACCCGTACCCTAAACCGTACCCTAATGCGTAGACTAACCCATACCCTAACCCTGACCCGTACCCTAAACCTAACCCGTACTCCAACCCAAACCCTAACCCTAAACCCAAACCCTAAACCCTAACCCGTACCCTAAACCCTAATCTGTACCCTAACCCATAACCTCTAACCTGTAACCCCTAAACCCAACCCTAACCCGTACCCTCTCCTTACCCTAACCCTAACCCCTACCCTCACCCATACCCTAACCGTAACCCATACCCTAACCTTAACCCATACCCTAATCCGTACCCTAACCCTGGGGATTGGGTACACCTGAGCCCCACCACGGGACTAAGCCTGCCACCCCTCAGGAAACCATGCCCCTTGGGGCGCTGCAGAGCATCCTGTGCAGAAGAACTGGTAGGGCCCCCCTGAGCCACCAGTGATCCTCGGCAGCCCCCTACACCCCAACCCTGAGGCCCATGCTCATCCCGCCCCACGCCTTCCCTTCAGCTTGCCACCGACCTCGACGCAGAGCCGGCAGATCAGGCCTGCCAGGTTCCTGAGGCCTAGACCTGACCCTAGGTCCGCTGGGTAGGGCCCCTCCCCTGGGGCCCAGTGCCGCAGCACCAGGGACTGGGGACACCTGAGCCCCACTGCAGGACAAAGCCTGCCAGCCCGCAGGAAACCGTGCCCCTTGGGAGGCTGTAGAGCATTCAGGGCGGGAGAACCAGGAGGGCCCCCAGAGCCCCCGGCGAACTTCGGCGATCCCTAAACCCACCCTTGAAGCCCATGCTCACCCCATCCCGCACCCTCACCTCAGGCCGCGGCGGAGCTCGCCATATACTGGGCAGATCTGGCCTGCGGGGTTCCTGGGCCCCAACCCTAACCCTAGTTCATCTGTGGAGGGGCCCCTCCCCAGGAGCCTGGAGCTGCAGCCGCGGGGATTCGGGACACCTGAGCCTCACAGCAGGACTCAGTCTGCCACCCCGCAGGAAACCGTGCACCCTGGGAGGCCATAGAGCATTCAGGGCAGGAGAACCAGTAGGGCCTTCCTAAGACACCAGCGAACTTCGGTGGCCTCCCGCACCCCAACCCTGAGGCCCACGCTCACCCTCCCCCACACCCTCACCTCAGCCCGTGTAACTAGCCATACAGCCAGCAGATCGGGCCTGCGGGGCTCCTGGGCCTAAACCTAGCCCTAGGTCGGCTGTGGGTGTGGGGGCCTCCCCAGGAGCCTTACACCGCAGCCCGGGGGAACTGGGATACCTATGCCCCACTGCAGGACTCAGCTTGCCACCTGACAGGAAACCATGCCCCTTGGGGCTCTATGGAGCCTACAGGGCACGAGAACTTGGGGAGGCCCCCGGAGCCCATCCCCATCCTTTGGCAGCCTCCCATGACCCAACCCTGAGGCCCATTCTCACCCTCCCCCATGGCCTCCTCTCAGCCCTCCACAGAGCTCGCCGCACAGCTTGCAGATAGTCCCTTCCGGGCTCCTGGACCCTAACCCTTACCCTAGGTTGGCCACAGAGGGGCCCCTCCCCAGGGCCCTGGCACCCCACTCCGGGGGATTGGGGACACCGAAGCCCCACTGTAGGACTCAGCCTGCAGCCCACAGGAAACTGTACCGTTTGGGGGCACAACAGAGCATTCAGGGCAAGAGAATTGGGGCACCCCCTGAGAGCCCCTTCTGGTGAACCCCGACTTTTGTGGGCCCTTCCAGATGAAACCCCAAGGCTCACACTCACCCGCCCTTGTGCCCTCATCTCACTCAGCCTGGGAGTTCTCTGAGCACTGGGCAGTTCGGACCTGCTGTCTCTTGAGGCCTAACCTAACCCTGGGTCTTCTGCTGAGGGTCCCTCCCCGTTTGCCTGCCTCCAAGGCGCCAGGCATTGGGCTCACCTCTGCACGACTAGAGGACTCAGCCTGCCCCACAGCAGGAAACTGTCCATTTGGGGCTGCAGCAAGGATTCATAGGAAAATCGGAGGGCCCCCCTCAGCCCATCCCAGGCAACCCCCACTTTCAGAGATCTCCCCGGATCCAATTAGTAGCTTCACACTGACCTTTAAACTTGCTCTCCACGGAGATCTTTTGAAATTCTCCACACTTCCAACCAATGGCATCATCCAGCTTCAGTGCCTTCCCCAGCTTTAGGTCTTGAGATAGATTAAAATGGGAAGTCATTTCACTGATAATGATGTACTGGTGATCAAAAGATACATGCATAAATGCTTCATATCACTTGGCTTCAGGGAAATACAAATGTAAACCCCTATAGATGCCATATCACACGAGGCCGAATATCTAAAAATAAGACATGAAACTATATATGTTGGAGAGGATATGGAGAAACGGGAACCCTCTTACACCCCTGTACGAATGCAGTCCGGTACAGCCACTCTTGAAAATGGTACAGAATTTCCTCAAGAAGTTATAAATAAAGCTACCCTATGTCCCAGCAATTGCACTACTGGGTATTTACCCCCAGAGACAGAGGTAGTGAAGACAGGACACATGCACACCAGTGTTCATAGCAACAATATCCATAATAGAGAAGCTGCGGAAGGAGTGCAGATGACCATGGATAGATGAATGGATAAAGAAGATGTGGATCATATATATAATGGGATATTACTCAGCCATCAGATAGGATGAATACTTACCATCACACCGACCTGGGTGGAGCTGGAGGGTATTATGATGAGTGGAATAAGTCAATGAAAGAAAGACAATGATCATATGCTTTCACTCCTATGTGGAATATCAGAAACAAGGAAGGTGACCATAGGGGAAGGAAGGGAAAATAGAATGGGAAGTCATCAGAGAGGGAGAAAACCCATGATGGACTCTTAACTATCGCAAGAAACTGATGATTGTTGGAGGAGAAGTTGGGGGGGGGTAACTGGGTGAGTAGCATTAAGGAGGTCACACGATACAATGAGCACTGGGTGATACACAAGACTGAAAATTTATTGAAGACTACATCTGAAACGAATGATGTACTGTAAGTTGGCTAATTGAATTTAAATTAAAGAACAAAAGACCTCGAATAAACAATCCTAAACATTTGTATGGAACCACTAAAGATTCCGAACAGCCAGTGCAATGTGGAAAAGAAAAACAAAGGTGGAGGACTCACAATTTCAGATTTCAGGTTATACTACAAAGCTGCAGTCATCCTAACAAGACAGTACGGCACAAAAATAGAGACAGCGACCAAAGGAACAGGATACAAGTTCAGACAGAAACCCACAATTATGTGGTCCATGAATCTTCCACAAAGCAAGCAACGATATCAAAAGGGAAAAGGACAGTCTCTACAACAAATGGTGTTGGGAAAACTAGACAGCTACGCACAAAAGAATGAAATTAGACTGCTTTCTTACACAATACAGACAAACACAAAACAGTTTCAAGACCTCAATATGAGACCTGAATCCATAAAAATCCTACAGGAGGGAAGACAGCAACTTCTTGACATGGACCATACCAACGTTTTTCTAGACTGTGTCCTGAGGCAAAGGAAATGAAAGCAAAAATAAACTATTGGGAATACAGCAAAATAAAAAGTTTCCACACAGCAGAAGAACAATGAAAACGTAAAAATCATAAGACAACCTACTCAAAGGGAGAAGATATTTGCAAAGATCATATGCAATAAAGGGATAGTGTCCAAAACATATACAACTGATACTACTCAACCCCCAAAAAACAAATAATCCAGTTAAAAAATAGGCAGAAGACATGGACAGACATTTCTCCAAAGAAGAAATACAAATGGCCAACAGTCCCGTGAAAAGATGTTCAACATCACCCATCATCAGGAAAATGTAAATCCAAAGGACAATGAGGTAATACCTCAAACCTGTCAGAATGGCTAACATCAAAAGCACAACAAAGAGCAGCTGTTGGGAGGATGTGGATAAAGGGGAATCCTCGTGAACTGTGGGTGGGAATGCAAACTGCGGTGGCCACCGTGGAAAACAGTATGAAGGTTCCTCAAAAAATTAAATATAGAACTACCCTACGATCCAACATTCACACTACTCATATTTACCCAAAGAATAGGAAAAGAGTAACTTAAAAGGATACGTGCACCCCTATGTTTCTTGCACCATTATTTACAATATCACAATATGGAAGCAACCCAAGTGTCTGTAGAAAAATTGACAAATGAGATGATAGATGTGTGTATTCACACACACACACACACACACACACACACACACACACACAATGGAGTATTACTCGGCTTGAAAAAGAATGAAACCTTGCCATTTGCAGCCATATGGATGGAGCTAGAGAGTATTATCCTAACTAAAATCAGTCAGTCAGAGAAAGACAAATGCCATACGATGTCACTCTAATGGGGAATTTAAGAAACAAACAAAAATAAATAACTAAAAGAGAAAAAGGAGACACACCAAAATACAAACTCTTAACAATAGAGAACAAACGGAAGGTTACCAGAGAGGAGGTGGATAGAGGGATGAGTGAAATAGATGAAGGGGATTAAGAGGACACTTTTCTTGATGACCACTGAGTAATATGTAGAATTACTGAATCACTCTATTGTATACCTGAAACTAATGTAACATTGTATGTTAGCTCTAGTGGAATTAAAATAAATTTTAAAAAAAGATTTTTCTTTCAGGAAGCTCTTTGAAAAAGCTTTTCCTGTGCAATGTGCATAAGCCCTACTTGGGAGGATTCACTCTACAATAATTATTCACTCCATGCCTCAAATTCAGATTTCACTGAGTTCTTCCCGTGGATCCCAGCCCACGGGAGCCATGGTCCTTTTCAGTCCAGGCTCAGCACCTTTGCATTCAAGATTGGAAGTAGAAAGACATATCACTTCACAGTCCAGAAAGCTATTATTGTTTCTGTTTCAGTGTGAGAGAGTCACAGACTTTGGGACAGGTTTCAGAGCAGGTTTATTATGGATCCTGGATCTCTACTTCAATGTTCATTGCCTGGATCCATTTGGCTAATAGGTTCCCTGTGGATGGGCTTGCTTCCAAGCACATACATGGAAGATGCAAAGGTGGGTGGGCTTGGTGTGGGAAAGGAAGAAGACCAAAAACAGACAAGGGTCCGACCCTCCCCTGATCCAGGAACTGCTATGGGAGAGGGTACGGGAGGTAGAATCCATGCGAAACTCCAAGGTCACCAGCTGAACACAGGAGGCACAGGTCAAGGGATCTGGAGATGCAGGGGTTGAAGGCTGCTCTGAGCTACCTCTGGGAGGAAGGGAGGGAAGGAATGAGAAGGAGACACTGCCTGCCCCTGACCCATGCCAGCTGCCCACCGCTCCAACACGCATCAGTCTATGAGCTGACACAGCCTGGGCTCAGGATGGGCTGGCTCTAGTCCCTCAATCTTCAGTGGGACAGCTGGCCTCAGGGCTCAGAGACATGCTGAGGGAGATGAGAGGGAAAGCTGCCCCACCCAGGTCGTCCCCTCCTTGAGCAGACAGCCCTTCAGAACTGCTAAAAAAACCCCACTAACGGGGTTGAAAGACATGCCATGGATGAACTAAGGCATAGAGATATGTAAAATAACATTCATTTTTAAGTTCAGAGCTGTCATCTCAGGAAGTGGGGAGAGCTTCCCTGAAGAAGACTAAGGGGAGGGCAGGCCATGCTGAAAAGGGAGACATGGCTGTCCTGATTGGGGACCTGCAGCCCCCTTCCAGGGCAGGGCATCATCCTCGCATCACCCGAGATCCATGGAAGTGTTCCATCAGGGCCAGATGTTTGTCTCGAGAAGGCTACCCTGGCATCGGACTGCACAGGGCACCAGGGACGAGGACCAGATGGAGGACGGACAATACCCCGGAGGCCATGGGGCAAGAGCAGAGGCACATGACCTTGAAGATGATGATGAAAAGCAGGAGGTGGCAGCATGGAGCTGGCCCAAAAGTACCATGGGAGCAGTGCCCACAGCTACACTGACTGGGTACCTTCTGTGCCCGGTGTGGCTGACTTCAGTGGGATCCAGACTAGTCCTGACCACAAGTCTAGGAAGTGTGCACCACCCCCGGCCTCCTCTCCCCTTGCGGCTGCTAGGAATCACGGTCACAGACCCTGGTCAGCTTTCGTGGAAACCAAGCAGTGGCTCCCCCGCACGCTGCACCTCTGGTGGTGGGCCAGTGAGACCCTCGTGCCTGGCCAGACACTGATGTCTACCTGTCTCCACACAAATCCACAGACAGGAGGGTGTCCCTGAATTCCACAGAACATGATGAGACAGATCCACAGAACCCAACACCCAGTGCGTCACTCGGGACCTCACCTATGGTCATGGAGCTCACCATACCTTATTTCTGTCACTTCCCACAGAAAGCCTGTTTCTGATCTCCCACAATACCATACATCCTGGTTGGTGACCTGGGGTCATGCCATGAACCCACATGCCATCTTTTTTTAAGTGAAGGCTATGCCTACACCTCCTAGAAAATATTTCTAATGAAGTACACGTCCATCAGGACTACGGTGTGAACGGTAGCACACAGCCTGCATGGTAGTAGTCAGTAATTCTAACAAGGGTTAACCCCACCCCCGTCTCACAAAACCTTCCTCCGTCCCCACTGAACTCATGGTCTGCCCTCAGAAAACCCTCCAGGAAACAAACCTTTCATCTGAATGCTCTCTTCACCTTCTGCTTCAAATCTTGTCCATCCACAATGATATGAAACTAGAAATCAGTCTCAAGAAAAAAATGGGACAGTCAAAAATAGGTGGAGATTTTTGGGGCCTGGGTGGCTCAGTCATTAAGGATCTCCTTTCAGCTCGGGTCTTGATCCCAGGATTCTGGGATCTAGCTCCAAATCAGGCTCGTTGCTCATTCGGAAGCCTGCTTCTCCCTCTCCCACCACCCAGCTTGCGTTCCCTCTCTTGCTGTCTCACTCTCTGTCAGATACCTAAATAATCTTAAAAAAATATGTGGAGATTTAACAACAAGCTACTGAACAACCAACAGTCAAAGAAGAAATCAAAAATTTTTTAGAAGTACCTTGACACTGATAAAAAGACAACCTACAAAAACTTATGTGATGCAGCAAAAGTAACTTTATGGGGGACATTCATAGAAATTCAAGTCTTCATCAATCCATGAGAATGCTCTCCAATAAACAACCTGATTTATGTGGTAAAGAAGTAGAAAATAAAACAACAAACAAAGCCCCAAATTAGTAGAAATAAGGAAATAACAAAAAGGAATGCATAAATAAATCCAACGGAGACTAAAAAGACAAAAAAAAAAAAAACAATGAAAATGAGAGCGGCCTTTTTTGGAACGATAAACAAAACTGACAAACTTAGCTAGACTCACCAAGAAAGACAGAGGACTCGAATACAATCAGGAAAATAAGATAATGGATTCCTGTCTCATATCAAAATCAAAAGAACTCTTCAACTTTGAACACAACAACTTCTTGCAAGCCACGTCTCTAAAGGCAAAGAAATAAAAGCAAAAATGAACTATGGGCACTTCATCAGGATAAAAAGCTTCTGCTTGGCAAAGCAAATGATCAAAAAACAAAAAGGCATCCTATGGAATTGAAGAAGATATCTGCAAATGATTTTACAGATAAAGGGCTGGTATCCAAGATCTATAAAGAACTCCTCAAACTCGACACCCAAAAAATGGGCAGAAGACACAAAGAGATACTTCTCCAGAGAAGACATACAAATGGCCGACACATGAAAAAATGCTCCACATGAATTGCCATCAGGCAAATACAAATCAAAACGACAATGAAATACCACCTTACACCAGTTAGAATGGTTAAAATTAACAAGGCAGGGGGCACCTGGGTCTCACATTGGTTAAGCGTCTGCCTTCGGCTCAGGGCGTGATCCTGGCCTTATGGGATCGAGCCCCACATCAGGCTCCTCCGTCATGAGTCTGCTTCTTCCTCTCCCACTCCCCCTGCTTGTGTTCCCTCTCTCGCTGGCTGTCTCTATCTCTGTAGAATAAATCAATAAAATCTTGAAAAAAAATTAATAAGACAGAAATAAAAAAAAAAGTCAGAGAGGATGTGAAGAAAGGGGAGCCCTCTTACACTACTCGTGAGAATTCAAGCTGGTACAGCCACTTTTGAAACCAATATGGAGGTTCCTCAATATGTTAAACACAGAGCTATCCTACGACCCACCAATTGCACTACTGGGTATTTACCCCATAGACACAGAGTAATGAAAAGAAGGGGCACCTGTATCCCAATGTTCATAGCAGCAGTGTCCATAATATCCAAACTGTGGAAGGAGCCAAGATGTCCTTCAGCAGATGAATGGACAAAGAAGATGTGGTTCATCTATACAATGGACTATTACTCAGTCATCAGAAAGGATGAATACCCACCATTTGCACCAACGTGGATGGATCAGGAGGGGATTATGCTAAGTGAAATTAAGTCAAGCAGAGAAAGACAATTATCATATGCTTTGACTCCTATGTGGAATGGAAGGAATAGCATGGAGGACATTAGGAGTAGGAAGGGAAAAGTGAAGGGGGGAATGAGAGGGGGAGATGAACCATGAGAGACTACTAACACTGGGAAACAAACTGAAGGTTGCAGAAAGAGAGAGGAAGGGGAATGGGTAATCCTGGTGATGGGTATTAAGGAGGGCACGTGTTGGGGCGCCTGGGTGGCACAGCGGTTAAGCGTCTGCCTTCGGCTCAGGGCGTGATCCTGGCGTTATGGGATCGAGCCCCACAACAGGCTCCTCCGTCATGAGCCTGCTTCTTCCTCTCCCACTCCCCCTGCTTGTGTTCCCTCTCTCGCTGGCTGTCTCTATATCTGTCGAATAAATAAGTAAATTCTTTAAAAAAAAAGGAGGGCACGTGTCATAATGAGCACTAGGTGTTATATGCAAACAATGAATCATGGAACACTACATCAAAAACAAATGAAGTACTGTAGGGTGACTAACATCATTTTAAAAAAAGAGAAAGATATGAAATCCTTACAGGAATACTATCAATATTTGCAAAGGACATGAAATCCCGAAAGATTCCACACACACAAAAAAAATCTGTTAGAATAAACAAATTCAAGAAAGCTGCAGGATATAAAGTCAATATACAGAGACCTGTTGTCTTTTTTTTTCAGATTTTATTTATTTATTTGATAGGAAGAGAAAAAGTACGAGCAGGGGGAGTGACAGAAAGAGGGAGAAGCAGACCCTCGATAAGCGGGGAGCCCAACAGGGGGCTCGATCCCAGATCTCTGGGTTCATGACCTGAGCTGAAGGCAGACGCTTCACCTATGGGGCCACCCAGATGACCCAACTTCTTGCATTTCTGTATACTGATGACACACTTCCGCAAAGATAAATTAAAAAAGCAATGCCATTTACAATTGCATCAAAAAAAATCTAGGAATAAAAGTAACCAAAAATGAGAAAGACAGTACACTCAACACATGGCAGAAAGGAAATGAAAAACACGTGTGTCAAGGGGCGCAGGATGTATGGGTCAAAGATTTGGAAGGCAACACAAACAAATGGAAACTTACGCCATGCTCCTTAACTGGAAGAGTTAATTATGTGAACATGTACATCGTACCCAAAGCAATCGACAGATGTGATGAAATCCCTATCTGAATTCTAGCGGCACTATTCGAGGAAATAGATAACAGTCCTCAAACTTGTATGGAATCACAAAAGACCCCAAATACCCAAAGTAACATGGAGAAAGAAAGGTGCAGTCAACACACTCCTGGATTTCAAGCTAGATTACAAAGCTGTTGTCATCAAAACAGGATGGAACTGGCATAAACACAGACACCAGGTCAGTGGAACAGAACAGAAAGCTCACAAACTTACCCACACGTAGATGATCCTAACTTACGACACAGCAGCAGAAGATACACCATGAGGGAAGGACTGTCTCTTCAGTGAGCGGTAACAGGCAAACTGGACACTAAATGCAGAAGAATATAACTGGGTCACTTTCTTACACCACACACAAAATTTTTAATGGATGAACGATTTGAACATAAGACCTGAATCCATAAACCTCCAAGAAGACACAGGTACTAAGTCTCTCGACATTAGTTTTGGCAAAGAGTCTTCAGATCGGACACCAAATGCAAAGGCAACAAAAGCAAAAATAAACAAGTGGAACAACTTCAAACTGAAATCTTCCACACGGCAAAACAAACCAGCAAAAACTAAAAAGGCCACTGACCCAATAAGAAAAAAAATATCTGCGAATCATATGTGTGAGAAGAGGCTAATATCCAAAATACACACAACACTCATACAAATCAAAACAAAAAAAATGTATAAAAAATGGGGGGAATATGTGAATAGATACTTTCCAAAGATGGCACACATGTGCCAACAGACAGAGAAAGTTGTTCAACATCACTTAATATGGTCAGGGAAACATCATCAAACCCACAATCGGCTATCCCCTCACAACTGTTGGAACAACAATTGTCCCAGAGACAGACACCAGGTGGGGTCAAGGGTGTGCAGATGAGGAGACACTGTGCACTGTTGGTGGGAATGGAAATTGGTGCAGCCACTGTGACAAACGGTATGGAGGTTCCTGAAAAAATAAATGCACTACCACATGGACAAGTAATGGCTCTACTGAGTATTGATTTGGAGAACACAAAAATACTGCCTCAAAAAGACAGATGCACTCCCACGTTCACTGCAGCATTATTCACAAGAACCAGACATGGAAACACAGACCTTGGGGTCCTTATGCCAAGTAACTCAGACACAGAAAGACCAATACCAGATGCTCTCATGTACATTCAATGTGGAATAAACAAATACTGAACGCATAGATACTGAGAGCAGATTGGTAGGTGCCAGATTCGGAGATGGGGTGCTAGAAACGGGTGAAGGTGGTCAAAGTCTCAATGTTTGAGTGAGAAAATCCGACAGTCATGAAATGTTCCGTCCAGTATGGAGACTAAAACTAACCCCGCAGCATGGGGTATAGGTTTCCCTGCTCTTTGAAAGTACAGGGCTTCTGAGAAACCTTGCACAGCAGAAATGGTGTCAAGAAGGAATGGCCATTAATTTACACGGAACAATTAGACAGTGTGCTCAGACTCCAAAATTCCTTCTCTTTGGCTTTTCTTAGGCCTCAGGAAACAAGTTTCTGACGGAGGCCCAGCATAAATGAAGATAAAGCACAGCAGAGGCTCACAGACACAATTCAAAGTGCTGGTGGCTGGATGCAGAGAGCGGTTCCCAGCGGAAGGAGCTGGTTGGGGTGCACGCCGCCTCTGTCATGCTTCTCCCCAAAACAGATGCTGACCGCGATTCTCACTGTTCACCTTTTTTCATAAGAGGGAAATCCTCTTCAGGTCTCTTCCTCTTACTGAAGCTGGGTAATAACGTAGTTCTTTCAAGAAAGCCCAATGTCTTACTGTGAACGTTTAAAAAGTGGGGAATACTTGTACTTGAGCATTGCTGAGGGAGGAGATGTGAAAGGTTCTCCCAGACACAAACCTCAGCAGATCCACCAGGAAAGGCACATTCCTCAGCATGCAGAACACGGACTACCTCCTACCCCCAGAAACCCTCTCCTTCCCCTCGATCAGGACAACCCACAACAGCTGGGAGTTACCCCAACTCCTCCGTTCTCCTGCTCCTAATAGCTAACCCATCAGCAAATCCTGTGAGCTCCATCTTCAAAATGGACCCAGAATAGGTCTAACCACTCCATCCAAGGCCACCTGTCTGGTCCACAGTGCCTGAGTTCCTGTAAAAGCTTTGTCATTGACCTGCCTTGCCATCTTCAACCCTCTGTCATCTGTTCTCAACACTGTAGCCAGGATGGCCCAGTGAAACAGGGTCTCATGGGGTTATAGCCCTGGAATGGTTTTTTCTGTCACCTCTCTGAGGTCATGTCCTAAGGTGTCTCCTGTGGCCACAGGGCCTTCTTGCTGCTCCTGGACATACCTGAAATTCTCCTGCCCCAGAGCCTTTGCACATGCTTTCCCTTCTGTTAAGAATGCTCTTGATGTGTTCTCACTCACCTTCGGAGAAGTCTGAATTGGAGTGACAGGAACAGAAGATGAGGCTGTGTGTTGGGTGAGGCTGGTGGCCCAGAAGAAGGTTCTCTGCCAGCTCTCCGCCTGTGCCTCACTTGTCCTCAGCCAGGAACTTGCACACAGCCCTCACCTGTCACAACTCTCACCCAGGAGACCCACAGCCACCCCTTCCCACACCCTGCTGCAGAATGCATTCAGCTCTCCTCTGGGACCCCTGTCAGCTTTACCCAGTCCTGGAACTCCCCTGTCTCCTGCAAAGCTCCCGGATTCCCCCTCTGCTTCCAAAATCGCAAGGCGTTCATGAGAAAGCTATAATGCTAAGTATTGAAAGTTTCGCACCTGCTTTCCCATTCTGTTGCCTCTCTCTCCACCTTCTTTCCTACCTGTGCAAACTGTAACATATCAGTGGAACATGAACATGCTCTGAGACCTGAATCTTTCATTGCAGCTTTCTGAGGACTCCTTATGTGATAAGAAACTAGTGTATCCTACAACAGGGTGTTTCACATCTCTCATCTATAGAATAGTACAGCCCAAATCACTACAATTTTACCTCACTCTTCATGAAGCAGAACACTTTTTCCTTTCTTCTTTTACTTAAATTCCAGTTAGTTCACATGCCATGGAGTATTCGCTTCAGGGGTAGGATTTAGTGATTCCTCACCTGCATACAGTACCCGGTGCTCATCACAAGTGCCCTCCTTAATACCCCTCACCCATTTAACTCTTCCCCCCACGCCCCTGTCCTGCAGCAACACTCAGTTTGTTCTCCAAGTTTGAGTCTATTTCCTTGTTTGCCTCTCTCATCACCCCTCCACTCTGTTCATCTGTTTTCTTTCTGAAATTCCACAAGCATGAGAGCATAGGATATTTCTCTTTCCTCAATGATTTTGCTTAGCTCAATACACTCTAGGTCCATCCGCATCCTTGCAAATGGTAAGATTTCATTCTTTTTGAAGCTGGGTCATATTCCATTATATATACGTATCCCACTTCTGCTTTATCCATTCATCAGTGCATGGACTTTGGGATTCTCTCCATAGTTTGGCTACTGTGGACATTGCTGCTATAAACATCATGGTGCATGTACCCCCTTTGAATCTGCATTTTTGTATCCTTTGGGTAAATACCTAGGAGAGCAATTGCTGGATCATGGGGTTGTTCAATGTTTAACTTTTTGAGGAACCCCCACACTGTTTCCCAGACTGGCTGCACCACTTTGCATTGCCACCAACAGGATGGGAGTGTTCCCCTTTAAGCAGAACATTATCTGCCGGCAATTTCATAAGAGGAAACAAAACCTCTGGGAGATGCACCCAGGGTCAGGCAAGCAGTTGCAGAATTCACCCCAAGGCTCCTGACGCCAAGCCCCTTGAAGCCACCAGCATGCCACTATCCAAAAGAATTCCCAGACTCTCCTTCTGACTCCACCACCAAAGAAACTACAGAGAGAATATGGCACCTCAAAATATGGAGATAATACATTTAGTAAAACTAGAAAGTCAAGCTCAACTTTTAAACAGGAACAGGCCGCTTTGGATAATTTTGAATTTTCCCTCCACCCTAATTTTAACGCTTCTGATGAATAAACTAATCAATGATGAAACATCACCTTTGCCAAATGACATCATCCAAGTCTGTATCAGATGAAAATAAGCCACCTAACTCTAGATGCTGGTCACTCAACCATATCTTAGGCCCAATTGAATAAACACTGTTAGATGAAGGAACAAATTAGATGTTACAAACAGGCACAGAGTGAATCTCACCTTCCCTTTCTAATAAAAGAGGGTTGCTAGGAAACAGATGGGCAAAATACATTTGTAAGCAATAAATGGACAGAGAAATTGTGATCCCCTGCAAAGTTCTACCTTCAGGGAAACTAAGTAATTCTTGTACCAAACCCAGAATGCTGACAGCTACTTCAATTTTACTTTGTGGCTCAACTAGAGAAAAGAGAAAAGCCTAGGAGGTTTTGGGATAAAGAGAGGTTTTACCTCCAGCCCTGACATAGATAGGACATTTTGCCAAACATACCTGTGCTTTCTCTGAGCACTGGTGTCCTGTGACAAGCTGCCTCGCTGACTCCGATGCTGACGTTCAAAACCTCGTGTGTCTTGGAGCCAGAGCAGAGAAGTGCCGTCAGCTGGGGAGAAGAAGGCACCTCTGACCTAAAGCCTGCACACCTGCTTCGGTTTCTGGGCGAAGGGGCAACACATACTTGTTGTTTAGCAGTAATTATCTTCATTCTCAATAGACCAATGACCTTGCCTTTTCTGGAAGGCAGACTTACTCTTCTAAAGAAACCCTCAATTCGTCTATTCCCAATGCAACTAGAGTGGGGTCTGGTTTATGCCCGCCTCCAGGCCCCCACCTGGAGGATTTTCCTGCATGATTCTAATAGCCAATTACCACTAACCCGGGGGCACACGGGGCATAATGCTGAAGTTGGGGGATGGCTCTGGGGCATGCTACTGCCACACCTGTGCCTGGGGACCAGGGCACACCCTGCTGAACTCAGGGTACTGCTCAAGATGCATCACCTGCACTGTGTCAGAGAACTGAAGGTGGGGATTGTGTGAAGTCCTTACCCGCACTCTTCCAGGGGAACAGGGGAAACCTTGAAATTCTGCAACCCATCCCACAAAAGCTCAGGTGAGTGGGTGTCCTGGAGTTCACGGGTATGGGGAATAAAGTCAGTTGAGGACATGGGGCAGAAGAGACTTTAAAGGGAAAAAGAAAACTCACCTGAGTCCCCACAAGGAACCCTCTCCACATGCCCTTCCAGAACCCTGAATCCCACCTGGGGCGCACCCTACCCCCGGACCCCCACCCCAGTGCACGCTGCTCACTCACCAGCAGGGATCTCCACAGGGCAACTCTCTCTCTCTCTCTCAGTGCCCCTTCTTTGCCCCAAGTCTGCAACCCACTGCAAGTCTGGGACTGCCCACAGAGACATAGCTCCACCCCCAAGCGGTGAATGGTTGGTGAGGGTGGTGCCTGAGCCCCTTGGATGCTGGGCAACCCGCCCTCAAGCCCCTGGAACCCTGAAAGTGCAGGGGGCCCAAGAAGCGCCTGCTCGACCCAACACCCAGCACAGGCATGGGTGGGGTCGTGGGCCGAGGTCCCCCCACACACCTGGCCCCTTCCAGGGACCCCTCTAGCTGCAGACCACCCTCAGAGTCCTGCCCCTGCCCTTTCTGCACCAGCCCTCCCTGCTGGGGTGTGCCTGGTTTTGGGCAAGTCTCTCAGACCCTCCAAGGCTTGGGCTTTAGGAAATGCAATGTTTTTATGCATTTTCAGTATGTACATGTCAGTATGACTTTAATCTTATGGGAGCCAAAGAGGTTCTTTATTTTTTCTTATCTTTATGTTGGCATTTTTGGTTATTGTTTTCTTCTCGAAGCAGATGTACAACATGTGCTTGGGGCAGAAATAGGGCCCATGCTTTCAGGTTTTGCCCAGTCATTTTGAGCCGGGTAAAATGTTAAAGGATAGCTTCCCTGGGAGCCCAGGATCAGGGCCCACAGATGATATAAGATAAAAATTACTTTCATCATTATAATTACTCCTAAATGGAGGAATTTGAGACAAAAGCACCTTCACAAGAGTACCAAGAAATCAAAATGATGCCCACAGAAGGCTACCTGCTCCATGGTCAGCACAGGTAACAGAAGTGTTCACAGTCTCTGGACTCCTGCCCTTCTCTTGCCCAAATCTCTAAAGTACACAGACCACTTAAAATCGGAATTGTAGAACTGCTAGACACCTTAGAGATGTCTGGCACCATTCCCTTGGACTGCAGAAGAAAACACAGTAGCTCGTTGTCACAAACTAATTTCAACATGAAGTGCCCCCTGGATGCACTAAGTTCTTTCTCTGCAAATGTTGACTAATGTAAGTCACAGTCATACCATTTAAAAACTACGATGGCTGGGAAGTCATCGTAGGTAAGGGAAT
Organism: Ursus americanus; assembly: GCF_024610735.1. NCBI lineage: Eukaryota > Metazoa > Chordata > Mammalia > Carnivora > Ursidae > Ursus > Ursus americanus. The sequence goes on from NW_028273662.1 coordinate 148,840, forward strand.
ATTTTAGCCATGTTTATAAGCATTGGCTCACTTTGTAGAAGAGGCTGAGCTGAGTGTTTTTAAATACTATTTCAGGTACAAGAGAGGAGTTAAGATGGCGGAGGAGTAGGAGACCCCTTTTTCAGCAGGTCCCCTGAGTTGAGCTGGATAGGTACCAGACCAGCCTAAACAACCACGGAATCAGCCTGAGAGGCAGGAAGATACATCTGGACCTCTACAAATGAACATCTCCAGCGCTGAGTATTGAGGTATGAAGCGGGGAGCCTTGAAACCGGGCACAGATATCAGAAGATAAACGGAAGGGGGGGAGCCGCCATGTTCTGGCACCCGGAAGCAGCAACCACCTGCACCAGGGAGCGGGCGGACTCATGGATGGCACACGGGAGAGAGTGGACTGAGACCGGTGAGCCCAGAGCGTGCGCCACCAGGCTTCTCCTGGAACACCGGAATCCCGGTGTGCTCACCAGGCATAGACTGAGACCAGGAGACCCGGGAGCCCACGGGGCGGCTGGCGGCTGGCAGGCCACCTGCACAGGGGATCTGGCGGACTTGCGGTAGGCACCTGCGAAACAGCAGACTGAGACCCTGAACCAGGTGCCAGAGCCACCAGGCTTCTCATGGAACTCTGGAATCCCGGTGTGCTCAGGGGATCCAGACTGAGACCAGGAGCTTCCAGAGAGAGATCAGGTCTTCTGGTGGCTGGCAGCATTAGAAACACAAAGGACAGAGATGCACTAGCCCCGGAATTGAGGCCAGGGACACCAGGTGTGGGGTGCACATCCCAGGATGCTACAGGGTTGAGCAGCACCAACAGTAATGGAGTTAAAGTGGCCAGAACAAGGGTGGAGAACAGGCCGCATTCCCTCTGTTCTGTGACAATTCAGCCTCTGCTGCTCTGACTCTCAGAAAAGGCACAGCAGATCACCAGAGAAAGCCGCCAGGGAACAAAAGCCTGGAAATACTGGCCCAGAGCATGCCCACCCCCATTCACCCTTGCAGGGGACACGGAAACTCTACCCAAACAGGGTTGCCTGAGTATGGGCATGGGAAAATACAAACCCTTAACAATAGAGAACAAATGGATGGTTACCAGAGAGGAGGTGGATAGAGGGATGAGTGAAATAGATGAAGCGGATTAAGAGGACACTTTTCTTGATGACCACTGAGTAATATATAGAATTACTGAATCACTCTATTGTACACCTGAAACGAATGTAACACTGTATGTTAGCTCTACTGGAATTAAAATAAATTTTTAAAAAAGATTTTTCTTTCAGGAACTTCTTTAAAAAAGCTTTTCCTGTGCACTGTGCATAAGCCCTACTTGGGAGGATTCACTCTACAATAATTATTCACTCTATGCCTTGAATTCAGATTTCACTGAGTTCTTACTGTGGATCCCAGGCCACGGGAGCCATGGTCCTTTTCTGTCCAGGCTCAGCACCTATGCATTCAAGATTGGAAGTAGAGACACATGTCACTTCACAGTCCAGAAAGCTATTATTGTTTCTGTTTCAGTGTGAGAGAGTCACAGACTTTTGGACAGGTTTCAGAGCAGGTATATTATGGATCCTGGATCTCTACTTCAATGTTCATTGCCTGGATCCATTTGGCTAATAGGTTGCCTGTGGATGGGCTTGCTTCCAAGCACATACATGGAAGATGCAACGGTGGGTGGGCTTGGTGCGGGACAGGAAGAAGATCAAAAACAGACAAGGGTCCAACCCCTCCCCTGATCCAGGAACTGCTACAGGAGAGGGTACGGGAGGTAGAATCCATGCGAAACTCCAAGGTCACCAGCTGAACACAGAAGGCATAAGTCAAGGGATCTGGAGATGCAGGGGTTGAAGGCTGCTCTGAGCTACCTCTGGGAGGAAGGGAGGGAAGGAATGAGAAGGAGACACTGCCTGCCCCTGGCCCATGCCGGCTGCCCACCGCTCCAACACACATCAGTCTACACAACTGACACAGCCTGGGTTCAGGATGGGCTGGCTCGGGTCCCTCAATCCTCAGTGGGACAGCTGGTCTCAGGGCTCAGGGACATGCTGAGGGAGATGAGAGGGAAAGCTGTCCCACCCAGGTCATCCCCTCCATGAGCAGACAGCCCTTCAGAACTGCTAAAAAGAAACCCCACTAATGGGGCTGAAAGACATGCCATGGATGAACTAAGGCATAGAGATATGTAAAATAATATTCATTTTTAAGTTCAGAGCTGTCCGCTCAGAAAGTGGGGAGAGATTCCCTGAAGAAGACTGAGGGGAGGGCAGGCCATGCTGAAAAGGGAGACATGGCTCTCCTAATTGGGGACCTGCAGCCCCCTTCCAGGGCAGGGCATCATCCTCGCATCACCCGAGATCCATGGAAGTGTTCCATCAGGGCCAGATATTTGTCTCGAGAAGGCTACCCTGGCATCAGACAGCACAGGGCACCAGGGACGAGGGCCAGATGGAGGACGGACAATACCCTGGAGGCCATGGGGCAAGAGCAGAGTCACATGACCTTGAAGATGATGATGAAAAGCAGGAGGTGGCAGCATGGAGCTGGCACGAAGTACCATGGGAGCAGTGCCCAAAGCTACACTGACTGGGTGCCTCCTTGCCAGGTGTGGCTCACTTCAGTGGGCTCCAGACTAGACCTGACCACAAGTCTAGGAAGTGTGCACCACCCCCGGCCTCCTCTCCCCTTGCGGCTGCTAGGAATCACAGTCACAGACGCTGGGCAGCTTTCGTGGAAACCAAGCAGTGGCTCCCACGCACGCTGCACCTCTGGTGGTGGGCCAGTGCGACCCTCATGCCTGGCCAGACACTGATGTCTACCTGTCTCCACAAAAATCCACAGACAGGAGGGTGTCCCTGAATTCCACAGCACCTGATGAGACAGATCCACAGAACCCAACACCCAGTGGGTCACTCGGGACCTCACCTATGGTCTTGGAGCTCACCATATCTTATTTCTGTCACTTCCCACAGAAAGCCTGTTTCTGATCACCCACAATACCATACATCCTGGTTGGTGACCTGGGGTCATGCCATGAACCCACATGGCACCTTTCTTTAAGAGAAGGCTATGCCTACACCTCCTAGAAAATATTTCTAATGAAGTACAAGTCCATCAGGACTACGGTGTGAACAGTAGCACACAGCCTGCATGGTAGTAGTCAGTAATTCTAACAAGGGTTAACCCCACCCCCGTCTCACAAAACCTTCCTCCGCCCCACGGAACTCATGCTCTGCCCTCAGAAAACCCTTCAGGAAACAAACCTTTATCTGAATGCTCTCTTCACCTTCTGCTTCAAATCTTGTCCAACCACAATGATATGAAACTAGAAATCAGTCTCAAGAAAAAAATGGGACAGTCAAAAATAGGTGGAGATTTTTGGGGCCTGGGTGGATCAGTTGTTAAGGATCTGCCTTCAGCTCAGGTCCTGATCCCAGGATCCTGGGATTTAGCCTGGAATCAGGCTCCTTGCTCAGCGGGAAGCCCGCTTCTCCCTCTCCCACCCCCCTGCTTCCATTCCCTCTTTCACTGTCTCACTCTCTGTCAGATACCTAAATAATCTTAAAAAAATATGTGGAGATTTAACAACAAGCTACTGAACAACCAACAGTCAAAGAAGAAATAAAAAAAGATTTTAGAAGTACCTTGACACTGATGAAAAAGACAACTTACAAAAACATAAGGGATGCAGCAAAAGTAGCTTTATGGGGGACATTCATAGAAACTCAAGTCTTCATCAATCCATGAGAATGGTCTCCAATAAACAACTTGATTTATGTGGTAAAGAAGTAGAAAATAAAACAACAAACAAAGCCCCAAATTAGTAGAAATAAGGAAATAACAAAAAGGAATGCATAAATAAATCCAACGGAGACTAAAAAGACAAAAAAAAAACAATGAAAATGAAAGCTGCCTTTTTTGGAAAGGTAAACAAAACTGACAAACTTAGCTAGACTCACCAAGAAAGACAGAGGACTCGAATACAATCAGGAAAGAAAGATAATGGATTCCTGTCTCATATCAAAATCAAAAGAACTCTTCAAACTTGGACACAACAACTTCTTGCAAGCCACGTCTCTAAAGGCAAAGGAAATAAAAGCAAAAAAGGAACTATTGGCACTTCACCAAGATAAAAAGCTTCTGCTTGGCAAAGCAAATGATCAACAAAACAAAAAGTCAACCTATGGAATCGAAGAAGATATCTGCAAATGATATTACAGATAAAGGGCTAGTATCCAAGATCTATAAAGAACTCCTCAAACTCGACACCCAAAAAATGGGCAGAAGACACAAAGGGATACTTCTCCAAAGAAGACATACAAATGGCCAACAGACACATGAAAAAATGCTCCACATCACTTGCCATCAGGCAAATACAAATCAAAACGACAATGAGATACCACCTTATACCAGTTAGAATGGTTAAAATTAACAACACAGGGGGCACCTGGGTAGTACAGAGGTTAAGCGTCTGTCTTCGGCTAAGGGCGTGATCCTGGCATTACGGGATCGAGCCCCACATCAGGCTCCTCCGCTATGAGCCTGCTTCTTCCTCTCCCACTCCCCCTGCTTGTGTTCCCTCTCTCGCTGGCCATCTCTATCTCTGTGGAATAAATAAATAAAATCTTGAAAAACAAATTAACAAGACAGGAAATTACAAAAAGTCAGAGAGGATATGGAGAAAGGGGAGCCCTCTTACACTACTCGTGAGAATTGAAGCTGGTATAGGCACTTTTGAACAATATGGGGGTTCCTCAAGACATTAAACACAGAGCTATCCTATGACCCACCAATTGCACTACTGGGTATTTACCCTATAGACACAGAGTAATGAAAAGAAGGGACACCTGTATCCCAACGTTCATAGCAACAATGTCCATAATAGCCAAACTGTGGAAGGAGCCAAGATGTCCTTCAGCAAATGAATGGACGAAGAAGATGTGGTTCATCTATACAATGGAATATTACTCAGTCATCTGAAAGGATGAATACCCACCATTTGCACCAAGGTGGATGGACCAGGAGGGGATTATGCTAAGTGAAATTAAGTCAAGCAGAGAAAGACAATTATCATAAAGTTTGACTCCGATGTGGAATGGAAGGAATAGCATGTAACATTAGAAGAAGGAAGGGAAAAGTGAAGGGGGGGGAATGAGAGGGGGAGATGAACCATGAGAGACTATTGACACTGGGAAACAAACTGAAGGTTGCAGAAAGGGAGGGTAGGGGAATGGGTAATCCTGGTGATGGGTATTAAGGAGGGCACGTGTCATAATGAGCACTAGGGGTTATATGCAAGCAATGAATCATGGAACACTTCATCAAAAACAAATGAAGTACTGTAGGGTGACTAACATCATTTTAAAAAAGGAGAAAGATATGAAATCCATACAGGAAAACTGTCACTATTTGCAAATGACATGAAATCCCGAAAGATTCCACAAAAAAAAAACTGTTAATTTAAACAAATTCAAGAAAGCTGCAGGATATAAAGTCAATATACAGAGACCTGTTGTCTTTACTTTTTTTCAGATTTTATTTATTTATTTGAGAGGAAGAGAAAAAGCACATGCAGGGGTAGTGTCAGAAAGAGGGAGAAGCAGACCCTCGATAAGCGGGGAGCCCTACACGGGGCTCAATCCCAGAACTCTGGGATCATGACCTGAGCTGAAGGCAGACACGTCACCTATGGGGCCACCCAGATGACCCAACTTCTTGCATTTCTGTATACTGATGACACACTTTGGCAAAGAGAAATTAAAAAACAATGCCATTTACAATTGCATCAAAAAAAATCTAGGAATAAAAGTAACCAAAAATGCGAAAGACATAGTACACTCAACACATGGCAGAAAAGAAATGAAAAACATGTGTGTCGAGGGGGGCAGAATGTGTGGTTCAAAGATTTGGAAGGCAACACAAACAAATGGAAGCATACGCCATGCTCCTTAACTGGAAGAGTTAATTATGTGAACATGTCCATCGTACCCAAAGCAATCGACAGATGTGATGAAATCCCTATCTGAATTCCAGTGGCATTATTCAAGGAAATAGATAACAGTCCTCAAACTTGTATGGAATCACAAAAGGCCCCAAAAACGCAAAGCAACCTGAAGAAAGAAAGGTGCAGTCAACACACTCCTGGATTTCAAGCTAGATTACAAAGATGTTGTCATCAAAACAGGATGGTACTGGCATAAACACAGACCCAAGGTCAGTGGAACAGAACAGAAAGCTCACAAACTTACCCACACGTAGATGATCCTAACTTATGACACAGCAGCAGAAGATATGCCATGAGGGAAGGACTGTGTCTACAGTGAGCGGTAACAGCCAAACTGGACACTAAAGGCAGAAGAATATAACTGGGTCAATTTCTTACACCACCAAAATTTTTAATGGATGAATGATTTGAAAATAAGACCTGAATCCATAAACCTCCAAGAAGACACAGGTACTAAGTCTCTCGACATAGGTTTTGGCAAAGAGTCTTCAGATCCGACACCAAACGCAAAGAAACAAAAGCAAAAATAAACAAGTGGAACAACTTCAAACTGAAATCTTCCACTTGGCAAAAGAAACCAGCAAAAACTTAAAAGGCCACTGACCCAATAAGAAAAAATATCTGCGAATCATATGTGTGAGAAGAGGCTAATATCCAAAATACACACAACACCCGTACAAATCAAAACAAAAAAAAAATCTGTATTAAAAAATGGGAGAATATGTGAATAGATACTTTCCAAAGATGGCACACAGGTGCCAACAGACAGAGAAAGTTATTCGACATCACTTAATATCGACAGGGAAACATCATCAAACCCACAATCGGCTATCCCCTCACAATTGTTGGAACAGCAATTTTCCCAGAGACAGACACCAGGTGGGGTCAAGGGTGTGCAGACAAGGAGACACTGTGCACTGTTGGTGGGAATGGAAATTGGTGCAGCCATTGTGACAAACGGTATGGAGGTTCCTGAAAAAATAAATACAACTACCACATGACCCAGTAATGGCTCTACAGAGTATTGATTTGGAGAACACAAAAATACTGCCTCAAAAAGACAGATGCACTCCCACATTCAGTGCAGCATTATTCACAAGAACCAGACATGGAAACACAGACCTTGGGGTCCTTATGCCAAGTAACTCAGACACAGAAAGACCAATACCAGATGCTCTCATGTACATTCCACGAGGAATAAACAAATACTGAACGCATAGATACTGAGAGCAGATTGGTAGGTGCCAGATTCGGAGATGGGGTGCTAGAAACGGGTGAAGGTGGTCAAAGTCTCAATGTTTGAGTGAGAAAATCCGACAGTCATGAAATGTTCAGTCCAGCATGGAGACTAAAACTAACCCTGCAGCATGGGGTATAGGTTTCCCTGCTCTTTGAAAGTACAGGGCTTCTGAGAAACCTTGCACAGCAGAAATGGTGTCAAGAAGGAATGACCATTAATTTACACGGAACAATTAGACAGTGTGCTCAGACTCCAAAATTCCTCTCTTTGGCTTTTCTTAGGCCTCAGGACACAAGTTTCTAACGGAGGCCCAGCATAAATGAAGATAAAGCAGAAGCAGAGGCTCACAGACACCATTCAAAATGCTGGTGGCTGGATGCGGAGAGCGGATCCCAGCGGAAGGACCTGGTTGGGGTGCACGCCGCCTCTGTCGTGCTTCTCCCCAAAACAGATGCTGAACGCTATTCTCACTGTTCACCTTTTTTCATAAGAGGGAAATCCTCTTCAGGTCTCTTCCTCTTACTGAAGATGGGTAATAACATAGTTCTTTCAAGAAAGCCCAGTGTCTTACTGTGAACGTTTAAAAAGTGGGGGATACTTGTACTTGAGCATTGCTGAGGGAGGAGATGTGAAAGGTACTCCCAGACACAAACCTCAGCAGATCCACCGGGAAAGGCACTTTCCTCAGCATGCGGAACACGGACTATCTCCTACCCCCTGAGAAAACCTCTCCTTCCCCTCGATCAGGAAAACCCACAACAGATGGGATTTACCCCAATTCCTCCGTTCTCCAGCTCCTAATAGCTAACCCATCAGCAAATCCTGCGAGCTCCATCTTCAAAATGGACCCAGAATATGTCTAACCACTCCATCCAAGGCCACCTGTCTGGTCCACAGTGCCTGAGATCCTGGAAAAGATTCGTCATTGACCTCCCTTGCCATCTTCAACCCTCTGTCATCTGTTCTCAACACTGTAGCCACGATGGCCCAGTGAAACAGGGTCTCATGGGGTTATAGCCCTGGAATGGCTTTCTGACACCTCTCTGAGGTCATGTCCTAAGCTGTCTCCTGTGGCTACAGGTCCTTCTTGCTGCTCCTGGACATACCTGAAATTCTCCTGCCCCAGAGCCTTTGCACATGCTTTCCCTTCTGTTAAGAATGCTCTTGATGTGTTCTCACTCAACTTCGGAGAAGTCTGAATTGGAGTGACAGGAACAGAAGATGAGGCTGTGTGTTGGGTGAGGATGGCGGCCCAGAAGAAGGTTCTCTGCCAGCTCTCAGCCAGTGCCTCACTTGTCCTCAGCCAGGAACTTGCACACAGCCCTCACCTGTCACAACTCTCACCCAGGAGACCCACAGCCACCCCTTCCCACACCCTGCTGCAGAATGCATTCAGCTCTCCTCTGGGACCCCTGTCAGCTTTACCCAGTCCTGGAACTCCCCTGTCTCCTGCAAAGCTCCCGGATTCCCCCTCTGCTTCCAAAATCGCAAGGCGTTCATGAGAAAGCTATAATGCTAAGTATTGAAAGTTTCGCACCTGCTTTCCCATTCTGTTGCCTCTCTCTCCACCTTCTTTCCTACCTGTGCAAACTGTAACATATCAGTGGAACATGAACATGCTCTGAGACCTGAATCTTTCATTGCAGCTTTCTGAGGACTCCTTATGTGATAAGAAACTAGTGTATCCTACAACAGGGTGTTTCACATCTCTCATCTATAGAATAGTACAGCCCAAATCACTACAATTTTACCTCACTCTTCATGAAGCAGAACACTTTTTCCTTTCTTCTTTTACTTAAATTCCAGTTAGTTCACATGCCATGGAGTATTCGCTTCAGGGGTAGGATTTAGTGATTCCTCACCTGCATACAGTACCCGGTGCTCATCACAAGTGCCCTCCTTAATACCCCTCACCCATTTAACTCTTCCCCCCACGCCCCTGTCCTGCAGCAACACTCAGTTTGTTCTCCAAGTTTGAGTCTATTTCCTTGTTTGCCTCTCTCATCACCCCTCCACTCTGTTCATCTGTTTTCTTTCTGAAATTCCACAAGCATGAGAGCATAGGATATTTCTCTTTCCTCAATGATTTTGCTTAGCTCAATACACTCTAGGTCCATCCGCATCCTTGCAAATGGTAAGATTTCATTCTTTTTGAAGCTGGGTCATATTCCATTATATATACGTATCCCACTTCTGCTTTATCCATTCATCAGTGCATGGACTTTGGGATTCTCTCCATAGTTTGGCTACTGTGGACATTGCTGCTATAAACATCATGGTGCATGTACCCCCTTTGAATCTGCATTTTTGTATCCTTTGGGTAAATACCTAGGAGAGCAATTGCTGGATCATGGGGTTGTTCAATGTTTAACTTTTTGAGGAACCCCCACACTGTTTCCCAGACTGGCTGCACCACTTTGCATTGCCACCAACAGGATGGGAGTGTTCCCCTTTAAGCAGAACATTATCTGCCGGCAATTTCATAAGAGGAAACAAAACCTCTGGGAGATGCACCCAGGGTCAGGCAAGCAGTTGCAGAATTCACCCCAAGGCTCCTGACGCCAAGCCCCTTGAAGCCACCAGCATGCCACTATCCAAAAGAATTCCCAGACTCTCCTTCTGACTCCACCACCAAAGAAACTACAGAGAGAATATGGCACCTCAAAATATGGAGATAATACATTTAGTAAAACTAGAAAGTCAAGCTCAACTTTTAAACAGGAACAGGCCGCTTTGGATAATTTTGAATTTTCCCTCCACCCTAATTTTAACGCTTCTGATGAATAAACTAATCAATGATGAAACATCACCTTTGCCAAATGACATCATCCAAGTCTGTATCAGATGAAAATAAGCCACCTAACTCTAGATGCTGGTCACTCAACCATATCTTAGGCCCAATTGAATAAACACTGTTAGATGAAGGAACAAATTAGATGTTACAAACAGGCACAGAGTGAATCTCACCTTCCCTTTCTAATAAAAGAGGGTTGCTAGGAAACAGATGGGCAAAATACATTTGTAAGCAATAAATGGACAGAGAAATTGTGATCCCCTGCAAAGTTCTACCTTCAGGGAAACTAAGTAATTCTTGTACCAAACCCAGAATGCTGACAGCTACTTCAATTTTACTTTGTGGCTCAACTAGAGAAAAGAGAAAAGCCTAGGAGGTTTTGGGATAAAGAGAGGTTTTACCTCCAGCCCTGACATAGATAGGACATTTTGCCAAACATACCTGTGCTTTCTCTGAGCACTGGTGTCCTGTGACAAGCTGCCTCGCTGACTCCGATGCTGACGTTCAAAACCTCGTGTGTCTTGGAGCCAGAGCAGAGAAGTGCCGTCAGCTGGGGAGAAGAAGGCACCTCTGACCTAAAGCCTGCACACCTGCTTCGGTTTCTGGGCGAAGGGGCAACACATACTTGTTGTTTAGCAGTAATTATCTTCATTCTCAATAGACCAATGACCTTGCCTTTTCTGGAAGGCAGACTTACTCTTCTAAAGAAACCCTCAATTCGTCTATTCCCAATGCAACTAGAGTGGGGTCTGGTTTATGCCCGCCTCCAGGCCCCCACCTGGAGGATTTTCCTGCATGATTCTAATAGCCAATTACCACTAACCCGGGGGCACACGGGGCATAATGCTGAAGTTGGGGTATGGCTCTGGGGCATGCTACTGCCACACCTGTGCCTGGGGACCAGGGCACACCCTGCTGAACTCAGGGTACTGCTCAAGATGCATCACCTGCACTGTGTCAGAGAACTGAAGGTGGGGATTGTGTGAAGTCCTTACCCGCACTCTTCCAGGGGAACAGGGGAAACCTTGAAATTCTGCAACCCATCCCACAAAAGCTCAGGTGAGTGGGTGTCCTGGAGTTCACGGGTATGGGGAATAAAGTCAGTTGAGGACATGGGGCAGAAGAGACTTTAAAGGGAAAAAGAAAACTCACCTGAGTCCCCACAAGGAACCCTCTCCACATGCCCTTCCAGAACCCTGAATCCCACCTGGGGCGCACCCTACCCCCGGACCCCCACCCCAGTGCACGCTGCTCACTCACCAGCAGGGATCTCCACAGGGCAACTCTCTCTCTCTCTCTCTCAGTGCCCCTTCTTTGCCCCAAGTCTGCAACCCACTGCAAGTCTGGGACTGCCCACAGAGACATAGCTCCACCCCCAAGCGGTGAATGGTTGGTGAGGGTGGTGCCTGAGCCCCTTGGATGCTGGGCAACCCGCCCTCAAGCCCCTGGAACCCTGAAAGTGCAGGGGGCCCAAGAAGCGCCTGCTCGACCCAACACCCAGCACAGGCATGGGTGGGGTCGTGGGCCGAGGTCCCCCCACACACCTGGCCCCTTCCAGGGACCCCTCTAGCTGCAGACCACCCTCAGAGTCCTGCCCCTGCCCTTTCTGCACCAGCCCTCCCTGCTGGGGTGTGCCTGGTTTTGGGCAAGTCTCTCAGACCCTCCAAGGCTTGGGCTTTAGGAAATGCAATGTTTTTATGCATTTTCAGTATGTACATGTCAGTATGACTTTAATCTTATGGGAGCCAAAGAGGTTCTTTATTTTTTCTTATCTTTATGTTGGCATTTTTGGTTATTGTTTTCTTCTCGAAGCAGATGTACAACATGTGCTTGGGGCAGAAATAGGGCCCATGCTTTCAGGTTTTGCCCAGTCATTTTGAGCCGGGTAAAATGTTAAAGGATAGCTTCCCTGGGAGCCCAGGATCAGGGCCCACAGATGATATAAGATAAAAATTACTTTCATCATTATAATTACTCCTAAATGGAGGAATTTGAGACAAAAGCACCTTCACAAGAGTACCAAGAAATCAAAATGATGCCCACAGAAGGCTACCTGCTCCATGGTCAGCACAGGTAACAGAAGTGTTCACAGTCTCTGGACTCCTGCCCTTCTCTTGCCCAAATCTCTAAAGTACACAGACCACTTAAAATCGGAATTGTAGAACTGCTAGACACCTTAGAGATGTCTGGCACCATTCCCTTGGACTGCAGAAGAAAACACAGTAGCTCGTTGTCACAAACTAATTTCAACATGAAGTGCCCCCTGGATGCACTAAGTTCTTTCTCTGCAAATGTTGACTAATGTAAGTCACAGTCATACCATTTAAAAACTACGATGGCTGGGAAGTCATCGTAGGTAAGGGAATATTTTAGCCATGTTTATAAGCATTGGCTCACTTTGTAGAAGAGGCTGAGCTGAGTGTTTTTAAATACTATTTCAGGTACAAGAGAGGAGTTAAGATGGCGGAGGAGTAGGAGACCCCTTTTTCAGCAGGTCCCCTGAGTTGAGCTGGATAGGTACCAGACCAGCCTAAACAACCACGGAATCAGCCTGAGAGGCAGGAAGATACATCTGGACCTCTACAAATGAACATCTCCAGCGCTGAGTATTGAGGTATGAAGCGGGGAGCCTTGAAACCGGGCACAGATATCAGAAGATAAACGGAAGGGGGGGAGCCGCCATGTTCTGGCACCCGGAAGCAGCAACCACCTGCACCAGGGAGCGGGCGGACTCATGGATGGCACACGGGAGAGAGTGGACTGAGACCGGTGAGCCCAGAGCGTGCGCCACCAGGCTTCTCCTGGAACACCGGAATCCCGGTGTGCTCACCAGGCATAGACTGAGACCAGGAGACCCGGGAGCCCACGGGGCGGCTGGCGGCTGGCAGGCCACCTGCACAGGGGATCTGGCGGACTTGCGGTAGGCACCTGCGAAACAGCAGACTGAGACCCTGAACCAGGTGCCAGAGCCACCAGGCTTCTCATGGAACTCTGGAATCCCGGTGTGCTCAGGGGATCCAGGCTGAGACCAGGAGCTTCCAGAGAGAGATCAGGTCTTCTGGTGGCTGGCAGCATTAGAAACACAAAGGACAGAGATGCACTAGCCCCGGAATTGAGGCCAGGGACACCAGGTGTGGGGTGCACATCCCAGGATGCTACAGGGTTGAGCAGCACCAACAGTAATGGAGTTAAAGTGGCCAGAACAAGGGTGGAGAACAGGCCGCATTCCCTCTGTTCTGTGACAATTCAGCCTCTGCTGCTCTGACTCTCAGAAAAGGCACAGCAGATCACCAGAGAAAGCCGCCAGGGAACAAAAGCCTGGAAATACTGGCCCAGAGCATGCCCACCCCCATTCACCCTTGCAGGGGACACGGAAACTCTACCCAAACAGGGTTGCCTGAGTATGGGCATGGGAAAATACAAACCCTTAACAATAGAGAACAAATGGATGGTTACCAGAGAGGAGGTGGATAGAGGGATGAGTGAAATAGATGAAGCGGATTAAGAGGACACTTTTCTTGATGACCACTGAGTAATATATAGAATTACTGAATCACTCTATTGTACACCTGAAACGAATGTAACACTGTATGTTAGCTCTACTGGAATTAAAATAAATTTTTAAAAAAGATTTTTCTTTCAGGAACTTCTTTAAAAAAGCTTTTCCTGTGCACTGTGCATAAGCCCTACTTGGGAGGATTCACTCTACAATAATTATTCACTCTATGCCTTGAATTCAGATTTCACTGAGTTCTTACTGTGGATCCCAGGCCACGGGAGCCATGGTCCTTTTCTGTCCAGGCTCAGCACCTATGCATTCAAGATTGGAAGTAGAGACACATGTCACTTCACAGTCCAGAAAGCTATTATTGTTTCTGTTTCAGTGTGAGAGAGTCACAGACTTTTGGACAGGTTTCAGAGCAGGTATATTATGGATCCTGGATCTCTACTTCAATGTTCATTGCCTGGATCCATTTGGCTAATAGGTTGCCTGTGGATGGGCTTGCTTCCAAGCACATACATGGAAGATGCAACGGTGGGTGGGCTTGGTGCGGGACAGGAAGAAGATCAAAAACAGACAAGGGTCCAACCCCTCCCCTGATCCAGGAACTGCTACAGGAGAGGGTACGGGAGGTAGAATCCATGCGAAACTCCAAGGTCACCAGCTGAACACAGAAGGCATAAGTCAAGGGATCTGGAGATGCAGGGGTTGAAGGCTGCTCTGAGCTACCTCTGGGAGGAAGGGAGGGAAGGAATGAGAAGGAGACACTGCCTGCCCCTGGCCCATGCCGGCTGCCCACCGCTCCAACACACATCAGTCTACACAACTGACACAGCCTGGGTTCAGGATGGGCTGGCTCGGGTCCCTCAATCCTCAGTGGGACAGCTGGTCTCAGGGCTCAGGGACATGCTGAGGGAGATGAGAGGGAAAGCTGTCCCACCCAGGTCATCCCCTCCATGAGCAGACAGCCCTTCAGAACTGCTAAAAAGAAACCCCACTAATGGGGCTGAAAGACATGCCATGGATGAACTAAGGCATAGAGATATGTAAAATAATATTCATTTTTAAGTTCAGAGCTGTCCGCTCAGAAAGTGGGGAGAGATTCCCTGAAGAAGACTGAGGGGAGGGCAGGCCATGCTGAAAAGGGAGACATGGCTCTCCTAATTGGGGACCTGCAGCCCCCTTCCAGGGCAGGGCATCATCCTCGCATCACCCGAGATCCATGGAAGTGTTCCATCAGGGCCAGATATTTGTCTCGAGAAGGCTACCCTGGCATCAGACAGCACAGGGCACCAGGGACGAGGGCCAGATGGAGGACGGACAATACCCTGGAGGCCATGGGGCAAGAGCAGAGTCACATGACCTTGAAGATGATGATGAAAAGCAGGAGGTGGCAGCATGGAGCTGGCACGAAGTACCATGGGAGCAGTGCCCAAAGCTACACTGACTGGGTGCCTCCTTGCCAGGTGTGGCTCACTTCAGTGGGCTCCAGACTAGACCTGACCACAAGTCTAGGAAGTGTGCACCACCCCCGGCCTCCTCTCCCCTTGCGGCTGCTAGGAATCACAGTCACAGACGCTGGGCAGCTTTCGTGGAAACCAAGCAGTGGCTCCCACGCACGCTGCACCTCTGGTGGTGGGCCAGTGCGACCCTCATGCCTGGCCAGACACTGATGTCTACCTGTCTCCACAAAAATCCACAGACAGGAGGGTGTCCCTGAATTCCACAGCACCTGATGAGACAGATCCACAGAACCCAACACCCAGTGGGTCACTCGGGACCTCACCTATGGTCTTGGAGCTCACCATATCTTATTTCTGTCACTTCCCACAGAAAGCCTGTTTCTGATCACCCACAATACCATACATCCTGGTTGGTGACCTGGGGTCATGCCATGAACCCACATGGCACCTTTCTTTAAGAGAAGGCTATGCCTACACCTCCTAGAAAATATTTCTAATGAAGTACAAGTCCATCAGGACTACGGTGTGAACAGTAGCACACAGCCTGCATGGTAGTAGTCAGTAATTCTAACAAGGGTTAACCCCACCCCCGTCTCACAAAACCTTCCTCCGCCCCACGGAACTCATGCTCTGCCCTCAGAAAACCCTTCAGGAAACAAACCTTTATCTGAATGCTCTCTTCACCTTCTGCTTCAAATCTTGTCCAACCACAATGATATGAAACTAGAAATCAGTCTCAAGAAAAAAATGGGACAGTCAAAAATAGGTGGAGATTTTTGGGGCCTGGGTGGATCAGTTGTTAAGGATCTGCCTTCAGCTCAGGTCCTGATCCCAGGATCCTGGGATTTAGCCTGGAATCAGGCTCCTTGCTCAGCGGGAAGCCCGCTTCTCCCTCTCCCACCCCCCTGCTTCCATTCCCTCTTTCACTGTCTCACTCTCTGTCAGATACCTAAATAATCTTAAAAAAATATGTGGAGATTTAACAACAAGCTACTGAACAACCAACAGTCAAAGAAGAAATCAAAAAAGATTTTAGAAGTACCTTGACACTGATGAAAAAGACAACTTACAAAAACATAAGGGATGCAGCAAAAGTAGCTTTATGGGGGACATTCATAGAAACTCAAGTCTTCATCAATCCATGAGAATGGTCTCCAATAAACAACTTGATTTATGTGGTAAAGAAGTAGAAAATAAAACAACAAACAAAGCCCCAAATTAGTAGAAATAAGGAAATAACAAAAAGGAATGCATAAATAAATCCAACGGAGACTAAAAAGACAAAAAAAAAACAATGAAAATGAAAGCTGCCTTTTTTGGAAAGGTAAACAAAACTGACAAACTTAGCTAGACTCACCAAGAAAGACAGAGGACTCGAATACAATCAGGAAAGAAAGATAATGGATTCCTGTCTCATATCAAAATCAAAAGAACTCTTCAAACTTGGACACAACAACTTCTTGCAAGCCACGTCTCTAAAGGCAAAGGAAATAAAAGCAAAAAAGGAACTATTGGCACTTCACCAAGATAAAAAGCTTCTGCTTGGCAAAGCAAATGATCAACAAAACAAAAAGTCAACCTATGGAATCGAAGAAGATATCTGCAAATGATATTACAGATAAAGGGCTAGTATCCAAGATCTATAAAGAACTCCTCAAACTCGACACCCAAAAAATGGGCAGAAGACACAAAGGGATACTTCTCCAAAGAAGACATACAAATGGCCAACAGACACATGAAAAAATGCTCCACATCACTTGCCATCAGGCAAATACAAATCAAAACGACAATGAGATACCACCTTATACCAGTTAGAATGGTTAAAATTAACAACACAGGGGGCACCTGGGTAGTACAGAGGTTAAGCGTCTGTCTTCGGCTAAGGGCGTGATCCTGGCATTACGGGATCGAGCCCCACATCAGGCTCCTCCGCTATGAGCCTGCTTCTTCCTCTCCCACTCCCCCTGCTTGTGTTCCCTCTCTCGCTGGCCATCTCTATCTCTGTGGAATAAATAAATAAAATCTTGAAAAACAAATTAACAAGACAGGAAATTACAAAAAGTCAGAGAGGATATGGAGAAAGGGGAGCCCTCTTACACTACTCGTGAGAATTGAAGCTGGTATAGGCACTTTTGAACAATATGGGGGTTCCTCAAGACATTAAACACAGAGCTATCCTATGACCCACCAATTGCACTACTGGGTATTTACCCTATAGACACAGAGTAATGAAAAGAAGGGACACCTGTATCCCAACGTTCATAGCAACAATGTCCATAATAGCCAAACTGTGGAAGGAGCCAAGATGTCCTTCAGCAAATGAATGGACGAAGAAGATGTGGTTCATCTATACAATGGAATATTACTCAGTCATCAGAAAGGATGAATACCCACCATTTGCACCAAGGTGGATGGACCAGGAGGGGATTATGCTAAGTGAAATTAAGTCAAGCAGAGAAAGACAATTATCATAAAGTTTGACTCCGATGTGGAATGGAAGGAATAGCATGTAACATTAGAAGAAGGAAGGGAAAAGTGAAGGGGGGGGAATGAGAGGGGGAGATGAACCATGAGAGACTATTGACACTGGGAAACAAACTGAAGGTTGCAGAAAGGGAGGGTAGGGGAATGGGTAATCCTGGTGATGGGTATTAAGGAGGGCACGTGTCATAATGAGCACTAGGGGTTATATGCAAGCAATGAATCATGGAACACTTCATCAAAAACAAATGAAGTACTGTAGGGTGACTAACATCATTTTAAAAAAGGAGAAAGATATGAAATCCATACAGGAAAACTGTCACTATTTGCAAATGACATGAAATCCCGAAAGATTCCACAAAAAAAAAAAACTGTTAATTTAAACAAATTCAAGAAAGCTGCAGGATATAAAGTCAATATACAGAGACCTGTTGTCTTTACTTTTTTTCAGATTTTATTTATTTATTTGAGAGGAAGAGAAAAAGCACATGCAGGGGTAGTGTCAGAAAGAGGGAGAAGCAGACCCTCGATAAGCGGGGAGCCCTACACGGGGCTCAATCCCAGAACTCTGGGATCATGACCTGAGCTGAAGGCAGACACGTCACCTATGGGGCCACCCAGATGACCCAACTTCTTGCATTTCTGTATACTGATGACACACTTTGGCAAAGAGAAATTAAAAAACAATGCCATTTACAATTGCATCAAAAAAAATCTAGGAATAAAAGTAACCAAAAATGCGAAAGACATAGTACACTCAACACATGGCAGAAAAGAAATGAAAAACATGTGTGTCGAGGGGGGCAGAATGTGTGGTTCAAAGATTTGGAAGGCAACACAAACAAATGGAAGCATACGCCATGCTCCTTAACTGGAAGAGTTAATTATGTGAACATGTCCATCGTACCCAAAGCAATCGACAGATGTGATGAAATCCCTATCTGAATTCCAGTGGCATTATTCAAGGAAATAGATAACAGTCCTCAAACTTGTATGGAATCACAAAAGGCCCCAAAAACGCAAAGCAACCTGAAGAAAGAAAGGTGCAGTCAACACACTCCTGGATTTCAAGCTAGATTACAAAGATGTTGTCATCAAAACAGGATGGTACTGGCATAAACACAGACCCAAGGTCAGTGGAACAGAACAGAAAGCTCACAAACTTACCCACACGTAGATGATCCTAACTTATGACACAGCAGCAGAAGATATGCCATGAGGGAAGGACTGTGTCTACAGTGAGCGGTAACAGCCAAACTGGACACTAAAGGCAGAAGAATATAACTGGGTCAATTTCTTACACCACCAAAATTTTTAATGGATGAATGATTTGAAAATAAGACCTGAATCCATAAACCTCCAAGAAGACACAGGTACTAAGTCTCTCGACATAGGTTTTGGCAAAGAGTCTTCAGATCCGACACCAAACGCAAAGAAACAAAAGCAAAAATAAACAAGTGGAACAACTTCAAACTGAAATCTTCCACTTGGCAAAAGAAACCAGCAAAAACTTAAAAGGCCACTGACCCAATAAGAAAAAATATCTGCGAATCATATGTGTGAGAAGAGGCTAATATCCAAAATACACACAACACCCGTACAAATCAAAACAAAAAAAAAATCTGTATTAAAAAATGGGAGAATATGTGAATAGATACTTTCCAAAGATGGCACACAGGTGCCAACAGACAGAGAAAGTTATTCGACATCACTTAATATCGACAGGGAAACATCATCAAACCCACAATCGGCTATCCCCTCACAATTGTTGGAACAGCAATTTTCCCAGAGACAGACACCAGGTGGGGTCAAGGGTGTGCAGACAAGGAGACACTGTGCACTGTTGGTGGGAATGGAAATTGGTGCAGCCATTGTGACAAACGGTATGGAGGTTCCTGAAAAAATAAATACAACTACCACATGACCCAGTAATGGCTCTACAGAGTATTGATTTGGAGAACACAAAAATACTGCCTCAAAAAGACAGATGCACTCCCACATTCAGTGCAGCATTATTCACAAGAACCAGACATGGAAACACAGACCTTGGGGTCCTTATGCCAAGTAACTCAGACACAGAAAGACCAATACCAGATGCTCTCATGTACATTCCACGAGGAATAAACAAATACTGAACGCATAGATACTGAGAGCAGATTGGTAGGTGCCAGATTCGGAGATGGGGTGCTAGAAACGGGTGAAGGTGGTCAAAGTCTCAATGTTTGAGTGAGAAAATCCGACAGTCATGAAATGTTCAGTCCAGCATGGAGACTAAAACTAACCCTGCAGCATGGGGTATAGGTTTCCCTGCTCTTTGAAAGTACAGGGCTTCTGAGAAACCTTGCACAGCAGAAATGGTGTCAAGAAGGAATGACCATTAATTTACACGGAACAATTAGACAGTGTGCTCAGACTCCAAAATTCCTCTCTTTGGCTTTTCTTAGGCCTCAGGACACAAGTTTCTAACGGAGGCCCAGCATAAATGAAGATAAAGCAGAAGCAGAGGCTCACAGACACCATTCAAAATGCTGGTGGCTGGATGCGGAGAGCGGATCCCAGCGGAAGGACCTGGTTGGGGTGCACGCCGCCTCTGTCGTGCTTCTCCCCAAAACAGATGCTGAACGCTATTCTCACTGTTCACCTTTTTTCATAAGAGGGAAATCCTCTTCAGGTCTCTTCCTCTTACTGAAGATGGGTAATAACATAGTTCTTTCAAGAAAGCCCAGTGTCTTACTGTGAACGTTTAAAAAGTGGGGGATACTTGTACTTGAGCATTGCTGAGGGAGGAGATGTGAAAGGTACTCCCAGACACAAACCTCAGCAGATCCACCGGGAAAGGCACTTTCCTCAGCATGCGGAACACGGACTATCTCCTACCCCCTGAGAAAACCTCTCCTTCCCCTCGATCAGGAAAACCCACAACAGATGGGATTTACCCCAATTCCTCCGTTCTCCAGCTCCTAATAGCTAACCCATCAGCAAATCCTGCGAGCTCCATCTTCAAAATGGACCCAGAATATGTCTAACCACTCCATCCAAGGCCACCTGTCTGGTCCACAGTGCCTGAGATCCTGGAAAAGATTCGTCATTGACCTCCCTTGCCATCTTCAACCCTCTGTCATCTGTTCTCAACACTGTAGCCACGATGGCCCAGTGAAACAGGGTCTCATGGGGTTATAGCCCTGGAATGGCTTTCTGACACCTCTCTGAGGTCATGTCCTAAGCTGTCTCCTGTGGCTACAGGTCCTTCTTGCTGCTCCTGGACATACCTGAAATTCTCCTGCCCCAGAGCCTTTGCACATGCTTTCCCTTCTGTTAAGAATGCTCTTGATGTGTTCTCACTCAACTTCGGAGAAGTCTGAATTGGAGTGACAGGAACAGAAGATGAGGCTGTGTGTTGGGTGAGGATGGCGGCCCAGAAGAAGGTTCTCTGCCAGCTCTCAGCCAGTGCCTCACTTGTCCTCAGCCAGGAACTTGCACACAGCCCTCACCTGTCACAACTCTCACCCAGGAGACCCACAGCCACCCCTGGAGCCCACCCTGAACACACCCTGCTGCAGAATGCATTCAGCTCTCCTCTAGGACCCCTGTCAGCTTTACCCAGACCTGGAACTCCCCCCTGTCTCCTGCAAAGCTCCCGGATTCCCCCTCTGCTTCCAAAATCACACTGACATAAAGCTTTCATGAGAAAGCTATAATGCTAACAAATGAAAGGTTCACACCGGCTTTCCCCTTCTGTTACCTCTCTCTCCACCTTCTTTCCTACCTGTGCAAACTGTAAAATATCATTGGAACATGAACATGCTCTGAGACCTGAATCTTTCATTGCAGCTTTCTGAGGACTCCTTATGTGATAAGTAACTAGTGTATCCTACAACAGGGTGTTTCACATCTCTCATCTATAGAATAGTACAGCCCAAATCACTACAATTTTACCTCACTCTTCATGAAGCAGAACACTTTTTCCTTTCTTCTTTTACTTAAATTCCAGTTAGTTCACATGCCATGGAATATTCGCTTCAGGGGTAGGATTTAGTGATTCCTCACCTGCATACAGTACCCGGTGCTCATCACAAGTGCCCTCCTTAATACCCCTCACCCATTTAACTCTTCCCCCCATGCCCCTGTCCTGCAGCAACACTCAGTTTGTTCTCCAAGTTTGAGTCTATTTCCTTGTTTGCCTCTCTCATCACCCCTCCACTCTGTTCATCTGTTTTCTTTCTGAAATTCCACAAGCATGAGAGCATAGGATATTTCTCTTTCCTCAAATATTTTGCTAAGCTTAATACACTCTAGGTCCATCCACATCCTTGCAAAGGGTAAGATTTCATTCTTTTTGAAGCTGGGTCATATTCCATTATATATATGTATCCCACTTCTGCTTTATCCATTCATCAGTGCATAGACTTTGGGATTCTCTCCATAGTTTGGCTACTGTGGACATTGCTGCTATAAACATCATGGTGCATGTACCCCCTTTGAATCTGCATTTTTGTATCCTTTGGGTAAATACCTAGGAGAGCAATTGCTGGATCATGGGGTTGTTCAATGTTTAACTTTTTGAGGAACCCCCACACTGTTTCCTAGACTGGCTGCACCACTTTGCATTGCCACCAACAGGATGGGAGTGTTCCCCTTTAAGCAGAACATTATCTGCTGGCAATTTCATAAGATGAAGCAAAACCTCTGTGAGATGCACCCAGGGTCAGGCAAGCAGTTGCAGACTTCACCCCAAGGCTCCTGACGCCAAGCCCCTTGAAGCCACCAGCATGCCACTATCCAAAAGAATTCCCAGACTCTCCTTCTGACTCCACCACCAAAGAAACTACAGAGAGAATATGGCACCTCAAAATATCGAGATAATACATTTAGTAAAACTAGAAAGTCAAGCTCAACTTTTAAACAGGAACAGGCCGGTTTGGATAATTTTGAATTTTCCCTCCACCCTAATTTTAACTCTTCTGATGAATAAACTAATCAATGATGAAACATCACCTTTGTCAAATGACATCATCCAAGTCTGTATCAGATGAAAAAAAGCCACCTAACTCTAGATGCTTGCCACTCAACCATATCTTAGGCCCAATTGAATAAACACTGTTAGATGAAGGAACAAATTAGATGTTACAAACAGGCACAGAGTGAATCTCACCTCCCCTTTCTAATAAAAGATGGTTCCTAGGAAACAGATGGTCAAAATACATTTGTAAGCAATAAATGGACAGATAAATTGTGATCCCCTGCAAAGTTCTACCTGCAGGGAAACTAAGTAATTCTTGTACCAAACCCAGAATGCTGACAGCTACTTCAATTTTACTTTGTGGCTCAACTAGAGAAAAGAGAAAAGCCCAGGAGGTTTTGGGATAATGAGAGGTTTTACCTCCAGCCCTGACATAGATAGGACATTTTGCCAAACATACCTGTGCTTTCTCTGAACACTGGCGTCCTGTGACAAGCTGCCTCGCTGACTCCAATGCTGACGTTCAAAACCTTGGGGGTCTTGGAGCCAGACCAGAGAAGTGTTGTCAGCTGGGGACAAGAAGTCACCTCTGACCTAAAGCCTGCACACCTGCTTCGGTTTCTGGGCGAAGGGGCAACACATACTTGTTGTTTAGCAGTAATTATCTTCATTCTCAATAGACCAATGACCTTGCCTTTTCTGGAAGGCAGACTTACTCTTCTAAAGAAACCCTAAATTCGTCTATTCCCAATAAAACTAGAGTGGAACATTTATTTCTCACTTAAATAGAAAACACTGTTATTATCGACATTGCGTGAATGAACTTTTAAAAACATTTTAGAGAGAAAGGAAGAGACCTTTATTCAAACCCAAGTCAGGACAGCTTCCTGGGAGACACAATCTTCACCAAGAAGGGAGTGCTCCGGGGAAGGAACATTTGGGGCAGGCTTATATATTTTTTTCTGTTTTCTTTTAAGTACAGAGTTACACACCACAATGAGGATATTCTTAGATTCTAGAAAGTGACAGACTCTTTCTTATGTTTTCAGTATGTACATGTCAGTATGACTTTAATCTTATGGGAGCCAAAGAGGTTCTTTATTTTTTCTTATCTTTATGTTGGCATTTTTGGTTATTGTTTTCTTCTCGAAGCAGATGTACAACATGTGCTTGGGATAGTAATAGGGCCCATGCTTTGAGGTTTTGCCCAATCAATTTGAGCCGGGTAAAATGTTAAAGGATAGCTTCCCTGGGAGCCCAGGATCAGGGTCCACAGATGATATAAGATAAAAATTACTTTCATCATTATAATTACTCCTAAATGGAGGAATTTGAGACAAATGCACCTTTCACAACAGTACCAAGAATTCAAAATGAATCCCACAGAAGGCTACCTGCTTCATGGTCAGCACAGGTAACAGAAGTGTTCACAGTCTCTGGACTCCTGCCCTTCTCCTGCCCAAATCTATGAAGCACACAGACCACTTAAAATCAGAATTGTAGAACTGCTAGACACCTTAGAGATGTCTGGCACCATTCCCTTGGACTGCAGAATAAAACACAATAGCTCGTTGTCAGAAACTAATTTCAACATGAAGTGCCCCCTGGATGCACTAAGTTCTTTCTCTGCAAATGTTGACTAATGTAAGTGACAGTCATACCATATAAACACTACGATGGCTGGGAAGTCATCGTAGGTAAGGGAATATTTTAGCCATATTTATAAGCATTGGCTCACTTTGTAGAAGAGGCTGAGCTGAGTGTTTTTAAATACTATTTCAGACCTGTTTTACAGCACCCTCTGAACATACCAGAGCCTGAATGGACTAAAAAAGATAGTTGGTTTCAGTAACTTTAATACCAGAAAAATATTATACTGTCTCTATTCCTAAGGATCTTTGAGTATCTTACCCAGAGGTCCTCCACTGAGATAATGATCTTAATGATCACCATGGGCAGATGTGAAAAGGCCCGCTGAATTCGTTCCAGTTGTCCACATGACAAGAAAATCCTGATACTTGATAGGTTTCCAGATTGAGAAGACCAGAGATAAGAGGGAAATAGTACCCTGTATGGAACAACAAGCGATTTGGAGTCAGTTTGGGGATCCCACTTAGGTTTCTGACACTAAAATCCTCTGTGACTCATATCATCCGAGTCCCTTTCTAACCGTCTGAAAATGTGCCTAAAAATATCTACACCCTAGTTGGGAAGTTTAAGAGGCAGAATGCTACAAAGAGCCAGTATGATGTCTCTCAAGAACAAGATCTCAGGAAGCCATAATTGCTATTGGGTCTATTGCTTTTCCAGAATAAAGTACACATGTTGAATCCATATTTCGAATAGATGACTCACCAGATGATTTTCAAACCTGAAGGAATGCCAAGAAGTCACTCTTGTGTCATAGTTCACTCAGAAATCATGTTGTTGGACTGGTGAGGATGATACGATAGCAACGTCATCACTAAGAGTGGGGAGCTTCTAATTTCCATACGGCCATGTTGACCCCCTTAGCTCAAAGCCACCAGAGAGGGCAGCTGGGTAGTGGGCACCGTCATCATTATGAGTGGGCAGCTTCCCATTTCCATATGGCCATGTTGACCCCCTTAGCTCAGGACCACCAGAAAGGACAGCTGAGGGGGACCACAGGCCAAGCCTGCCAGGTGTGGCTGGGGCAGGCAGAACTCTGACTTAAGGCTCATCTCCTGTCTAGGTTATTATAATGCTCTTCACAAAGAAAGTGCCATTGTGTGTGAGCCCTCATGTAGAAAAGGTTCAGAATTTCCATTGAGATTCCCTCTTTGACCTTTAGGATATGTAGCAAAGTTCCATTTAATTTTAAACATTGAAGGACTTCTTGATTTTCTTTTCGCTATGACTGTGGCTCAATTCCGCAGTGGTCTAAGAATAGAATCTAGTTAATTTCAGGGTTTAACATTTGTAGACTTGATTCTTGGCCCCACCTATCATCTATTTGGGTAAAGAGTCTATGACCACTTGAAAATAATGTATTCTGCACTTATTATGGAATGTTCCCTATATGTCAATTAGGTCACATTTGTTACCAATGTTTTGTCTGCTTTTTCTTTCAGATATTGAGAAAGGTATATTAAAATCTTCAAACAATGATGCTCTATTTATTGTGACATCAGAGAATCTACCAGTTTTTTAAGGCAAGAGAAACAAAAAGGATAAGAATTGAGGGGATAATTGTGACTATTCACAGATAATACGATTGTGTACATAGAAAATCAAAAACAGTGTTTAAATATCATATTAGAATTAAAAATGCAATTTAAAATAATAATAATAATAATAATAATAATAATAATAATAATAATAATAATAAAAGAGGTTTCCTGGGAAACAGATGGTCAAAATACATTTGTAAGCAATAAATGGGCAGAGAAATTGGATTGTAGCTTCCCATTGGACAGTTTCTGAAGAAAACGTAGAACCTGTCAATCTTGGGGTATGACATAGGGTGCACTAACCATTTAAAAGAATTCAGTGGGACTTCATAAAAATGTGACATTTGTAAGCAATAAATGGACAGAGAAAATGGATTGTAGCTTCCCATTGGACAGTTTCTGAAAGAAAACGTAGAACCTGTCAATCTTGGGGTAGGACATAGGGTGCACTAACCATTTAAAAGAATTCAGTGGAACTTCATAAAAATGTGACATTTCTCCTTATCTTATGACCATAAGAAAATGAAAAAGTGAACCGCAGGCTGGGAAGTAAAGATTTGCAATACACACACTGACAAAGACTTGTCAATAAAGAATTCCTGCTCATCAACCATAGAGTCTATTTATAAACGAATACTTCACAAAAGATTGACTGATGGCCAATAAGAACAGGAAAGGGTGCTCTACAGTATTATTTTCAGGAACAGCAAAGCCTTTCCTAAAATGAAAACATACAAACAAACCAGTATTCCCTAGATGGATGACGTCCTTATTTCTGAGGACAGCTTGAAGAACAGACTAGCATCAAAGTAAAGTGATGGAATTCCTGACACTCAGAGGATGGACAATTAACCTCAAACTACAGTACAATTTCTAGGCATCATTTGTTCCTCTGAAGGCAGACAACTAGCACACCCCTTCCTCCACCACACAGGTTGCTTCCCAACCCCTACCATAAAAGAAGAAGATGAGAAACAGATAGGACTAGTAGGAAATAGCAAAAATCACATGTGGGGATTATCCTGAAACACACTGATCACATAACTAGTGTAAGGAAGTGTAGGGAACTGACAAGGACAGAGACTCAAGAGGTACTTCTTTGGGAAATGCTGTCTGAAATCGTCACACCTTGGTACCAGCTAATGAGGGCTCTGACCATACCCTAGGGTTTGCTCACAAGGTTCTGCAACACCATCGCTGAGGACTGAAACTCTTCAAGACCTCAAAGCTTGCCTGATTGACTATTGGACTAAGAGATTCCCATGTTCTGAAAACAGATACCAACTCATTGAAAGGTTCACCTGGGCTCTCTCGGAAGCCCTACAAGGAGCTGAACCATTCACTGAAAATCAATTACACACACACACACACACACACACACACACACACACACACACACCTGTCATTTCAGCAATTACTTAAACATTCAAGGTTCTTCCTACCTTTTCTTTTTCACATTGATATTTATACTCACATGAAATGTCATCATTTCTAATGAACACTGATGTCAAAATAGAGATCCATTGACACAATATTTACAAAATGGAACTTCCCTGCTGTCATTTTCAATATAGCGCGTTTAAAGTTCATACATATTTTAGGTTTTTGGTAACTTATACAGGAGAAGATCAGCATTGAAAAACTCTGAATACTTGACAATGAGTTTTAAGCCTAGAGAACAAAAATTGTCCAATTTCATAGATAATAAGGAACCAAAGGGAAAGCATGGAAGCTGTAGTCGAATAATTTTACACATATGCATCCTCTCTTATTCTACTACTGAGGGGCGTGTTTTATTACCACTATGCATGCATCAATTGTCTTCCACGTGCACCTTCACAGGTATAATGAATTACTACAGTAGAATGAAATGTCTGGGAACTACTTGGCGGCATCTATAATGAACAATGAAATTTCTATCTTATATTTGGTGAACTTCCACTGTCTGTCCCTTTAGATGATGGACCCTAAACAGAAGGGGGAATGAACCACGAGAGACTATGGACTCTGGGAAACAAACTGAGGGCTTCAGAGGGGAGAGGGGTGGGGGATTGGGATGGGCCAGTGATGGGTATTAAGGAAGGTACATATTGCATGGAGCACTGGGTGTTATATGCAAATAATGAATCATGGAACACTACATCAAAAACTAAGGAAATACTGTATAGTGACTAACATATCATAATAACAAATTATTAGTAGAAAAAAATTAAAGGTAAAAAAAACCAATACAGCTTTTCTGTTTCAAGAACAATCACAATTGAGAAAAAACTAACTTAAATCCCTAAAGCAAAACACAGACCAAGTTCCATTTCACTCCCCTTTATTCACATTCTCTGTGGGTTCTAAGCTATTTCCCTACCTCCTTTCCTGCTCAGCAGGGAGCCCGGGCTCAATCCCAGAACCCTGGGATCATAACCTGAGCCAAAGGCACATGCTTAACTGGCTGAGCCAGCCAGGAGCCCCAGCTCCGTGTTTTTCTTAAGCAAAAGGACACTTTCTCACAATGCCTTCACATGACTTCACATGGTACCAGAGACCTGCATTTGCTTCTAGGAGGTTGCAGATGAAGGCAATTGCAAACTCTCACAGTGGTTTATCAAATACAATGACCTGCCTGGTGACAGTGAAACCCTTATGAGCCCACGAGAGGGTGCTGTGACACTCAGCTGTGGCTGGGCTGGCACAGAGAACCAAATCCATTTCCCTGCCTGATGTCTGTGAGGAACAGATGCCCCCACTGTGAATGAGACCCTGTCACTGAGCTGTCCAGAGATGACCATCCTCACGGAGGATGAGGATAAAGGACAATGCCTGAGTAGACCTCATCTGTCTCTTATCTTTTTATATTTTTGACAGTGGACAAATCACTGCCTAGGAGTCCCCAACTACCTTAGTCTCATCTGTGAATGACCAAGAGGTTTTACAAAACACTTAAGATTTTCACCTCACAAATGGCCACAACCACTTACCATAGGGATTCAACATTAAGCAAAGATACTGTTCGTTGGAAGAGAGTTCCTGCCCACTGTTGTTTCTCACTTATATGCTCATCTTCCTTACCTCATGGTAACATAACCACCTTGATTCCTGCTTCCATCTTCAGGAAGGCTGAGGTGACTTGAAGGGCATTACCCTGACATCGTTCTTTCTTAGCAATAAGATGTGGACATTTCCCTAGTCCTACACACCCAAAGTTGAATTGGAATCAGGATTGAGGAGGCTGATGAGAGTTGAAGGTGTTTTCCTGTACAGGGTGGTTTATTACCAATAAGGATGGGTCAGAGTCCTCGAAATTCCAGAACCTTTTCATTAATGCTTCCTACTCCTGAAAGATGATGTACTTTGGTCTTTCCCTGCATAGTGTGGAGACTCAGAGAAAAGTGCTTAGCCCTTTCGTCAGACTTCCAGGACCACCTTGGGGCTGGCTTCCATATTCAGAAAGGATGATGTTAGGGCTAAGAGGGTTCCTGTACACTGTTATTTCTTACAGATAAGTGTATGGCATTTTTGTTACATTGCCAGAACCACTTAGCGCTGGGCTTGCCGTCCTCCTGGGGACAAACCCTAACCCTAGTCAGCCCCCAAGGGGCCCCTCCCAAGGGGCCTGGCACCACAACGCCAGGGATTGGGGACCGCTGAGGCCAGCGCCTAAGTCTCCCTGCCGCCCCACAGCAACCCGGGCTGCTAAGGGCGCCGCCAGTCATTCAGGGCGAGAGAATGGGCAGGGCCCTCCAAGCCCCGGCGACATTCAAAGGCCCCCCGCGCCAAAACGCTTGGGCCCACACTCCCTCTCGCCAGCACCTTCACCTCGGCCTGCCCCTCCGCCTGCTGTAGAGCTGGGGGAACGGGCCTGCTGGACTCCTGGGGGCTAACACTTACCCTAGGTCGGCCCCCGAGAGGCCCCTCCCAAGGAGCCTGGCACCGCAATGCCGGGGATTTGGGAACCCCGAGCCCCAGTGCTGGACTCACTCTGCCACCCCACAAGCACCCAGGGCGCTAGGGGCGTTGCCAGTCATTCAGGAAGTGAGAACGGGCAGGGCCCTCCTATCCCCCTGCAACGTTCGAAGGCCCCCCGCGAAAAAACTCTGGCTCCCACGCTCCTGCTTGCCAGCGCCCTCACCTCGGCCCACCCCCCGCACGGTGCAGAGCTGGTGGATGAGGCCTGCCCTCCTCCTGGAGGCTATCCATAACCCTAGGTTTGCCCCTGAGGGGCCCCTCCATAGGGGCTTGGCACCGCAATGCCTGGGATTGGGGACCCCCGAGTCCCAGTGCCGGACTCATCATGTTGTCCCGCCGCCACCTGGGCCGCTAGGAGCACTGTCGGTCATTCATGGAGGGAGCACAGGCAGATCCCTCCAAGCCCCTGGTGACATTCGAAGGCCCCCCGCGCCAAAACGCTTGGGCCCATGCTCCCGCTCGCCTATGCCCTCACCTCGGTCCGCCCCTCCGCTCACAGCACAGCCAGTGGATTGGGACTGCCATCCTCCTGGGTGTTACCCTAACCTTTGGTGGGCCCCCGAGGGGCCCATCCCAGGTTCCTATTGCCCCAACACGGGGAATTTGGGAATCCCGAGCCCCAGCGCCCGACTCACCCTCCTGCCCTACCGCCACCTGGACCGCTAGGGGCACCGCCGGTCATTCAGGGAGGGAGAAGGGGCAGGGCCCTCCAAGACTCCAGCGACCTTCGAAGGCCCCCCGCACCAAAACGCTAGGGCCCACGCTCCTGCTCGCCAGCGCCCTTACCTCGGCCATCCCCTCAGCTCGCCACACAGATGGCGGATGGGGCCTGTGGGCCTTCTGGGGGCTAACCTGAACCCTAGGTCGACTCCCTAGTGGCCCCTCCCAAGGGGCCTGGCGCCGCAATGAGGAGGATTGGGGACTTCTGAGCCCCAGCGCCGGACTCACCATGCCTCCCACCGCCACCTGGGCCACAAGGGGCACCACCAGTCATTCAGGGCGGGAGAACGGCAGGGCCCTCCGAGCCCCCAGCGACTTTCGAAGGCCCCCTGCCTCAAAGCGCTTGGGAACACGCTCCCATTCACCATCGCCCTTACCTCGGCCTGACCCTCCTCTCGCCGTACAGCCCACGGATCAGGCCTCCCAGCCTCCTGGGGGCTAACCCTAACCCTAGGTAGGCCCCCCAGGGGCCCATCCCAAAGGGCCTGGCGCAGCAACGCCGGGATTTGGGACTACTGAGCCCCAGCGCTGGACTCACCCTGCAGCTCAGCCACCACCCGGGCCGCTAGGGGAGCCGCCGGTCATTCAGTGCGGGAGAACCGGTAGGGCCCTCTGAGCCCCCAGAGACCTTTGAAGGCTCCCCACGACAAAACGCTTCGGCCCACGCTCCCACTCGCCAGCGCCCTCACCTCGGCCCACCCCTTCGCTGCACACCCGGCTGATAGGGACTGCCGACCTCCTGGGGCCTAAGCCTAACCCTAGGTCGGCCCTCCAGGGGCCCATCCCAAGAGGCCTGGCGCCGCAACCCCGGGTATTGGGGACCCCTGAACCCCAGCGCTGGACTCACTGTGTTGCCCCGCCGCCACCCGGGCCGCTAGGAGCACTGTCGGTCATTCAGGGAGGGAGTACGGGCAGATCCCTCCGAGCCCCTGGCGACCTTCGAAGGCCCCCCCACGCCAAAACCCTTGGGCCCATGCTCCCGCTCCCTGTGCCCTTACCTCGGTCCGCCCCTCCGCTCGCTGCACAGCTTGTGGATCGGGACTGCCAGCCTCCTGGGTGTTACCCTAACTTTGGTGGGCCCCCGAGGGGCCCATCCCAGGTTCCTATTGCCACAATACCGGGGATAGGGGACCCCCGAGCCCCAGCGCCGGACTCACCCTCCCGCCCTACCGCTCCCTGGGCCGCTAGGGGCACCGCCAGTCATTCAGGGAGGGAGAACGGGCAGGGCCCTCCAAGCCACCGGCGACTTTTGAAGGCCCCCCACACTAAAACGCTTTGGGCCCACGCTCCCGCTCACCTGTGCCCTTACCTCAGTCCGCCACTCCGCTCGCCGCACAGCTGACGGATCGGGCCTCCCAGACTCCTGGTGGATAACCCTAACCCTAGGTAGGCCCCCTAGGGGCCCATCCCAAGGGGCATGGCGCTGCAACGCCAGGGATTGAGGACTCCCGAGCCCCAGCGCCGGACTCACCCTGCAGCTCCGCCACCACCCAGGCTGCTAGGGGAGCCGCCGGTCATTCAGTGCGGGAGAACGGGTAGGGCCCTCTGAGCCCCCGGAGACCTTTGAAGGCTCCCCACGACAAAACGCTTCGGCCCACGCTCCCACTCGCCAGCGCCCTTACCTCGGCCCTCCCCTCCACTCGCCGCACAGCTGGCGGATCGGGCCTGCGGGCCTTCTGGGGGCTAACCCGAACCCTAGGCCTACCCCCTAGTGGCCCCTCCCAAGGGGCCTGGCACCGCAATGACGAGTATTGGGGACTCCTGAGCCCCAGCGCCAGACTCACCATGCCCCCACCGCCACCTGGGCCACAAGGGGCACCACCGGTCATTCAGGGCGGGAGAACGGCAGGGCCCTCCAAGCCCCCAGCGACTTTCGAAGGCCCCCCGTGCCAAAGCGCTTGGGACCACGCTCCCACTCGCCATCGCCCTTACCTCGGCCTGCCCCTCCGCTCACCGCACAGCCAGCGGATTGGGCCTCCCAGCCTCCTGGGGGCTAACCCTAACCCCATGTAGGCCCCCTAGGGGCCCATCCCAAGGGGCCTGGAGCCGCAACACAAGGGATTGGGGACAACTGAGCCCCAGCGCCAGACTCACTGTGCCGCCCCACTGCCACCCAGGCCCCTAGCTGCACCGCCGGTCATTCAGGGCGTGAGAACAGGCAGGGCCCTCCGAGCCACGGGCGACCTTCGAAGGCACCCCGCATCAAAACGCTTGTGCCCACGCTACCGCTTGTCAGCGCCCTCACCTCAGCCCGCCCCTCCACTCACCGCAAAGCTGGCTGATCTGGCCTGACGGTCTCCTGGGGGCTAACCCTAACCCTAGATTGGCCCACGAGGGGCCCCTCCCAAGGCACCTGCTGCTGCAATGCCGGGGATTGTGGACCCCTGAGCCCCAGCACCGGACTCACCTTGCTTCCCCGCCACCAACCGGGCTGGTAGAGGCGCTGCTGGTCATTCAGGGAGGGAGAACGGGCAAGGCCCCCTTAGCCCCTGGCGACCTTCGAAGGCTACTCGCGCCAAAACGCTTGGGCCCATGTTCCCGCTCGCCAGCACCCTCATCTCGGCCCGCCCCTCCGCTCGCCACACAGCCGGCAGATCGGGCCTGCCGGCCTCCCGGGGGCTAAACCTAACCCTAGGTCCGTCCCCAAGGGGTCCCTCCCAAAGGCCCTGGCGCCGCAAAGCCGGGGATTGGGGAACCCCGAGCCCCAGTGCCACACTCTCCCTGCCGCCCCACTGCCAACCGGGCCACAAGGGATGCCGTCGGTCATTCAGAGCAGGAGAATGGGCAGGGCCCTCCAAGCCCCTGGTGACCTTTGAAGGCGCCTCGTGCCAAAATGCTTGGGCCCACATTCCCCGCTGGCCAGTGCTCTCATCTCAGCCCGCCCCTCCGCTCGTCGCACAGCTGGCAGATCGGGCCTACTGGCCTCCTGGGGGTAACCCTAACCCTAGGTCGACCCCCGAGCGGGCCTTCCCAAGGGGCCTGGCGCAGCAACGCCGGATTTTGGGGACCCCGAGCTCCAGCGCTGGACTCACCCTGCCGACCCGACACCACCGGAGCCGCTAGGGGCGCCACCAGTCATTCAGTGCGGGAGAACAGGCAGGGACCTTCAAGCCCCTGGCGACATTTGAAGGCCGCACTTGCGAAAATGCTTGGGCCCACGCTCCTGCTCCCCAGCACCCACATCTTAGCCCACTCCTCCACTTGCCGCACAGGCTGTAGATCAGGCCTGTCGGCATCCTGGGGGCTAACCCTAACACTTGGTCGGCCCACGAGGGGCCCCGCCCAAGGAGCCTTGCGCCGCAACACCGGGGATTGGGGACACCCGAGCCCCAGCGCCAGACTCTCCCTGCTGCCCCACCGCCAAGTGGGATGGTAGGGGCACCACCGGTCATTCAAGGAGGGAGAAGGGGCAGGGCCCTCTGAGCCCCAGGCAACCTTCGAATACCTCCCTCGCTAAAACGCTTGGGCCCAACTTCCCCATCGCCAGCACCATCACCTTGGCCCTCCCCTCCGCTCACCGCACAACCGGCTGATGAGGCCTGCAGGCCTCCTGTGGGCTAACCCTAACCCTAGGTCGGCCCTCGAGGGGCCCGTCCAATGGGGCCTGGCGCCACAACGCCTGGGATTGCTGACACCCGAGCCCCAGCGCTGGACTAACCGTGCCACCCTGCCGCCACGCGGGCCGCTAGTGGCGCTGCCGGTCATTCAGGGTGGGAGTACGGGCGGGGCCCTCCGAGCCCCCAGCGACTTTCGAAGGACCCCATGCCAAAACGCTTGGGCCAATGCTGCCGCTCGCCAGCGCCCTCACCTCGGCCCGCCCCTCCGCTCTCCAAACAGCGGGCGGATCAGGCCCGCTGGACTCCTAGGGGCTAACCCTAACCATAGGTCGGCCCCCGAGGGGCATATCCCAAGGGGACTGGCTCCGCAACACAGGGCATTGGGGACCCCCGTGCCCCAGTGCCAGACTCACCGTGTCACCCCGCTGCTACCCGGGCCACTAGGGGTGCCGCCGGTCATTCAGGGCGGGAGAACGGGCAGGGCCCTCCGAGCCTCCGGCGACCTTTGAAGGCCCCCCGCGCCAAAACGTTTGGACACACGCTCCCACTTGCTAGCGCCCTCACCTCGGCCCACCCTTCGCTGCACACCCGGATGATAGGGACTGCCGACCTCCTGGGGCCTAAGCCTAACCCTAGGTCGGCCCTCGAGGGGCCCATCCCAAGGGGCCTGGCGCCGCAACCCTGGGTATTGGGGACCCCCGAACCCCAGCGCTGGACTCACTGTGTTGCCCTGCCGCCACCCGGGCCGCTAGGAGCACTGTCGGTCATTCAGGGAGGGAGTACGGGCAGATCCCTCCGAGCCCCTGGCGACCTTCGAAGGCCCCCCCGTGCCAAAACGCTTGGGCCCATGCTCCAGCTCCCTGTGCCCTTATCTCGGTCCGCCCCTCCGCTCGCTGCACAGCTTGTGGATCGGGACTGCCAGCCTCCTGGGTGTTACCCTAACCTTTGGTGGGCCCCCGAGGGGCCCATCCCAGGTTCCTATTGCCACAATACCTGGGATAGGGGACTCCCGAGCCCCAGCGCCAGACTCACCCTCCCGCCCTACCGCCCCCTGGGCCGCTAGGGGCACCGCCAGTCATTCAGGGAGGGAGAACGGGCAGGGCCCTCCGAGCCACCGGAGACTTTTGAAGGCCCCCCGCACCAAAACGCTTTGGGCCCACGCTCCCGCTCACCTGTGCCCTTACCTCAGTCCGCCACTCCGCTCGCCGCACAGCTGGCGGATTGGGCCTCCCAGACTCCTGGTGGATAACCCTAACCCTAGGTAGGCCCCCTAGGGGCCCATCCCAAGGGGCATGGCGCTGCAACGCCAGGGATTGAGGACTCCTGAGCCCCAGCGCCGGACTCACCTTGCTGCCCCGCCACACCCGGGCCACTAGGGGAGCCAATTGTCATTCAGGGCGGGAGAACAGATAGGGCCCTCTGAGCCCCTGGAGACCTTTGAAGGACCCCCGCGACAAAATGCTTCGGCCCACGCTCCCGCTCGCCAGCGCCCTCACTCGGCCCACCCCTCCACTCGCCGCACAGCTGGCGGATGGGACCTGCCGGCCTCCTGGGGGCTAACCCTAACCCTAGGTCGTCCCCCGAGGGGCCAGTCCAATGGGGCCTGGCACGACAACGCCTGGGATTGCTGACCCCTGAGCCACAGAGCCGGACTCACCATGCCGCCCCCCCGCCACACGGGCCGCTAGCGGCACCATCGGTCATTCAGGGCGTGAGAACAGGAAGGGCCCTCCGAGCCACGGGCGACCTTTGAAGGCCCCCCTCAACAAAACGCTTGTGCCCACACTCCCACTTGTCAGCGCCCTCACCTCGGCCTGCCCCTCCGCTCACCGCAAAGCTGGCCGATCAGGCCTGCTGGCTTCCTGGGGGCTAACCCTAACCATAGGTCAGCCCATGAGGGGCCCCTCCCAAGGCACCTGGCGCCGCAACGCCAGGGATTGTGGACCCCCAAGCCCCAGCGCCAGAGTCACCCTGCTGCCCCGTTGCCACACGGTCCGCTAGGGGTGCCATTGGTCATTCAGGGCGGGAGAAGGGGCGGGGCCCTCTGAGCCCCAGGCAACTTTCGAAGGCCCCCCGCGCCAAAACGCTTGGGCCCATGCTCCCACGCGCCAGCGCCCTCACCTTGGCCCGTCCCTCCGCTAGACTCACAGCCAGCGGATCGGGCCTGCCGGCCTCCTGGGGACTATCCCTATTCCTAGCTTGGCCCACTAGGGGCCCTTCCCAAGGGGCCTGGCGCAGCAATGCTGGGGATCGGGAACCCCCGATCCCCAGCGCCAGACTCACCCTACTGCCCCGCTGCCACCCGGGCTGGTAGGGGCGCCGCCGGTCATTCACGGCGACAGAATGGGCAAGGCCCTCCGAGCCCCCGGCAACCATCGAAGTCCCCCCACGCCAAAACGCTTGGGCCCTCGCTCCCGCTCTCCAGAGCCCTCACCTCGGCCCACCCCTCCGCTCAACGCACAGCTGGCGGATAGGGCCTGCTGGCCTACTGGGGGCTAACCCTAACCCTAGTTCTGTCCTCAAAGGGCCCCTCCCAAGGGGCCTGGCGCCATAACGCCGGGGATTGGGGAACCCCGTGCCCCAGCGCCGGACTCACCCTGCCGCCCCGCCGCCACCCGGGCCGCTAGGGTTGCCGCTGGATATTCAAGGCTGGAAAACGGGCAGGGCCCTTTGAGCCCCCGGCAAACTTCAAAGATACCCCGCGCCAAAACGCTTGAACCCAGGCTCCCGCATGCCAGCGCCCTCACTTTGTCCTGCCCCTCCGCTCACCGGATAGCCAGTGGATCAGGCCCGCCGGGCTTCTGGTGGCTAAACCTAACCCTAGGTCAGCCCCCGAGGGGCCCCTCTGATGGGGCCTGGC
This sequence comes from Ursus americanus, assembly GCF_024610735.1. Classification (NCBI taxonomy): domain Eukaryota; kingdom Metazoa; phylum Chordata; class Mammalia; order Carnivora; family Ursidae; genus Ursus; species Ursus americanus. Next base: position 185,569 of record NW_028273662.1, read on the forward strand.
GCCACAACGGCTGGGATTGCTGACCCCGAGCCCCAGCGCGGGACTAACCGTGGCACCCCGCCGCCACCCCGGTTGCTAGGAGCACCATCAGTCATTCAGGGCGGGAAAACAGGCAGGGCCCTCCAAGGCCCTGGTGACCTTCGAAGACCCCCGTGCCAAAACGATTGGGCCCAAGCTCCTGCTCGCCTGTGCCCATACCTTGCACCACCCCTCCGCTCGCCGCATAGCTGGCGGATCGGGCCTGTGGGCCTCCTGGGGGCTAACTTAACCCAAGGTCGACCCCCAAATGGCCCTTCCCAAGGTCCTGGCGACACAACGCCGGGCATTGGGGACCCCCGAGACCCAGTGCCAGACTCACCCTGCTGCCCCGCTGCCACCAGTACTGTGAGGGGCACCGTCGGTCATTCAGGGAGGGAGAACGGGCAGGACCCTCTGAGCCCCTGGCGACCTTCTAGGACCCTCCCTCTAAAACTTTGGTCCCACATTCCCACTCGCCAACGCCCTCATCTCAACCTGCCCCTCCGCTCGCCACACAGCCGGCAGACCGGGCTTCCCGGCCTCCTGGGGGTAACCCTAACCCTAGGTCGGCACCTGAGGGGGCCCTCCCAAGAGGCCTGGGGCTGCAATGCTGGGGATTGGTGACCCCCGAGCAGCAGCTCCGGACTCACTTTGCTGCTCCACTGCCACCGGGGCCGCTAGGGGCCCCTATGGTCATTTAGGGAGGAAGAACAGGCAGGGCCCTCCAAGTCCCCAACGACCTTCGAAAGCCCCCCCAGGCAAAACGCTTCACCCAACACTTCCGTTCCCCAGTGCCCTCACCTCGGTCCGCCCCTCCGCTCGCCGCACAGCCGGTGGATTGGGTCTGCCGGCCTCCTGTGGGCTAACAGTAATGCTTGGTCGGCCCCCTAGAGCCCTTCCGAAGGGGACTGGCACCCCAACGCCGAGGACTGGGGACCCCGAGCCCCAGCGCCAGACTCACCCTACCACCCCTCCTCTAACTGGGCCGCTAGGGTAGCCGCCTGTCATTCAGGGCGGAAGAACGTGTACGGCACTTCGAGCACTCGGCAACCTTCGAAGGACCCCCCCGCGAAAACTCCTGGGCCCGGGCTCCTGCTTGCCAGTGGCCTCACCTCCGCCCGACACTCCGCTCGCCGTACAGCTGGCGAATCGGGCCTGCCGGCCTCCTGGGTGCTAACCCTAACACTAGGTCGCACCCAAGGGGCCCCTCCCAAGGGGCCTGGCGCTGCAACAACGGGGATTGGGGATCCCCGAGCCGCAGCGTGGGATTCACCCTGCCACCCCACCGCCAACGGAGCCGCTAGCGGCGTCGCTGGTCATTCAGGGAGAGAGAAGGGGCAGGGACTTCTGAGCCCATGGTGACCTTCAAAGGCTCCCCACACCAAAACGCTGGTGCCCACGCTCCCACTCCCCAGCGCCCTCACCTCGGCCCGCCCTTCTACTCGCCACACAGCGGGCAGATAGGGCCTGCTGGCCTCCTGGGGGCTAATCCGAACCCTAGGTCGGCCCCCCAGGGGCCCCTCCCAAGGGTCCTGGTGCCGCTACACCAGGGATCGGGGACCCCAAGCCCCAGAGCCAGACTCACCCTGCCGCAACCCCGCCACCCATGCCACAAGGGGCGCCGCCAGTCATTCACGGCGGGAGAAGGGACAGGGCCCTGGAGAAACCGGAGACATCTGAAGCCTCCCGCGCCAAAATGCAGGGGCCCAGGCTCCCGCTCGCCAGCGCCTTTACCTATGCCCACCCACCTCTCGCCGCCCAGCCAGAGGATTGGGCCTGCCGGCCTCCTGGGTGCTAACTCTAACCCTAGGTCGGCCCACGAGGAGCCCCTCCCAAGGGGCCTGGCCCCGCAACGCTGGGGATTGGGGATCCCCAAGCCCCAGCGCGGGACTCACCCTGCCGCCCCACTGCCAACGGAGCCGCTAGGGCCGTCGCTGGTTATTCAGGGCAGGAGAAAGGGCAGGGCCCTCCGAGCCATGGCAACATTCGAAGGCCCAGGGCGCCAAAATGCTGGGGACCACCCTCCTGCTGGGCATCGCCCTCAACCTGGCCCGCACCTCCGCTCCTCGCACAGCAGGCGACTCGGGCCTGCCGGCCTCCTGGGCGCTAACCCTAACCCTAGGACAGCCCCTGAAGCTCCCTTCCTAAGGGGCCTGGAGCCGCAACTCCGGGGATTGGGGACCCCCAGGCCCCAGCGCCGGATGCACGCTGCCGCCCCACCCCACACGGGCCGCTAGGGGCGCCGCCATTCATTCAGGGTGGGAGAACTGGAGGGCCCTCCGAGCCCACGCTGACCTTTGAAGGCTCCCCGCGCAAAAACGTTGGCTCCCAGGATCCTGCTCGCCAGCGCCCTCACCTCGGCCCGCCCCTCCGCTTGCTTCAGAGCCGGTGGATAGGGCCTGCCAGGCTCCTGGCAGCTAACCAAAACCCTAGGTCGGCCCAGAGGGGACATCCCAAGGGGCCTGGCTCTGCTATGCTGGGGATTGGTGAGTCAGAGCCCCAGAGCCAGACTCACCCTGCCGCACTGTCCCCACCCAGGCCGCTAGGGGCGCCGCTGGTCATAGAGGGTTAGAGAAAGTCAGGGCCTTCCAAGCCACTGGTGACCTCCAAAGGCTCCCCGCGCCAAAACGCTGGTGCCCACGCTCCCGCTCCCCAGTGCCCTCACCTCGGCCCACACCTCTGCTCGCCTCACAGCGTGCGGATTGGGCCTCACGGTCTCCTTGGGGCTAACCCTAACCCTACGTCGGCCCCCCAGGGGCCCCTCCCAAGGGTCCTGGTGCCCGTACGCCTGGGATCTGGGACCCGAAGCCCCAGAGCCAGACTCACCCTCCCACAACGCTGCCACCCGGGCCGCTACGGGCGCCGCCGGTCATTCAGGGCGGGAGAACTGACAGGGCCCTAAGGAAACCAGCAACATTTGAAGACTCCCGCGCCAAAATGCAGGGACCCATGCTTCTGCTCGCCAGAGCCTTTACCTGGGCCCGCGCACCTCTCACCGCCCAGGCATAGGATTGGGCCTGCCGGCCTCCTGGGTGCTAACTCTAACCCTAGGTCGGCCCAGAAGGAGCCCCTCTCAAGGGGCCTGGCGCCGCAACAGTGGGGATTGGGGACTCCAAGGCTCAGCACAGGACTCACCCTGGCGCCCAGCCACCACCCGGGGGCTTGGGATGCTGCCATTCATTCAGGGTGGGAGAATGGGCAGGGCTCTCTGAGACAGGGCGACCTTCAAAGGCCCACCGCGCCAAAACGCCCGGGTCCACGCTTCCGCTCGCCAGCGCCCTCACCTCGGACCGCGTCTCCGCACACCGCACAGCCAGCCAATCAGGCCTGCTGGCCTCCTGGGGGCTAACCCTAAGCATAGGTCGGCCCCCGAGGGGCCCTTCCCAAGGGGCCTGGCATCGCAACGCCGGGGATTGGGGACCCACAAGCCCCAGCACCGGATGCACCCTGCCGCCCCGCCTCAGACGGGCCGCTAGGGGCGCCGCCATTCACTCATGGTGGGAGAACTGGCAGGGCCCTCCGAACCCCCGCCCACCTTCGAAGGCGCCCGGAACCAAAACGCTTGGGCCCAGGCTCATGTTCACCAGCACTCTCACCTCGGCCCAGCTCTCCCCTCGACGCACAGGTGGTGTATCGGGCCTGCGGGGCTCCAGGAGGCTAACCCTAACCATAGGTCGGCCCCCGAGGGGCCCTTCCCAAGGGGCCTGGCGTCGCAACGCTCGGTATGGGGACCCCGAGCCCATGTGCCGGACTCACCCTGCTGCCCTTCAGCCACCCGAGCCGCTAGAGGCCCCGCCAGTCAATCAGGGCAGGAGATCGGGCAGGGCCCTCCGAGCCCACGCTGACCTTTGAAGTCTCCCCGCGCAAAAACGTTGGCTCCCAGAATACTGCTCACCAGCGCCCTCACCTCGGCCCGCCCCTCCGCTTGCTTCAGAGCCGGTGGATAGGGCCTGCCGGGCTCCTGGCAGCTAACCAAAACCCTAGGTCAGCCCTGAGGGGACATCCCAAGCGTCCTAGCTCTGCAACGCTGGGGATTGGTGACTCAGAGCCCCAGAGCCAGACTCACCCTGCCGCACTGTCCCCACCCAGGCCGCTAGGGGCGCCGCCAGTCATAGAGGGTGAGAGAAGGGCAGGGCCTTCCAAGCCACCAGTGACCTTCAAAGGCTCCCCGCCCCAAAACGCTGCTGCCCACGCTCCCGCTCCCCAGTGCCCTCACCTCAGCCCACACCTCTGCTCACCTCACAGCGTGCGGATTAGGCCTCATGGTCTCCTTGGGGTAACCCTAACCCTACGTCGGCCCCCCAGGGGCCCCTCCCAAGGGTCCTGGTGCCACTACACCGGGGATCTGGGACCCCAAGCCCCAGAGCCAGACTCACCCTCCCACAACGCTGCCACCCGGGCCACTAGGGGCGCCGCCAGTCATTTAGGGCAGGAGAACTGACAGGGCCCTGGAGAAACCAGCAACATTTGAAGCCTCCTGCGCCAAAATACAGGGACCCATGCTTCTGCTCGCCAGAGCCTTTACCTGGGCCCACGCACCTCTCGCCGCCCAGCCAGAGGATTGGGCCTGCCGGCCTCCTGGGTGCTAACTCTAACCCTAGGTCGGCCCAGGAGGAGCCCCTCCCAAGGGGCCTGACTCCGCAACAGTGGGGATTGGGGACCCCAAGGCTCAGCACAGGACTCACCCTGGCGCCCAGCCACCACCCGGGGGCTTGGGGTGCTGCCGTTCATTCAGGGTGGGAGAATGGGCAGGGCGCTCTGAGATACGGCGACCTTCAAAGGCCCACCGTGCCAAAACGCCCGGGCCCACGCTCCCGCTCGCCAGTGCCCTCACCTCGGACCACGTCTCCGCACACCGCACAGCCAGCTGATCAGGCCTGCTGGCCTCCTGGGGGCTAACCCTAAGCATAGGTCGGCCCCCGAGGGGCCCTTCCCAAGGGGCCTGGCATCGCAACGCCGGGGATTGGGGACCCACAAGCCCCAGCACCGGATGCACCCTGCCGCCCCGCCTCAGACGGGCCGCCAGGGGCGCCGCCATTCACTCATGGTGGGAGAACTGCCAGGGCCCTCCGAACCCCCGCCCACCTTCGAAGGCGCCCCGAACCAAAACGCTTGGGCCCAGGCTCATGTTCACCAGCACCCTCACCTTAACCCAACTCTCCGCTCGACGCCCAGGTGGTGTACCGGGACTGCTGGCCTCCTGGGGGCTAAACCTAACTGTAGGTCGGCCCCCGAGGGGCCCTTCCCAAGTGGCCTTGTGCCGCAACGCCGGGGATGGGGACCCCAAGCCCAAGTGTGGACTCACCCTGCTGCCCTTCATCCACCCCTGCCGCTAGGGGCCCCACCGGTCATTCTGAGCGGGAGAACGGGCAGGTCCTCGGAGCCCCCGCAGACACTAACTCTTTGCTCATGCTCAGTCTCGCCAGTGCCCTCACCTCGTCCCAAACCTCCGCGTGCCGCACAGCAGCTGATCAGGTCCACCGGCCTCCTGGGGTTAACCATAACCCTACATGATCCCCAAGGGTCCCCTCCCAAGGGGCTTGGCGACGCAACGCCGGGGATTGGGGACCCCGAACCTCAGCACCTGACTCACCCTGCTGCCCAGCCGCCACCCGGGGGCCTGGGGTGTTGCCGTTCATTCAGGTCGGGATAACAGGCAGGGCCCTTGGAGACACAGCGACCTTCGAAGGCCCCCCCCGCGCAAAAACACCCAGGCCCACCCTCCCACTCACCAGCGCCCTCTCCTCGGTCCGCCACTCCACTCTCCACACAGCTGGCGAATAGGGCCTGCTGGCCTCCTGGGGGCTAAACCTAACCCTAGGTTGCACCAGAGGGGCCTCTCCCAAGGGGCCTGGCGCCACAACGCCGGGGATTGGGGACCCCCAAGCCCCAGCGCCAGATGCACGCTGCTGCTCCGCCCCACACGGGCCGCTAGGGGCGCCACCGTTCATTCAGGGTGGGAGAAGGGGCAGGGATCTCCGAGCCCCCACCTATGTTCCAAGTCTCCCCGAATCAAAACACTTGGGCCCAGGCTCATGTTCACCAGCACCCTCAACTCGGCCCGCACCTCCGCTCCTCGCACAGCCAGCGACTCGGGCCTGCCGGCCTCCTGGGCGCTAACCCTAACCCTAGGACGGCCCCTGAGGGTCTCATCCTAAGAGGCCTGGAGCCACAACGCCTGGGATTGGGGACCCCCAAGCCCCAGCACCGGATGCACGCTGCCGCTCCACCCCACACGGGCCGCTAGGGGCGCCGCCATTCATTCAGAGTGGGAGAACTGGCAGGGCCCTCTGAACCCCCGCCGACCTTCAAAGGCGCCCAGAACAAAAACGCTTGGGCCCAGGCTCATGTTCACCAGCACCCTCACCTCGGCCCAACTCTCCGCTCGATGCACAGGTGGTGTATCCGGCCTGCGTGGCTCCTGGGGGCTAACCCTAACCATAGGTCCGCCCCCGAGGGGCCCTTCCCAAGGGGCCTGGCGTCACAACGCTGGGGATGGGGACCCCGTGTTCAAGTGCCGGACTCACCCTGCTGCCCTTCAGGCACCCAAGCCACTAGGGGACCACCGGTCAATCAGGACAGGAGAACGGGCAGGGACCTCCGAGCCCCCGCTGACCTTCGAAGGCCCCCCACGCAAAAACGTGGGCTCCCAAGCTCCCGCTCCCCAGCACCCTCACCTTGGCCCGCCCCTCCACTCCATGCACAGCGGGCGGATCGGGCCTGCCGGCCTCCTGGGGGCTAACCCTAACCCTAGGTCGGACCCCATGGGGCCCCTCCCAAGGGTCCTGGTGCCGCAACGCTTGGGATTGGGGACCCCCGAGCCCCAGCCAGGACTCACTTTGCCGACCCGCCGCCACCCGGGCTGCTAGGGGCGCCGCCGTTCATTCAGGGTGGGAGAACGGGCAAGGCCCTCCTAGCCCCCAGAGACCTTCAGAGGCCCCCCGTGCCAAAATTCTTGGGCTCACATTCCAGCACGCCGGCGCCTTCACCTTGATCCAGTCCTCCGCTACCACACAGATGGTGGATCATGCCTGCTGGACTCCTGGTTGCTAACACTAACCCTAGGACGGCCCAGAGGGGCCACTCCCAAAGGGCCTTGCGCTACAACACACGGCATTGGGGACCCCCAAACCGCAGTGCCAGACTCACACTGCCACCCCGCCACCACCCGGGCTGCTAGGGGCTCCACTGGTCATTCAGGGCGGGAGAAAGGGCAGGGCCCTCCGAGCCTCTATCGACGTTAAAAGGCCCCCGGCGCCAAAACACTGGATACCATACTCCCACTCGCCAGCACCCTCACCTCGGCCCACTCCTCCGCTCGCCGCACAGCCGGCGCATCAGTCCTGCTGGCCTACTGGGGTCTAACCCTAACCCTAAACCCTAACGCCTAACCTTAAACCCTAAACCTTAACCCCTAACCTAAACCTAACCCTAACCCCTAATCCTTACCCTAACCCTAACCTAACCCTAAACCTAACACTAACCCGGACCCTAACCCATACTCTAACCCTAACTCTAACCCGTACCCTAACCCTAACCCTAACCTGTACCCTAACCCTAACCATAACCCTAACACGTACTCTAACCCGTACCCTTAACCCGTACCCTAACCTTAACCGTAAACTGTACCCTAACCTGTAACTTAAACCATACCCTAAACCTAACCGTAACCCTAACAAGTACCCTAACCCGAACCCTAACCTTAACCCTAAATCCTGACCTTAACCCATACCCTAACTCGTACCATAACCCGTACCCTAACCCTACCCGAAACCTAACCCTAACCCATACCCTAACTGTAACCCTAAACCCTAAACCGTAACCCGTACCCTAACCCTAACCAGTACCTTTACCTTAACCTTAACCCATACCCTAACCCGTACCATAACCCATACCCTAACCCGTCCCTTATCCCTAACTCAGACACTAACCCATACCCTAACCCTGACCCGTACCCTATACCTATCCCTAACACGTTCCCTAACCCGTACCCTAACCCTAAACCTACACCGTAACCTAACCTGTACCATAACCCTAAACTGTACCCTAACCCTAATCCGTACCCTAAACCATACACAAATCGGTACGCCAACACTTACCCTAAACCGTACCCTAACCTGTACCCTAAACTGTACCCTAATGCGCACCCTAACCCGTACCCTAACCCTAACCCGTACCCTAAACCTAACCCGTACTCCAACCCTAACCCTAACCCTAAACCGAAACCCTAAACCCTAACCCATACCCTAAACCCTAATCTGTACCCTAACCCATAACCTCCAACCTGTAACCCCTAAACCCAACCCTAATCAGTACCCTCTCCTTACCCTATCCCTAACCCCTACCCTCACCCATACCCTAACCGTAACCCATACCCTAACCTTAACCCATACCCTAATCCGTACCCTAACCCCGGGGATTGGGTACACCTGAGCCCCACCACGGGACTCAGCCTGCCACCCCTCAGGAAACCATGCCCCTTGGGGCGCCACAGAGCATCCCCTGCATGAGAACTGGTAGGGCCCCCCTGAGCCCCCAGTGATCCTCGGCGACCCCCTACACCCCAACCCTGAGGCCCACGCTCATCCCGCCCCACGCCTTCCCTTCAGCTTGCCACTGAGCTCGTCGCAGAGCCGGCAGATCAGGCCTGCCGGGTTCCTGGGACCTAGACCTGACCCTAGTTCGGCTGGGTAGGGCCCCTCCCCTGGGGCCCGGTGCCGCAGCCCCAGGGACTGGGGACACCTGAGTCCCATTGCAGGACAAAGCCTGCCAGCCCGCAGGAAACCGTGCCCCTTGGGAGGCTGTGGAGCATTCAGGGTGGGAGAACCAGGAGGGCCCCCAGAGCCCCCGGCGAACTTCGGCGATCCCTAAACTCAACCTTGAAGCCCATGCTCACCCCACCCCGCACCCTCACCTCAGCCCGCGGCAGAGCTCACCACATAGTGGGCAGATCTGGCCTGCGGGGTTCCTGGGCCCCAACCATAACCCTAGTTCATCTGTGGAGGGGCCCCTCCCCAGGAGCCTGGAGCCACAGTTGCGGGGACTCAGTACACCTGAGCCCCACAGCAGGACTCAGTCTGCCACCCTCCAGGAAACCGTGCACCTTGGGAGGCCATAGAACATTCAGGGCGGGAGAACCAGGAGGGCCCTCCTGAGCCACCAGTGAACATCGGCGGCCACCCGCACCCCAACCCTGAGGCCCATGCTCACCCTCCCCACACCCTCACCTAAGCCTGTGTAGCTCGACATACAGCCAGCAGATTGGGCCTGAGGGGCTCCTGGGGCCTAACGCTAGCCCTAGCCTGGCCGCAGGTTTGGGGGTCTCCCCAGGAGCCTTACACCGCAGACCTGGGGAATTGGGATATCTGTGCCCCACCGCAGGACTCAGCTTGCCAACCGACAGGAAAACGTGCCCCTTGGGGCTCTACGGAGCCTACAGGGCACGAGAACTTGGGGAGGCCCCCGGAGCCCATCCCTACCTTTGGCAGCCCCCCCCCGTTCCCCAACCCTGAGGCCCATTCTCACCCTCGCCCATGGCCTCCTCTCAGCCCTCCACAGAGCTCGCCGCACAGCTTGCAGATTGTCCCTGCTGGGCTCCTGGACCCTAACCCTTACCCTAGGTTGGCCACAGAGGGGTCCCTCCCTAGGGTCCTGGCACCACACTCCGGGGGATTGGGGACACCCAAGCCCCACCGTAGGACTCAGCCTGCAGCCCACAGTTAACTCCACCATTTTGGGGAACAACAGAGCATTCAGGGCAAGAGAATTGGGGCACCCGCTGAGAGCCCCTTCAGGTGTACCCTGAACTTTGTGGGCCCTTCCAGATGAAACCCCAAGGCTCACACTCACCGGCCATTGTGCCGTCATGTCACTCGGCCGGGGAGTTCTCTGAGCACTGGGCAGTTCGGACCTGCTGTCTCTTGAGGCCTAACCTAACCCTGGGTCCTCAGCTGAGGGTCCCTCCCCGTTTGCATGCCTCCAAGGCACCAGGCATTGGGCTCACCTCTGCACGACTAGAGGAATCAGCCTGCCCCACGGCAGGAAACTGTCCATTTGGGGCTGTAGAAAGGATTCATTGGAAAATCGGAGGGCCCCCCTCAGCCCATCCCAGGCAACCCCCACTTTCAGAGATCTCCCCGGATCCAATTAGTAGCTTCACACTGACCTTTAAACTTGCTCTCCATGGAGATCTTTTGAAATTCTCCACACTTCCAACCAATGGCATCATCCAGCTTCAGAGCCTTACCCAGCTTTAGGTCTTGAGATGGATTAAAATGGGAAGTCACTTCACTGATGACGACGTACTGGTGACCAAAAGATACATGCAGAAATGCTTCATATCACTTGGCTTTAGGGAAATGCAAATCTAAACCCCTATAAATGCCATATAACACGAGGCCGAATATCTAAAAATAAGAAGACATGAAACTATACATGTTGGAGAGGATGTGGAGAAATGGGAACCCTCTTACACCCCTATACGAATGCAGTCCGGTACAACCACTATTGAAAATGGTACAGAGTTTCCTCAAGAAGTTATAAATATAGCTACCCTATGTCCCAGGAATTGCACTACTGGGTATTTACCCCAAAGAGACAGAGGTAGTGAAGAAGGGACACATGCACCCCAGTGTTCATAGCAGCAATATCCATAATAGACAAACTGTGGAAGGAGTGCAGATGAGCATGGATAGATGAATGGATAAAGAAGATGTGGATCATATATATAATGGAATATTACTCAGCCATCAGAAAGGATGAATACTTACCATCACACCGACCTGGGTGGAGCTGGAGGGTATTATGCTGAGTGGAATAAGTCAATGAAAGAAAGACAATGATCATATGCTTTCACTCCTATGTGGAATATCAGAAACAAGGAAGAAGACCATAGGGGAAGGAAGGGAAAATAGAATGGGAAGTCATCAGAGAGGGAGAAAACCCATGATAGACTCATAACTATCGCAAGAAACTGATGAATGTGGGAGGAGAAGTTGGGGGGGATGTAACTGGGTGAGTAGCATTAAGGAGGTCACACGATACAATGAGCACTGGGTGTTACACACAACTGAAAATTTATTGAAGACTACATTTGAAACTAATGATGTACTGTAAGTTGGCTAACTGAATTTAAATTAAAGAACAAAAGACTTCGAATAAACAATCCTAAACATTTGTATGGAACCACTAAAGATTCCGAACAGCCAGTGCAATGTGGAAAAGAAAAACAAAGCTGGAGGACTCACAATTTCAGATTTCACGTTATACTACAAAGCTGCAGTCATCCTAACAAGACAGTACGGCACAAAAATAGACACAGCGACCAAAGGAACAGGATACAAGTTCAGACAGAAACCCACAATTATGTGGTCCATGAATCTTCCACAAAGCAAGCAACGATATCAAAAGGGAAAAGGACATTCTCTACAACAAATGGTGTTGGGAAAACTAGACAGCTACGCACAAAAGAATGAAATTAGACTGCTTTCTTACACAATAAAGACAAACACAAAACAGTTTCAAGACCTCAATATGAGACCTGAATCCATAAAAATCCTACAGGAGGGAAGACAGTAACTTCTTGACATGGACCATACCAACGTTTTTCTAGACTGTGACCTGAGGCAAAGGAAATGAAAGCAAAAATAAACTATTGGGAATACAGCAAAATAAAAAGTTTCCACACGGCAGAAGAACAATGAAAATGTAAAAATAATAAGACAACCTACTCAAAGGGAGAAGATATTTGCAAAGATCATATGCAATAAAGGGATAGTGTCCAAAACATATACAACTGATACTACTCGACCCCCCAAAAAACAAATAATCCAGTTAAAAAATAGGCAGAGGACATGGACAGACATTTCTCCAAAGAAGAAATACAAATGGCCAACAGTCCCGTGAAAAGATGTTCACCATCACCCATCATCAGGAAAATGTAAATCCAAAGGACAATGAGGTAATATCTCAAACCTGTCAGAATGGCTAACATCAAAAGCACAACAAAGAGCAGGTGTTGGGAGGATGTGGATAAAGGGGAATCCTCGCAAACTGTGGGTGGGAATGCAAACTGTGGTGGCCACCGTGGAAAACAGTATGAAGGTTCCTCAAAAAATTAAATATAGAACTACCCTACGATCCAACAATCACACTACTCGTATTTACCCAAAGAATAGGAAAAGAGTAACTTAAAAGGATACGTGCACCCCTATGTTTCTTGCACCATTATTTACAATATCACAATATGGAAGCAACCCAAGTGTCTGTAGAAAAATTGACAAATGAGAGGATAGATGTGAGTATTCACACACACACACACACACACACACACACACACACACACACACACAATGGAGTATTACTCGGCTTGAAAAAGAATGAAACCTTGCCATTTGCAGACACATGGATGGAGCTAGAGAGTATTATCCTAACTAAAATCAGTCAGTCAGAGAAAGACAAATACCATACGATGTCACTCTAATGGGGAATTTAAGAAACAAACAAAAATAAATAACTAAAAGAGAAAAAGGAGACACACCAAAATACAAACTCTTAACAATAGAGAAGAAACGGATGGTTACCAGAGAGGAGGTGGATAGAGGGATGAGTGAAATAGATGAAGGGGATTAAGAGGACGCTTTTCTTGATGACCACTGAGTAGTATATAGAATTACTGAATCACTCTATTGTACACCTGAAACGAATGTAACACTGTATGTTAGCTCTACTGGAATTAAAATAAATTTTAAACAAGATTTTTCTTTCAGGAACCTCTTTGAAAAAGCTTTTCCTGTGCAATGTGCATAAGCCCTACTTGGGAGGATTCACTCTACAATAATTATTCACTCCATGCCTCAAATTCAGATTTCACTGAGTTCTTACCATGGATTCCAGCCCACGGGAGCCATGGTCCTTTTCAGTCCAGGCTCAGCACCTATGCATTCAAGATTGGAAGTAGAGACACATGTCACTTCACAGTCCAGAAAGCTATTACTGTTTCTGTTTCAGTGTGAGAGAGTCACAGACTTTGGGACAGGTTTCCGAGCAGGTTTATTATGGATCCTGGATCTCTACTTCAATGTTCATTGCCTGGATCCATTTGGGTAATAGGTTCCCTATGGATGGGCTTGCTTCCAAGCACATACATGGAAGATGCAAATGTGAGTGGGCTTGGTGCGGGACAGGAAGAAGACCAAAAACAGACAAGGGTCCGACCTCTCCCCTGATCCAGGAACTGCTACGGGAGAGGGTACGGGAGGTAGAATCCATGCAAAACTCCAAGGTCACCAGCTGAACACAGGAGGCATAAGTCAAGGGATCTGGAGATGCAGGGGTTGAAGGCTGCTCTGAGCTACCTCTGGGAGGAAGGGAGGGAAGGAATGAGAAGGAGACACTGCCTACCCCTGGCCCATGCCACCTGCCCACCAACATGCATCAGTCTATGAGCTGCCACAGCCTGGGCTCAGGATGGGCTGGCTCGGGTTCCACAATCCTCACTGGGACAGCTGGCCCCAGGGCTCAGAGACATGCTGAGGGAGATGAGAGGGAAAGCTGCCCCACCCAGGTCATCCCCTCCTTGACCAGACAGCCCTTCAGAACTGCTAAAAAAGAAAAAACCCACTAACGGGGTTGAAAGACATGCCATGGATGAATTAAGGCATAGAGATATGTAAAATAACATTCATTTTTAAGTTCAGAGCTGTCATCTCAGGAAGTGGGGAGAGCTTCCCTGAAGAAGACTGAGGGGAGGGCAGGCCATGCTGAAGAGGGAGACATGGCTCTACTGATTGGGGACCAGCAGCCCCCTTCCAGGGCAGGGCATCATCCTCGCATCACAGGAGATCCATGGAAGTGTTCCATCAGGGCCAGATATTTGTCTCAAGAAGGCTACCCTGGCATCGGACTGCACAGGGCACGAGGGACAAGGGCCAGATGGAGGACGGACAATACGCCGGAAGCCATGGGGCAAGAGCAGAGGCACATGACCTTGAAGATGATGATGAAAAGCAGGAGGTGGCTGCATTGAGCTGGCCCGAAAGTACCATGGGAGCAGTGCCCACAGCTACACTGACTGGGTGCCTTCTGTGCCCGGTGTGGCTGACTTTTTGTGCTCCAGACTAGTCCTGACCACAACTCTAGGAAGTGTGCACCACCCCCGGCAGCCTCTCCCCTTGCAGCTGTTAGGAATCATGGTCACAGACCCTGGTCAGCTTTCCTGGAAACCAAGCAGTGGCTCCCCCTCACGCTGCACCACTGGTGGTGGTCCAGTGCAACCCTCGTGCCTGGCCAGACACTGATGTCTACCTGTCTCCACACAAATCCACAGACAGGAGGGTGTCCCTGAATTCCACAGCACCTGATGAGACAGATCCATAGAACCCAACACCAAGTGGGACACTCGGGACCTCACCTATGGTCATGGAGCTCACCATACCTTATTTCTGTCACTTCCCACAGAAAGCCTGGTTCTGATCCCCCACAATACCATACATCCTGGTTGCTGACCTGGGGTCATGCCATGAACACACATGGCATCTTTCTTTAAGTGAAGGCTATGCCTACACCTCCTAGAAAATATTTCTAATGAAGTACAAGTCCATCAGGACTATGGTGTGAACGGTAGCACACAGCCTGCATGGTAGTAGTCAGTAATTCTAACAAGGGTTATCCCCACCCCCCATCTCATAAAACCTTCCTCCTGCCCACTGAACTCATGGTCTGCCCACAGAAAACCCTCCAGGAAACAAACCTTTCATCTGAATGCTCTCTTCACCTTCTGCTTCAAATCTTGTCCAACCACAATGATATGAAACTAGAAATCAGTCTCAAGAAAAAAATGGGACAGTCAAAAATAGGTGGAGATTTTTGGGGCCTGGGTGGCTCAGTCGTTAAGGATGTGCTTTCAGCTCAGGTCGTGATCCCAGGATCCTGGGATCTAGCCCCGAATCAGGCTCCTTGCTCAGTGGGAAGCCCGCTTCTCCCTCTCCCACCCCGCTGCTTGCGTTCCCTCTCTCGCTGTCTCACTCTCTGTCAGATACTTAAATAATCTTAAAAAAATATGTGGAGATTTAACAACATGCTACTGAACCAACAGTCAAAGAAGAAATCAAAAAAATTTTAGAAGTACCTTGACACTGATGAAAAAGACAACCTATAAAAACTTATGGGATGCAGCAAAAGTAGCTTTATGGGGGATATTCATAGAAATTCAAGTCTTCATCAATCCATGAGAATGCTCTCCAATAAACAACCTGATTTATGTGGTAAAGAATTAAAAAAAAAAAACAACCAACAAAGCCCCAAATTAGTAGAAATAAGGAAATAACAAAAAGGAAGGCATAAATAAATCCAACAGAGATGAAAAAGACAAAAAAAAAAAACAATGAAAATGAGAGCTGCCTTTTTTGGAAAGAAAAACAAACTGACAAACTTAGGTAGACTCACCAAGAAAGACAGAGGACTCGAATACAATCAGGAAAGAAAGATAATGGATTCCTGTATCATATCAAAATCAAAAGAACTCTTCAACTTTGGACACAATAACTTCTTGCAAGCCACATCTCTAAAGGCAAAGGAAATAAAAGCAAAAATGAATTATTGGCACTTCATCAGGATAAAAACTTCTGCTCGGCAAAGCAAACGATCAACAAAACAAAAAGGCAACCTATGGAATTGAAGAAGATATCTGCAAATGATATTACAGATAAAGGGCTGGTATCCAAGATCTATAAAGAACTCCTCAAACTCGACACCCAAAAAATGGGCAGAAGACACAAAGAGATTCTTCTCCAGAGAAGACATACAAATGGCCAACAGACACATGAAAAAATGCTCCACATCACTTGCCATCAGGCAAATACAAATCAAAACGACAATGAGATACCACCTTACACCAGTTAGAATGGTTAAAATTAACAAGGCAGGGGGCACCTGGGTGGAACACCGGTTAAGCGTCTGCCTTCAGCTCAGGGCATGATCCTGGCGTTATGGGATCGAGTCCCACAACAGGCTCTCTGCTGTGAGCCTGCTTCTTCCTCTCCCACTCCCCCTACTTGGGTTCCCTCTCTCGCTGGCTGTCTCTATCTCTGTTGAATAAATAAATAAATTATTAAAAAAAAAGGAGGGCACTTGTCATAATGAGCACTAGGTGTTATATGCAAACAATGAATCATGGAACACTACATCAAAAACAAATGAAGTACTGTAGGGTGAATAACAATTTTTAAAAAAGAGAAAGATATGAAATCCATACAGAAAAACTGGCACAATTTGCAAATGACATGAAATCTCGAAAGATTCCACAAAAAAAAACCTGTTAGAATAAAAAAATTCAAGAAAGCTGCAGGATATAAAGTCAATATGCAGAGACCTGTTGTCATTATTTTTTTCAAATTTTATTTATTTATTTGACAGGAAGAGAAAAAGCACGAACAGGGGGAGTGTCAGAAAGAGGGAAAAGCAGACCCTTGCTAAGCAGGGAGCCCAACACGGGGCTCGATCCCAGAACTCTGGGATCATGACCTGAGCTGAAGGTAGACGCTTCCATTATGGAGCCACCCAGATGACCCAACTTCTTGCATTTCTGTATACTGATGACACACTTTCGCAAAGAGAAATTAAAAAAGCAACGCCATTTACAATTCCATAAAAAAAATCTAGGAATAAAAGTAACCAAGAATGAGAAAGACATAGTACACTCAACACATGGCAGAAAAGAAATGAAAAATATGTGTGTCGAGGGGGGCAGAATGTATGGGTCAAAGATTTGGAAGGCAACACAAACAAATGGTAGCATACGCCATGCTCCTTAACTGGAAGATTTAATTATGTGAACATGTCCATCGTACCCAAAGCAATCGACAGATGTGATGAAATGCCTATCTGAATTCCTGTGTCATTATTCAAGGAAATAGAAAACAGTCCTCAAACTTATATGGAATCACAAAAGACACCAAATCCACAAAGCAACCTGGAGAAAGAGGTGCAGTCAACACACTCCTGGATTTCAAGCAGGATTATAAAGCTGTTGTCATCAAAACGGGATGGTACTGGCAGAAACACAGACACCAGGTCAGTGGAACAGTACAGAAAGCTCAGAAACTTACCCACATGTAGATGATCCTAACTTACGACACAGCAGCAGAAGATATGCCATGAGGGAAGGACTGTCTCTTCAGTGAGCGGTAACAGGCAAATGGACACTAAATGCAGAAGAATATAACTGGGTCACTTTCTTACACCACACACAAAATTTTTAATGGATGAATGATTTGAACATAAGACCTGAATCCATAAACCTCCAAGAAGACACAGGTACTAAGTCTCTCGACATTGGTTTTGGCAAAGAGTCTTCAGATCGGACACCAAATGCAAAGGCACCAAAAGCAAAAATAAACAAGTGGAACAACATTAAACTGAAATCTTCCACACAGCAACAGAAACCAGCAAAAACTTAAAAGGCCACTGACCCAATAAGAAAAAAATATCTGCGAATCATATGTGTGAGAAGAGGCTAATATCCAAAATACACACAACACTCATGCAAATCAAAACAAAAAAAAAAAACTATATAAAAAATGGGAGGAATATGTGAATAGATACTTTCCAAAGATGGCACACAGGTGCCAACAGACAGAAAAAGTTGTTCGACATCACTAATCATCGTCAGAGAAACATCAGTCAAACCCACAATCGGCTATCCTCTCACAACTGTTGGAACAGCAATTGTCCCAGAGACAGACACCAGGTGGGGTCAAGGGTGTGCAGACGAGGAGACACTGTGCACTGTTGGTGGGAGTGGAAATTGGTGCAGCCACTGTGACAAACGGTATGGAGGTTCCTGAAAAAATAAATACAACTACCCCATGACTCAGTAATGGCTCTATTGAGTATTGATTTGAAGAACACAAAAATGCTGCCTCAAAAAGACAGATGCACTCCCACGTTCACTGCAGCATTATTCACAAGAACCAGACATGGAAACACAGACCTTGGGGGCCTTATGCCAAGTAACTCAGACACAGAAAGACCAATACCAGATGCTCTCATGTACATTCCACGTGGAATAAACAAATACTGAACGCATAGATACTGAGAGCAGGTTGGTAGGTGCCAGATTTGGGGATGGGGTGGTAGAAACGGGTGAAGGTGGTCAAAGTCTCAATGTTTGAGTGAGAAAATCCTACAGTCATGAAATGTTCTGTCAGGCATGGAGACTAAAACTAATCCCGCAGCATGGGGTATAGGTTTCCCTGCTCTTTGAAAGTACAGGGCTTCTGAGAAACCTTGCACAGCAGAAATGGTGTCAAGAAGGAATGACCATTAATTTAAACGAACAATTAGACAGTGTGCTCAGACTCCAAAATTCCTTCTCTTTGGCTTTTCATAGGCCTCAGCACACAAGTTTCTAACAGAGGCCCAGCATAAATGATGATGAAGCACAGCAGAAGCTTACAGACACAATTCAAAGTGCTGGTGGCTGGATGCGGAGAGCGGTTCCCAGAGGAAGGAGCTGGTTGGGGTGCACGCCGCCTCTGTTGTGCTTCTCCCCAAAACAGATGCTGAACACGATTCTCACTGTTCACCTTTTTTCATAAGAGGGAAATCCTCTTCAGGTCTCTTCCTCTTACTGAAGCTGGGTAATAACATAGTTCTTTCAAGAAAGCCCAGTGTCTTACTGTGAACGTTTAAAAAGTGGGGTATACTTGTACTTGAGCATTGCTGAGGGAGGAGATGTGAAAGGTTCTCCCAGACACAAACCTCAGCAGATCCACCGGGAAAGGCACCTTCCTCACCATGCAGAACACGGACTACCTCCTACCCCCTGAGAAACCCTCTCCTTCCTCTCGATCAGGACAACCCACAACACCTGAGAGTTACCCCAATTCCTCTGTTCTCCTGCTCCTAATAGTTATCCCATCAGCAAATCCTGTGAGCTCCATCTTCAAAATGGACCCAGAATAGTTCTAACCACTCCATCCAAGGCCACCTGTCTGGTCCCAAGTGCCTGAGTTCCTGGAAAAGCTTCGTCATTGACCTGCCTTGCCATCTTCAACCCTCTGTCATCTGTTCTCAACACTGTAGCCAGGATGGCCCAGTGAAACAGCATCTCAAGGGGTTATAGCCCTGGAATAGCTTTCTGTCACACTCTTTCACCTCTCTGAGCTCATGTCCTAAGCTGTCTCCTGTGGCCACAGGGTCTTCTTGTTGCTCCTGGACATAACAGGAATTCTCCTGCCCCAGAGACTTTGCACATGCTTTCCCTTCTCTTCAGAATGCTCTTCATGTGTTCTCACTCACCTTTCGAGAAGTGTGAATTGGAGTGACAGGGACAGAAGATGAGGCTGTGTGTTGGGTGAGGCTGGTGGCCCAGAAGAAGGTTCTCTGCCAGCTCTCCGCCTGTGCCTCACTTGTCCTCAACCAGGAACTTGCACACAGCACTCACCTGCCACAACTCTCATCCAGGAGACTAATATCCACCCCTGGAGCCCACCCTGCCCACACCCTGCTGCAGAATGCATTCAGCTCTCCTCTGAGACCCCTGTCAGCTTTACCCAGACCTGGAACTCCCCTGTCTCCTGCAAAGCTCCCGGATTCCTCCTCTTCTTCCAAAATAACACTGGCGCAAGGCTTTCATGAGAAAGCTATAATGCTAACTAATGAAAGGTTCACACCTACTTTCCCCTTCTGTTGCCTTTCTCTCCACCTTCTTTCCTACCTGTGCAAACTGTAACATATCAGTGGAACATGAACATGCTCTGAGATCTGAATCTTTCATTGCAGCTTTCTGAGGACTCCTTATGTGATAAGAAACTAGTGTATCCTACAACAGGGTGTTTTCCATCTATCCTCTATAGAATAGTACAGCCCAAATCACTACAATTTTACCTCACTCTTCATGAAGCAGAACACTTTTTTGCTTTCTTCTCTTACTTATATTCCAGTTAGTTCACATGCCATGGAATATTCGCTTCAGGGGTAGGATTTAGTGATTCCTCATCTGCATACAGTACCCAGTGCTCATCACAAGTGCCCTCCTTAATACCCCTCACCCATTTAACTCTTCCTCCCATGTCCCTGTCCTGCAGCAACACTCAGTTTCTTCTCCAAGGTTGAGTCTATTTCCTTGTTTGCCTCTCTCATCACCCCTCAACTCTGTTCATCTATTTTCTGTCTGAAATTCCACAAGTGTGAGAGATAGGATATTTGTCTTTCCTCACTGATTTTGCTTAGCTTAATATACTCTAGATCCATCCACATCCTTGCAAATGGTAAGATTTCATTCTTTTTGAAGCTGGGTCATAATCCATTATATATATACATATATATATATATGTATCCCACATCTGCTTTATCCAATCATCAGTGCATGGACTTTGGGTTTCTCTCCATAGTTTGGCTACTGTGGACATTGGTGCTATAAACATCATAGTGCATGTTCCCCCTTTGAATCTGCATTTCTGTATCCTTTGGGTAAATACCTAGGAGAGCAATTGCTGGATCATGTGGTTGTTCAATGTTTAACTTTTTGAGGAACCCCCACACTGTTTCCCAGACTGGCTGCACAACTTTGCATTCCCACCAACAGGATGGGAGGGTTCCCCTTTAAGCAGAACATTATCTGCCGGCAATTTCATAAGAGGAAACAAAACCTCTGGGAGATGCACCCAGGGTCAGGCAAGCAGTTGCAGACTTCACCCCAAGGCTCCTGACGCCAAGCCCCTTGAAGCCACCAGCATGCCACTATTCAAAAGAATTCCCAGACTCTCCTTCTGACTCCACCGCCAAAGAAACTACAGAGAGAATATGGCACCTCAAAATATGGAGATAATACATTTAGTAAAACTAGAAAGTCAAGCTCAACTTTTAAACAGGAATAGGCCGCCTTGGATAATTTTCAATTTTCCCACCACCCTAATTTTAACTCTTCTGATGAATAAACTAATCAATGATGAAACATCACCTTTGTCAAATGACATCATCCAAGTCTGTATCAGATGAAAAAAAGCCACCTAACCCTAGATGCTGGCCACTCAACCATATCTTAGGCCCAACTGAATAAACACTGTTAGATGAAGGAAGAAATTAGATGTTACAAACAGGCACAGAGTGAATCTCACCTCCCCTTTCTAATAAAAGAGGGTTCTTAGGAAACAGATGGTCAAAATACATTTGTAAGCAATAAATGGACAGAGAAATTGTGATTCCCTGCAAAGTTCTACCAGCACGGAAACTAAGTAATTCTTGCACCAAACCCAGAATGCTGACAGCTACTTCAATTTTACTTTGTGGCTCCACTAGAGAAAAGAGAAAAGCCCAGGAGGTTTTGGGATAATGAGAGGTTTTACCTCCAGCCCTGACATAGTTAGGACATTTTGCTAAACATACCTGTGCTTTCTCTAAACACTGGCGTCCCGTGACAAGCTGCCTCGCTGACTCTGATGCTGACCTTCAAAACCTCGGGTGTCTTGGAGCCAGAGCAAGAAGTGCTGTCAGCTGGGAGAAGAAGGCACCTCTGACCTAAAGCCTGCACACCTGCTTTGGTTTCTGGGCGAAGGGGCAACACATACTTGTTGTTTAGCAGTAATTATCTTCATTCTCAATAGACCAATGAGCTTGCCTTTTCTGGAAGGCAGACTTACTCTTCTAAAGAAACCCTCAATTCGTCTATTCCCAATGCAACTAGAGTGAAACATTTATTTCTCACTTAAATAGAAAACACTGTTATTGTCGACACTGCGTGAATGAACTTTTAAAAACATTTTAGAGAGAAAGGAAGAGACCTTTATTCAAACCCAAGTCAGGACAACTGTCTGGGAGACACAATCTTCACCAAGAAGGGAGTGCTCCGGGGAAGGAACATTTGGGGCAGGCTTATATATTTTTTTCTGTTTTGTTTTACATACAGAGTTACACACCACAATGAGGATCTTCTTAGATACAGAAAGTGACAGATTCTTTCTTATGTTTTCAGTATGTACATGTCAGTATGACCTTAATCTTATGGGAGCCAAAGAGGTTCTTTATTTTTTCTTATATTTATGTTGGCATTTTTTGGTTATTGTTTTCTCCTCGAAGCAGATGTACAACATGTGCTTGGGGTAGAAATAGGGCCCATGCTTTGAGGTTTTTGCCCAGCCATTTTGAGCTGGTAAAATGTTGAAGGATAGCTTCCCTGGGAGCCCAGGATCAGGGCCCAAAGATGATATAAGATAAAAATTCCTTTTATCATTGTAATTACTCCTAAATGGAGGAATTTGAGACAAAAACACCTTTCACAAGAGTACCAAGAAATCAAAATGATACCCACAAAAGCCTGCCTGCTCCATGGTCAGCACAGGTAACAGAAATGTTCACAGTCTCTGGACTCCTGCCCTTCTCCTGCCCAAATCGCTGAAGCACACAGACCACTTAAAATCAGAATTGTAGAACTGCTAGACACCTTAGAGATGTCTGGCACCATTCCCTTGGACTGCAGAATAAAACACAGTAGCTCGTTGTCACAAACTAATTTCAACATGAAGTGCCCCCTGGATGCCCTAAGTTCTTTCTCTGCAAATGTTGACTAATGTAAGTCACAGTCATACCATATAAACACTACGATGGCTGTGAAGTCATCATAGATAAGACAATATTTTAGCCATGTTTATAAGCATTGGCTCCTGTTGTAAAGAGGCTGAGCTGAGTGTTTTTAAACACTATTTCAGACCAGTTTTACAGCACCCTCTGAACATACCAGAGCCTGAATCGACTAAAAAAGATAGTTGTTTTCAGTAACTTTAATACCAGAAAAATATTATACTGTCTCTATCCCTAAGGATCTTTGAGTATCTTACCCAGAGGTCCTCCACTGAGATAATGATCTTAATGATCACCATGGGCAGAGGTGAAAAGGCCCACTGAATTTGTTCCAGTTGTCCACATGACAAGAAAATCCTGATACTTGATAGGTTTCCAGATCGAGAAGACCAGAGATAAGAGGGAAATAGTACCCTGTATGGAACAACAAGGGATTTGGAGTCAATTTGGGGATCCCACTTAGGTTTCTGACACTAAAATCCTCTGTGACTCATATCATCCGAGTCCCTGTCTAACCACCTGAAAATGTGCCTAAAAATATCTATACCTAGTTTGAAGTTTAAGAGGCAGAATGCTACAAAGAGCCAGTATGATGTCTCTCAAGATCAGGTGCTCAGGAAGCCAAAATTGCTATTGGGTCTATTTCTTTTCCAGAAGAAAGAACACATGTTGAATCCACATTCCTAATAGATGACTCACCAGATGATTTTCAAACCTGAAGGAAGGACAAGAAGTCACTCTTGTGTCATAGTTCACTCAGAAATCATGTTGGGCTGGTGAGTATGATACGATAGCAACGTCATCACTAAGAGTGGGGAGCTTCTAATTTCCATACGGCCATGTTGACCCCCTTAGCTCAGAGCCACCAAAAAAGGGCAGCTGGGAAGGGGGCACCGTCATCACTATGAGTGGGGAGCTTCCCATTTCCATATGGCCATGTTGACCCCCTTAGCTCAGGGCCACCAGAAAGGACAGCTGAGGGGGACCACAGGCCAATGCGGCCAGGTGTGGCTGGGGCAGGCAGAACTCTGACTTAAGGCTCAACTCCTATCTAGATTATTATAATGCTCTTCACAAATAAAGTATCATTGTGTGTGAGCCCTCATGTAGAAAAGGTTCAGAATTTCCATTGAGATTCCCTCTCTGACATTTAGGATATGTAGAAAAGTTCCATTTAATTTTAAACATTGAAGGACTTCTTGGTTTTCTTTTCTCTATGACTGTGGCTCAATTCCCCTGTGGTCTAAGAATAGAATCTAGTTAATTTCAGGGTTTAACATTTGTAGACTTGATTCGTGGCCCCACCTATCATCTATTTGGGTAAAGAGTCTATGACCACTTGAAAATAATGTATTCTGCACTTATTATGGAATGTTCCCTATATGTCAATTAGGTCACATTTTTTACCAATGTTTTGTCTGCTTTTTCTGTCAGATATTGAGAAAGGTATATTAAAATCTTCAAACAATGCTGCTCTATTCAACGGTGCATCGGAGAATTTACCAGTGTTAGAAGGCAAGAAAAACAAAAAGTATAAGAATTGAGGGGATAATTGTGATTATTCACAGATAATACGATTGTGTACATAGAAAATCCAAAACAGTCTATAAATACCCTATTAGAATTAAAAATGCAATTTATAAATTTGAGATGGATTGTAGCTTCCCATTGGACAGTTTCTGAAAGAAAACGTAGAACCTGTCAATCTTTGGGTAGGACATAGGGTGCACTAACCATTTAAAAGAATTCAGTGGGACTTCATAAAAATGTGACATTTCTCCTTATCTTATGACCATAAGAAAATGAAAAAGTGAACCGCATTCTGGGAAGTAAAGATTTGCAATACACACACTGACAAAGACTTGTCAATAAAGAATTCCTGCTCATCAACCATAGAAAGTCTATTTATAAACGAATATTTCAAAAAAGATTGACTGATGGCCAATAAGAACAGGAAAGGGTGCTCTGCAGTATTATTTTCAGGAACAGCAAGGCCTTTCCTAAAATGAAAACATACACACAAACCAGTATTCCCTAGATGGATGACGTCCTTATTTCTGAGGAAGCTTGAAGAACAGACTAGCATCAAAGTAAAGTGATGGAATTCCTGACACTCAGAGGGTGGACAATTGACCTCAAACTACAGTACAATTTCTAGGCATCATTCGGTCCTCTGAAGGCAGACAACTACCACACCCCTTCCTACACCACACAGGTTGCTTCCCAACCCCTACCATAAAAGAAGAAGATGAGAAACAGATAGGACTAGTAGGAAATAGCAAAACTCACATGTGGGGATTATCCTGAAACACACTGATCACATAACTAGTGTAAGGAAGTGTAGGGAACTGACAAGGACAGAGACTCAAGAGGTACTTCTTTGGGAAATGCTGTCTGACATCGTCACACCGTGGTACCAGCTAATGAGGGCTCTGAGCATACCCTAGGGTTTGCTCACAAGGGTCTGCAACACCATCGCTGAGGACTGAAACTCTTCAAGACCTCAAAGCTTGCCTGATTGACTATTGGACTAAGAGATTCCCATGTTCTGAAAACAGATACCAACCCATTGAAAGGTTCACCTGGGCTCTCTCGGAGGTCCTACAAGAAGCTGAACCATTCACTGAAAATCAATTACACACACACACACACACACACACACACACACACACACACACACACACCTGTCATTTCACCAATTACTTAAACATTCAAGGTTCTTCCTACCTTTTCTTTTACACATTGATATTTATACTCACATGAAATGTCATCATTTCTAATGAACACTGATGTCAAAATAGAGATCCATTGACACAATATTCACAAAATTGAACTTCCCTGCTGTAATTTTCAATATAGCATTTTTTAAAGTTCATACATATTTTAGGTTTTTGGTAACTTTTACAGGAGAAGATCAGCATTGAAAAACTCTGAATACTGACAATGAGTTTTAGGCCTAGAGAACAAAAATTGTCCAATTTCATAGATAATAAGGAACCAAAGGGAAAGCATGGAAGCTGTAGTCGAATAATTTTACACATGTGCATCCTCTATTATTCTACTACTGAGGGGCGTGTTTTATTACCACTCTACATGCATCAATTGTCTTCCACGTGCACCTGCACAGGTATAATGAATTACTACAGTAGAATGAAATGTCTGGGAACTACTTGGCGGCATCTATAATGAACAATGAAATTTCGATCTTATATTTGGTGAACTTCCACTGTCTGTCCCTTTAGACAATGGACCCTAAACAGAAGGGGGAATGAACCACGAGAGACTATGGACTCTGGGAAACAAACTGAGGGCTTCAGAGGGGAGAGGGGTGGGGGATTGGGATGGGCCAGTGATGGGTATTAAGGAAGGTACATATTGCATGGAGCACTGGGTGTTATATGCAAATAATGAATCAGGGAACACTACATCAAAAACTAAGGAAATACTGTATAGTGACTAACATATCAAAATAAAAAATTATTATTAGAAAAAAATTAAAGGTAAAAAAAAAAAAACCAATACAGCTTTTCAGTTTCAAGAACAATCACAATTGAGAAAAAACTAACTTCCAATCCCTAAAGCAAAACACAGACCAAGTTCCATCTCACTCCCGTTTATTCACATTCTCTGTGGGTTTTAAGCTATTTCCCTACCTCCTTTCCTGCTGAGCAGGGAGCCCGGGCTCGATCCCAGAACCCTGGGATCATAACCTGAGCCAAAGGCACATGCTTAACTGGCTGAGTCAGCCAGGAGCCCCAGTCATGTTTTCCTTAAGCAAAAGGACACTTTCTCACAATGCCTTCACATGACTTCACATGGTACCAGAGACCTGCATTTGCTTCTAGGAGGTTGCAGATGAAGGCCATTGCAAACTCTCACAGTGGTTTATCAAATACAATGACCTGCCTGGTGACAGTGAAACTCTTATGAGCCCACGAGAGGGTGCTGTGACACTCAGCTGTGGCTGGGCTGGCACAGAGAACCAAATCCATTTCCCTGCCTCATGTCTGTGAGGAACAGATGCCCCCACTGTGAATGAGACCCTGCCACTGAGCTGTCCAGAGATGGCCATCCTCACGGAGGATGAGGATAAAGGACAATGCCTGAGGAGACCTCATCTGTCTCCTTTATCTTTTCATATTTTTGACAGTGGACAAATCACTGCCTAGGAGTCCCCAACTACCTTAGTCTCATCTGTGAATGACCAAGAGGTTTTACAAAACACTTAAGATTTTGACCTCACAAATGCCCACAACCACTTACCATAGGGATTCAACATTAAGCAAAGATACTGTTCGTTGGAAGAGAGGTCCTGCCCACTGTTGTTTCTCACTTATATGCTCATCTTCCTTACCTCATGGTAACATAACCACCTTGATTCCTGCTTCCGTCTTCAGGAAGGCTGAGGTGACTTGAAGGGCATTACCCTGACATCGTTTTTCTTAGCAATAAGATGTGGACATTTCCCTAGTCCTACACACCCAAAGTTGAATCGGAATCAGGATTGAGGAGGCTGATGAGAGTTGAAGGTGTTTTCCTGTACACGATGGTTTATTACCAATAAGGATGGGTCAGAGTCCTCGAAATTCCAGAACGTTTTCATTAATGCTTCCTACTCGTGAAAGATGATGTACATTGGTCTTTCCCTGTACAGTGTGGTAACTCAGAGAAAAGTGCTTAGCCCTTTCGTCAGACTTCCACGAGCACTTTGGGGTTGGCTTCCATATTCACAAAGGATGATGTTAGGGCTAAGAGGGTTCCTGTACACTGTTATTTCTTTCAGATAAGTGTATGGCATCTTTGTTACATTGCCAGAGCCTCTTAGCGCCGGGCTTGCCGGCCTCCTGTGGAAGAACCCTAACCCGAGGTCGGCCCCCGAGGGGCCCCTCCCAAGGAGCCTGGCACCACAATGCCGGGGATTTGGGACCCCCGAGCCCCAGTGCTGGACTCACTCTGCCACCCCGCAAGCACCCAGGGCGCTACGGGTGTTGCCAGTCATTCAAGAAGGGAGAACGGGCAAGGCCCTCCGATCCCCCTGTGACCTTCAAAGGCCCCTGTGCAAAAACTCTGGCTCCTTCGCTCCTGCTCCCCAGCGCCCTAACCTCGGCCCACCCGTCCTCTCGCGGCAGAGCTGGCGGATCGGGCCTGCGGGCTTCCTGGGGGCTAACCCTATGCCAAGTTGCCCCCGAAGGGCCCCTCCCAAGTGGCCTGGCGCTGCATGCCAGGGATTGGGGACCCCCAAGTCCCACCGCCGGATGCACCGTGCCACCCTGCCGCCACATGGGGCACTAGGGGCGTCACCAGTCCTTCAGGGCGACAGAACGGGCAGGACCCTCCAAGCCTCCTGCAACCTTCGAAGGCACCCCAAGCCAAAGCGTAAATGCTCTGGCCCATGCCCCCACTCGCCAGCTACCTCACCTCAACCCACACCTCCATTCACCGCACATGGGCGGAACGAGCCTGGCAGCCTCCTGGGGGCTAACCCTAACCCTAGGTCTGCCACCGAGGGGCCCGTCCCAAGGGGCCTGAGGCTGCAACGCCGGGTATTAGGGAGCCCCGATCCCCAGCGCCGGAGTCTCCCTGCCGCCCCATCACCACCCGGGCCGCTAGGGGTGCCGCTGGTCATTCAGGGCGGTAGAACGGGCAGGGCCCTCTTTACCCGTGGCGAACTTCGAAGGCCCCCCCATCCAAAACGCTCGAGCCCACGCTCCTGCTCCTCAGCGCCCTCACCTCGGCCCACCCCTCCGCTCGCCACAGAGCCAGCGGATGAGGCCTGCACTCCTCCTGGTGGCTACACAGAACCCTAGGTTGTCCCCTTAGGTGCCCCTCCGAAGGGGCCTGGCACCGCAATGCCTGGGATTGGGGACCCCCGAGCCCCAGCGCCGGACTCACCATGTCGCCCCCCCCGCCACCCGGGCCGCTAGGAGCACCGTCGGTCATTCAGGGAGGGAGAACGGGCAGATTCCTCCGAGCCCCTGGTGACATTCGAAGGCCCCCAGTGCCAAAATGCTTGGGCCCATGCTCCCGCTCGCCTGCGCCCTCACCTCGGTCCGCCCCTCCACTCGCTGTAGAGCCAGTGGATCTGGACTGCAGCCCTCCTGGGTGTTACCCTAACCATTGGTGGGCCCCCGAGGGGCCCATCCAGGTTCCTATTGCCGCAACACCAGGGATTGGGGAATCCCGAGCCCAAGCGCCGGACTCACCCTCCCGCCCTACCGCCACCTGGGCCGCTAGGGGCGCCGCCGTTCATTCAGGGAGGGAGAACAGGCAGGGCCCTCCTAGCGACCTGCGACCTTCGAAGGCCCCCCACACCAAAACGCTTGGCCCCACGCTCCCGCTGGCCAGCGCCCTTACCTCGGCCCTCCCCTCCGCTCGCCGCACAGCTGGCGGATCCGGCCTGTGGGCCTTCTGGGGGCTAACCCTAAACCTATGTCGGCCCCCTAGTGGCCCCTCCCAAGGGGCCTGGTGCCGCAACGACGGGGAAAGGGGACTCCTGAGCCCCAGCGCCGGACTCACCATGCCCCCGCTGCCACCCGGGTCACTATGGGCACCGCCGGTCATTCAGGGCGGGAGAATGGGCAGGGCCATCCGAGCCACCGGTGACATTTGAAGGCCCCCCGTGCCAAAATGCTTCGGCCCACGCTTCTGCTCACCAGTGCCCTCGCCTCGGCCAGCCCCTCCGCAAGCCGCACAACCAGCAGATCGGGCCTGGCGGCCTCCAGGGGTCTAACCCTAACCCTAGGTTGGC
This sequence comes from Ursus americanus, assembly GCF_024610735.1. Taxonomy (NCBI): domain Eukaryota; kingdom Metazoa; phylum Chordata; class Mammalia; order Carnivora; family Ursidae; genus Ursus; species Ursus americanus. The sequence goes on from NW_028273662.1 coordinate 214,913, forward strand.
TGTCAAGGGGCCCCTCCGAAGGGGTCTGGCACCAACACGCTGGGGATTGGGGACCCCCGAACACCAACGCCGGACTCACCCTGCTGCCCTGCCGAGACCCGGCCCGCTAGGGTCGCCATCCTCATTCAGAGTGGGAGAACTTGCAGGGCCCTCCGTGCCCCCTGCGACCTTCGAAGGCAACCCACGCCAAAATGCTAGGGCCCACGCTCCCGCTCACCATTGCCCTCACCTGGGACCCACCCTCCGCTCGCCACACAGCCGTCAGATCGGGCCTGCCAGCCTCCTGGGGGCTAACCCTAACCCTAGTTCAGCCCCTGAGGAGCCCCTCCCAAGGGGACTGGCGCCATCACGCCGGGGATTGGGGACAATCCAGCCCCAGTGCTGGACTTTCACTGCCACCCCGCCGCCACCCGGGTTGCTAGGGGCGCTGCCGGTCCTTCGGGGCAGGAGGAGGGGTAGGGCCCTCTGAGCCCCCCGTGACCTTCGAAGGCCCCCTGTGCCAAAAGGCTTGGGCCCACGCTCCCGCTCACCATTGCCCTCACCTCAGCCCGCCCCTCCGCTCGAACACACAGCTGGCGGACAGGGCCTGCTGGGCTCCTGGGGGCTAACCCTAAACCTAGGTCGGCCCCCGAGGGGCCCTTTCCAAGGGTCCTGGCTCCGCCACGCCGGGGATTGGGGACCCACGAGCATGAGCACCAGACTCACCCAGCCGCCCCACCGCCACCCGGGCTGCTAGGGGCACCGCCACTCATTTAGGGCGGGAGAAGGGGCATGGATCTCTGAGCCCCCGGCGACTTTCGAAGGCCCCCCACGCCAAAACGCTTGGGCCCACGCTCCCGCTCGCCAGCACCCTCACCTCTGCCCACCACTCCTCTCGCCGCACAGCCGGCAGAATGGGCCTGCCGGCCTCCTTTGGGCTAACCCTAACCCTAGGTAGGCCCCCAAGGTACCACTCCCAAGTGCCTGGCGACGCCACGCTGGGGATTGGGGACCCACGAGCCCTAGCTCCAGACTCACCCTGCCACCCCGCCATGACCCGGCCCGGTAGGGGCAACGTCCTCACAGGGCGAGAGAATAGGCAGGGCCCTCTGAGCCCCCGGTGACCTTCGAAGGCTCCCTGCGCCAAAACGCTTGGGCCCACACTCCCGCTCGCCAGCGCATTCACGTCGGCCCGCCCCTCCGCTCAATGCACAGCCAGCGGATCAGGCCGCCGGACTCCTGGGGGTAACCCTAAAGCTAGGCAGGAACCAGAGGGGCCCCTCCCAAGGGGCCTGGCGCCACCAAGCCTGGGACTAGGACCATAGGCCCCATCGCCAGACTCACCCTGCCTCCCTGCTGCCACTCGGGCCACTAGGGGCGCCGCTGGTCATTCAGGGCGCAAGAATGGACAGGGTCCTCCGAGCCACTGGCGACCTTCGAAGGCTCTCCGCGCCAAAACCCTGGTGCCCACGCTCCCGCTCCCCAGCGCCCTCACCTTGGCCCGCCCCTCTGCTCCCTGCACAGAGGGCGGATCCGGCCTGCCGGCCTTGTGTGGGCTAACCCTAACCATAGGTCGGCCCTCCAGGGTCCCTCCCAAGGATTCTGGTGCCTATACGCCAGGGATCTGGGACCCCAAGCCCCAGAACCAGACTCACGCTGCCGCAACGCCGCCACCCGGGCCGCTAGGGGCGTGGCCGCTCATTCAGGGCGGGAGAACGGACAGGGCCCTGGAGAAACCGGTGACATTTCAAGCCTCCCGCGCCAAAATGCAGGGGCCCATGCTCCCACTCACCAGCGCCTTTACCTCGGCCCGCCCACCTCTTGCCGCCCAGCCAGAGGATTGGGCCTGCTGGCCTCCTGGGTGCTAACTCTGACCCTAGGTCGGCCCATGAGAAGCCCCTCCCAAGAGGCCTGGCCCTACAATGCTGGGGATTGGGGATCCCTGAGCCGCAGCTCAGGACTCACCCTGCAGCCCCACTGCCAATGGAGCCGCTAGGGGCGCCGCTGGTTATTCAGGGCAGGAGAATGGGCAGGGCCCTTCGAGACATGGCAACATTCGAAGGCCCAGGGTGCCAAAACGCTGGGGCCCACGCTCCCGCTCTGCATCCCCCTCAACTCAGCCCACACCTCCACTCCTCGCACAGCCGGCGGATCGGGCCTGCCAGCCTCCTGGGCACTAACCCTAACCCTAGGACGGCCCCTGAGGGTCCCTTCCTAAGGAGTCTTGCAGCGCAATGCCGGGGATTGGCGACCCTCAAGCCCCAGGGCCGAGTGCACCCTGCCACCCTGCCCCACAGGGCCCGCTAGGGGCGCCGCCATTCATTCTGGGTGGGAGAACTGGCAGGGGCCTCCGAACCCCCGCCCACCTTCGATGGCGCCCAGAACCAAAATGCTTGTGCCCAGGCTCATGTTCACCAGCGTCCTCACCTCGGCCCAACTCTCCGCTCCACGCACAGGCGGTGTATAGGGCCTGCCAGCCTCCTGGGTGCTAACCGTAACTGTAGGTCGGCCCCCGAGGGGCCCTTCTCAAGTGGCCTGGCGCCCCAACGCCGGGGATGGGGCAACTGAGCCCAAGTGCTGGATTCACCCTGCTGCCCTTCAGCCACCTGAGCCACTAGGGGCCCCGCTGGTCATTCAGAGCGGGTGAATGGGCAGGTCCCTCCAAGCCACCACCGACCTTCGAAGGCCCCCCACGCTAAAACGCTTGGGCTCATGCTCAGGCTCGCCAGCGCCCTCACCTCGGCCCACCCTGCCGTGTGCCGCACAGACACTGATCGGGTCCACCGGTCTCCGGGGGGCTAACTGTAACCCTAGATCGACCCCCGAGGGGCCCATCCCAAGGGGCCTGGCGTTGCAACGCCGGGGATTGGGGACCCTGAGCCTCAGCACCCGACTCACCCTGCCACCCAGCCGCCACCCAAGGGCTTGGGGTGCTGCCATTCAATCAGGGCGGGAGAACGGGCAGGGCCCTCCGAGACACGGTGAAATTCGAATCCCCCCCGCTCAAAACGCCCGAGCCCACGCTCCCAAACACCAGTGCCCTCACCTGGGTCCGCCACTCCACTCTCCACACAGCTGGCGAATAGGACCTGCCGAGATCCTAGGGGGTAAACCTAAACCTAAGTTGTCATCCAAGGGGCCCCTCCCAAGGGGCCTGGCGCCGCATCGCTGGGGATTGGATACCTGAGCCGCAGGGCCTGACTCACCCTGCCACCCCTCACGACCCGGGCTGCTAGGGGCGCCGCCGTTCGTGCAGGGTGGGAGAACGGGCAGAGCCCTTTGAACCCCCGCCGACCTTTGAAGGTGTTCTGAACCAAAACGCTTGGGCCCAGGCTCATGATCACCAGCATCCTCACCTTGGCCCAACTCTCCCCTTGATTCAGACCCATTGGATAGGGCCTGCCGGGCTCTTGGTTCTAATGAAAACCCTAGGTCGGCCCCGTGGGGCACATCCCAAGGGGCCTGGCTCTGCAACGCTGGGGATTGGTGACTCAGACCCCAGAGCCAGACTCACCCTGCCGCACTGTCGCCACCCGGGCCTCTAGGGGCACCACCGGTCATTCAGGGCGAGAGAAGGGAAGGGCCTTCGGAGTCCCCGGTGACCTTCAAAGGCTCACCTCGCCAAAATGCTGGTGCCCACGCTCCCGCTCCCCAGCGCCCTCACCTCGGCCCGCCCCTCCGTTTGCTGCAGAGCCAGTGGATAGTGCCTGCCGGGCTCCTGGGGGCTAACTGAAAACCTAGGTCAGCCCTGTGGGGCACATCCCAAGGGTTCTGGCTCTGCAATGCTTGGGATTGGTGACTCAGAGCCCCAGAGCCGGACTCACCCTTCCACACTGTCGCCACCTGGGCAGCTAGGGGCGCCGCCGGTCATTCAGAGTGAGAGAAGTGGCAGGTCCTTCCGAGTTCCCGGTGACCTTCAAAGGCTCCTGGAGCCAAAACACTGGTGCCCATGCTTCCACTCCCCAGCGCCCTCACCTCGGCCCGCCCCTCCGCTCCCCGCACAGCAGGCGGATCGGGCCTGCCAGCCACCTGGGGGCTAACCCTAACCCTAGGTCGGACCCGAGGGGCCCCTCCCAAGGGGCCTGACGCCACAATGCCGGGGATTGGGGACCCCAAGCCTCAGCACCTGACTCACCTGCCGCCCAGCCGACAATCGGGGGCTTGGGGTACTGCCGTTCATTCAGGGCAGGAGAACGGGCAGGGCCCTCCGAGACATGGCGACCTTCAAAGGCCCCCCAGGCCAAAACGCCCAGGCCCACCCTCCCACTCACCAGCGCCCTCACCTAGGTCTGCCACTCTGCTCTCCACACAGCTGGCGAATAGGGCCTGTTTGCCTCCTAGGGGCTAAACCTAACTCTAGGTTGGCCCCCGAAGGGCCCCTCCCAAGGGGCCTGGTGCCGCAACGCCAGGGATTGGGGACCCCCAAGCCCCAGCGCCCGATGCACCCTGCCGCCCCTCCCCACCTGGGCCGCTAGGGGCGCCGCTGTTCATTCACCTTGGAAGGATGGACAGGGCCCTCCGAATCCCCGCCAATTTTCAAAGGCGCCCCAAATCAAAACACTTGGGCCCAAGCTCATATTCACCAGCACCCTCACCTCAGCCCAACTCTCTTCTCAATGCCCAGGTGGTGTATCGGGCTTGCCAGCCTCCTGGGGGCTAACCCTAACCATAGTTCGGCCCCCGAGGGGCACTTCCCAGGGGCCTGGTGTCACAACGCTGCGGATGGGGACCCCGAGCCCAAGTGCCGGTCTCACCCTGCTGCCCTTCAGCCACCCGAGCCGCTAGAGACCACTGGTCAATCAGGGTGGGAGAATGGGCAGGGCCCCCGGAATCCCCGCTGACCTTCAAAGACCCCCCGCGCAAAAAAATTGGCTCCATTCCTCCTGCTCCCCAGCGCCCTCAGCCCGGCCAGCCCCTCCGCTTGCTGCAGAGCCAGTGGATAGTGCCTGCCAGGCTCCTGGGGGCTAACTGAAATCCTAGGTAGGACCCGTGGGGCACAACCCAAGGGGCCTGGCTCTGAAACGCTGGGGATTGGTGACTCAGAGCCACAGAGCCAGACTCACCCTGCAGCACCATCACCACCCGGGCCGCTTGGGGCGCCGCCGCTCATTCAGGGCGGGAGAAGGGACAGGGACCTGGAGAAACTGGCGATATTTGAAGCCTCCTGAGCCAAAATGCAGGGGCCCAAGCTCCCGATCCCCAGCGCCTTTACCTCGGGCCGCCCACCTCTCGCCGCCCAGCCAGAGGATTGGGCCTGCTGGCCTCCTGGGTGCTAACTCTAAACCTAGGTCCGCCCACGAGGAGCCCCTCCCAAGAGGCCTGGCCCCGCAACGCTGGGGATTGGGGATCCCCGAGCCGCAGCATGGACTCACCCTGCCGCTCCACCGCCAAGGGAGCTGCTAAGGGCGCCGCTGCTTATTCAGGGAAGGAGAACGGGCAGGGCCCTCCGAGCCATGGCATCAGTCAAACGCCCAGGGCGCCAAAACGCTGGGGCCCACGCTCCCGCTCGCCATCGCCCTCAACTCGGCCTGCATCTCCACTCCTTGCACAGCCGGCGGATCGGGCCTGCAGGCCTCCTGGGCGCTAACCCTAACCCTAGGACGGCCCCGAGCGTCGCTTCCTAAGGGGCCTGGCGCTGCAACGCCGGGGATTGGGAACCCCCAAGCCCCAGCGCTGGATGCACCCTGCCGCCCCGCCCCACACGTGCCCCTAGGGGCGCGCCATTCATTCAGGATGGGAGAACGGGCAGGGTCCTTCGAACCCCCGCCGACCTTCGAAGGCGCCCCGAACCAAAACCCTTGGGCCCAGGCTCATGTTCACCAGCACCCACACCGCGGCCCAACTCTCCACTCGACGCACAGGCGGTGTATCGGGCCTGCTGGCCTCCTGGAGGCTAACCCTAACCATAGGTCGGCCACCGAGGGGCCCTTCACAAGGGGCCTGGCGTCGCAACGCTGTGGATGGGGATCCCGAGCTCACGTGCCGCACTCACCCTGCTGCCCTTCAGCCACCCGAGCCACGACAGGCCCCGCCGGTCAATCAGGGCAAGAGATCGGGCAGGGCCCTCCTAGCCCACGCTGACCTTTGAAGGCTCCCCGCGCAAAAACGTTCGTTGGCTCCCAGGATCCTGCTCGCCCGCTCCCTCACCTAGGCCCACCCCACCGCTTGCTTCAGAGCCGTTGGATAGGGCCTGCCGGGCTCCTGGCAGCTAACCAAAACCCTAGGTCGGGCCTGAGGGGACATCCCAAGGGGCCTGGCTCTGCAATGCTGGGGATTGGTGACTCACAGCCCCAGAGCCAGACTCACCCTGCCGCACTGTCCCCACCTGGGCCGCTAGGGGCGCCGCGGGTCATAGAGGGCGAGAGAAGGGCAGGGCCTTCTGAGTCCCCGGTGACCTTCAAAGGCTCCCCGTGCCAAAACGCTGGTGCCCACGCTCCCGCTCCCCAGCGCCTTCACCTCAGGCCGCACCTCAGCTCGCCGCACAGTGTGCGGTTGGGCCTAATGGTCTCCTGGGGGCTAACCCTAACCCTAGGTCGGCCCCCCAGGGGCCCCTCCGAAGGGTTTTGGTACCACTACGCCAGGGATCTGGAACCCCAAGCCCCAATGCCAGACTCACCCTCCCACAACGCTGCCACCCGGGCCCCGAGGGGCGCCGCCGGTCCTTCAGGGTGGGAGAACTGACAGGGCCCCGGAGAAACCGGTGACATTTGAAGCCTCCCACCCCAAAATGCAGGGGCCCACAATCCCGCACCCCAGCGCCTTTACCTCGGCCCGCCCACCTCTCACCGCCCAGCCAGAGGATCTGGCCTGCCGGCCTTATGGGGGCTAACTCTAACGTTGGGTCGGCACACGAGGAGCCCCTCCCAAGGGGCCTGGCACCACAACGCCGGGGATTGGGGATCCCCGAGCCGCAGCCTGGGATTCACCCTGCCGCCCCACCGCCAACGGAGCCGCTAGGGGCGTTGCTGGGGATTCAGGGCAGGAGAAAGGGCAGGGCCCTCCGAGCCATGGCAACATTCAAAGGCCCAGGACGCCAAAACGCTGGGGCCCACGCTCCCGCTCGCCATCGCCCTCAATTCGGGCTGCATCTCCACTCCTCGCACAGCGGGCGGATCGGGCCTGCAGGCCTCCTGGGCGCTAACCTTAACCCTAGGATGGCCCCGAGGGTCGCTTCCTAAGGGGCCTGGCGCCACAACTCAGGGGATTGGGAACCCCCAAGCCCCAGCGCTGGATACACCCTGCCGCCCCGCCACACACTAGCCGCTAGGGGCGCCGCAATTCATTCAGGGTGGGAGAAAGGACAGGGCCCTTCGAACCCCCGCCGACCTTCGAAGGCGCCCTGAACCAAACGGCTTGGGCCCGGGCTCATGTTCACCAGCACACTCAGCTCGGCCCAACTCTCCGCTCGATGCACAGGCGGTGTATCGGGCCTGCTGGCCTCCTGGGGGCTAACCCTAACTGTAGGTCGGCCACAGAGGGGCCCTTCCCAAGTGGCCTGGCGCCACAACGCCGGGAATACGGACTCCAACCCAAGTGCCGGACTCACCCTGCTGCCCTTCAGGCACCGGAGCCTCTAGGGGCCCCGCCGGTCACTCAGAGCGGGAGAACGGGCAGGTCCCTCCGAGCCCCCATCGACCTTCGAAGGCCCCCCACACTAAAACGCTTGGGCTCACGCTCAGTCTCGCCGCGACCTCACCTCGGCCTAACCCTCCGCGTGACACACAGCCGCAGATCGGGTCCACCGGCCTCCTGGGGGCTAAGCGTAACCCTAGATAGACCCCCGAGGGGCCCCTCCCAAGGGATCTGGCGCCGAAACACTGGGGATTGGGGACCCCTGAGCCTCAGCACTGGACTCACCCTGCCACCCAGCCGCCACCCGGGGGCTTGGGGTGGTGCCGTTCATTCAGGGCGGGAGCACGGGCAGGGCCCTCCAAGACACAGCGACCTTCAAAGGCCCCCCGCGCCAAAACACCCGGGCCCACGCTCCCGCTCACCAGTGCCCTCACCTCTGTCCGCCACTCCAGTCTCCACACAGCTGGCGAATAGGGCCTGCCGGCATCCTAGGGGCTAAACCTAACCCTAGGTCAGCCTCCGAGGGGCCCCTCCCAAGGGGCCTGGCGCCGCAACGCGGTGGACTGGGGACCCTCGAGCCCTATGCCCGGACTTCCATGCCGCCCCGCCGCCACCTGGGCTGCTAGGGGCGCCGCCGGTCATTCAGGGAGGAGAATGGGCAGGGCCCGCTGAGTCCCCGGAGACATTCGAAGGCCCCCGGTGCCAAAACCCTTGGGCCCAGGCTCTTGCTCGCCAGCGCCCTCACCTTGGCCTGCCCCTCCGCTCCACGCACAGCAGGCGGATCCGGCCTGCCGGCCTCCCGGGTGCTAACCGTAACCCCAGGTCGGCCACCCAGGGGCCCTTCCAAGGATCCTGGTGCCGCTTCGCCAGGTATCGGGAACCTCAAGCCCCAGAGCCACACTCACCCTACCGCAACGCCGCCACGCGGGCCGCTAGGAGCACTGCGGGTCATTCAGGGCGAGAGAAGGGGCAGGGCCTTCCGAGCCCCCGGTTGGCCTTCAAAGGCTCCCCGTGGCCAAACACTGGTGCCCACGCTCCCGCTCCCCAACGCCCTCACCTCGGACCCGCCCTCCGCTCCCCGGACAGTGGCCGGATCCCACCTGCCGGCCTCCTGAGGGCTAACCCTAACCCTAGGTCAGCCACCCAGGGGCCCCTCACAAGGGTCCTGGTGCCGCTACACTGGGGATCAGGGACCCCAAGACCCAGAGCCAGAATCACCCTGCCCCAACGTCGCCACCCGGGCGCTAGTGGCGCCGCCCGTCATTCAGGGCGGGAGAAGGGACAGGGCCCTGGAGAAACTGGCGATATTTGAAGCCTCCTGCACCAAAATGCAGGGGCCCACGCTCCCGATCGCCAGAGCCTTTACCTCGGGCCGCCCACCTCTCGCCGCCCAGCCAGAGGATTGGGCCTGCTGGCCTCCTGGGTGCTAACTCTAAACCTAGGTCCGCCCACGAGGAGCCCCTCCCAAGAGGCCTGGCCCCGCAACGCTGGGAATTGGGGATCCCCGAGCCGCAGCATGGACTCACCCTGCCGCTCCACCGCCAAGGGAGCTGCTAAGGGCGCCGCTTGGTCTTCAGGGCAGGAGAACGGGCAGGGCCCTTTGAGCCATGGCAACAGTCGAAGGCCCAGGGCGCCAAAATGCTGGGGACCACGCTACCGCTCTGCATCACCCTCAACTCGGCCCGCACCTCCGCTCTTCGCAGAGCCAGCGACTCGGGCCTGCCAGCCTCCTGGGAGCTAAGCCTAACCCTAGGACAGCCCCTGAAGGTCCCTTCCTAAGGGGCCTGGCGCCGCAACGCCAGGGATTGGGAGCCCCCAAGCCCCAGCGCCGGATGCACGCTGCCACCCCAACCCATACAGGCCGCTAGGGGTGCCGCCATTCATTCAGGGTGGGAGGACGGGCAGGGCCCTTCGAACCCCCGCCGACCTTCGAAGGCGCCCCGAACCAAAAGGCTTGGGCCCGGGCTCATGTTCACCAGCACCCTCACCTCGGCCCAACTCTCCGCTCGACGCACAGGCGGTGTATCGGGCCTGCTGGCCTCCTGGAGGCTAACCCTAACCATAGGTCGGCCACCGAGGGGCCCTTCACAAGGGCCTGGCGTCGCAACGCTGTGGATGGGGATCCCGAGCTCACGTGCCGCACTCACCCTGCTGCCCTTCAGCCACCCGAGCCACTACAGGCCCCGCCGGTCAATCAGGGCAAGAGATCGGGCAGGGCCCTCCGAGCCCACGCTGACCTTTGAAGGCTCCCCGCGCAAAAACGTTGGCTCCCAGGATCCTGCTCGCCAGCGCCCTCACCTAGGCCCACCCCACCACTTGCTTCAGAGCCGGTGGATAGGGCCTGCCGGGCTCCTGGCAGCTAACCAAAACCCTGGGTGGGCCCTGAGGGGACATCGCAAGCGGCCTGGCTCTGCAATGCTGGGAATTGGTGACTCAGAGCCCCAGAGCCGGACTCACCCTGCCGCGCTGCCCCCACCTGGGCCGCTAGGGGCGCCGCGGGTCATAGAGGGCGAGAGAAGGGCAGGGCCTTCTGAGTCCCTGGTGACCTTCAAAGGCTCCCTGTGCCAAAACGTTGGTGCCCAGGATTCCGCTCCCCAGCGCCTTCACCTCGGGCCGAACCTCAGCTCGCCGCACAGTGTGCGATTGGGCCTGACGTTCTCCTGGGGCTAACCCTAACCCTAGGTCGACCCCCCAGGGGCCCCTCCGAAGGGTTTTGGTACCACTACGCCAGGGATCTGGAAGTCCAAACCCCAAAGCCAGACTCACCCTCCCACAACGCTGCCACCCGGGCCACGAGGGGCGACTCCGGTCCTTCAGGGCGGGAGAACTGACAGGGCCCTGGAGAAACCGGCGACATTTGAAGCCTCCCACCCCAAAATGCAGGGGCCCACAATCCCGCACCCCAGCGCCTTTACCTCGGCCCGCCCACCTCTCACCGCCCAGCCAGAGGATCTGGCCTGCCGGCCTTATGGGGGCTAACTCTAACCCTGGGTCGGCCCACGAGGAGCCCCTCCCAAGGGGCCTGGCACCACAACGCCAGGGATTGGGGATCCCCGAGCCGCAGCCTGGGATTCACCCTGCCGCCCCACCGCCAACGGAGCCGCTAGGGGCGATGCTGGGGATTCAGGGCAGGAGAAAGGGCAGGGCCCTCCGAGCCATGGCAACATTCAAAGGCCCAGGACGCCAAAACGCTGGGGCCCAGCTCCCGCTCGCCATCGCCCTCAACTCGGCCTGCATCTCCTCTCCTCGCACAGCCTGCGGATCGGGCCTGCCGGTCTCCTGGGCGCTAACCCTAACCCTAGGAAGGCCCCGAGGGTCGCTTCCTAAGGGGCCTGGCGCCGCAACGCCGGGGATTGGGAACCCCCAAGCCCCAGCGCTGGATACACCCTGCCGCCCCGCCCCACACTTGCCGCTAGGGGCGCCGCCATTCATTCAGGGTGGGAGAATGGGCAGGGCCCTTCGAACCCCGCTGACCTTCGAAGGCGCCCCGAAACAAAAGGCTTGGGCCCGGGCTCATGTTCACCAGCACACTCAGCTCGGCCCAACTCTCCGCTCGATGCACAGGCGGTGTATCGGGCCTGCTGGCCTCCTGGAGGCTAACCCAAACATAGGTTGGCCACCGCGGGGCACTTCCCAAGGGGCCTGGCGTCGCAACGCTGGGGATGGGGACCCCGAGCTCACGTGCCGCACTCACCCTGCTGCCCTTCAGCCACCCGAGCCACTAGAGGCCCCGCCGGTCAATCAGGGCAAGAGATCGGGCAGGGCCCTCCGAGCCCACGCTGACCTTTGAAGGCTCCCCGCGCAAAAACGTTGGCTCCCAGGATCCTGCTCGCCAGCGCCCTCACCTAGGCCCACCCTACCGCTTGCTTCAGAGCCGGTGAATAGGGCCTGCCGGGCTCCTGGCAGCTAACCAAAACCCTAGGTCGGACCTGAGGGGACATCTCAAGCGGCCTGGCTCTGCAATGCTGGGGATTGTTGACTCAGAGCCCCAGAGCCATACTCACCCTGCCGCACTGTCCCCCCTGGGCCGCTAGAGGCGCCGCGGGTCATAGAGGGCGAGAGAAGGGCAGGGCCTTCTGAGTCCCTGGTGACCTTCAAAGGCTCCCCGTGCCAACACGCTGGTGCCCACAGTCCCGCTCCCCAGCGCCTTCACCTCGGGCCGCACCTCAGCTCGCCGCACAGTGTGCGGTTGGGCCTGACGGTCTCCTGGGGGCTAACCCTAACCCTAGGTCAGCCACCCAGGGGCCACTCCCAAGGGTCCTGGTGCCGCTACACTGGGGATCAGGGACCCCAAGACCCAGAGCCAGACTCACCCTGCCGCAACGTTGCCACCCGGGCCGCTAGTGGCGCCGCCGGTCATTCAGGGCGGGAGAACTGACAGGGCCCTGGAGAAACCGGCGATATTTGAAGCCTCCTGCGCCAAAATGCAGGGGCCCACGCTTCCGATCGCCAGCGCCTTTACCTCGGGCCGCCCACCTCTCGCCGCCCAGCCAGAGGATTGGGCCTGCTGGCCTCCTGGGTGCTAACTCTAAACCTAGGTCCGCCCACGAGGAGCCCCTCCCAAGAGGCCTGGCCCCACAACGCTGGGGATTGGGGATCCCCGAGCCGCAGCATGGACTCACCCTGCCGCTCCACCGCCAAGGGAGCTGCTAAGGGCGCCGCTGGTTATTCAGGGCAGGAGAACGGGCAGGGCCCTTTGAGCCATGGCAACAGTCGAAGGCCCAGGGCGCCAAAACGCTGGGGACCACGCTCCCGCTCTGCATCACCCTCAACTCGGCCCGCACCTCCGCTCTTCGCAGAGCCAGCGACTCGGGCCTGCCAGCCTCCTGGGAGCTAAGCCTAACCCTAGGACAGCCCCTGAAGGTCCCTTCCTAAGGGGCCTGGCGCCGCAACGCCAGGGATTGGGAGCCCCCAAGCCCCAGCGCCGGATGCACGCTGCCACCCCAACCCATACAGGCCGCTAGGGGTGCCGCCATTCATTCAGGGTGTTAGGAGGGGCAGGGCCCTTCGAACCCCCGCCGACCTTCGAAGGCGCCCCGAACCAAAAGGCTTGGGCCCGGGCTCATGTTCACCAGCACCCTCACCTCGGCCCAACTCTCCGCTCGACGCACAGGCGGTGTATCGGGCCTGCTGGCCTCCTGGAGGCTAACCCTAACCATAGGTCGGCCACCGAGGGGCCCTTCCCAAGGGGCCTGGCGTCGCAACGCTGGGGATGGGGACCCCGAGCTCACGTGCCGCACTCACCCTGCTGCCCTTCAGCCACCCGAGCCACTAGAGGCCCCGCCGGTCAATCAGGGCAAGAGATCGGGCAGGGCCCTCCGAGCCCACGCTGACCTTTGAAGGCTCCCCGCGCAAAAACGTTGGCTCCCAGGATCCTGCTCGCCAGCGCCCTCACCTAGGCCCACCCCACCGCTTGCTTCAGAGCCGGTGGATAGGGCCTGCCAGGCTCCTGGCAGCTAACCAAAACCCTGGGTGGGCCCTGAGGGGACATCGCAAGCGGCCTGGCTCTGCAATGCTGGGAATTGGTGACTCAGAGCCCCAGAGCCGGACTCACCCTGCCGCACTGTCCCCACCTGGGCCGCTAGGGGCACCGCGGGTCATAGAGGGCGAGAGAAGGGCAGGGCCTTCTGAGTCCCCGGTGACCTTCAAAGGCTCCCCGTGCCAAAACGCTGGTGCCCAGGATCCCTCTCCCCAGCGCCTTCACCTCGGGCCGCACCTCAGCTCGCCACACAGTGTGCGGTTGGGCCTGACGGTCTCCTGGGGGCTAACCCTAACCCTAGGTCGGCCCCCCAGGGGCCCCTCCGAAGGGTTTTGGTGCCACTACGCCAGGGTTCTGGAAGCCCAAGCCCCAAAGCCAGACTCACCCTCCCACAACGCTGCCACCCGGGCCGCGAGGGTCGCCTCCGGTCCTTCAGGGCGGGAGAACTGACAGGGCCCTGGAGAAACCGGCGACATTTGAAGCTTCCCACCCCAAAATGCAGGGGCCCACAATCCCGCACCCCAGCGCCTTTACCTCGGCCCGCCCACCTCTCACTGCCCAGCCAGAGGATCTGGCCTGCCGGCCTTATGGGGGCTAACTCTAACGTTGGGTCGGCACACGAGGAGCCCCTCCCTAGGGGCCTGGCACCACAATGCCGGGGATTGGGGATCCCCGAGCCGCAGCCTGGGATTCACCCTGCGGCCCCACTGCCAACGGAGCCGCTAGGGGCGTTGCTGGGCATTCAGGGCAGGAGAAAGGGCAGGGCCCTCCGAGCCATGGCAACATTCAAAGGCCCAGGACGCCAAAACGCTGGGGCCCACGGTCCCGCTCGCCATCGCCCTCAACTCGGCCTGCATGTCCACACCTCGCACAGCCGGTGGATTGGGCCTGCAGGCCTCCTGGGCGGTAACCCTAACTCTAGGACGGCCCCGAGCGTCGCTTCCTAAGGGGCCTGGCGCCGCAACGCCGGGGATTGGGAACCCCCAAGCCCCAGCGCTGGATGCACCCTGCCGCCCCGCCCCACACGTGCCCCTAGGGGCGCCGCCATTCATTCAGGGTGGGAGAACGGGCAGGGCCCTTCGAACCCCCGCCGACCTTCGAAGGCGCCCCGAACCAAACGCCTTGGGCCCAGGCTCATGTTCACCAGCACCCTCACCGCGGCCCAACTCTCCGCTCGACGCACAGGCGGTGTATCGGGCCTGCTGGCCTCCTGGAGGCTAACACTAACCATAGGTCGGCCACCGAGGGCCCCTTCCCAAGGGGCCTGGCGTCGCAACGCTGGGGATGGGGACCCCGAGCCCATGTGCCGGACTCACCCTGCTGCCCTTCAGCCACCCGAGCCGCTAGAGGCCCCGCCGGTCAATCAGGGCAGGAGATCGGGCAGGGCCCTCCGAGCCCACGCTGACCTTTGAAGGCTCCCCGCGCAAAAACGTTGGCTCCCAGGATCCTGCTCGCCAGCGCCCTCACCTCAGCCCGCCCCTCCGCTTGCTTCAGAGCCGGTGGATAGGGCCTGCCGGGCTCCTGGCAGCTAACCAAAACCCTACGTTGGCCCTGTGAGGACATCCCAAGGCGCCTGGCTCTGCAACGCTGGGGGTTGGTGACTCAGAGCCCCAGAGCCAGACTCACCCTGCCGCACTGTCCCACCCAGGCCGCTAGGGGCGCCGCCGGTCATAGAGGGCGAGAGAAGGGCAGGGCCTTCCAAGCCACCGGTGACCTCCAAAGGCTCCCCGCGCCAAAACGCTGGTGCCCACGCTCCCGCTCCCCAGTGCCCTCACCTCGGCCCACACCTCTGCTCGCCTCACAGCGTGCGGATTGGGCCTCACGGTCTCCTTGGGGTTAACCCTGACCCGAGGTCGGCCCCCCAGGGGCCCCTCCCAAGGGTCCTGGTGCCACTACGCCAGGGATCTGGGACCCCAAGCCCCAGAGCCAGACTCACCCTCCCACAACGCTGCCACCCAGGCCGCTAGGGGCGCCGCCAGTCATTCAGGGCGGGAGAACTGACAGGGCCCTGGAGAAACCAGCGACATTTGAAGCCTCCCGCGCCAAATTGCAGGGGCCCACAATCCCACTCCCCAGCGCCTTTACCTCGGCCCGCCCACCTCTCGCCGCCCATCCAGAGGATCGGGCCTGCAGGCCTCACGGGGGCTAACTCTAACCCTAGGTCGGCCCATGAGGAGCCCCTCCCAAGGTGCCTGGCACCGCAACGCTGGAGATTGGGGATCCCCGAGCCGCAGCGTGGGATTCACCCTGCCACCCCACCGCCAACGGAGCCGCTAGGGGCGTCGCTGGTTATTCAGGGCAGGAGAACGGGCACGGCCCTCCGACCCATGGCAACATTCGAAGGCCCAGGACACCAAAACGCTGGGGACCATGCTCCCGCTTGCCATTGGCCTCAACTGGGCCCGCATCTCCACTCCTCGCACAGCTGGCGGATGGGGCCTGCCGGCCTCCTGGGCGCTAATCCTAACCCTAGGACGGCCCCTGAGGGTCCTTTCCTAAGGGGCCTGGCACCGCAACGCCAAGGATTGGGAACCCCCAAGCCCCAGCGCTGGATGCACCCTGCCGCCCCGCCCCACACGGGGCGCTAGGGGCGCCGCCATTCATTCAGGGTGGGAGAACGGGCAGGGCCCTTCGAACGCCCACCCACCTGCGAAGGCGCCCTGAACCAAAACGCTTGGGCCTAGGCTCATGTTCACCAGCACCCTCAGATCACCCAACTCTCCCCTCGACGCACAGGTGGTGTATCGGGCCTGCTGGCCTCCTGAGGGCTAACCCTAACTGTAGGTCGGCCACGGAGGGGCCCTTCCCAAGTGGCCTGGCGCCACAACGCCGGGAATGGACACCCCAACCCAAGTGCCGGTCTCAACCTGCTGCCCTTCAGGCCCCGGAGCCTCTAGGGGCCCCACCGGTCATTCAGAGCGGGAGAACGGGCAGGTCCTTCCGAGCCCCCACCTACTTTCGAAGGCGCCCCGCACCAAAACACTTGGGCTCATGCTCAGTCTCGCCAGCGCCCTCACCTCGGCCCAACCCTCCGCGTGCTGCACAGCCGCTGATCGGGTCCACCGGCTTCCTGGGGGCTAACCGTAACCCTAGATCGACCCCCGAGGGCCCCTCCCAAGGGTCCTGGCACCGCAACACCGGGGATTGTGGACCCCTGAGCCCCAGCGCCGGACTCACCCTGCCACCCTGCCGCCACCCAGGCCGCGAGGGGTGCCGCCGGTCATTCAGGGCTGGAGAACGGGTAGGGCCCTCCGAGCCCCCACCTACATTTGAAGGCACCCCGAATCAAAACGCTTGGGCCCAGGCTCATGTTCACCAGCACCCTCAACTCGGCCCGCACCTCCGCTCCTTGCACAGCCGGCGACTCGGGCCTGCCGGCCTCCTGGGCGCTAACTAGAACCCTAGGGCGGCCCCTGAGGGTCCCTTCCTAAGGGGCCTGGCACCGCAACGCCGGGCATTGGGTACCCCCAAGCCCCAGCGCCGGATGCACGCTGCCGCCCCGCCCCACACGGGCCGCTAGTGGCGCCGCCATTCATTCGGGGAGGGAGAACTGGCAGGGCCCTCCGAACCCCCGCTGACCTTCGAAGGCACCCAGAACCAAAACGCTTGGGTCCAGGCTCATGTTCACCAGCACCCTCACTTCGGCCCAACTGTCCTCTCGATGCACAGGTGGTGTATCGGGCCTGCGTGGCTCCTGGGGGCTAACCCTAACCATAGGTCGGCCCCCGAGGGGCCCTTCCCCAGGGGCCTGGCGTCGCAACGCTGGGGATGGGGACCCCGTGCCCAAGTGCCGGACTCACCCTGCTGCCATTCAGCCACCCAAGCCGCTAGGGGACCACGGGTCAATCAGGACAAGAAAATGGGCAGGGACCTCCGAGCCCGCGCTGACCTTCAAAGGCCCCACGTACAAAAACCTTGGCTCCCATGCTCCTGCTCCCAGCGCCCTCACCTCGGCCCGCCCCTCCGCTTGATTCAGAGCCGGTGGATAGGGCCTGCCAGGCTCCTGGGGGCTAACCAAAACCCTAGGTGGGCCCCGTGGGGCACATCCCTAGGGGCCTGGCTCTGCAACGCTGGGGATTGGTGACTCAGAGCCCCAGAGCCGGACTCACCCTGCCGCACTATCGCCACCTGGGCCGCTAGGGGCGCCGCCGGTCATTCAGGGAGAGAGAAGGGGCAGGGACTTCTGAGCCAATGGTGACCTTCAAAGGCTCCCCGCACCAAAACGCTGGTGCCCACGCTCCCACTCCCCAGCGCCCTCACCTCGGCCCGCCCTTCTACTCGCCACACAGCGGGCAGATAGGGCCTGCTGGCCTCCTGGGGGCTAATCCGAACCCTAGGTCGGCCCCCCAGGGGCCCCTCCCAAGGGTCCTGGTGCCGCTACACCAGGGATCGGGGACCCCAAGCCCCAGAGCCAGACTCACCCTGCCGCAACCCCGCCACCCACGCCACAAGGGGCGCCGCCAGTCATTCACGGCGGGAGAAGGGACAGGGCCCTGGAGAAACCGGAGACATCTGAAGCCTCCCGCGCCAAAATGCAGGGGCCCAGGCTCCCGCTCGCCAGCGCCTTTACCTATGCCCACCCACCTCTCGCCGCCCAGCCAGAGGATTGGGCCTGCCGGCCTCCTGGGTGCTAACTCTAACCCTAGGTCGGCCCACGAGGAGCCCCTCCCAAGGGGCCTGGCCCCGCAACGCTGGGGATTGGGGATCCCCGAGCAGCAGCGCGGGACTCACCCTGCTGCCCCACTGCCCACAGAGCCGCTAGGGGCGTCGCTGGTTATTCAGGGCAGGAGAAAGGGCAGGGCCCTCCGAGCCATGGCAACATTCGAAGGCCCAGGGCGCCAAAATGCTGGGGACCACCCTCCTGCTGGGCATCGCCCTCAACCTGGCCCGCACCTCCGCTCCTCGCACAGCCGGCGACTCGGGCCTGCCGGCCTCCTGGGCGCTAACCCTAACCCTAGGACAGCCCCTGAAGCTCCCTTCCTAAGGGGTCTGGAGCCACAACGCCGGGGATTGGGGACCCCCAGGCCCCAGCGCCGGATGCACGCTGCCGCCCCGCCCCACACGGGCCGCTAGGGGCGCCGCCATTCATTCAGGGTGGGAGAACTGGAGGGCCCTCCGAACCTCTGCCGACATTCGAAGGCGCACCGAACCAAAACCCTCGGGCCCAGGCTCATGTTCACCAGCACCCTCACCTCGGCCCAGCTCTCCCCTCGACGCACAGGTGGTGTATCGGGCCTGCGGGGCTCCAGGAGGCTAACCCTAACCATAGATCGGTCCCCGAGGGGCCCTTCCCAAGGGGCCTGGCGTCGCAACGCTGGGGATGGGGACCTCGAGCCCATGTGCCGGACTCACCCTGCTGCCCTTCAGCCACCCGAGCCGCTAGAGGCCCCGCCGGTCAATCAGGGCAGGAGATCAGGCAGGGCCCTCCGAGCCCACGCTGACCTTTGAAGGCTCCCCGCGCAAAAACGTTGGCTCCCAGGATCCTGCTCGCCAGCGCCCTCACCTCGGCCCGCCCCTCCGCTTGCTTCAGAGCCGGTGGATAGGGCCTGCCGGGCTCCTGGCAGCTAACCAAAACCCTAGGTCGGCCCTGAGGGGACATCCCAAGGGGCCTGGCTCTGCTACGCTGGGGATTGGTGAGTCAGAGCCCCAGAGCCAGACTCACCCTGCCGCACTGTCCCCACCCAGGCCGCTAGGGGCGCCGCTGGTCATAGAGGGTGAGAGAAAGTCAGGGCCTTCCAAGCCACCGGTGACCTCCAAAGGCTCCCCGCCCCAAAACGCTGGTGCCCACGCTCCCACTCCCCAGTGCCCTCACCTCGGCCCACACCTCTGCTCGCCTCACAGCGTGCGGATTGGGCCTCACGGTCTCCTTGGGGCTAACCCTAACCCTAGGTCGGCCCCCCAGGGGCCCCTCCCAAGGGTCCTGGTGCCCGTACGCCTGGGATCTGGGACCCGAAGCCCCAGAGCCAGACTCACCCTCCCACAACGCTGCCACCCGGGCCGCGAGGGGCGCCGCCGGTCATTCAGGGCGGGAGAACTGACAGGGCCCTAAGGAAACCAGCAACATTTGAAGACTCCCGCGCCAAAATGCAGGGACCCATGCTTCTGCTCGCCAGAGCCTTTACCTGGGCCCGCGCACCTCTCACCGCCCAGGCATAGGATTGGGCCTGCCGGCCTCCTGGGTGCTAACTCTAACCCTAGGTCGGCCCAGGAGGAGCCCCTCTCAAGGGGCCTGGCGCCGCAACAGTGGGGATTGGGGACCCCAAGGCTCAGCACAGGACTCACCCTGTCGCCCAGCCACCACCCGGGGGCTTGGGATGCTGCCGTTCATTCAGGGTGGGAGAATGGGCAGGGCTCTCTGAGACAGGGCGACCTTCAAAGGCCCACCGCGCCAAAACGCCCGGGTCCACGCTTCCGCTCGCCAGCGCCCTCACCTCGGACCACGTCTCCGCACACCGCACAGCCAGCCGATCAGGCCTGCTGGCCTCCTGGGGGCTAACCCTAAGCATAGGTCGGCCCCCGAGGGGCCCTTCCCAAGGGGCCTGGCATCGCAACGCCGGGGATTGGGGACCCACAAGCCCCAGCACCGGATGCACCCTGCCGCCCCGCCTCAGACGGGCTGCTAGGGGCGCCGCCAGTCACTCATGGTGGGAGAACTGGCAGGGCCCTCCGAACCCCCGCCCACCTTCGAAGGCGCCCGGAACCAAAACGCTTGGGCCCAGGCTCATGTTCACCAGCACTCTCACCTCGGCCCAGCTCTCCCCTCGACGCACAGGTGGTGTATCGGGCCTGCGGGGCTCCAGGAGGCTAACCCTAACCATAGGTCGGCCCCCGAGGGGCCCTTCCCAAGGGGCCTGGCGTCGCAACGCTCGGTATGGGGACCCCGAGCCCATGTGCCGGACTCACCCTGCTGCCCTTCAGCCACCCGAGCCGCTAGAGGCCCCGCCAGTCAATCAGGGCAGGAGATCGGGCAGGGCCCTCCGAGCCCACGCTGACCTTTGAAGGCTCCCCGCGCAAAAACGTTGGCTCCCAGAATACTGCTCACCAGCGCCCTCACCTCGGCCCGCCCCTCCGCTTGCTTCAGAGCCGGTGGATAGGGCCTGCCGGGCTCCTGGCAGCTAACCAAAACCCTAGGTCAGCCCTGTGGGGACATCCCAAGCGTCCTAGCTCTGCAACGCTAGGGATTGGTGACTCAGAGCCCCAGAGCCAGACTCACCCTGCCGCACTGTCCCCACCCAGGCCGCTAGGGGCGCCGCCGGTCATAGAGGGTGAGAGAAGGGCAGGGCCTTCCAAGCCACCAGTGACCTTCAAAGGCTCCCAGCCCCAAAACGCTGCTGCCCACGCTCCCGCTCCCCAGTGCCCTCACCTCAGCCCACACCTCTGCTCACCTCACAGCGTGCGGATTAGGCCTCATGGTCTCCTTGGGGTAACCCTAACCCTACGTCGGCCCCCCAGGGGCCCCTCCCAAGGGTCCTGGTGCCACTACACCGGGGATCTGGGACCCCTAGCCCCAGAGCCAGACTCACCCTCCCACAACGCTGCCACCCGGGCCACTAGGGGCGCCGCCAGTCATTTAGGGCGGGAGAACTGACAGGGCCCTGGAGAAACCAGCAACATTTGAAGCCTCCTGCGCCAAAATACAGGGACCCATGCTTCTGCTCGCCAGAGCCTTTACCTGGGCCCACGCACCTCTCGCCGCCCAACCAGAGGATTGGGCCTGCCGGCCTCCTGGGTGCTAACTCTAACCCTAGGTCGGCCCAGGAGGAGCCCCTCCCAAGGGGCCTGACTCCGCAACAGTGGGGATTGGGGACCCCAAGGCTCAGCACAGGACTCACCCTGGCGCCCAGCCACCACCCGGGGGCTTGGGGTGCTGCCGTTCATTCAGGGTGGGAGAATGGGCAGGGCGCTCTGAGATACGGCGACCTTCAAAGGCCCACCGCGCCAAAACGCCCGGGCCCACGCTCCCGCTCGCCAGTGCCCTCACCTCGGACCACGTCTCCGCACACCGCACAGCCAGCCGATCAGGCCTGCTGGCCTCCTGGGGGCTAACCCTAAGCATAGGTCGGCCCCCGAGGGGCCCTTCCCAAGGGGCCTGGCATCGCAACGCCAGGGATTGGGGACCCACAAGCCCCAGCACCGGATGCACCCTGCCGCCCCGCCTCAGACGGGCCGCCAGGGGCGCCGCCATTCACTCATGGTGGGAGAACTGCCAGGGCCCTCCGAACCCCCGCCCACCTTCGAAGGCGCCCCGAACCAAAACGCTTGGGCCCAGGCTCATGTTCACCAGCACCCTCACCTTAACCCAACTCTCCGCTCGACGCCCAGGTGGTGTACCGGGACTGCTGGCCTCCTGGGGGCTAAACCTAACTGTAGGTCGGCCCCCGAGGGGCCCTTCCCAAGTGGCCTTGTGCCGCAACGCCGGGGATGGGGACCCCAAGCCCAAGTGTGGACTCACCCTGCTGCCCTTCATCCACCCCTGCCGCTAGGGGCCCCACCGGTCATTCTGAGCGGGAGAACGGGCAGGTCCTCGGAGCCCCCGCAGACACTAACTCTTTGCTCATGCTCAGTCTCGCCAGTGCCCTCACCTCGTCCCAAACCTCTGCGTGTCGCACAGCAGCTGATCAGGTCCACCGGCCTCCTGGGGTTAACCATAACCCTACATGATCCCCAAGGGTCCCCTCCCAAGGGGCTTGGCGACGCAACGCCGGGGATTGGGGACCCCGAACCTCAGCACCTGACTCACCCTGCTGCCCAGCCGCCACCTGGGGGCCTGGGGTGTTGCCGTTCATTCAGGTCGGGAGAACAGGCAGGGCCCTTGGAGACACAGCGACCTTCGAAGGCCCCCCCCGCGCAAAAACACCCAGGCCCACCCTCCCACTCACCAGCGCCCTCTCCTCGGTCCGCCACTCCACTCTCCACACAGCTGGCGAATAGGGCCTGCTGGCCTCCTGGGGGCTAAACCTAACCCTAGGTTGCACCAGAGGGGCCTCTCCCAAGGGGCCTGGCGCCACAACGCCGGGGATTGGGGACCCCCAAGCCCCAGCGCCAGATGCACGCTGCTGCTCCGCCCCACACGGGCCGCTAGGGGCGCCACCGTTCATTCAGGGTGGGAGAAGGGGCAGGGATCTCCGAGCCCCCACCTATGTTCCAAGTCTCCCCGAATCAAAACACTTGGGCCCAGGCTCATGTTCACCAGCACCCTCAAATCGGCCCGCACCTCCGCTCCTCGCACAGCCAGCGACTCGGGCCTGCCGGCCTCCTGGGCGCTAACCCTAACCCTAGGACGGCCCCTGAGGGTCTCATCCTAAGAGGCCTGGAGCCACAACGCCTGGGATTGGGGACCCCCAAGCCCCAGCGCCGGATGCACGCTGCCGCTCCACCCCACACGGGCCGCTAGGGGCGCCGCCATTCATTCAGAGTGGGAGAACTGGCAGGGCCCTCTGAACCCCCGCCGACCTTCAAAGGCGCCCAGAACAAAAACGCTTGGGCCCAGGCTCATGTTCACCAGCACCCTCACCTCGGCCCAACTCTCCGCTCGATGCACAGGTGGTGTATCCGGCCTGCGTGGCTCCTGGGGGCTAACCCTAACCATAGGTCGGCCCCCGAGGGGCCCTTCCCAAGGGGCCTGGCGTCACAACGCTGGGGATGGGGACCCCGTGTTCAAGTGCCGGACTCACCCTGCTGCCCTTCAGGCACCCAAGCCACTAGGGGACCACCGGTCAATCAGGACAGGAGAACGGGCAGGGACCTCCGAGCCCCCGCTGACCTTCGAAGGCCCCCCACGCAAAAACGTGGGCTCCCAAGCTCCCGCTCCCCAGCACCCTCACCTTGGCCCGCCCCTCCACTCCATGCACAGCGGGCGGATCGGGCCTGCCGGCCTCCTGGGGGCTAACCCTAACCCTAGGTCGGACCCCATGGGGCCCCTCCCAAGGGTCCTGGTGCCGCAACGCTTGGGATTGGGGACCCCCGAGCCCCAGCCAGGACTCACTTTGCCGACCCGCCGCCACCCGGGCTGCTAGGGGCGCCGCCGTTCATTCAGGGTGGGAGAACGGGCAAGGCCCTCCTAGCCCCCAGAGACCTTCAGAGGCCCCCCGTGCCAAAATTCTTGGGCTCACATTCCAGCACGCCGGCGCCTTCACCTTGATCCAGTCCTCCGCTACCACACAGATGGTGGATCATGCCTGCTGGACTCCTGGTTGCTAACACTAACCCTAGGACGGCCCAGAGGGGCCACTCCCAAAGGGCCTTGCGCTACAACACACGGCATTGGGGACCCCCAAACCGCAGTGCCAGACTCACACTGCCACCCCGCCACCACCCGGGCTGCTAGGGGCTCCACTGGTCATTCAGGGCGGGAGAAAGGGCAGGGCCCTCCGAGCCTCTAGCGACGTTAAAAGGCCCCCGGCGCCAAAACACTGGATACCATACTCCCACTCGCCAGCACCCTCACCTCGGCCCACTCCTCCGCTCGCCGCACAGCCGGCGCATCAGTCCTGCTGGCCTACTGGGGTCTAACCCTAACCCTAAACCCTAACGCCTAACCTTAAACCCTAAACCTTAACCCCTAACCTAAACCTAACCCTAACCCCTAATCCTTACCCTAACCCTAACCTAACCCTAAACCTAACACTAACCCGGACCCTAACCCATACTCTAACCCTAACTCTAACCCGTACCCTAACCCTAACCCTAACCTGTACCCTAACCCTAACCATAACCCTAACACGTACTCTAACCCGTACCCTTAACCCGTACCCTAACCTTAACCGTAAACTGTACCCTAACCTGTAACTTAAACCATACCCTAAACCTAACCGTAACCCTAACAAGTACCCTAACCCGAACCCTAACCTTAACCCTAAATCCTGACCTTAACCCATACCCTAACTCGTACCATAACCCGTACCCTAACCCTACCCGAAACCTAACCCTAACCCATACCCTAACTGTAACCCTAAACCCTAAACCGTAACCCGTACCCTAACCCTAACCAGTACCTTTACCTTAACCTTAACCCATACCCTAACCCGTACCATAACCCATACCCTAACCCGTCCCTTATCCCTAACTCAGACACTAACCCATACCCTAACCCTAACCCGTACCCTATACCTATCCCTAACACGTTCCCTAACCCGTACCCTAACCCTAAACCTACACCG
The DNA here is from genome assembly GCF_024610735.1 of Ursus americanus. NCBI lineage: Eukaryota > Metazoa > Chordata > Mammalia > Carnivora > Ursidae > Ursus > Ursus americanus. The sequence continues at coordinate 239,102 of NW_028273662.1, forward strand.
TAACCTAACCTGTACCATAACCCTAAACTGTACCCTAACCCTAATCCGTACCCTAAACCATACACAAATCGGTACGCCAACACTTACCCTAAACCGTACCCTAACCTGTACCCTAAACTGTACCCTAATGCGCACCCTAACCCGTACCCTAACCCTAACCCGTACCCTAAACCTAACCCGTACTCCAACCCTAACCCTAACCCTAAACCGAAACCCTAAACCCTAACCCATACCCTAAACCCTAATCTGTACCCTAACCCATAACCTCCAACCTGTAACCCCTAAACCCAACCCTAATCAGTACCCTCTCCTTACCCTATCCCTAACCCCTACCCTCACCCATACCCTAACCGTAACCCATACCCTAACCTTAACCCATACCCTAATCCGTACCCTAACCCCGGGGATTGGGTACACCTGAGCCCCACCACGGGACTCAGCCTGCCACCCCTCAGGAAACCATGCCCCTTGGGGCGCCACAGAGCATCCCCTGCATGAGAACTGGTAGGGCCCCCCTGAGCCCCCAGTGATCCTCGGCGACCCCCTACACCCCAACCCTGAGGCCCACGCTCATCCCGCCCCACGCCTTCCCTTCAGCTTGCCACTGAGCTCGTCGCAGAGCCGGCAGATCAGGCCTGCCGGGTTCCTGGGACCTAGACCTGACCCTAGTTCGGCTGGGTAGGGCCCCTCCCCTGGGGCCCGGTGCCGCAGCCCCAGGGACTGGGGACACCTGAGTCCCATTGCAGGACAAAGCCTGCCAGCCCGCAGGAAACCGTGCCCCTTGGGAGGCTGTGGAGCATTCAGGGTGGGAGAACCAGGAGGGCCCCCAGAGCCCCCGGCGAACTTCGGCGATCCCTAAACTCAACCTTGAAGCCCATGCTCACCCCACCCCGCACCCTCACCTCAGCCCGCGGCAGAGCTCACCACATAGTGGGCAGATCTGGCCTGCGGGGTTCCTGGGCCCCAACCATAACCCTAGTTCATCTGTGGAGGGGCCCCTCCCCAGGAGCCTGGAGCCACAGTTGCGGGGACTCAGTACACCTGAGCCCCACAGCAGGACTCAGTCTGCCACCCTCCAGGAAACCGTGCACCTTGGGAGGCCATAGAACATTCAGGGCGGGAGAACCAGGAGGGCCCTCCTGAGCCACCAGTGAACATCGGCGGCCACCCGCACCCCAACCCTGAGGCCCATGCTCACCCTCCCCACACCCTCACCTAAGCCTGTGTAGCTCGACATACAGCCAGCAGATTGGGCCTGAGGGGCTCCTGGGGCCTAACGCTAGCCCTAGCCTGGCCGCAGGTTTGGGGGTCTCCCCAGGAGCCTTACACCGCAGACCTGGGGAATTGGGATATCTGTGCCCCACCGCAGGACTCAGCTTGCCAACCGACAGGAAAACGTGCCCCTTGGGGCTCTACGGAGCCTACAGGGCACGAGAACTTGGGGAGGCCCCCGGAGCCCATCCCTACCTTTGGCAGCCCCCCCCCGTTCCCCAACCCTGAGGCCCATTCTCACCCTCGCCCATGGCCTCCTCTCAGCCCTCCACAGAGCTCGCCGCACAGCTTGCAGATTGTCCCTGCTGGGCTCCTGGACCCTAACCCTTACCCTAGGTTGGCCACAGAGGGGTCCCTCCCTAGGGTCCTGGCACCACACTCCGGGGGATTGGGGACACCCAAGCCCCACCGTAGGACTCAGCCTGCAGCCCACAGTTAACTCCACCATTTTGGGGAACAACAGAGCATTCAGGGCAAGAGAATTGGGGCACCCGCTGAGAGCCCCTTCAGGTGTACCCTGAACTTTGTGGGCCCTTCCAGATGAAACCCCAAGGCTCACACTCACCGGCCATTGTGCCGTCATGTCACTCGGCCGGGGAGTTCTCTGAGCACTGGGCAGTTCGGACCTGCTGTCTCTTGAGGCCTAACCTAACCCTGGGTCCTCAGCTGAGGGTCCCTCCCCGTTTGCATGCCTCCAAGGCACCAGGCATTGGGCTCACCTCTGCACGACTAGAGGAATCAGCCTGCCCCACGGCAGGAAACTGTCCATTTGGGGCTGTAGAAAGGATTCATTGGAAAATCGGAGGGCCCCCCTCAGCCCATCCCAGGCAACCCCCACTTTCAGAGATCTCCCCGGATCCAATTAGTAGCTTCACACTGACCTTTAAACTTGCTCTCCATGGAGATCTTTTGAAATTCTCCACACTTCCAACCAATGGCATCATCCAGCTTCAGAGCCTTACCCAGCTTTAGGTCTTGAGATGGATTAAAATGGGAAGTCACTTCACTGATGACGACGTACTGGTGACCAAAAGATACATGCAGAAATGCTTCATATCACTTGGCTTTAGGGAAATGCAAATCTAAACCCCTATAAATGCCATATAACACGAGGCCGAATATCTAAAAATAAGAAGACATGAAACTATACATGTTGGAGAGGATGTGGAGAAATGGGAACCCTCTTACACCCCTATACGAATGCAGTCCGGTACAACCACTATTGAAAATGGTACAGAGTTTCCTCAAGAAGTTATAAATATAGCTACCCTATGTCCCAGGAATTGCACTACTGGGTATTTACCCCAAAGAGACAGAGGTAGTGAAGAAGGGACACATGCACCCCAGTGTTCATAGCAGCAATATCCATAATAGACAAACTGTGGAAGGAGTGCAGATGAGCATGGATAGATGAATGGATAAAGAAGATGTGGATCATATATATAATGGAATATTACTCAGCCATCAGAAAGGATGAATACTTACCATCACACCGACCTGGGTGGAGCTGGAGGGTATTATGCTGAGTGGAATAAGTCAATGAAAGAAAGACAATGATCATATGCTTTCACTCCTATGTGGAATATCAGAAACAAGGAAGAAGACCATAGGGGAAGGAAGGGAAAATAGAATGGGAAGTCATCAGAGAGGGAGAAAACCCATGATAGACTCATAACTATCGCAAGAAACTGATGAATGTGGGAGGAGAAGTTGGGGGGGATGTAACTGGGTGAGTAGCATTAAGGAGGTCACACGATACAATGAGCACTGGGTGTTACACACAACTGAAAATTTATTGAAGACTACATTTGAAACTAATGATGTACTGTAAGTTGGCTAACTGAATTTAAATTAAAGAACAAAAGACTTCGAATAAACAATCCTAAACATTTGTATGGAACCACTAAAGATTCCGAACAGCCAGTGCAATGTGGAAAAGAAAAACAAAGCTGGAGGACTCACAATTTCAGATTTCACGTTATACTACAAAGCTGCAGTCATCCTAACAAGACAGTACGGCACAAAAATAGACACAGCGACCAAAGGAACAGGATACAAGTTCAGACAGAAACCCACAATTATGTGGTCCATGAATCTTCCACAAAGCAAGCAACGATATCAAAAGGGAAAAGGACATTCTCTACAACAAATGGTGTTGGGAAAACTAGACAGCTACGCACAAAAGAATGAAATTAGACTGCTTTCTTACACAATAAAGACAAACACAAAACAGTTTCAAGACCTCAATATGAGACCTGAATCCATAAAAATCCTACAGGAGGGAAGACAGTAACTTCTTGACATGGACCATACCAACGTTTTTCTAGACTGTGACCTGAGGCAAAGGAAATGAAAGCAAAAATAAACTATTGGGAATACAGCAAAATAAAAAGTTTCCACACGGCAGAAGAACAATGAAAATGTAAAAATAATAAGACAACCTACTCAAAGGGAGAAGATATTTGCAAAGATCATATGCAATAAAGGGATAGTGTCCAAAACATATACAACTGATACTACTCGACCCCCCAAAAAACAAATAATCCAGTTAAAAAATAGGCAGAGGACATGGACAGACATTTCTCCAAAGAAGAAATACAAATGGCCAACAGTCCCGTGAAAAGATGTTCACCATCACCCATCATCAGGAAAATGTAAATCCAAAGGACAATGAGGTAATATCTCAAACCTGTCAGAATGGCTAACATCAAAAGCACAACAAAGAGCAGGTGTTGGGAGGATGTGGATAAAGGGGAATCCTCGCAAACTGTGGGTGGGAATGCAAACTGTGGTGGCCACCGTGGAAAACAGTATGAAGGTTCCTCAAAAAATTAAATATAGAACTACCCTACGATCCAACAATCACACTACTCGTATTTACCCAAAGAATAGGAAAAGAGTAACTTAAAAGGATACGTGCACCCCTATGTTTCTTGCACCATTATTTACAATATCACAATATGGAAGCAACCCAAGTGTCTGTAGAAAAATTGACAAATGAGAGGATAGATGTGAGTATTCACACACACACACACACACACACACACACACACACACACACACACACACAATGGAGTATTACTCGGCTTGAAAAAGAATGAAACCTTGCCATTTGCAGACACATGGATGGAGCTAGAGAGTATTATCCTAACTAAAATCAGTCAGTCAGAGAAAGACAAATACCATACGATGTCACTCTAATGGGGAATTTAAGAAACAAACAAAAATAAATAACTAAAAGAGAAAAAGGAGACACACCAAAATACAAACTCTTAACAATAGAGAAGAAACGGATGGTTACCAGAGAGGAGGTGGATAGAGGGATGAGTGAAATAGATGAAGGGGATTAAGAGGACGCTTTTCTTGATGACCACTGAGTAGTATATAGAATTACTGAATCACTCTATTGTACACCTGAAACGAATGTAACACTGTATGTTAGCTCTACTGGAATTAAAATAAATTTTAAACAAGATTTTTCTTTCAGGAACCTCTTTGAAAAAGCTTTTCCTGTGCAATGTGCATAAGCCCTACTTGGGAGGATTCACTCTACAATAATTATTCACTCCATGCCTCAAATTCAGATTTCACTGAGTTCTTACCATGGATTCCAGCCCACGGGAGCCATGGTCCTTTTCAGTCCAGGCTCAGCACCTATGCATTCAAGATTGGAAGTAGAGACACATGTCACTTCACAGTCCAGAAAGCTATTACTGTTTCTGTTTCAGTGTGAGAGAGTCACAGACTTTGGGACAGGTTTCCGAGCAGGTTTATTATGGATCCTGGATCTCTACTTCAATGTTCATTGCCTGGATCCATTTGGGTAATAGGTTCCCTATGGATGGGCTTGCTTCCAAGCACATACATGGAAGATGCAAATGTGAGTGGGCTTGGTGCGGGACAGGAAGAAGACCAAAAACAGACAAGGGTCCGACCTCTCCCCTGATCCAGGAACTGCTACGGGAGAGGGTACGGGAGGTAGAATCCATGCAAAACTCCAAGGTCACCAGCTGAACACAGGAGGCATAAGTCAAGGGATCTGGAGATGCAGGGGTTGAAGGCTGCTCTGAGCTACCTCTGGGAGGAAGGGAGGGAAGGAATGAGAAGGAGACACTGCCTACCCCTGGCCCATGCCACCTGCCCACCAACATGCATCAGTCTATGAGCTGCCACAGCCTGGGCTCAGGATGGGCTGGCTCGGGTTCCACAATCCTCACTGGGACAGCTGGCCCCAGGGCTCAGAGACATGCTGAGGGAGATGAGAGGGAAAGCTGCCCCACCCAGGTCATCCCCTCCTTGACCAGACAGCCCTTCAGAACTGCTAAAAAAGAAAAAACCCACTAACGGGGTTGAAAGACATGCCATGGATGAATTAAGGCATAGAGATATGTAAAATAACATTCATTTTTAAGTTCAGAGCTGTCATCTCAGGAAGTGGGGAGAGCTTCCCTGAAGAAGACTGAGGGGAGGGCAGGCCATGCTGAAGAGGGAGACATGGCTCTACTGATTGGGGACCAGCAGCCCCCTTCCAGGGCAGGGCATCATCCTCGCATCACAGGAGATCCATGGAAGTGTTCCATCAGGGCCAGATATTTGTCTCAAGAAGGCTACCCTGGCATCGGACTGCACAGGGCACGAGGGACAAGGGCCAGATGGAGGACGGACAATACGCCGGAAGCCATGGGGCAAGAGCAGAGGCACATGACCTTGAAGATGATGATGAAAAGCAGGAGGTGGCTGCATTGAGCTGGCCCGAAAGTACCATGGGAGCAGTGCCCACAGCTACACTGACTGGGTGCCTTCTGTGCCCGGTGTGGCTGACTTTTTGTGCTCCAGACTAGTCCTGACCACAACTCTAGGAAGTGTGCACCACCCCCGGCAGCCTCTCCCCTTGCAGCTGTTAGGAATCATGGTCACAGACCCTGGTCAGCTTTCCTGGAAACCAAGCAGTGGCTCCCCCTCACGCTGCACCACTGGTGGTGGTCCAGTGCAACCCTCGTGCCTGGCCAGACACTGATGTCTACCTGTCTCCACACAAATCCACAGACAGGAGGGTGTCCCTGAATTCCACAGCACCTGATGAGACAGATCCATAGAACCCAACACCAAGTGGGACACTCGGGACCTCACCTATGGTCATGGAGCTCACCATACCTTATTTCTGTCACTTCCCACAGAAAGCCTGGTTCTGATCCCCCACAATACCATACATCCTGGTTGCTGACCTGGGGTCATGCCATGAACACACATGGCATCTTTCTTTAAGTGAAGGCTATGCCTACACCTCCTAGAAAATATTTCTAATGAAGTACAAGTCCATCAGGACTATGGTGTGAACGGTAGCACACAGCCTGCATGGTAGTAGTCAGTAATTCTAACAAGGGTTATCCCCACCCCCCATCTCATAAAACCTTCCTCCTGCCCACTGAACTCATGGTCTGCCCACAGAAAACCCTCCAGGAAACAAACCTTTCATCTGAATGCTCTCTTCACCTTCTGCTTCAAATCTTGTCCAACCACAATGATATGAAACTAGAAATCAGTCTCAAGAAAAAAATGGGACAGTCAAAAATAGGTGGAGATTTTTGGGGCCTGGGTGGCTCAGTCGTTAAGGATGTGCTTTCAGCTCAGGTCGTGATCCCAGGATCCTGGGATCTAGCCCCGAATCAGGCTCCTTGCTCAGTGGGAAGCCCGCTTCTCCCTCTCCCACCCCGCTGCTTGCGTTCCCTCTCTCGCTGTCTCACTCTCTGTCAGATACTTAAATAATCTTAAAAAAATATGTGGAGATTTAACAACATGCTACTGAACCAACAGTCAAAGAAGAAATCAAAAAAATTTTAGAAGTACCTTGACACTGATGAAAAAGACAACCTATAAAAACTTATGGGATGCAGCAAAAGTAGCTTTATGGGGGATATTCATAGAAATTCAAGTCTTCATCAATCCATGAGAATGCTCTCCAATAAACAACCTGATTTATGTGGTAAAGAATTAAAAAAAAAAAACAACCAACAAAGCCCCAAATTAGTAGAAATAAGGAAATAACAAAAAGGAAGGCATAAATAAATCCAACAGAGATGAAAAAGACAAAAAAAAAAAACAATGAAAATGAGAGCTGCCTTTTTTGGAAAGAAAAACAAACTGACAAACTTAGCTAGACTCACCAAGAAAGACAGAGGACTCGAATACAATCAGGAAAGAAAGATAATGGATTCCTGTATCATATCAAAATCAAAAGAACTCTTCAACTTTGGACACAATAACTTCTTGCAAGCCACATCTCTAAAGGTAAAGGAAATAAAAGCAAAAATGAATTATTGGCACTTCATCAGGATAAAAACTTCTGCTCGGCAAAGCAAACGATCAACAAAACAAAAAGGCAACCTATGGAATTGAAGAAGATATCTGCAAATGATATTACAGATAAAGGGCTGGTATCCAAGATCTATAAAGAACTCCTCAAACTCGACACCCAAAAAATGGGCAGAAGACACAAAGAGATTCTTCTCCAGAGAAGACATACAAGTGGCCAACAGACACATGAAAAAATGCTCCACATCACTTGCCATCAGGCAAATACAAATCAAAACGACAATGAGATACCACCTTACACCAGTTAGAATGGTTAAAATTAACAAGGCAGGGGGCACCTGGGTGGAACACCGGTTAAGCGTCTGCCTTCAGCTCAGGGCATGATCCTGGCGTTATGGGATCGAGTCCCACAACAGGCTCTCTGCTGTGAGCCTGCTTCTTCCTCTCCCACTCCCCCTACTTGGGTTCCCTCTCTCGCTGGCTGTCTCTATCTCTGTTGAATAAATAAATAAATTCTTAAAAAAAAAGGAGGGCACTTGTCATAATGAGCACTAGGTGTTATATGCAAACAATGAATCATGGAACACTACATCAAAAACAAATGAAGTACTGTAGGGTGAATAACAATTTTAAAAAAAGAGAAAGATATGAAATCCATACAGAAAAACTGGCACAATTTGCAAATGACATGAAATCTCGAAAGATTCCACAAAAAAAACCTGTTAGAATAAAAAAATTCAAGAAAGCTGCAGGATATAAAGTCAATATGCAGAGACCTGTTGTCATTATTTTTTTCAAATTTTATTTATTTATTTGACAGGAAGAGAAAAAGCACGAACAGGGGGAGTGTCAGAAAGAGGGAAAAGCAGACCCTTGCTAAGCAGGGAGCCCAACACGGGGCTCGATCCCAGAACTCTCGGATCATGACCTGAGCTGAAGGTAGACGCTTCCATTATGGAGCCACCCAGATGACCCAACTTCTTGCATTTCTGTATACTGATGACACACTTTCGCAAAGAGAAATTAAAAAAGCAATGCCATTTACAATTCCATAAAAAAAATCTAGGAATAAAAGTAACCAAGAATGAGAAAGACATAGTACACTCAACACATGGCAGAAAAGAAATGAAAAATATGTGTGTCGAGGGGGGCAGAATGTATGGGTCAAAGATTTGGAAGGCAACACAAACAAATGGTAGCATACGCCATGCTCCTTAACTGGAAGAGTTAATTATGTGAACATGTCCATCGTACCCAAAGCAATCGACAGATGTGATGAAATGCCTATCTGAATTCCTGTGTCATTATTCAAGGAAATAGAAAACAGTCCTCAAACTTATATGGAATCACAAAAGACACCAAATCCACAAAGCAACCTGGAGAAAGAGGTGCAGTCAACACACTCCTGGATTTCAAGCAGGATTATAAAGCTGTTGTCATCAAAACAGGATGGTACTGGCATAAACACAGACACCAGGTCAGTGGAACAGTACAGAAAGCTCAGAAACTTACCCACATGTAGATGATCCTAACTTACGACACAGCAGCAGAAGATATGCCATGAGGGAAGGACTGTCTCTTCAGTGAGCGGTAACAGGCAAATGGACACTAAATGCAGAAGAATATAACTGGGTCACTTTCTTACACCACACACAAAATTTTTAATGGATGAATGATTTGAACATAAGACCTGAATCCATAAACCTCCAAGAAGACACAGGTACTAAGTCTCTCGACATTGGTTTTGGCAAAGAGTCTTCAGATCGGACACCAAATGCAAAGGCAACAAAAGCAAAAATAAACAAGTGGAACAACATTAAACTGAAATCTTCCACACAGCAACAGAAACCAGCAAAAACTTAAAAGGCCACTGACCCAATAAGAAAAAAATATCTGCGAATCATATGTGTGAGAAGACGCTAATATCCAAAATACACACAACACTCATGCAAATCAAAACAAAAAAAAAACTATATAAAAAATGGGAGGAATATGTGAATAGATACTTTCCAAAGATGGCACACAGGTGCCAACAGACAGAAAATGTTGTTCGACATCACTAATCATCGTCAGAGAAACATCAGTCAAACCCACAATCGGCTATCCTCTCACAACTGTTGGAACAGCAATTGTCCCAGAGACAGACACCAGGTGGGGTCAAGGGTGTGCAGACGAGGAGACACTGTGCACTGTTGGTGGGAATGGAAATTGGTGCAGCCACTGTGACAAACGGTATGGAGGTTCCTGAAAAAATAAATACAACTACCCCATGACTCAGTAATGGCTCTATTGAGTATTGATTTGAAGAACACAAAAATGCTGCCTCAAAAAGACAGATGCACTCCCACGTTCACTGCAGCATTATTCACAAGAACCAGACATGGAAACACAGACCTTGGGGGCCTTATGCCAAGTAACTCAGACACAGAAAGACCAATACCAGATGCTCTCATGTACATTCCACGTGGAATAAACAAATACTGAACGCATAGATACTGAGAGCAGGTTGGTAGGTGCCAGATTCGGGGATGGGGTGGTAGAAACGGGTGAAGGTGGTCAAAGTCTCAATGTTTGAGTGAGAAAATCCTACAGTCATGAAATGTTCTGTCAGGCATGGAGACTAAAACTAATCCCGCAGCATGGGGTATAGGTTTCCCTGCTCTTTGAAAGTACAGGGCTTCTGAGAAACCTTGCACAGCAGAAATGGTGTCAAGAAGGAATGACCATTAATTTAAACGAACAATTAGACAGTGTGCTCAGACTCCAAAATTCCTTCTCTTTGGCTTTTCATAGGCCTCAGCACACAAGTTTCTAACAGAGGCCCAGCATAAATGATGATGAAGCACAGCAGAAGCTTACAGACACAATTCAAAGTGCTGGTGGCTGGATGCGGAGAGCGGTTCCCAGAGGAAGGAGCTGGTTGGGGTGCACGCCGCCTCTGTTGTGCTTCTCCCCAAAACAGATGCTGAACACGATTCTCACTGTTCACCTTTTTTCATAAGAGGGAAATCCTCTTCAGGTCTCTTCCTCTTACTGAAGCTGGGTAATAACATAGTTCTTTCAAGAAAGCCCAGTGTCTTACTGTGAACGTTTAAAAAGTGGGGTATACTTGTACTTGAGCATTGCTGAGGGAGGAGATGTGAAAGGTTCTCCCAGACACAAACCTCAGCAGATCCACCGGGAAAGGCACCTTCCTCACCATGCAGAACACGGACTACCTCCTACCCCCTGAGAAACCCTCTCCTTCCTCTCGATCAGGACAACCCACAACACCTGAGAGTTACCCCAATTCCTCTGTTCTCCTGCTCCTAATAGCTAACCCATCAGCAAATCCTGTGAGCTCCATCTTCAAAATGGACCCAGAATAGTTCTAACCACTCCATCCAAGGCCACCTGTCTGGTCCCAAGTGCCTGAGTTCCTGGAAAAGCTTCGTCATTGACCTGCCTTGCCATCTTCAACCCTCTGTCATCTGTTCTCAACACTGTAGCCAGGATGGCCCAGTGAAACAGCATCTCAAGGGGTTATAGCCCTGGAATAGCTTTCTGTCACACTCTTTCACCTCTCTGAGCTCATGTCCTAAGCTGTCTCCTGTGGCCACAGGGTCTTCTTGTTGCTCCTGGACATAACAGGAATTCTCCTGCCCCAGAGACTTTGCACATGCTTTCCCTTCTCTTCAGAATGCTCTTCATGTGTTCTCACTCACCTTTCGAGAAGTGTGAATTGGAGTGACAGGGACAGAAGATGAGGCTGTGTGTTGGGTGAGGCTGGTGGCCCAGAAGAAGGTTCTCTGCCAGCTCTCCGCCTGTGCCTCACTTGTCCTCAACCAGGAACTTGCACACAGCACTCACCTGCCACAACTCTCATCCAGGAGACTAATATCCACCCCTGGAGCCCACCCTGCCCACACCCTGCTGCAGAATGCATTCAGCTCTCCTCTAGGACCCCTGTCAGCTTTACCCAGACCTGGAACTCCCCTGTCTCCTGCAAAGCTCCCAGATTCCTCCTCTTCTTCCAAAATAACACTGGCGCAAGGCTTTCATGAGAAAGCTATAATGCTAACTAATGAAAGGTTCACACCTACTTTCCCCTTCTGTTGCCTTTCTCTCCACCTTCTTTCCTACCTGTGCAAACTGTAACATATCAGTGGAACATGAACATGCTCTGAGATCTGAATCTTTCATTGCAGCTTTCTGAGGACTCCTTATGTGATAAGAAACTAGTGTATCCTACAACAGGGTGTTTTCCATCTATCCTCTATAGAATAGTACAGCCCAAATCACTACAATTTTACCTCACTCTTCATGAAGCAGAACACTTTTTTGCTTTCTTCTCTTACTTATATTCCAGTTAGTTCACATGCCATGGAATATTCGCTTCAGGGGTAGGATTTAGTGATTCCTCATCTGCATACAGTACCCAGTGCTCATCACAAGTGCCCTCCTTAATACCCCTCACCCATTTAACTCTTCCTCCCATGTCCCTGTCCTGCAGCAACACTCAGTTTCTTCTCCAAGGTTGAGTCTATTTCCTTGTTTGCCTCTCTCATCACCCCTCAACTCTGTTCATCTATTTTCTGTCTGAAATTCCACAAGTGTGAGAGATAGGATATTTGTCTTTCCTCACTGATTTTGCTTAGCTTAATATACTCTAGATCCATCCACATCCTTGCAAATGGTAAGATTTCATTCTTTTTGAAGCTGGGTCATAATCCATTATATATATACATATATATATATGTATCCCACATCTGCTTTATCCAATCATCAGTGCATGGACTTTGGGTTTCTCTCCATAGTTTGGCTACTGTGGACATTGGTGCTATAAACATCATAGTGCATGTTCCCCCTTTGAATCTGCATTTCTGTATCCTTTGGGTAAATACCTAGGAGAGCAATTGCTGGATCATGTGGTTGTTCAATGTTTAACTTTTTGAGGAACCCCCACACTGTTTCCCAGACTGGCTGCACAACTTTGCATTCCCACCAACAGGATGGGAGGGTTCCCCTTTAAGCAGAACATTATCTGCCGGCAATTTCATAAGAGGAAACAAAACCTCTGGGAGATGCACCCAGGGTCAGGCAAGCAGTTGCAGACTTCACCCCAAGGCTCCTGACGCCAAGCCCCTTGAAGCCACCAGCATGCCACTATTCAAAAGAATTCCCAGACTCTCCTTCTGACTCCACCACCAAAGAAACTACAGAGAGAATATGGCACCTCAAAATATTGAGATAATACATTTAGTAAAACTAGAAAGTCAAGCTCAACTTTTAAACAGGAATAGGCCGCCTTGGATAATTTTCAATTTTCCCACCACCCTAATTTTAACTCTTCTGATGAATAAACTAATCAATGATGAAACATCACCTTTGTCAAATGACATCATCCAAGTCTGTATCAGATGAAAAAAAGCCACCTAACCCTAGATGCTGGCCACTCAACCATATCTTAGGCCCAACTGAATAAACACTGTTAGATGAAGGAAGAAATTAGATGTTACAAACAGGCACAGAGTGAATCTCACCTCCCCTTTCTAATAAAAGAGGGTTCTTAGGAAACAGATGGTCAAAATACATTTGTCAGCAATAAATGGACAGAGAAATTGTGATCCCCTGCAAAGTTCTACCAGCACGGAAACTAAGTAATTCTTGCACCAAACCCAGAATGCTGACAGCTACTTCAATTTTACTTTGTGGCTCCACTAGAGAAAAGAGAAAAGCCCAGGAGGTTTTGGGATAATGAGAGGTTTTACCTCCAGCCCTGACATAGTTAGGACATTTTGCTAAACATACCTGTGCTTTCTCTAAACACTGGCGTCCTGTGACAAGCTGCCTCGCTGACTCTGATGCTGACCTTCAAAACCTCGGGTGTCTTGGAGCCAGAGCAAGAAGTGCTGTCAGCTGGGAGAAGAAGGCACCTCTGACCTAAAGCCTGCACACCTGCTTTGGTTTCTGGGCGAAGGGGCAACACATACTTGTTGTTTAGCAGTAATTATCTTCATTCTCAATAGACCAATGAGCTTGCCTTTTCTGGAAGGCAGACTTACTCTTCTAAAGAAACCCTCAATTCGTCTATTCCCAATGCAACTAGAGTGAAACATTTATTTCTCACTTAAATAGAAAACACTGTTATTGTCGACACTGCGTGAATGAACTTTTAAAAACATTTTAGAGAGAAAGGAAGAGACCTTTATTCAAACCCAAGTCAGGACAACTGTCTGGGAGACACAATCTTCACCAAGAAGGGAGTGCTCCGGGGAAGGAACATTTGGGGCAGGCTTATATATTTTTTTCTGTTTTGTTTTACATACAGAGTTACACACCACAATGAGGATCTTCTTAGATCCAGAAAGTGACAGCTTCTTTCTTATGTTTTCAGTATGTACATGTCAGTATGACCTTAATCTTATGGGAGCCAAAGAGGTTCTTTATTTTTTCTTATATTTATGTTGGCATTTTTTGGTTATTGTTTTCTCCTCGAAGCAGATGTACAACATGTGCTTGGGGTAGAAATAGGGCCCATGCTTTGAGGTTTTTGCCCAGCCATTTTGAGCTGGTAAAATGTTGAAGGATAGCTTCCCTGGGAGCCCAGGATCAGGGCCCAAAGATGATATAAGATAAAAATTCCTTTTATCATTGTAATTACTCCTAAATGGAGGAATTTGAGACAAAAACACCTTTCACAAGAGTACCAAGAAATCAAAATGATACCCACAAAAGCCTGCCTGCTCCATGGTCAGCACAGGTAACAGAAATGTTCACAGTCTCTGGACTCCTGCCCTTCTCCTGCCCAAATCGCTGAAGCACACAGACCACTTAAAATCAGAATTGTAGAACTGCTAGACACCTTAGAGATGTCTGGCACCATTCCCTTGGACTGCAGAATAAAACACAGTAGCTCGTTGTCACAAACTAATTTCAACATGAAGTGCCCCCTGGATGCCCTAAGTTCTTTCTCTGCAAATGTTGACTAATGTAAGTCACAGTCATACCATATAAACACTACGATGGCTGTGAAGTCATCATAGATAAGACAATATTTTAGCCATGTTTATAAGCATTGGCTCCTGTTGTAAAGAGGCTGAGCTGAGTGTTTTTAAACACTATTTCAGACCAGTTTTACAGCACCCTCTGAACATACCAGAGCCTGAATCGACTAAAAAAGATAGTTGTTTTCAGTAACTTTAATACCAGAAAAATATTATACTGTCTCTATCCCTAAGGATCTTTGAGTATCTTACCCAGAGGTCCTCCACTGAGATAATGATCTTAATGATCACCATGGGCAGAGGTGAAAAGGCCCGCTGAATTTGTTCCAGTTGTCCACATGACAAGAAAATCCTGATACTTGATAGGTTTCCAGATCGAGAAGACCAGAGATAAGAGGGAAATAGTACCCTGTACGGAACAACAAGGGATTTGGAGTCAATTTGGGGATCCCACTTAGGTTTCTGACACTAAAATCCTCTGTGACTCATATCATCCGAGTCCCTGTCTAACCACCTGAAAATGTGCCTAAAAATATCTATACCTAGTTTGAAGTTTAAGAGGCAGAATGCTACAAAGAGCCAGTATGATGTCTCTCAAGATCAGGTGCTCAGGAAGCCAAAATTGCTATTGGGTCTATTTCTTTTCCAGAAGAAAGAACACATGTTGAATCCACATTCCTAATAGATGACTCACCAGATGATTTTCAAACCTGAAGGAAGGACAAGAAGTCACTCTTGTGTCATAGTTCACTCAGAAATCATGTTGGGCTGGTGAGTATGATACGATAGCAACGTCATCACTAAGAGTGGGGAGCTTCTAATTTCCATACGGCCATGTTGACCCCCTTAGCTCAGAGCCACCAAAAAAGGGCAGCTGGGAAGGGGGCACCGTCATCACTATGAGTGGGGAGCTTCCCATTTCCATATGGCCATGTTGACCCCCTTAGCTCAGGGCCACCAGAAAGGACAGCTGAGGGGGACCACAGGCCAATGCGGCCAGGTGTGGCTGGGGCAGGCAGAACTCTGACTTAAGGCTCAACTCCTATCTAGATTATTATAATGCTCTTCACAAATAAAGTATCATTGTGTGTGAGCCCTCATGTAGAAAAGGTTCAGAATTTCCATTGAGATTCCCTCTCTGACATTTAGGATATGTAGAAAAGTTCCATTTAATTTTAAACATTGAAGGACTTCTTGGTTTTCTTTTCTCTATGACTGTGGCTCAATTCCCCTGTGGTCTAAGAATAGAATCTAGTTAATTTCAGGGTTTAACATTTGTAGACTTGATTCGTGGCCCCACCTATCATCTATTTGGGTAAAGAGTCTATGACCACTTGAAAATAATGTATTCTGCACTTATTATGGAATGTTCCCTATATGTCAATTAGGTCACATTTTTTACCAATGTTTTGTCTGCTTTTTCTGTCAGATATTGAGAAAGGTATATTAAAATCTTCAAACAATGCTGCTCTATTCAACGGTGCATCGGAGAATTTACCAGTGTTAGAAGGCAAGAAAAACAAAAAGTATAAGAATTGAGGGGATAATTGTGATTATTCACAGATAATACGATTGTGTACATAGAAAATCCAAAACAGTCTATAAATACCCTATTAGAATTAAAAATGCAATTTATAAATTTGAGATGGATTGTAGCTTCCCATTGGACAGTTTCTGAAAGAAAACGTAGAACCTGTCAATCTTTGGGTAGGACATAGGGTGCACTAACCATTTAAAAGAATTCAGTGGGACTTCATAAAAATGTGACATTTCTCCTTATCTTATGACCATAAGAAAATGAAAAAGTGAACCGCATTCTGGGAAGTAAAGATTTGCAATACACACACTGACAAAGACTTGTCAATAAAGAATTCCTGCTCATCAACCATAGAAAGTCTATTTATAAACGAATATTTCACAAAAGATTGACTGATGGCCAATAAGAACAGGAAAGGGTGCTCTGCAGTATTATTTTCAGGAACAGCAAGGCCTTTCCTAAAATGAAAACATACACACAAACCAGTATTCCCTAGATGGATGACGTCCTTATTTCTGAGGACAGCTTGAAGAACAGACTAGCATCAAAGTAAAGTGATGGAATTCCTGACACTCAGAGGGTGGACAATTGACCTCAAACTACAGTACAATTTCTAGGCATCATTCGGTCCTCTGAAGGCAGACAACTACCACACCCCTTCCTACACCACACAGGTTGCTTCCCAACCCCTACCATAAAAGAAGAAGATGAGAAACAGATAGGACTAGTAGGAAATAGCAAAACTCACATGTGGGGATTATCCTGAAACACACTGATCACATAACTAGTGTAAGGAAGTGTAGGGAACTGACAAGGACAGAGACTCAAGAGGTACTTCTTTGGGAAATGCTGTCTGACATCGTCACACCGTGGTACCAGCTAATGAGGGCTCTGAGCATACCCTAGGGTTTGCTCACAAGGGTCTGCAACACCATCGCTGAGGACTGAAACTCTTCAAGACCTCAAAGCTTGCCTGATTGACTATTGGACTAAGAGATTCCCATGTTCTGAAAACAGATACCAACTCATTGAAAGGTTCACCTGGGTTCTCTCGGAGGTCCTACAAGAAGCTGAGCCATTCACTGAAAATCAATTACACACACACACACACACACACACACACACACACACACACCTGTCATTTCACCAATTACTTAAACATTCAAGGTTCTTCCTACCTTTTCTTTTACACATTGATATTTATACTCACATGAAATGTCATCATTTCTAATGAACACTGATGTCAAAATAGAGATCCATTGACACAATATTCACAAAATTGAACTTCCCTGCTGTAATTTTCAATATAGCATTTTTTAAAGTTCATACATATTTTAGGTTTTTGGTAACTTTTACAGGAGAAGATCAGCATTGAAAAACTCTGAATACTGACAATGAGTTTTAGGCCTAGAGAACAAAAATTGTCCAATTTCATAGATAATAAGGAACCAAAGGGAAAGCATGGAAGCTGTAGTCGAATAATTTTACACATGTGCATCCTCTATTATTCTACTACTGAGGGGCGTGTTTTATTACCACTCTACATGCATCAATTGTCTTCCACGTGCACCTGCACAGGTATAATGAATTACTACAGTAGAATGAAATGTCTGGGAACTACTTGGCGGCATCTATAATGAGCAATGAAATTTCGATCTTATATTTGGTGAACTTCCACTGTCTGTCCCTTTAGACAATGGACCCTAAACAGAAGGGGGAATGAACCACGAGCGACTATGGACTCTGGGAAACAAACTGAGGGCTTCAGAGGGGAGAGGGGTGGGGGATTGGGATGGGCCAGTGATGGGTATTAAGGAAGGTACATATTGCATGGAGCACTGGGTGTTATATGCAAATAATGAATCAGGGAACACTACATCAAAAACTAAGGAAATACTGTATAGTGACTAACATATCAAAATAAAAAATTATTATTAGAAAAAAATTAAAGGTAAAAAAAAAAAACCAATACAGCTTTTCAGTTTCAAGAACAATCACAATTGAGAAAAAACTAACTTCCAATCCCTAAAGCAAAACACAGACCAAGTTCCATCTCACTCCCGTTTATTCACATTCTCTGTGGGTTTTAAGCTATTTCCCTACCTCCTTTCCTGCTGAGCAGGGAGCCCGGGCTCGATCCCAGAACCCTGGGATCATAACCTGAGCCAAAGGCACATGCTTAACTGGCTGAGTCAGCCAGGAGCCCCAGTCATGTTTTCCTTAAGCAAAAGGACACTTTCTCACAATGCCTTCACATGACTTCACATGGTACCAGAGACCTGCATTTGCTTCTAGGAGGTTGCAGATGAAGGCCATTGCAAACTCTCACAGTGGTTTATCAAATACAATGACCTGCCTGGTGACAGTGAAACTCTTATGAGCCCACGAGAGGGTGCTGTGACACTCAGCTGTGGCTGGGCTGGCACAGAGAACCAAATCCATTTCCCTGCCTGATGTCTGTGAGGAACAGATGCCCCCACTGTGAATGAGACCCTGCCACTGAGCTGTCCAGAGATGGCCATCCTCACGGAGGATGAGGATAAAGGACAATGCCTGAGGAGACCTCATCTGTCTCCTTTATCTTTTCATATTTTTGACAGTGGACAAATCACTGCCTAGGAGTCCCCAACTACCTTAGTCTCATCTATGAATGACCAAGAGGTTTTACAAAACACTTAAGATTTTGACCTCACAAATGCCCACAACCACTTACCATAGGGATTCAACATTAAGCAAAGATACTGTTCGTTGGAAGAGAGGTCCTGCCCACTGTTGTTTCTCACTTATATGCTCATCTTCCTTACCTCATGGTAACATAACCACCTTGATTCCTGCTTCCGTCTTCAGGAAGGCTGAGGTGACTTGAAGGGCATTACCCTGACATCGTTTTTCTTAGCAATAAGATGTGGACATTTCCCTAGTCCTACACACCCAAAGTTGAATCGGAATCAGGATTGAGGAGGCTGATGAGAGTTGAAGGTGTTTTCCTGTACACGATGGTTTATTACCAATAAGGATGGGTCAGAGTCCTCGAAATTCCAGAACGTTTTCATTAATGCTTCCTACTCGTGAAAGATGATGTACATTGGTCTTTCCCTGTACAGTGTGGTAACTCAGAGAAAAGTGCTTAGCCCTTTCGTCAGACTTCCACGAGCACTTTGGGGTTGGCTTCCATATTCACAAAGGATGATGTTAGGGCTAAGAGGGTTCCTGTACACTGTTATTTCTTTCAGATAAGTGTATGGCATTTTTGTTACATTGCCAGAGCCTCTTAGCGCCGGGCTTGCCGGCCTCCTGTGGAAGAACCCTAACCCGAGGTCGGCCCCCGAGGGGCCCCTCCCAAGGAGCCTGGCACCACAATGCCGGGGATTTGGGACCCCCGAGCCCCAGTGCTGGACTCACTCTGCCACCCCGCAAGCACCCAGGGCGCTACGGGTGTTGCCAGTCATTCAAGAAGGGAGAACGGGCAAGGCCCTCCGATCCCCCTGTGACCTTCAAAGGCCCCTGTGCAAAAACTCTGGCTCCTTCGCTCCTGCTCCCCAGCGCCCTAACCTCGGCCCACCCGTCCTCTCGCGGCAGAGCTGGCGGATCGGGCCTGCGGGCTTCCTGGGGGCTAACCCTATGCCAAGTTGCCCCCGAAGGGCCCCTCCCAAGTGGCCTGGCGCTGCATGCCAGGGATTGGGGACCCCCAAGTCCCACCGCCGGATGCACCGTGCCACCCTGCCGCCACATGGGGCACTAGGGGCGTCACCAGTCCTTCAGGGCGACAGAACGGGCAGGACCCTCCAAGCCTCCTGCAACCTTCGAAGGCACCCCAAGCCAAAGCGTAAATGCTCTGGCCCATGCCCCCACTCGCCAGCTACCTCACCTCAACCCACACCTCCATTCACCGCACATGGGCGGAACGAGCCTGGCAGCCTCCTGGGGGCTAACCCTAACCCTAGGTCTGCCACCGAGGGGCCCGTCCCAAGGGGCCTGAGGCTGCAACGCCGGGTATTAGGGAGCCCCGATCCCCAGCGCCGGAGTCTCCCTGCCGCCCCATCACCACCCGGGCCGCTAGGGGTGCCGCTGGTCATTCAGGGCGGTAGAACGGGCAGGGCCCTCTTTACCCGTGGCGAACTTCGAAGGCCCCCCCATCCAAAACGCTCGAGCCCACGCTCCTGCTCCTCAGCGCCCTCACCTCGGCCCACCCCTCCGCTCGCCACAGAGCCGGCGGATGAGGCCTGCACTCCTCCTGGTGGCTACACAGAACCCTAGGTTGTCCCCTTAGGTGCCCCTCCGAAGGGGCCTGGCACCGCAATGCCTGGGATTGGGGACCCCCGAGCCCCAGCGCCGGACTCACCATGTCGCCCCCCCCGCCACCCGGGCCGCTAGGAGCACCGTCGGTCATTCAGGGAGGGAGAACGGGCAGATTCCTCCGAGCCCCTGGTGACATTCGAAGGCCCCCAGTGCCAAAATGCTTGGGCCCATGCTCCCGCTCGCCTGCGCCCTCACCTCGGTCCGCCCCTCCACTCGCTGTAGAGCCAGTGGATCTGGACTGCAGCCCTCCTGGGTGTTACCCTAACCATTGGTGGGCCCCCGAGGGGCCCATCCAGGTTCCTATTGCCGCAACACCAGGGATTGGGGAATCCCGAGCCCAAGCGCCGGACTCACCCTCCCGCCCTACCGCCACCTGGGCCGCTAGGGGCGCCGCCGTTCATTCAGGGAGGGAGAACAGGCAGGGCCCTCCTAGCGACCTGCGACCTTCGAAGGCCCCCCACACCAAAACGCTTGGCCCCACGCTCCCGCTGGCCAGCGCCCTTACCTCGGCCCTCCCCTCCGCTCGCCGCACAGCTGGCGGATCCGGCCTGTGGGCCTTCTGGGGGCTAACCCTAAACCTATGTCGGCCCCCTAGTGGCCCCTCCCAAGGGGCCTGGTGCCGCAACGACGGGGAAAGGGGACTCCTGAGCCCCAGCGCCGGACTCACCATGCCCCCGCTGCCACCCGGGTCACTATGGGCACCGCCGGTCATTCAGGGCGGGAGAATGGGCAGGGCCATCCGAGCCACCGGTGACATTTGAAGGCCCCCCGTGCCAAAATGCTTCGGCCCACGCTTCTGCTCACCAGTGCCCTCACCTCGGCCAGCCCCTCCGCAAGCCGCACAACCAGCAGATCGGGCCTGGCGGCCTCCTGGGGTCTAACCCTAACCCTAGGTTGGCTGTCAAGGGGCCCCTCCGAAGGGGTCTGGCACCAACACGCTGGGGATTGGGGACCCCCGAACACCAACGCCGGACTCACCCTGCTGCCCTGCCGAGACCCGGCCCGCTAGGGTCGCCATCCTCATTCAGAGTGGGAGAACTTGCAGGGCCCTCCGTGCCCCCTGCGACCTTCGAAGGCAACCCACGCCAAAATGCTAGGGCCCACGCTCCCGCTCACCATTGCCCTCACCTGGGACCCACCCTCCGCTCGCCACACAGCCGTCAGATCGTGCCTGCCAGCCTCCTGGGGGCTAACCCTAACCCTAGTTCAGCCCCTGAGGAGCCCCTCCCAAGGGGACTGGCGCCATCACGCCGGGGATTGGGGACAATCCAGCCCCAGTGCTGGACTTTCACTGCCACCCCGCCGCCACCCGGGTTGCTAGGGGCACTGCCGGTCCTTCGGGGCAGGAGAAGGGGTAGGGCCCTCTGAGCCCCCCGTGACCTTCGAAGGCCCCCTGTGCCAAAAGGCTTGGGCCCACGCTCCCGCTCACCATTGCCCTCACCTCAGCCCGCCCCTCCGCTCGAACACACAGCTGGCGGATAGGGCCTGCTGGGCTCCTGGGGGCTAACCCTAAACCTAGGTCGGCCCCCGAGGGGCCCTTTCCAAGGGTCCTGGCTCCGCCACGCCGGGGATTGGGGACCCACGAGCATGAGCACCAGACTCACCCAGCCGCCCCACCGCCACCCGGGCTGCTAGGGGCACCGCCACTCATTTAGGGCGGGAGAAGGGGCATGGATCTCTGAGCCCCCGGCGACTTTCGAAGGCCCCCCACGCCAAAACGCTTGGGCCCACGCTCCCGCTCGCCAGCACCCTCACCTCTGCCCACCACTCCTCTCGCCGCACAGCTGGCAGAATGGGCCTGCCGGTCTCCTTTGGGCTAACCCTAACCCTAGGTAGGCCCCCAAGGTACCACTCCCAAGTGCCTGGCGACACCACGCTGGGGATTGGGGACCCACGAGCCCTAGCTCCAGACTCACCCTGCCACCCCGCCATGACCCGGCCCGGTAGGGGCAACGTCCTCACAGGGCGAGAGAATAGGCAGGGCCCTCTGAGCCCCCGGTGACCTTCGAAGGCTCCCCGCGCCAAAACGCTTGGGCCCACACTCCCGCTCGCCAGCGCATTCACGTCGGCCCGCCCCTCCGCTCAATGCACAGCCAGCGGATCAGGCCGCCGGACTCCTGGGGGTAACCCTAAAGCTAGGCAGGAGCCAGAGGGGCCCCTCCCAAGGGGCCTGGCGCCACCAAGCCTGGGACTAGGACCATAGGCCCCATCGCCAGACTCACCCTGCCTCCCTGCTGCCACTCGGGCCACTAGGGGCGCCGCTGGTCATTCAGGGCGCAAGAATGGACAGGGTCCTCCGAGCCACTGGCGACCTTCGAAGGCTCTCCGCGCCAAAACCCTGGTGCCCACGCTCCCGCTCCCCAGGGCCCTCACGTTGGCCCGCCCCTCTGCTCCCTGCACAGAGGGCGGATCCGGCCTGCCGGCCTTGTGTGGGCTAACCCTAACCATAGGTCGGCCCTCCAGGGTCCCTCCCAAGGATTCTGGTGCCTATACGCCAGGGATCTGGGACCCCAAGCCCCAGAACCAGACTCACGCTGCCGCAACGCCGCCACCTGGGCCGCTAGGGGCGTGGCCGCTCATTCAGGGCGGGAGAATGGACAGGGCCCTGGAGAAACCGGCGACATTTGAAGCCTCCCGCGCCAAAATGCAGGGGCCCATGCTCCCACTCACCAGCGCCTTTACCTCGGCCCGCCCACCTCTTGCCGCCCAGCCAGAGGATTGGGCCTGCTGGCCTCCTGGGTGCTAACTCTGACCCTAGGTCGGCCCATGAGAAGCCCCTCCCAAGAGGCCTGGCCCTACAATGCTGGGGATTGGGGATCCCTGAGCCGCAGCTCAGGACTCACCCTGCAGCCCCACTGCCAATGGAGCCGCTAGGGGCGCCGCTGGTTATTCAGGGCAGGAGAATGGGCAGGGCCCTTCGAGACATGGCAACATTCGAAGGCCCAGGGTGCCAAAACGCTGGGGCCCACGCTCCCGCTCTGCATCCCCCTCAACTCAGCCCACACCTCCACTCCTCGCACAGCCGGCGGATCGGGCCTGCCAGCCTCCTGGGCACTAACCCTAACCCTAGGACGGCCCCTGAGGGTCCCTTCCTAAGGAGTCTTGCAGCGCAATGCCGGGGATTGGCGACCCCCAAGCCCCAGGGCCGAGTGCACCCTGCCACCCTGCCCCACAGGGCCCGCTAGGGGCGCCGCCATTCATTCTGGGTGGGAGAACTGGCAGGGGCCTCCGAACCCCCGCCCACCTTCGATGGCGCCCAGAACCAAAATGCTTGTGCCCAGGCTCATGTTCACCAGCGTCCTCACCTCGGCCCAACTCTCCGCTCCACGCACAGGCGGTGTATAGGGCCTGCCAGCCTCCTGGGTGCTAACCGTAACTGTAGGTCGGCCCCCGAGGGGCCCTTCTCAAGTGGCCTGGCGCCCCAACGCCGGGGATGGGGCAACTGAGCCCAAGTGCTGGACTCACCCTGCTGCCCTTCAGCCACCTGAGCCACTAGGGGCCCTGCTGGTCATTCAGAGCGGGTGAATGGGCAGGTCCCTCCAAGCCACCACCGACCTTCGAAGGCCCCCCACGCTAAAACGCTTGGGCTCATGCTCAGGCTCGCCAGCGCCCTCACCTCGGCCCACCCTGCCGTGTGCCGCACAGACGCTGATCGGGTCCACCGGTCTCCGGGGGGCTAACTGTAACCCTAGATCGACCCCCGAGGGGCCCATCCCAAGGGGCCTGGCGTTGCAACGCCGGGGATTGGGGACCCTGAGCCTCAGCACCCGACTCACCCTGCCACCCAGCCGCCACCCAGGGGCTTGGGGTGCTGCCATTCAATCAGGGCGGGAGAACGGGCAGGGCCCTCCGAGACACGGTGAACTTCGAATCCCCCCCGCTCAAAACGCCCGAGCCCACGCTCCCAAACACCAGTGCCCTCACCTGGGTCCGCCACTCCACTCTCCACACAGCTGGCGAATAGGACCTGCCGAGATCCTAGGGGGTAAACCTAAACCTAAGTTGTCATCCAAGGGGCCCCTCCCAAGGGGCCTGGCGCCGCATCGCTGGGGATTGGAGATACCTGAGCCGCAGGGCCTGACTCACCCTGCCACCCCTCACGACCCGGGCTGCTAGGGGCGCCGCCGTTCGTGCAGGGTGGGAGAACGGGCAGAGCCCTTTGAACCCCCGCCGACCTTTGAAGGTGTTCTGAACCAAAACGCTTGGGCCCAGGCTCATGATCACCAGCATCCTCACCTTGGCCCAACTCTCCCCTTGATTCAGACCCATTGGATAGGGCCTGCCGGGCTCTTGGTTCTAATGAAAACCCTAGGTCGGCCCCGTGGGGCACATCCCAAGGGGCCTGGCTCTGCAACGCTGGGGATTGGTGACTCAGACCCCAGAGCCAGACTCACCCTGCCGCACTGTCGCCACCCGGGCCTCTAGGGGCACCGCCGGTCATTCAGGGCGAGAGAAGGGAAGGGCCTTCGGAGTCCCCGGTGACCTTCAAAGGCTCACCTCGCCAAAATGCTGGTGCCCACGCTCCCGCTCCCCAGCGCCCTCACCTCGGCCCGCCCCTCCGTTTGCTGCAGAGCCAGTGGATAGTGCCTGCCGGGCTCCTGGGGGCTAACTGAAAACCTAGGTCAGCCCTGTGGGGCACATCCCAAGGGTTCTGGCTCTGCAATGCTTGGGATTGGTGACTCAGAGCCCCAGAGCCGGACTCACCCTTCCACACTGTCGCCACCTGGGCAGCTAGGGGCGCCGCCGGTCATTCAGAGTGAGAGAAGTGGCAGGTCCTTCCGAGTTCCCGGTGACCTTCAAAGGCTCCTGGAGCCAAAACACTGGTGCCCATGCTTCCACTCCCCAGCGCCCTCACCTCGGCCCGCCCCTCCGCTCCCCGCACAGCAGGCGGATCGGGCCTGCCAGCCACCTGGGGGCTAACCCTAACCCTAGGTCGGACCCGAGGGGCCCCTCCCAAGGGGCCTGACGCTACAATGCCGGGGATTGGGGACCCCAAGCCTCAGCACCTGACTCACCTGCCGCCCAGCCGACAATCGGGGGCTTGGGGTACTGCCGTTCATTCAGGGCAGGAGAACGGGCAGGGCCCTCCGAGACATGGGGACCTTCAAAGGCCCCCCAGGCCAAAACGCCCAGGCCCACCCTCCCACTCACCAGCGCCCTCACCTAGGTCTGCCACTCTGCTCTCCACACAGCTGGCGAATAGGGCCTGTTTGCCTCCTAGGGGCTAAACCTAACTCTAGGTTGGCCCCCGAAGGGCCCCTCCCAAGGGGCCTGGTGCCGCAACGCCAGGGATTGGGGACCCCCAAGCCCCAGCGCCCGATGCACCCTGCCGCCCCTCCCCACCTGGGCCGCTAGGGGCGCCGCTGTTCATTCACCTTGGAAGGATAGACAGGGCCCTCCGAATCCCCGCCAATTTTCAAAGGCGCCCCAAATCAAAACACTTGGGCCCAGGCTCATATTCACCAGCACCCTCACCTCAGCCCAACTCTCTTCTCGATGCCCAGGTGGTGTATCGGGCTTGCCAGCCTCCTGGGGGCTAACCCTAACCATAGTTCGGCCCCCGAGGGGCACTTCCCAGGGGCCTGGTGTCACAACGCTGCGGATGGGGACCCCGAGCCCAAGTGCCGGTCTCACCCTGCTGCCCTTCAGCCACCCGAGCCGCTAGAGACCACTGGTCAATCAGGGTGGGAGAATGGGCAGGGCCCCCGGAATCCCCGCTGACCTTCAAAGACCCCCCGCGCAAAAAAATTGGCTCCATTCCTCCTGCTCCCCAGCGCCCTCAGCCAGGCCAGCCCCTCCGCTTGCTGCAGAGCCAGTGGATAGTGCCTGCCAGGCTCCTGGGGGCTAACTGAAATCCTGGGTAGGACCCGTGGGGCACAACCCAAGGGGCCTGGCTCTGCAACGCTGGGGATTGGTGACTCAGAGCCACAGAGCCAGACTCACCCTGCAGCACCATCACCACCAGGGCGGCTTGGGGCACCGCCGCTCATTCAGGGCGGGAGAAGGGACAGGGACCTGGAGAAACTGGCGATATTTGAAGCCTCCTGCGCCAAAATGCAGGGGCCCAAGCTCCTGATCGCCAGCGCCTTTACCTCGGGCCGCCCACCTCTCGCCGCCCAGCCAGAGGATTGGGCCTGCTGGCCTCCTGGGTGCTAACTCTAAACCTAGGTCCGCCCACGAGGAGCCCCTCCCAAGAGGCCTGGCCCCGCAACGCTGGGGATTGGGGATCCCCGAGCCGCAGCATGGACTCACCCTGCCGCTCCACCGCCAAGGGAGCTGCTAAGGGCGCCGCTGGTTATTCAGGGCAGGAGAACGGGCAGGGCCCTTTGAGCCATGGCAACAGTCGAAGGCCCAGGGCGCCAAAACGCTGGGGACCACGCTCCCGCTCTGCATCACCCTCAACTCGGCCCGCACCTCCGCTCTTCGCAGAGCCAGCGACTCGGGCCTGCCAGCCTCCTGGGAGCTAAGCCTAACCCTAGGACAGCCCCTGAAGGTCCCTTCCTAAGGGGCCTGGCGCCGCAACGCCAGGGATTGGGAGCCCCCAAGCCCCAGCGCCGGATGCACGCTGCCACCCCAACCCATACAGGCTGCTAGGGGTGCCGCCATTCATTCAGGGTGGGAGGACGGGCAGGGCCCTTCGAACCCCCGCCGACCTTCGAAGGCGCCCCGAATCAAAAGGCTTGGGCCCGGGCTCATGTTCACCAGCACCCTCACCTCGGCCCAACTCTCCGCTCGACGCACAGGCGGTGTATCGGGCCTGCTGGCCTCCTGGAGGCTAACCCTAACCATAGGTCGGCCACCGAGGGGCCCTTCCCAAGGGGCCTGGCGTCGCAACGCTGGGGATGGGGACCCCGAGCTCACGTGCCGCACTCACCCTGCTGCCCTTCAGCCACCCGAGCCACTAGAGGCCCCGCCGGTCAATCAGGGCAAGAGATCGGGCAGGGCCCTCCGAGCCCACGCTGACCTTTGAAGGCTCCCCGTGCAAAAAAGTTGGCTCCCAGGATCCTGCTCGCCCGCGCCCTCACCTAGGCCCACCCCACCGCTTGCTTCAGAGCCGGTGGATAGGGCCTGCCGGGCTCCTGGCAGCTAACCAAAACCCTAGGTCGGGCCTGTGGGGACATCCCAAGGGGCCTGGCTCTGCAATGCTGGGGATTGGTGACTCAGAGCCCCAGAGCCAGACTCACCCTGCCGCACTGTCCCCACCTGGGCCGCTAGGGGCGCCGCGGGTCATAGAGGGCTAGAGAAGGGCAGGGCCTTCTGAGTCCCCGGTGACCTTCAAAGGCTCCCCTTGCCAAAACGCTGGTGCCCACACTCCCGCTCCCCAGCGCCTTCACCTCGGGCCGCACCTCAGCTCGCCGCACAGTGTGCAGTTGGGCCTGATGGTCTCCTGGGGGCTAACCCTAACCCTAGGTCGGCCCCCCAGGGGCCCCTCCGAAGGGTTTTGGTACCACTACGCCAGGGATCTGGAACCCCAAGCCCCAAAGCCAGACTCACCCTCCCACAACGCTGCCACCCGGGCCGCGAGGGGCGCCGCCTGTCCTTCAGGGCGGGAGAACTGACAGGGCCCCGGAGAAACCGGTGACATTTGAAGCCTCCCACCCCAAAATGCAGGGGCCCACAATCCCGCACCCCAGCGCCTTTACCTCGGCCCGCCCACCTCTCACCGCCCAGCCAGAGGATCTGGCCTGCCGGCCTTATGGGGGCTAACTCTAACGTTGGGTCGGCACATGAGGAGCCCCTCCCAAGGGGCCTGGCACCACAACGCCTGGGATTGGGGATCCCCGAGCCGCAGCCTGGGATTCACCCTGCCGCCCCACCGCCAAAGGAGCCCCTAGGGGCGTTGCTGGGTATTCAGGGCAGGAGAAAGGGCAGGGCCCTCCGAGCCATGGCAACATTCAAAGGCCCAGGACGCCAAAACGCTGGGGCCCATGCTCCCGCTCGCCATCGCCCTCAACTCGGGCTGCATCTCCACTCCTCGCACAGCAGGCGGATCGGGCCTGCAGGCCTCCTGGGCACTAACCCTAACCCTAGGATGGCCCCGAGGGTCGCTTCCTAAGGGGCCTGGCGCGACAACTCAGGGGATTGGGAACCCCCAAGCCCCAGCGCTGGATACACCCTGCCGCCCCGCCCCACACTAGCCGCTAGGGGCGCCGCAATTCATTCAGGGTGGGAGAACGGGCAGGGCCCTTCGAACCCCCGCCGACCTTCGAAGGCGCCTCGAACCAAAAGGCTTGGGCCCGGGCTCATGTTCACCAGCACACTCACCTCGGCCCAACTCTCCGCTGGATGCACAGGCGGTGTATCGGGCCTGCTGGCCTCCTGGGGGCTAACCCTAACTGTAGGTCGGCCACAGAGGGGCCCTTCCCAAGTGGCCTGGCGCCACAACGCCGGGAATACGGACCCCAACCCAAGTGCCGGACTCACCCTGCTGCCCTTCAGGCACCGGAGCCTCTAGGGGCCCCGCCGGTCACTCAGAGCGGGAGAACGGGCAGGTCCCTCCGAGCCCCCATCGACCTTCGAAGGCCCCCCACACTAAAACGCTTGGGCTCACGCTCAGTCTCGCCGCGACCTCACCTCGGCCTAACCCTCCACGTGCCACACAGCCGCAGATCGGGTCCACCGGTCTCCTGGGGGCTAACCGTAATCCTAGATAGACCCTCGAGGGGCCCCTCCCAAGGGATCTGGCGCCGAAACACTGGGGATTGGGGAACCCTGAGCCTCAGCACTGGACTCACCCTGCCACCCAGCCGCCACCCGGGGGCTTGGGGTGGTGCCGCTCATTCAGGGCGGGAGCACGGGCAGGGCCCTCCAAGACACAGCGACCTTCAAAGGCCCCCCGCGCCAAAACACCCGGGCCCACGCTCCCGCTCACCAGTGCCCTCACCTCGGTCCGCCACTCCAGTCTCCACACAGCTGGCGAATAGGGTCTGCCGGCATCCTAGGGGCTAAACCTAACCCTAGGTCAGCCTCCGAGGGGCCCCTCCCAAGGGGCCTGGCGCCGCAACGCGGTGGACTGGGGACCCCTGAGCCCTATGCCCGGACTTACATGCTGCCCCGCCGCCACCTGGGCTGCTAGGGGCGCCGCCGGTCATTCAGGGAGGAGAATGGGCAGGGCCCGCCGAGTCCCCGGACACATTCGAAGGCCCCCGGTGCCAAAACGCTTGGGCCCAGGCTCTTGCTCGCCAGCGCCCTCACCTTGAACTGCCCCTCCGCTCCACGCACAGCAGGCGGATCCCGCCTGCCGGCCTCCCGGGTGCTAATCCTAACCCTAGGTTGGCCACCCAGGGGCCCTTCCAAGGATCCTGGTGCCGCTTCGCCGGGGATCGGGAACCTCAAGCCCCAGAGCCACACTCACCCTACCGCAACGCCGCCACACGGGCCGCTAGGAGCACTGCGGGTCATTCAGGGCGAGAGAAGGGGCAGGGCCTTCCGAGCCCCCGGTGGCCTTCAAAGGCTCCCCGTGGCCAAACGCTGGTGCCCACGCTCCCGCTCCCCAAAGCCCTCACCTCGGACCCGCCCTCCGCTCCCCGGACAGTGGCCGGATCCCACCTGCCGGCCTCCTGAGGGCTAACCCTAACCCTAGGTCAGCCACCCAGGGGCCCCTCACAAGGGTCCTGGTGCCGCTACACTGGGGATCAGGGACCCCAAGACCCAGAGCCAGAATCACCCTGCCGCAACATCGCCACCCGGGCTCCAGTGGCGCCGCCCGTCATTCAGGGCGGGAGAAGGGACAGGGCCCTGGAGAAACTGGCGATATTTGAAGCCTCCTGCACCAAAATGCAGGGGCCCACGCTCCTGATCGCCAGCGCCTTTACCTCGGGCCGCCCACCTCTCGCCACCCAGCCAGAGGATTGGGCCTGCTGGCCTCCTGGGTGCTAACTCTAAACCTAGGTCCGCCCACGAGGAGCCCCTCCCAAGGGGCCTGGCACCACAACGCCGGGGATTGGGGATCCCCGAGCTGCAGCCTGGGATTCACCCTGCCGCCATACCGCCAACGGAGCCGCTAGGGGCGTTGCTGGGGATTCAGGGCAGGAGAAAGGGCAGGGCCCTCCGAGCCATGGCAACATTCAAAGGCCCAGGACGCCAAAACGCTGGGGCCCACGCTCCCGCTCCCCAGCGCCTTCACCTCGGGCCGCACCTCAGCTCGCCGCACAGTGTGCGGTTGGGCCTGACGGTCTCCTGGGGGCTAACCCTAACCCTAGGTCAGCCACCCAGGGGCCACTCCCAAGGGTCCTGGTGCCGCTACACTGGGGATCAGGGACCCCAAGACCCAGAGCCAGACTCACCCTGCCGCAACGTTGCCACCCGGGCCGCTAGTGGCGCCGCCGGTCATTCAGGGCGGGAGAACTGACAGGGCCCTGGAGAAACCGGCGATATTTGAAGCCTCCTGCGCCAAAATGCAGGGGCCCACGCTCCCGATCGCCAGCGCCTTTACCTCGGGCCGCCCACCTCTCGCCGCCCAGCCAGAGGATTGGGCCTGCTGGCCTCCTGGGTGCTAACTCTAAACCTAGGTCCGCCCACGAGGAGCCCCTCCCAAGAGGCCTGGCCCCACAACGCTGGGGATTGGGGATCCCCAAGCCACAGCATGGACTCACCCTGCCGCTCCACCGCCAAGGGAGCTGCTAAGGGCGCCGCTGGTTATTCAGGGCAGGAGAACGGGCAGGGCCCTTTGAGCCATGGCAACAGCCGAAGGCCCAGGGCGCCAAAACGCTGGGGACCACGCTCCCGCTCTGCATCACCCTCAACTCGGCCCGAACCTCCGCTCTTCGCAGAGCCAGCGACTCGGGCCTGCCAGCCTCCTGGGAGCTAAGCCTAACCCTAGGACAGCCCCTGAAGGTCCCTTCCTAAGGGGCCTGGCGCCGCAACGCCTGGGATTGGGAGCCCCCAAGCCCCAGCGCCGGATGCACGCTGCCACCCCAACCCATACAGGCCGCTAGGGGTGCCGCCATTCATTCAGGGTGGGAGGACGGGCAGGGCCCTTCGAACCCCCGCCGACCTTCGAAGGCGCCCCGAACCAAAAGGCTTGGGCCCGGGCTCATGTTCACCAGCACCCTCACCTCGGCCCAACTCTGCGCTCGACGCACTGGCGGTGTATCGGGCCTGCTGGCCTCCTGGAGGCTAACCCTAACCATAGGTCGGCCACCGAGGGGCCCTTCCCAAGGGGCCTGGCGTCGCAACGCTGGGGATGGGAACCCCGAGCTCACGTGCCGCACTCACCCTGCTGCCCTTCAGCCACCCGAGCCGCTAGAGGCCCCGCCGGTCAATCAGGGCAAGAGATCAGGCAGGGCCCTCCGAGCCCACGCTGACCTTTGAAGGCTCCCCGCGCAAAAACGTTGGCTCCCAGGATCCTGCTCGCCAGCGCCCTCACCTAGGCCCACCCCACCGCTTGCTTCAGAGCCGGTGGATAGGGCCTGCCGGGCTCCTGGCAGCTAACCAAAACCCTGGGTGGGCCCTGAGGGGACATCGCAAGCGGCCTGGCTCTGCAATGCTGGGAATTGGTGACTCAGAGCCCCAGAGCCAGACTCACCCTGCCGCACTGTCCCCACCTGGGCCGCTAGGGGCGCCGCGGGTCATAGAGGGCGAGAGAAGGGCAGGGCCTTCTGAGTCCCCGGTGACCTTCAAAGGCTCCCCTTGCCAAAACGCTGGTGCCCAGGATCCCTCTCCCCAGCGCCTTCACCTCGGGCCTCACCTCAGCTCGCCGCACAGTGTGCGGTTGGGCCTGATGGTCTCCTGGGGGCTAACCCTAACCCTAGGTCGGCCCTGCAGGGGCCCCTCTGAAGGGTTTTGGTGCCACTAAGCCAGGGTTCTGGAAGCCCAAGCCCCAAAGCCAGACTCACCCTCCCACAACGCTGCTACCCGGGCCGCGAGGGGCGCCTCCGGTCCTTCAGGGCAGGAGAACTGACAGGGCCCCGGAGAAACCGGTGACATTTGAAGCCTCCCACCCCAAAATGCAGGGGCCCACAATCCCGCACCCCAGCGCCTTTACCTCGGCCCGCCCACCTCTCACCGCCCAGCCAGAGGATCTGGCCTGCCGGCCTTATGGGGGCTAACTCTAACCCTGGGTCGGCCCACGAGGAGCCCCTCCCAAGGGGCCTGGCACCACAAAGCCGGGGATTGGGGATCCCCGAGCCACAGCCTGGGATTCACCCTGCCGCCCCACCGCCAACTGAGCCACTAGGGGCGTTGCTGGGTATTCAGGGCAGGAGAAAGGGCAGGGCCCTCCGAGCCATGGCAACATTCAAAGGCCCAGGATGCCAAAACGCTGGGGCCCACGCTCCCGCTCGCCATCGCCCTCAACTCGGCCTGCATCTCCACTCCTCGCACAGCCGGTGGATCGGGCCTGCAGGCCTCCTGGGCGCTAACCCTAACCCTAGGACAGCCCCGAGCATCGCTTCCTAAGGGGCCTGGCGCCGCAACACCTGGGATTGGGAATCCCCAAGCCCCAGCACTGGATGCACCCTGCCGCCCCGGCCCACATGTGCCGCTAGGGGCGCCACCATTCATTCAGGGTGGGAGAAGGGGCAGGGCCCTTAGAACCCTCGCTGACCTTCGAACGCGCCCCGAACCAAAAGGCTTGGGCCCAGGCTCATGTTCACCAGCACCCTCACCGCGGCACAACTCTCCGCTCGACGCACAGGCGGTGTATCGGGCCTGCTGGCCTCCTGGAGGCTAACCCAAACATAGGTTGGCCACCGCGGGGCACTTCCCAAGGGGCCTGGCTTCGCAACGCTGGGGATGGGGACCCCGAGCTCACGTGCCGCACTCACCCTGCTGCCCTTCAGCCACCCGAGCCACTAGAGGCCCCGCCGGTCAATCAGGGCAAGAGATCGGGCAGGGCCCTCCGAGCCCACGCTGACCTTTGAAGGCTACCCGCGCAAAAACGTTGGCTCCCAGGATCCTGCTCGCCAGCGCCCTCACCTAGGCCCACCCCACCGCTTGCTTCAGAGCCGGTGGATAGGGCCTGCCGGTCTCCTGGCAGCTAACCAAAACCCTAGGTCGGACCTGAGGGGACATCTCAAGCGGCCTGGCTCTGCAATGCTGGGGATTGGTGACTCAGAGCCCCAGAGCCATACTCACCCTGCCGCACTGTCCCCACCTGGGCCGCTAGAGGCGCCGCGGGTCATAGAGGGCTAGAGAAGGGCAGGGCCTTCTGAGTCCCCGGTGACCTTCAAAGGCTCCCCGTGCCAACACGCTGGTGCCCACAGTCCCGCTCCCCAGCGCCTTCACCTCGGGCCGCACCTCAGCTCGCCGCACAGTGTGCGGTTGGGCCTGACGGTCTCCTGGGGGCTAACCCTAACCCTAGGTCAGCCACCCAGGGGCCACTCCCAAGGGTCCTGGTGCCGCTACACTGGGGATCAGGGACCCCAAGACCCAGAGCCAGACTCACCCTGCCGCAACGTTGCCACCCGGGCCGCTAGTGGCGCCGCCGGTCATTCAGGGCGGGAGAACTGACAGGGCCCTGGAGAAACCGGCGATATTTGAAGCCTCCTGCGCCAAAATGCAGGGGCCCACGCTTCCGATCGCCAGCGCCTTTACCTCGGGCCGCCCACCTCTCGCCGCCCAGCCAGAGGATTGGGCCTGCTGGCCTCCTGGGTGCTAACTCTAAACCTAGGTCCGCCCACGAGGAGCCCCTCCCAAGAGGCCTGGCCCCGCAACGCTGGGGATTGGGGATCCCCGAGCCGCAGCATGGACTCACCCTGCCGCTCCACCGCCAAGGGAGCTGCTAAGGGCGCCGCTGGTTATTCAGGGCAGGAGAACGGGCAGGGCCCTTTGAGCCATGGCAACAGTCGAAGGCCCAGGGCGCCAAAACGCTGGGGACCACGCTCCCGCTCTGCATCACCCTCAACTCGGCCCGCACCTCCGCTCTTCGCAGAGCCAGCGACTCGGGCCTGCCAGCCTCCTGGGAGCTAAGCCTAACCCTAGGACAGCCCCTGAAGGTCCCTTCCTAAGGGGCCTGGCGCCGCAACGCCTGGGATTGGGAGCCCCCAAGCCCCAGCGCCGGATGCACGCTGCCACCCCAACCCATACAGGCCGCTAGGGGTGCCGCCATTCATTCAGGGTGTTAGGAGGGGCAGGGCCCTTCGAACCCCCGCCGACCTTCGAAGGCGCCCCGAACCAAAAGGCTTGGGCCCGAGCTCATGTTCACCAGCACCCTCACCTCGGCCCAACTCTCCGCTCGACGCACAGGCGGTGTATCGGGCCTGCTGGCCTCCTGGAGGCTAACCCTAACCATAGGTCGGCCACCGAGGGGCCCTTCCCAAGGGGCCTGGCGTCGCAACGCTGGGGATGGGGACCCCGAGCTCACGTGCCGCACTCACCCTGCTGCCCTTCAGCCACCCGAGCCACTAGAGGCCCCGCCGGTCAATCAGGGCAAGAGATCGGGCAGGGCCCTCCGAGCCCACGCTGACCTTTGAAGGCTCCCCGCGCAAAAACGTTGGCTCCCAGGATCCTGCTCCCCAGCGCCCTCACCTAGGCCCACCCCACCGCTTGCTTCAGAGCCGGTGGATAGGGCCTGCCAGGCTCCTGGCAGCTAACCAAAACCCTGGGTGGGCCCTGAGGGGACATCGCAAGCGGCCTGGCTCTGCAATGCTGGGAATTGGTGACTCAGAGCCCCAGAGCCGGACTCACCCTGCCGCACTGTCCCCACCTGGGCCGCTAGGGGCGCCGCGGGTCATAGAGGGCGAGAGAAGGGCAGGGCCTTCTGAGTCCCCGGTGACCTTCAAAGGCTCCCCGTGCCAAAACGCTGGTGCCCAGGATCCCTCTCCCCAGCGCCTTCACCTCGGGCCGCACCTCAGCTCGCCGCACAGTGTGCGGTTGGGCCTGACGGTCTCCTGGGGGCTAACCCTAACCCTAGGTCGGCCCCCCAGGGGCCCCTCCGAAGGGTTTTGGTGCCACTACGCCAGGGTTCTGGAAGCCCAAGCCCCAAAGCCAGACTCACCCTCCCACAACGCTGCCACCCGGGCCGCGAGGGTCGCCTCCGGTCCTTCAGGGCGGGAGAACTGACAGGGCCCTGGAGAAACCGGCGACATTTGAAGCTTCCCACCCCAAAATGCAGGGGCCCACAATCCCGCACCCCAGCGCCTTTACCTCGGCCCGCCCACCTCTCACTGCCCAGCCAGAGGATCTGGCCTGCCGGCCTTATGGGGGCTAACTCTAACGTTGGGTCGGCACACGAGGAGCCCCTCCCTAGGGGCCTGGCACCACAATGCCGGGGATTGGGGATCCCCGAGCCGCAGCCTGGGATTCACCCTGCGGCCCCACTGCCAACGGAGCCGCTAGGGGCGTTGCTGGGCATTCAGGGCAGGAGAAAGGGCAGGGCCCTCCGAGCCATGGCAACATTCAAAGGCCCAGGACGCCAAAACGCTGGGGCCCACGGTCCCGCTCGCCATCGCCCTCAACTCGGCCTGCATGTCCACACCTCGCACAGCCGGTGGATTGGGCCTGCAGGCCTCCTGGGCGGTAACCCTAACTCTAGGACGGCCCCGAGCGTCGCTTCCTAAGGGGCCTGGCGCCGCAACGCCGGGGATTGGGAACCCCCAAGCCCCAGGGCTGGATGCACCCTGCCGCCCCGCCCCACACGTGCCACTAGGGGCGCCGCCATTCATTCAGGGTGGGAGAACGGGCAGGGCCCTTCGAACCCCCGCCGACCTTCGAAGGCGCCCCGAACCAAACGCCTTGGGCCCAGGCTCATGTTCACCAGCACCCTCACCGCGGCCCAACTCTCCGCTCGACGCACAGGCGGTGTATCGGGCCTGCTGGCCTCCTGGAGGCTAACACTAACCATAGGTCGGCCACCGAGGGCCCCTTCCCAAGGGGCCTGGCGTCGCAACGCTGGGGATGGGGACCTCGAGCCCATGTGCCGGACTCACCCTGCTGCCCTTCAGCCACCCGAGCCGCTAGAGGCCCCGCCGGTCAATCAGGGCAGGAGATCGGGCAGGGCCCTCCGAGCCCACGCTGACCTTTGAAGGCTCCCCGCGCAAAAACGTTGGCTCCCAGGATCCTGCTCGCCAGCGCCCTCACCTCGGCCCGCCCCTCCGCTTGCTTCAGAGCCGGTGGATAGGGCCTGCCGGGCTCCTGGCAGCTAACCAAAACCCTACGTTGGCCCTGTGAGGACATCCCAAGGCGCCTGGCTCTGCAACGCTGGGGGTTGGTGACTCAGAGCCCCAGAGCCAGACTCACCCTGCCGCACTGTCCCACCCAGGCCCCTAGGGGCGCCGCCGGTCATAGAGGGCGAGAGAAGGGCAGGGCCTTCCAAGCCACCGGTGACCTCCAAAGGCTCCCCGCGCCAAAACGCTGGTGCCCACGCTCCCGCTCCCCAGTGCCCTCACCTCGGCCCACACCTCTGCTCGCCTCACAGCGTGCGGATTGGGCCTCACGGTCTCCTTGGGGTTAACCCTGACCCGAGGTCGGCCCCCCAGGGGCCCCTCCCAAGGGTCCTGGTGCCACTACGCCGGGGATCTGGGACCCCAAGCCCCAGAGCCAGACTCACCCTCCCACAACGCTGCCACCCAGGCCGCTAGGGGCGCCGCCAGTCATTCAGGGCGGGAGAACTGACAGGGCCCTGGAGAAACCGGCGACATTTGAAGCCTCCCGCGCCAAATTGCAGGGGCCCACAATCCCACTCCCCAGCGCCTTTACCTCGGCCCGCCCACCTCTCGCCGCCCATCCAGAGGATCGGGCCTGCAGGCCTCACGGGGGCTAACTCTAACCCTAGGTCGGCCCATGAGGAGCCCCTCCCAAGGTGCCTGGCACCGCAACGCTGGAGATTGGGGATCCCCGAGCCGCAGCGTGGGATTCACCCTGCCACCCCACCGCCAACGGAGCCGCTAGGGGCGTCGCTGGTTATTCAGGGCAGGAGAACGGGCACGGCCCTCCGACCCATGGCAACATTCGAAGGCCCAGGACACCAAAACGCTGGGGACCATGCTCCCGCTTGCCATTGGCCTCAACTGGGCCCGCATCTCCACTCCTCGCACAGCTGGCGGATGGGGCCTGCCGGCCTCCTGGGCGCTAATCCTAACCCTAGGACGGCCCCTGAGGGTCCTTTCCTAAGGGGCCTGGCACCGCAACGCCAAGGATTGGGAACCCCCAAGCCCCAGCGCTGGATGCACCCTGCCGCCCCGCCCCACACGGGGCGCTAGGGGCGCCGCCATTCATTCAGGGTGGGAGAACGGGCAGGGCCCTTCGAACGCCCACCCACCTGCGAAGGCGCCCTGAACCAAAACGCTTGGGCCTAGGCTCATGTTCACCAGCACCCTCAGATCACCCAACTCTCCCCTCGACGCACAGGTGGTGTATCGGGCCTGCTGGCCTCCTGAGGGCTAACCCTAACTGTAGGTCGGCCACGGAGGGGCCCTTCCCAAGTGGCCTGGCGCCACAACGCCGGGAATGGACACCCCAACCCAAGTGCCGGTCTCAACCTGCTGCCCTTCAGGCCCCGGAGCCTCTAGGGGCCCCACCGGTCATTCAGAGCGGGAGAACGGGCAGGTCCTTCCGAGCCCCCACCTACTTTCGAAGGCGCCCCGCACCAAAACACTTGGGCTCATGCTCAGTCTCGCCAGCGCCCTCACCTCGGCCCAACCCTCCGCGTGCTGCACAGCCGCTGATCGGGTCCACCGGCTTCCTGGGGGCTAACCGTAACCCTAGATCGACCCCCGAGGGCCCCTCCCAAGGGTCCTGGCACCGCAACACCGGGGATTGTGGACCCCTGAGCCCCAGCGCCGGACTCACCCTGCCACCCTGCCGCCACCCAGGCCGCGAGGGGTGCCGCCGGTCATTCAGGGCTGGAGAACGGGTAGGGCCCTCCGAGCCCCCACCTACATTTGAAGGCACCCCGAATCAAAACGCTTGGGCCCAGGCTCATGTTCACCAGCACCCTCAACTCGGCCCGCACCTCCGCTCCTTGCACAGCCGGCGACTCGGGCCTGCCGGCCTCCTGGGCGCTAACTAGAACCCTAGGGCGGCCCCTGAGGGTCCCTTCCTAAGGGGCCTGGCACCGCAACGCCGGGCATTGGGTACCCCCAAGCCCCAGCGCCGGATGCACGCTGCCGCCCCGCCCCACACGGGCCGCTAGTGGCGCCGCCATTCATTCGGGGAGGGAGAACTGGCAGGGCCCTCCGAACCCCCGCTGACCTTCGAAGGCACCCAGAACCAAAACGCTTGGGTCCAGGCTCATGTTCACCAGCACCCTCACTTCGGCCCAACTGTCCTCTCGATGCACAGGTGGTGTATCGGGCCTGCGTGGCTCCTGGGGGCTAACCCTAACCATAGGTCGGCCCCCGAGGGGCCCTTCCCCAGGGGCCTGGCGTCGCAACGCTGGGGATGGGGACCCCGTGCCCAAGTGCCGGACTCACCCTGCTGCCATTCAGCCACCCAAGCCGCTAGGGGACCACGGGTCAATCAGGACAAGAAAATGGGCAGGGACCTCCGAGCCCGCGCTGACCTTCAAAGGCCCCACGTACAAAAACCTTGGCTCCCATGCTCCTGCTCCCAGCGCCCTCACCTCGGCCCGCCCCTCCGCTTGATTCAGAGCCGGTGGATAGGGCCTGCCAGGCTCCTGGGGGCTAACCAAAACCCTAGGTGGGCCCCGTGGGGCACATCCCTAGGGGCCTGGCTCTGCAACGCTGGGGATTGGTGACTCAGAGCCCCAGAGCCGGACTCACCCTGCCGCACTATCGCCACCTGGGCCGCTAGGGGCGCCGCCGGTCATTCAGGGAGAGAGAAGGGGCAGGGACTTCTGAGCCAATGGTGACCTTCAAAGGCTCCCCGCACCAAAACGCTGGTGCCCACGCTCCCACTCCCCAGCGCCCTCACCTCGGCCCGCCCTTCTACTCGCCACACAGCGGGCAGATAGGGCCTGCTGGCCTCCTGGGGGCTAATCCGAACCCTAGGTCGGCCCCCCAGGGGCCCCTCCCAAGGGTCCTGGTGCCGCTACACCAGGGATCGGGGACCCCAAGCCCCAGAGCCAGACTCACCCTGCCGCAACCCCGCCACCCACGCCACAAGGGGCGCCGCCAGTCATTCACGGCGGGAGAAGGGACAGGGCCCTGGAGAAACCGGAGACATCTGAAGCCTCCCGCGCCAAAATGCAGGGGCCCAGGCTCCCGCTCGCCAGCGCCTTTACCTATGCCCACCCACCTCTCGCCGCCCAGCCAGAGGATTGGGCCTGCCGGCCTCCTGGGTGCTAACTCTAACCCTAGGTCGGCCCACGAGGAGCCCCTCCCAAGGGGCCTGGCCCCGCAACGCTGGGGATTGGGGATCCCCGAGCCGCAGCGCGGGACTCACCCTGCTGCCCCACTGCCCACAGAGCCGCTAGGGGCGTCGCTGGTTATTCAGGGCAGGAGAAAGGGCAGGGCCCTCCGAGCCATGGCAACATTCGAAGGCCCAGGGCGCCAAAATGCTGGGGACCACCCTCCTGCTGGGCATCGCCCTCAACCTGGCCCGCACCTCCGCTCCTCGCACAGCCGGCGACTCGGGCCTGCCGGCCTCCTGGGCGCTAACCCTAACCCTAGGACAGCCCCTGAAGCTCCCTTCCTAAGGGGTCTGGAGCCACAACGCCGGGGATTGGGGACCCCCAGGCCCCAGCGCCGGATGCACGCTGCCGCCCCGCCCCACACGGGCCGCTAGGGGCGCCGCCATTCATTCAGGGTGGGAGAACTGGAGGGCCCTCCGAACCTCTGCCGACATTCGAAGGCGCACCGAACCAAAACCCTCGGGCCCAGGCTCATGTTCACCAGCACCCTCACCTCGGCCCAGCTCTCCCCTCGACGCACAGGTGGTGTATCGGGCCTGCGGGGCTCCAGGAGGCTAACCCTAACCATAGATCGGTCCCCGAGGGGCCCTTCCCAAGGGGCCTGGCGTCGCAACGCTGGGGATGGGGACCTCGAGCCCATGTGCCGGACTCACCCTGCTGCCCTTCAGCCACCCGAGCCGCTAGAGGCCCCGCCGGTCAATCAGGGCAGGAGATCGGGCAGGGCCCTCCGAGCCCACGCTGACCTTTGAAGGCTCCCCGCGCAAAAACGTTGGCTCCCAGGATCCTGCTCGCCAGCGCCCTCACCTCGGCCCGCCCCTCCGCTTGCTTCAGAGCCGGTGGATAGGGCCTGCCGGGCTCCTGGCAGCTAACCAAAACCCTAGGTCGGCCCTGAGGGGACATCCCAAGGGGCCTGGCTCTGCTACGCTGGGGATTGGTGAGTCAGAGCCCCAGAGCCAGACTCACCCTGCCGCACTGTCCCCACCCAGGCCGCTAGGGGCGCCGCTGGTCATAGAGGGTGAGAGAAAGTCAGGGCCTTCCAAGCCACCGGTGACCTCCAAAGGCTCCCCGCCCCAAAACGCTGGTGCCCACGCTCCCACTCCCCAGTGCCCTCACCTCGGCCCACACCTCTGCTCGCCTCACAGCGTGCGGATTGGGCCTCACGGTCTCCTTGGGCTAACCCTAACCCTAGGTCGGCCCCCCAGGGGCCCCTCCCAAGGGTCCTGGTGCCCGTACGCCTGGGATCTGGGACCCGAAGCCCCAGAGCCAGACTCACCCTCCCACAACGCTGCCACCCGGGCCGCGAGGGGCGCCGCCGGTCATTCAGGGCGGGAGAACTGACAGGGCCCTAAGGAAACCAGCAACATTTGAAGACTCCCGCGCCAAAATGCAGGGACCCATGCTTCTGCTCGCCAGAGCCTTTACCTGGGCCCGCGCACCTCTCACCGCCCAGGCATAGGATTGGGCCTGCCGGCCTCCTGGGTGCTAACTCTAACCCTAGGTCGGCCCAGGAGGAGCCCCTCTCAAGGGGCCTGGCGCCGCAACAGTGGGGATTGGGGACCCCAAGGCTCAGCACAGGACTCACCCTGTCGCCCAGCCACCACCCGGGGGCTTGGGATGCTGCCGTTCATTCAGGGTGGGAGAATGGGCAGGGCTCTCTGAGACAGGGCGACCTTCAAAGGCCCACCGCGCCAAAACGCCCGGGTCCACGCTTCCGCTCGCCAGCGCCCTCACCTCGGACCGCGTCTCCGCACACCGCACAGCCAGCCGATCAGGCCTGCTGGCCTCCTGGGGGCTAACCCTAAGCATAGGTCGGCCCCCGAGGGGCCCTTCCCAAGGGGCCTGGCATCGCAACGCCGGGGATTGGGGACCCACAAGCCCCAGCACCGGATGCACCCTGCCGCCCCGCCTCAGACGGGCTGCTAGGGGCGCCGCCAGTCACTCATGGTGGGAGAACTGGCAGGGCCCTCCGAACCCCCGCCCACCTTCGAAGGCGCCCGGAACCAAAACGCTTGGGCCCAGGCTCATGTTCACCAGCACTCTCACCTCGGCCCAGCTCTCCCCTCGACGCACAGGTGGTGTATCGGGCCTGCGGGGCTCCAGGAGGCTAACCCTAACCATAGGTCGGCCCCCGAGGGGCCCTTCCCAAGGGGCCTGGCGTCGCAACGCTCGGTATGGGGACCCCGAGCCCATGTGCCGGACTCACCCTGCTGCCCTTCAGCCACCCGAGCCGCTAGAGGCCCCGCCAGTCAATCAGGGCAGGAGATCGGGCAGGGCCCTCCGAGCCCACGCTGACCTTTGAAGGCTCCCCGCGCAAAAACGTTGGCTCCCAGAATACTGCTCACCAGCGCCCTCACCTCGGCCCGCCCCTCCGCTTGCTTCAGAGCCGGTGGATAGGGCCTGCCGGGCTCCTGGCAGCTAACCAAAACCCTAGGTCAGCCCTGTGGGGACATCCCAAGCGTCCTAGCTCTGCAACGCTAGGGATTGGTGACTCAGAGCCCCAGAGCCAG
The DNA here is from genome assembly GCF_024610735.1 of Ursus americanus. Lineage (NCBI taxonomy): Eukaryota > Metazoa > Chordata > Mammalia > Carnivora > Ursidae > Ursus > Ursus americanus. The sequence goes on from NW_028273662.1 coordinate 281,267, forward strand.
ACTCACCCTGCCGCACTGTCCCCACCCAGGCCGCTAGGGGCGCCGCCGGTCATAGAGGGTGAGAGAAGGGCAGGGCCTTCCAAGCCACCAGTGACCTTCAAAGGCTCCCCGCGCCAAAACGCTGCTGCCCACGCTCCCGCTCCCCAGTGCCCTCACCTCAGCCCACACCTCTGCTCACCTCACAGCGTGCGGATTAGGCCTCATGGTCTCCTTGGGGTAACCCTAACCCTACGTCGGCCCCCCAGGGGCCCCTCCCAAGGGTCCTGGTGCCACTACACCGGGGATCTGGGACCCCTAGCCCCAGAGCCAGACTCACCCTCCCACAACGCTGCCACCCGGGCCACTAGGGGCGCCGCCAGTCATTTAGGGCGGGAGAACTGACAGGGCCCTGGAGAAACCAGCAACATTTGAAGCCTCCTGCGCCAAAATACAGGGACCCATGCTTCTGCTCGCCAGAGCCTTTACCTGGGCCCACGCACCTCTCGCCGCCCAACCAGAGGATTGGGCCTGCCGGCCTCCTGGGTGCTAACTCTAACCCTAGGTCGGCCCAGGAGGAGCCCCTCCCAAGGGGCCTGACTCCGCAACAGTGGGGATTGGGGACCCCAAGGCTCAGCACAGGACTCACCCTGGCGCCCAGCCACCACCCAGGGGCTTGGGGTGCTGCCGTTCATTCAGGGTGGGAGAATGGGCAGGGCGCTCTGAGATACGGCGACCTTCCAAGGCCCACCGCGCCAAAACGCCCGGGCCCACGCTCCCGCTCGCCAGTGCCCTCACCTCGGACCACGTCTCCGCACACCGCACAGCCAGCCGATCAGGCCTGCTGGCCTCCTGGGGGCTAACCCTAAGCATAGGTCGGCCCCCGATGGGCCCTTCCCAAGGGGCCTGGCATCGCAACGCCAGGGATTGGGGACCCACAAGCCCCAGCACCGGATGCACCCTGCCGCCCCGCCTCAGACGGGCCGCCAGGGGCGCCGCCATTCACTCATGGTGGGAGAACTGCCAGGGCCCTCCGAACCCCCGCCCACCTTCGAAGGCGCCCCGAACCAAAACGCTTGGGCCCAGGCTCATGTTCACCAGCACCCTCACCTTAACCCAACTCTCCGCTCGACGCCCAGGTGGTGTACCGGGACTGCTGGCCTCCTGGGGGCTAAACCTAACTGTAGGTCGGCCCCCGAGGGGCCCTTCCCAAGTGGCCTTGTGCCGCAACGCCGGGGATGGGGACCCCAAGCCCAAGTGTGGACTCACCCTGCTGCCCTTCATCCACCCCTGCCGCTAGGGGCCCCACCGGTCATTCTGAGCGGGAGAACGGGCAGGTCCTCGGAGCCCCCGCAGACACTAACTCTTTGCTCATGCTCAGTCTCGCCAGTGCCCTCACCTCGTCCCAAACCTCCGCGTGCCGCACAGCAGCTGATCAGGTCCACCGGCCTCCTGGGGTTAACCATAACCCTACATGATCCCCAAGGGTCCCCTCCCAAGGGGCTTGGCGACGCAACGCCGGGGATTGGGGACCCCGAACCTCAGCACCTGACTCACCCTGCTGCCCAGCCGCCACCTGGGGGCCTGGGGTGTTGCCGTTCATTCAGGTCGGGAGAACAGGCAGGGCCCTTGGAGACACAGCGACCTTCGAAGGCCCCCCCCGCGCAAAAACACCCAGGCCCACCCTCCCACTCACCAGCGCCCTCTCCTCGGTCCGCCACTCCACTCTCCACACAGCTGGCGAATAGGGCCTGCTGGCCTCCTGGGGGCTAAACCTAACCCTAGGTTGCACCAGAGGGGCCTCTCCCAAGGGGCCTGGCGCCACAACGCCGGGGATTGGGGACCCCCAAGCCCCAGCGCCAGATGCACGCTGCTGCTCCGCCCCACACGGGCCGCTAGGGGCGCCACCGTTCATTCAGGGTGGGAGAAGGGGCAGGGATCTCCGAGCCCCCACCTATGTTCCAAGTCTCCCCGAATCAAAACACTTGGGCCCAGGCTCATGTTCACCAGCACCCTCAAATCGGCCCACACCTCCGCTCCTCGCACAGCCAGCGACTCGGGCCTGCCGGCCTCCTGGGCGCTAACCCTAACCCTAGGACGGCCCCTGAGGGTCTCATCCTAAGAGGCCTGGAGCCACAACGCCTGGGATTGGGGACCCCCAAGCCCCAGCGCCGGATGCACGCTGCCGCTCCACCCCACACGGGCCGCTAGGGGCGCCGCCATTCATTCAGAGTGGGAGAACTGGCAGGGCCCTCTGAACCCCCGCCGACCTTCAAAGGCGCCCAGAACAAAAACGCTTGGGCCCAGGCTCATGTTCACCAGCACCCTCACCTCGGCCCAACTCTCCGCTCGATGCACAGGTGGTGTATCCGGCCTGCGTGGCTCCTGGGGGCTAACCCTAACCATAGGTCCGCCCCCGAGGGGCCCTTCCCAAGGGGCCTGGCGTCACAACGCTGGGGATGGGGACCCCGTGTTCAAGTGCCGGACTCACCCTGCTGCCCTTCAGGCACCCAAGCCACTAGGGGACCACCGGTCAATCAGGACAGGAGAACGGGCAGGGACCTCCGAGCCCCCGCTGACCTTCGAAGGCCCCCCACGCAAAAACGTGGGCTCCCAAGCTCCCGCTCCCCAGCACCCTCACCTTGGCCCGCCCCTCCACTCCATGCACAGCGGGCAGATCGGGCCTGCCGGCCTCCTGGGGGCTAACCCTAACCCTAGGTCGGACCCCATGGGGCCCCTCCCAAGGGTCCTGGTGCCGCAACGCTTGGGATTGGGGACCCCCGAGCCCCAGCCAGGACTCACTTTGCCGACCCGCCGCCACCCGGGCTACTAGGGGCGCCGCCGTTCATTCAGGGTGGGAGAACGGGCAAGGCCCTCCTAGCCCCCAGAGACCTTCAGAGGCCCCCCGCGCCAAAATTCTTGGGCTCACATTCCAGCACGCCGGCGCCTTCACCTTGATCCAGTCCTCCGCTACCACACAGATGGTGGATCATGCCTGCTGGACTCCTGGTTGCTAACACTAACCCTAGGATGGCCCAGAGGGGCCACTCCCAAAGGGCCTTGCGCTACAACACACGGCATTGGGGACCCCCAAACCGCAGTGCCAGACTCACACTGCCACCCCGCCACCACCCGGGCTGCTAGGGGCTCCACTGGTCATTCAGGGCGGGAGAAAGGGCAGGGCCCTCCGAGCCTCTATCGACGTTAAAAGGCCCCCGGCGCCAAAACACTGGATACCATACTCCCACTCGCCAGCACCCTCACCTCGGCCCACTCCTCCGCTCGCCGCACAGCCGGCGCATCAGTCCTGCTGGCCTACTGGGGTCTAACCCTAACCCTAAACCCTAACGCCTAACCTTAAACCCTAAACCTTAACCCCTAACCTAAACCTAACCCTAACCCCTAATCCTTACCCTAACCCTAACCTAACCCTAAACCTAACACTAACCCGGACCCTAACCCATACTCTAACCCTAACTCTAACCCGTACCCTAACCCTAACCCTAACCTGTACCCTAACCCTAACCATAACCCTAACACGTACTCTAACCCGTACCCTTAACCCGTACCCTAACCTTAACCGTAAACTGTACCCTAACCTGTAACTTAAACCATACCCTAAACCTAACCGTAACCCTAACAAGTACCCTAACCCGAACCCTAACCTTAACCCTAAATCCTGACCTTAACCCATACCCTAACTCGTACCATAACCCGTACCCTAACCCTACCCGAAACCTAACCCTAACCCATACCCTAACTGTAACCCTAAACCCTAAACCGTAACCCGTACCCTAACCCTAACCAGTACCTTTACCTTAACCTTAACCCATACCCTAACCCGTACCATAACCCATACCCTAACCCGTCCCTTATCCCTAACTCAGACACTAACCCATACCCTAACCCTAACCCGTACCCTATACCTATCCCTAACACGTTCCCTAACCCGTACCCTAACCCTAAACCTACACCGTAACCTAACCTGTACCATAACCCTAAACTGTACCCTAACCCTAATCCGTACCCTAAACCATACACAAATCGGTACGCCAACACTTACCCTAAACCGTACCCTAACCTGTACCCTAAACTGTACCCTAATGCGCACCCTAACCCGTACCCTAACCCTAACCCGTACCCTAAACCTAACCCGTACTCCAACCCTAACCCTAACCCTAAACCGAAACCCTAAACCCTAACCCATACCCTAAACCCTAATCTGTACCCTAACCCATAACCTCCAACCTGTAACCCCTAAACCCAACCCTAATCAGTACCCTCTCCTTACCCTATCCCTAACCCCTACCCTCACCCATACCCTAACCGTAACCCATACCCTAACCTTAACCCATACCCTAATCCGTACCCTAACCCCGGGGATTGGGTACACCTGAGCCCCACCACGGGACTCAGCCTGCCACCCCTCAGGAAACCATGCCCCTTGGGGCGCCACAGAGCATCCCCTGCATGAGAACTGGTAGGGCCCCCCTGAGCCCCCAGTGATTCTCGGCGACCCCCTACACCCCAACCCTGAGGCCCACGCTCATCCCGCCCCACGCCTTCCCTTCAGCTTGCCACTGAGCTCGTCGCAGAGCCGGCAGATCAGGCCTGCCGGGTTCCTGGGACCTAGACCTGACCCTAGTTCGGCTGGGTAGGGCCCCTCCCCTGGGGCCCGGTGCCGCAGCCCCAGGGACTGGGGACACCTGAGTCCCATTGCAGGACAAAGCCTGCCAGCCCGCAGGAAACCGTGCCCCTTGGGAGGCTGTGGAGCATTCAGGGTGGGAGAACCAGGAGGGCCCCCAGAGCCCCCGGCGAACTTCGGCGATCCCTAAACTCAACCTTGAAGCCCATGCTCACCCCACCCCGCACCCTCACCTCAGCCCGCGGCAGAGCTCACCACATAGTGGGCAGATCTGGCCTGCGGGGTTCCTGGGCCCCAACCATAACCCTAGTTCATCTGTGGAGGGGCCCCTCCCCAGGAGCCTGGAGCCACAGTTGCGGGGACTCAGTACACCTGAGCCCCACAGCAGGACTCAGTCTGCCACCCTCCAGGAAACCGTGCACCTTGGGAGGCCATAGAACATTCAGGGCGGGAGAACCAGGAGGGCCCTCCTGAGCCACCAGTGAACATCGGCGGCCACCCGCACCCCAACCCTGAGGCCCATGCTCACCCTCCCCACACCCTCACCTAAGCCTGTGTAGCTCGACATACAGCCAGCAGATTGGGCCTGAGGGGCTCCTGGGGCCTAACGCTAGCCCTAGCCTGGCCGCAGGTTTGGGGGTCTCCCCAGGAGCCTTACACCGCAGACCTGGGGAATTGGGATATCTGTGCCCCACCGCAGGACTCAGCTTGCCACCCGACAGGAAAACGTGCCCCTTGGGGCTCTACGGAGCCTACAGGGCACGAGAACTTGGGGAGGCCCCCGGAGCCCATCCCTACCTTTGGCAGCCCCCCCCCCCGTTCCCCAACCCTGAGGCCCATTCTCACCCTCGCCCATGGCCTCCTCTCAGCCCTCCACAGAGCTCGCCGCACAGCTTGCAGATTGTCCCTGCTGGGCTCCTGGACCCTAACCCTTACCCTAGGTTGGCCACAGAGGGGTCCCTCCCTAGGGTCCTGGCACCACACTCCGGGGGATTGGGGACACCCAAGCCCCACCGTAGGACTCAGCCTGCAGCCCACAGTTAACTCCACCATTTTGGGGAACAACAGAGCATTCAGGGCAAGAGAATTGGGGCACCCGCTGAGAGCCCCTTCAGGTGTACCCTGAACTTTGTGGGCCCTTCCAGATGAAACCCCAAGGCTCACACTCACCGGCCATTGTGCCGTCATGTCACTCGGCCGGGGAGTTCTCTGAGCACTGGGCAGTTCGGACCTGCTGTCTCTTGAGGTCTAACCTAACCCTGGGTCCTCAGCTGAGGGTCCCTCCCCGTTTGCATGCCTCCAAGGCACCAGGCATTGGGCTCACCTCTGCACGACTAGAGGAATCAGCCTGCCCCACGGCAGGAAACTGTCCATTTGGGGCTGTAGAAAGGATTCATTGGAAAATCGGAGGGCCCCCCTCAGCCCATCCCAGGCAACCCCCACTTTCAGAGATCTCCCCGGATCCAATTAGTAGCTTCACACTGACCTTTAAACTTGCTCTCCATGGAGATCTTTTGAAATTCTCCACACTTCCAACCAATGGCATCATCCAGCTTCAGAGCCTTACCCAGCTTTAGGTCTTGAGATGGATTAAAATGGGAAGTCACTTCACTGATGACGACGTACTGGTGACCAAAAGATACATGCAGAAATGCTTCATATCACTTGGCTTTAGGGAAATGCAAATCTAAACCCCTATAAATGCCATATAACACGAGGCCGAATATCTAAAAATAAGAAGACATGAAACTATACATGTTGGAGAGGATGTGGAGAAATGGGAACCCTCTTACACCCCTATACGAATGCAGTCCGGTACAACCACTATTGAAAATGGTACAGAGTTTCCTCAAGAAGTTATAAATATAGCTACCCTATGTCCCAGGAATTGCACTACTGGGTATTTACCCCAAAGAGACAGAGGTAGTGAAGAAGGGACACATGCACCCCAGTGTTCATAGCAGCAATATCCATAATAGACAAACTGTGGAAGGAGTGCAGATGAGCATGGATAGATGAATGGATAAAGAAGATGTGGATCATATATATAATGGAATATTACTCAGCCATCAGAAAGGATGAATACTTACCATCACACCGACCTGGGTGGAGCTGGAGGGTATTATGCTGAGTGGAATAAGTCAATGAAAGAAAGACAATGATCATATGCTTTCACTCCTATGTGGAATATCAGAAACAAGGAAGAAGACCATAGGGGAAGGAAGGGAAAATAGAATGGGAAGTCATCAGAGAGGGAGAAAACCCATGATAGACTCATAACTATCGCAAGAAACTGATGAATGTGGGAGGAGAAGTTGGGGGGGATGTAACTGGGTGAGTAGCATTAAGGAGGTCACACGATACAATGAGCACTGGGTGTTACACACAACTGAAAATTTATTGAAGACTACATTTGAAACTAATGATGTACTGTAAGTTGGCTAACTGAATTTAAATTAAAGAACAAAAGACTTCGAATAAACAATCCTAAACATTTGTATGGAACCACTAAAGATTCCGAACAGCCAGTGCAATGTGGAAAAGAAAAACAAAGCTGGAGGACTCACAATTTCAGATTTCACGTTATACTACAAAGCTGCAGTCATCCTAACAAGACAGTACGGCACAAAAATAGACACAGCGACCAAAGGAACAGGATACAAGTTCAGACAGAAACCCACAATTATGTGGTCCATGAATCTTCCACAAAGCAAGCAACGATATCAAAAGGGAAAAGGACATTCTCTACAACAAATGGTGTTGGGAAAACTAGACAGCTACGCACAAAAGAATGAAATTAGACTGCTTTCTTACACAATAAAGACAAACACAAAACAGTTTCAAGACCTCAATATGAGACCTGAATCCATAAAAATCCTACAGGAGGGAAGACAGTAACTTCTTGACATGGACCATACCAACGTTTTTCTAGACTGTGACCTGAGGCAAAGGAAATGAAAGCAAAAATAAACTATTGGGAATACAGCAAAATAAAAAGTTTCCACACGGCAGAAGAACAATGAAAATGTAAAAATAATAAGACAACTTACTCAAAGGGAGAAGATATTTGCAAAGATCATATGCAATAAAGGGATAGTGTCCAAAACATATACAACTGATACTACTCGACCCCCCAAAAAACAAATAATCCAGTTAAAAAATAGGCAGAGGACATGGACAGACATTTCTCCAAAGAAGAAATACAAATGGCCAACAGTCCCGTGAAAAGATGTTCACCATCACCCATCATCAGGAAAATGTAAATCCAAAGGACAATGAGGTAATATCTCAAACCTGTCAGAATGGCTAACATCAAAAGCACAACAAAGAGCAGGTGTTGGGAGGATGTGGATAAAGGGGAATCCTCGCAAACTGTGGGTGGGAATGCAAACTGTGGTGGCCACCGTGGAAAACAGTATGAAGGTTCCTCAAAAAATTAAATATAGAACTACCCTACGATCCAACAATCACACTACTCGTATTTACCCAAAGAATAGGAAAAGAGTAACTTAAAAGGATACGTGCACCCCTATGTTTCTTGCACCATTATTTACAATATCACAATATGGAAGCAACCCAAGTGTCTGTAGAAAAATTGACAAATGAGAGGATAGATGTGAGTATTCACACACACACACACACACACACACACACACACACACACACACAATGGAGTATTACTCGGCTTGAAAAAGAATGAAACCTTGCCATTTGCAGACACATGGATGGAGCTAGAGAGTATTATCCTAACTAAAATCAGTCAGTCAGAGAAAGACAAATACCATACGATGTCACTCTAATGGGGAATTTAAGAAACAAACAAAAATAAATAACTAAAAGAGAAAAAGGAGACACACCAAAATACAAACTCTTAACAATAGAGAAGAAACGGATGGTTAACAGAGAGGAGGTGGATAGAGGGATGAGTGAAATAGATGAAGGGGATTAAGAGGACGCTTTTCTTGATGACCACTGAGTAGTATATAGAATTACTGAATCACTCTATTGTACACCTGAAACGAATGTAACACTGTATGTTAGCTCTACTGGAATTAAAATAAATTTTAAACAAGATTTTTCTTTCAGGAACCTCTTTGAAAAAGCTTTTCCTGTGCAATGTGCATAAGCCCTACTTGGGAGGATTCACTCTACAATAATTATTCACTCCATGCCTCAAATTCAGATTTCACTGAGTTCTTACCATGGATTCCAGCCCACGGGAGCCATGGTCCTTTTCAGTCCAGGCTCAGCACCTATGCATTCAAGATTGGAAGTAGAGACACATGTCACTTCACAGTCCAGAAAGCTATTATTGTTTCTGTTTCAGTGTGAGAGAGTCACAGACTTTGGGACAGGTTTCCGAGCAGGTTTATTATGGATCCTGGATCTCTACTTCAATGTTCATTGCCTGGATCCATTTGGGTAATAGGTTCCCTATGGATGGGCTTGCTTCCAAGCACATACATGGAAGATGCAAATGTGAGTGGGCTTGGTGCGGGACAGGAAGAAGACCAAAAACAGACAAGGGTCCGACCTCTCCCCTGATCCAGGAACTGCTACGGGAGAGGGTACGGGAGGTAGAATCCATGCAAAACTCCAAGGTCACCAGCTGAACACAGGAGGCATAAGTCAAGGGATCTGGAGATGCAGGGGTTGAAGGCTGCTCTGAGCTACCTCTGGGAGGAAGGGAGGGAAGGAATGAGAAGGAGACACTGCCTACCCCTGGCCCATGCCACCTGCCCACCAACATGCATCAGTCTATGAGCTGCCACAGCCTGGGCTCAGGATGGGCTGGCTCGGGTTCCACAATCCTCACTGGGACAGCTGGCCCCAGGGCTCAGAGACATGCTGAGGGAGATGAGAGGGAAAGCTGCCCCACCCAGGTCATCCCCTCCTTGACCAGACAGCCCTTCAGAACTGCTAAAAAAGAAAAAACCCACTAACGGGGTTGAAAGACATGCCATGGATGAATTAAGGCATAGAGATATGTAAAATAACATTCATTTTTAAGTTCAGAGCTGTCATCTCAGGAAGTGGGGAGAGCTTCCCTGAAGAAGACTGAGGGGAGGGCAGGCCATGCTGAAGAGGGAGACATGGCTCTACTGATTGGGGACCAGCAGCCCCCTTCCAGGGCAGGGCATCATCCTCGCATCACAGGAGATCCATGGAAGTGTTCCATCAGGGCCAGATATTTGTCTCAAGAAGGCTACCCTGGCATCGGACTGCACAGGGCACGAGGGACAAGGGCCAGATGGAGGACGGACAATACCCCGGAAGCCATGGGGCAAGAGCAGAGGCACATGACCTTGAAGATGATGATGAAAAGCAGGAGGTGGCTGCATTGAGCTGGCCCGAAAGTACCATGGGAGCAGTGCCCACAGCTACACTGACTGGGTGCCTTCTGTGCCCGGTGTGGCTGACTTTTTGTGCTCCAGACTAGTCCTGACCACAACTCTAGGAAGTGTGCACCACCCCCGGCAGCCTCTCCCCTTGCAGCTGTTAGGAATCATGGTCACAGACCCTGGTCAGCTTTCCTGGAAACCAAGCAGTGGCTCCCCCTCACGCTGCACCACTGGTGGTGGTCCAGTGCAACCCTCGTGCCTGGCCAGACACTGATGTCTACCTGTCTCCACACAAATCCACAGACAGGAGGGTGTCCCTGAATTCCACAGCACCTGATGAGACAGATCCATAGAACCCAACACCAAGTGGGACACTCGGGACCTCACCTATGGTCATGGAGCTCACCATACCTTATTTCTGTCACTTCCCACAGAAAGCCTGGTTCTGATCCCCCACAATACCATACATCCTGGTTGCTGACCTGGGGTCATGCCATGAACACACATGGCATCTTTCTTTAAGTGAAGGCTATGCCTACACCTCCTAGAAAATATTTCTAATGAAGTACAAGTCCATCAGGACTATGGTGTGAACGGTAGCACACAGCCTGCATGGTAGTAGTCAGTAATTCTAACAAGGGTTATCCCCACCCCCCATCTCATAAAACCTTCCTCCTGCCCACTGAACTCATGGTCTGCCCACAGAAAACCCTCCAGGAAACAAACCTTTCATCTGAATGCTCTCTTCACCTTCTGCTTCAAATCTTGTCCAACCACAATGATATGAAACTAGAAATCAGTCTCAAGAAAAAAATGGGACAGTCAAAAATAGGTGGAGATTTTTGGGGCCTGGGTGGCTCAGTCGTTAAGGATGTGCTTTCAGCTCAGGTCGTGATCCCAGGATCCTGGGATCTAGCCCCGAATCAGGCTCCTTGCTCAGTGGGAAGCCCGCTTCTCCCTCTCCCACCCCGCTGCTTGCGTTCCCTCTCTCGCTGTCTCACTCTCTGTCAGATACTTAAATAATCTTAAAAAAATATGTGGAGATTTAACAACATGCTACTGAACCAACAGTCAAAGAAGAAATCAAAAAAATTTTAGAAGTACCTTGACACTGATGAAAAAGACAACCTATAAAAACTTATGGGATGCAGCAAAAGTAGCTTTATGGGGGATATTCATAGAAATTCAAGTCTTCATCAATCCATGAGAATGCTCTCCAATAAACAACCTGATTTATGTGGTAAAGAATTAAAAAAAAAAAACAACCAACAAAGCCCCAAATTAGTAGAAATAAGGAAATAACAAAAAGGAAGGCATAAATAAATCCAACAGAGATGAAAAAGACAAAAAAAAAAAAAAACAATGAAAATGAGAGCTGCCTTTTTTGGAAAGAAAAACAAACTGACAAACTTAGGTAGACTCACCAAGAAAGACAGAGGACTCGAATACAATCAGGAAAGAAAGATAATGGATTCCTGTATCATATCAAAATCAAAAGAACTCTTCAACTTTGGACACAATAACTTCTTGCAAGCCACATCTCTAAAGGCAAAGGAAATAAAAGCAAAAATGAATTATTGGCACTTCATCAGGATAAAAACTTCTGCTCGGCAAAGCAAACGATCAACAAAACAAAAAGGCAACCTATGGAATTGAAGAAGATATCTGCAAATGATATTACAGATAATGGGCTGGTATCCAAGATCTATAAAGAACTCCTCAAACTCGACACCCAAAAAATGGGCAGAAGACACAAAGAGATTCTTCTCCAGAGAAGACATACAAATGGCCAACAGACACATGAAAAAATGCTCCACATCACTTGCCATCAGGCAAATACAAATCAAAACGACAATGAGATACCACCTTACACCAGTTAGAATGGTTAAAATTAACAAGGCAGGGGGCACCTGGGTGGAACACCGGTTAAGCGTCTGCCTTCAGCTCAGGGCATGATCCTGGCGTTATGGGATCGAGTCCCACAACAGGCTCTCTGCTGTGAGCCTGCTTCTTCCTCTCCCACTCCCCCTACTTGGGTTCCCTCTCTCGCTGGCTGTCTCTATCTCTGTTGAATAAATAAATAAATTATTAAAAAAAAAGGAGGGCACTTGTCATAATGAGCACTAGGTGTTATATGCAAACAATGAATCATGGAACACTACATCAAAAACAAATGAAGTACTGTAGGGTGAATAACAATTTTTAAAAAAGAGAAAGATATGAAATCCATACAGAAAAACTGGCACAATTTGCAAATGACATGAAATCTCGAAAGATTCCACAAAAAAAAACCTGTTAGAATAAAAAAATTCAAGAAAGCTGCAGGATATAAAGTCAATATGCAGAGACCTGTTGTCATTATTTTTTTCAAATTTTATTTATTTATTTGACAGGAAGAGAAAAAGCACGAACAGGGGGAGTGTCAGAAAGAGGGAAAAGCAGACCCTTGCTAAGCAGGGAGCCCAACACGGGGCTCGATCCCAGAACTCTGGGATCATGACCTGAGCTGAAGGTAGACGCTTCCATTATGGAGCCACCCAGATGACCCAACTTCTTGCATTTCTGTATACTGATGACACACTTTCGCAAAGAGAAATTAAAAAAGCAACGCCATTTACAATTCCATAAAAAAAATCTAGGAATAAAAGTAACCAAGAATGAGAAAGACATAGTACACTCAACACATGGCAGAAAAGAAATGAAAAATATGTGTGTCGAGGGGGGCAGAATGTATGGGTCAAAGATTTGGAAGGCAACACAAACAAATGGTAGCATACGCCATGCTCCTTAACTGGAAGATTTAATTATGTGAACACGTCCATCGTACCCAAAGCAATCGACAGATGTGATGAAATGCCTATCTGAATTCCTGTGTCATTATTCAAGGAAATAGAAAACAGTCCTCAAACTTATATGGAATCACAAAAGACACCAAATCCACAAAGCAACCTGGAGAAAGAGGTGCAGTCAACACACTCCTGGATTTCAAGCAGGATTATAAAGCTGTTGTCATCAAAACAGGATGGTACTGGCATAAACACAGACACCAGGTCAGTGGAACAGTACAGAAAGCTCAGAAACTTACCCACATGTAGATGATCCTAACTTACGACACAGCAGCAGAAGATATGCCATGAGGGAAGGACTGTCTCTTCAGTGAGCGGTAACAGGCAAATGGACACTAAATGCAGAAGAATATAACTGGGTCACTTTCTTACACCACACACAAAATTTTTAATGGATGAATGATTTGAACATAAGACCTGAATCCATAAACCTCCAAGAAGACACAGGTACTAAGTCTCTCGACATTGGTTTTGGCAAAGAGTCTTCAGATCGGACACCAAATGCAAAGGCACCAAAAGCAAAAATAAACAAGTGGAACAACATTAAACTGAAATCTTCCACACAGCAACAGAAACCAGCAAAAACTTAAAAGGCCACTGACCCAATAAGAAAAAAATATCTGCGAATCATATGTGTGAGAAGAGGCTAATATCCAAAATACACACAACACTCATGCAAATCAAAACAAAAAAAAAACTATATAAAAAATGGGAGGAATATGTGAATAGATACTTTCCAAAGATGGCACACAGGTGCCAACAGACAGAAAAAGTTGTTCGACATCACTAATCATCGTCAGAGAAACATCAGTCAAACCCACAATCGGCTATCCTCTCACAACTGTTGGAACAGCAATTGTCCCAGAGACAGACACCAGGTGGGGTCAAGGGTGTGCAGACGAGGAGACACTGTGCACTGTTGGTGGGAGTGGAAATTGGTGCAGCCACTGTGACAAACGGTATGGAGGTTCCTGAAAAAATAAATACAACTACCCCATGACTCAGTAATGGCTCTATTGAGTATTGATTTGAAGAACACAAAAATGCTGCCTCAAAAAGACAGATGCACTCCCACGTTCACTGCAGCATTATTCACAAGAACCAGACATGGAAACACAGACCTTGGGGGCCTTATGCCAAGTAACTCAGACACACAAAGACCAATACCAGATGCTCTCATGTACATTCCACGTGGAATAAACAAATACTGAACGCATAGATACTGAGAGCAGGTTGGTAGGTGCCAGATTTGGGGATGGGGTGGTAGAAACGGGTGAAGGTGGTCAAAGTCTCAATGTTTGAGTGAGAAAATCCTACAGTCATGAAATGTTCTGTCAGGCATGGAGACTAAAACTAATCCCGCAGCATGGGGTATAGGTTTCCCTGCTCTTTGAAAGTACAGGGCTTCTGAGAAACCTTGCACAGCAGAAATGGTGTCAAGAAGGAATGACCATTAATTTAAACGAACAATTAGACAGTGTGCTCAGACTCCAAAATTCCTTCTCTTTGGCTTTTCATAGGCCTCAGCACACAAGTTTCTAACAGAGGCCCAGCATAAATGATGATGAAGCACAGCAGAAGCTTACAGACACAATTCAAAGTGCTGGTGGCTGGATGCGGAGAGCGGTTCCCAGAGGAAGGAGCTGGTTGGGGTGCACGCCGCCTCTGTTGTGCTTCTCCCCAAAACAGATGCTGAACACGATTCTCACTGTTCACCTTTTTTCATAAGAGGGAAATCCTCTTCAGGTCTCTTCCTCTTACTGAAGCTGGGTAATAACATAGTTCTTTCAAGAAAGCCCAGTGTCTTACTGTGAACGTTTAAAAAGTGGGGTATACTTGTACTTGAGCATTGCTGAGGGAGGAGATGTGAAAGGTTCTCCCAGACACAAACCTCAGCAGATCCACCGGGAAAGGCACCTTCCTCACCATGCAGAACACGGACTACCTCCTACCCCCTGAGAAACCCTCTCCTTCCTCTCGATCAGGACAACCCACAACACCTGAGAGTTACCCCAATTCCTCTGTTCTCCTGCTCCTAATAGCTAACCCATCAGCAAATCCTGTGAGCTCCATCTTCAAAATGGACCCAGAATAGTTCTAACCACTCCATCCAAGGCCACCTGTCTGGTCCCAAGTGCCTGAGTTCCTGGAAAAGCTTCGTCATTGACCTGCCTTGCCATCTTCAACCCTCTGTCATCTGTTCTCAACACTGTAGCCAGGATGGCCCAGTGAAACAGCATCTCAAGGGGTTATAGCCCTGGAATAGCTTTCTGTCACACTCTTTCACCTCTCTGAGCTCATGTCCTAAGCTGTCTCCTGTGGCCACAGGGTCTTCTTGTTGCTCCTGGACATAACAGGAATTCTCCTGCCCCAGAGACTTTGCACATGCTTTCCCTTCTCTTCAGAATGCTCTTCATGTGTTCTCACTCACCTTTCGAGAAGTGTGAATTGGAGTGACAGGGACAGAAGATGAGGCTGTGTGTTGGGTGAGGCTGGTGGCCCAGAAGAAGGTTCTCTGCCAGCTCTCCGCCTGTGCCTCACTTGTCCTCAACCAGGAACTTGCACACAGCACTCACCTGCCACAACTCTCATCCAGGAGACTAATATCCACCCCTGGAGCCCACCCTGCCCACACCCTGCTGCAGAATGCATTCAGCTCTCCTCTGAGACCCCTGTCAGCTTTACCCAGACCTGGAACTCCCCTGTCTCCTGCAAAGCTCCCGGATTCCTCCTCTTCTTCCAAAATAACACTGGCGCAAGGCTTTCATGAGAAAGCTATAATGCTAACTAATGAAAGGTTCACACCTACTTTCCCCTTCTGTTGCCTTTCTCTCCACCTTCTTTCCTACCTGTGCAAACTGTAACATATCAGTGGAACATGAACATGCTCTGAGATCTGAATCCTTCATTGCAGCTTTCTGAGGACTCCTTATGTGATAAGAAACTAGTGTATCCTACAACAGGGTGTTTTCCATCTATCCTCTATAGAATAGTACAGCCCAAATCACTACAATTTTACCTCACTCTTCATGAAGCAGAACACTTTTTTGCTTTCTTCTCTTACTTATATTCCAGTTAGTTCACATGCCATGGAATATTCGCTTCAGGGGTAGGATTTAGTGATTCCTCATCTGCATACAGTACCCAGTGCTCATCACAAGTGCCCTCCTTAATACCCCTCACCCATTTAACTCTTCCTCCCATGTCCCTGTCCTGCAGCAACACTCAGTTTCTTCTCCAAGGTTGAGTCTATTTCCTTGTTTGCCTCTCTCATCACCCCTCAACTCTGTTCATCTATTTTCTGTCTGAAATTCCACAAGTGTGAGAGATAGGATATTTGTCTTTCCTCACTGATTTTGCTTAGCTTAATATACTCTAGATCCATCCACATCCTTGCAAATGGTAAGATTTCATTCTTTTTGAAGCTGGGTCATAATCCATTATATATATACATATATATATATATGTATCCCACATCTGCTTTATCCAATCATCAGTGCATGGACTTTGGGTTTCTCTCCATAGTTTGGCTACTGTGGACATTGGTGCTATAAACATCATAGTGCATGTTCCCCCTTTGAATCTGCATTTCTGTATCCTTTGGGTAAATACCTAGGAGAGCAATTGCTGGATCATGTGGTTGTTCAATGTTTAACTTTTTGAGGAACCCCCACACTGTTTCCCAGACTGGCTGCACAACTTTGCATTCCCACCAACAGGATGGGAGGGTTCCCCTTTAAGCAGAACATTATCTGCCGGCAATTTCATAAGAGGAAACAAAACCTCTGGGAGATGCACCCAGGGTCAGGCAAGCAGTTGCAGACTTCACCCCAAGGCTCCTGACGCCAAGCCCCTTGAAGCCACCAGCATGCCACTATTCAAAAGAATTCCCAGACTCTCCTTCTGACTCCACCACCAAAGAAACTACAGAGAGAATATGGCACCTCAAAATATTGAGATAATACATTTAGTAAAACTAGAAAGTCAAGCTCAACTTTTAAACAGGAATAGGCCGCCTTGGATAATTTTCAATTTTCCCACCACCCTAATTTTAACTCTTCTGATGAATAAACTAATCAATGATGAAACATCACCTTTGTCAAATGACATCATCCAAGTCTGTATCAGATGAAAAAAAGCCACCTAACCCTAGATGCTGGCCACTCAACCATATCTTAGGCCCAACTGAATAAACACTGTTAGATGAAGGAAGAAATTAGATGTTACAAACAGGCACAGAGTGAATCTCACCTCCCCTTTCTAATAAAAGAGGGTTCTTAGGAAACAGATGGTCAAAATACATTTGTCAGCAATAAATGGACAGAGAAATTGTGATCCCCTGCAAAGTTCTACCAGCACGGAAACTAAGTAATTCTTGCACCAAACCCAGAATGCTGACAGCTACTTCAATTTTACTTTGTGGCTCCACTAGAGAAAAGAGAAAAGCCCAGGAGGTTTTGGGATAATGAGAGGTTTTACCTCCAGCCCTGACATAGTTAGGACATTTTGCTAAACATACCTGTGCTTTCTCTAAACACTGGCGTCCTGTGACAAGCTGCCTCGCTGACTCTGATGCTGACCTTCAAAACCTCGGGTGTCTTGGAGCCAGAGCAAGAAGTGCTGTCAGCTGGGAGAAGAAGGCACCTCTGACCTAAAGCCTGCACACCTGCTTTGGTTTCTGGGCGAAGGGGCAACACATACTTGTTGTTTAGCAGTAATTATCTTCATTCTCAATAGACCAATGAGCTTGCCTTTTCTGGAAGGCAGACTTACTCTTCTAAAGAAACCCTCAATTCGTCTATTCCCAATGCAACTAGAGTGAAACATTTATTTCTCACTTAAATAGAAAACACTGTTATTGTCGACACTGCGTGAATGAACTTTTAAAAACATTTTAGAGAGAAAGGAAGAGACCTTTATTCAAACCCAAGTCAGGACAACTGTCTGGGAGACACAATCTTCACCAAGAAGGGAGTGCTCCGGGGAAGGAACATTTGGGGCAGGCTTATATATTTTTTTCTGTTTTGTTTTACATACAGAGTTACACACCACAATGAGGATCTTCTTAGATCCAGAAAGTGACAGCTTCTTTCTTATGTTTTCAGTATGTACATGTCAGTATGACCTTAATCTTATGGGAGCCAAAGAGGTTCTTTATTTTTTCTTATATTTATGTTGGCATTTTTTGGTTATTGTTTTCTCCTCGAAGCAGATGTACAACATGTGCTTGGGGTAGAAATAGGGCCCATGCTTTGAGGTTTTTGCCCAGCCATTTTGAGCTGGTAAAATGTTGAAGGATAGCTTCCCTGGGAGCCCAGGATCAGGGCCCAAAGATGATATAAGATAAAAATTCCTTTTATCATTGTAATTACTCCTAAATGGAGGAATTTGAGACAAAAACACCTTTCACAAGAGTACCAAGAAATCAAAATGATACCCACAAAAGCCTGCCTGCTCCATGGTCAGCACAGGTAACAGAAATGTTCACAGTCTCTGGACTCCTGCCCTTCTCCTGCCCAAATCGCTGAAGCACACAGACCACTTAAAATCAGAATTGTAGAACTGCTAGACACCTTAGAGATGTCTGGCACCATTCCCTTGGACTGCAGAATAAAACACAGTAGCTCGTTGTCACAAACTAATTTCAACATGAAGTGCCCCCTGGATGCCCTAAGTTCTTTCTCTGCAAATGTTGACTAATGTAAGTCACAGTCATACCATATAAACACTACGATGGCTGTGAAGTCATCATAGATAAGACAATATTTTAGCCATGTTTATAAGCATTGGCTCCTGTTGTAAAGAGGCTGAGCTGAGTGTTTTTAAACACTATTTCAGACCAGTTTTACAGCACCCTCTGAACATACCAGAGCCTGAATCGACTAAAAAAGATAGTTGTTTTCAGTAACTTTAATACCAGAAAAATATTATACTGTCTCTATCCCTAAGGATCTTTGAGTATCTTACCCAGAGGTCCTCCACTGAGATAATGATCTTAATGATCACCATGGGCAGAGGTGAAAAGGCCCGCTGAATTTGTTCCAGTTGTCCACATGACAAGAAAATCCTGATACTTGATAGGTTTCCAGATCGAGAAGACCAGAGATAAGAGGGAAATAGTACCCTGTACGGAACAACAAGGGATTTGGAGTCAATTTGGGGATCCCACTTAGGTTTCTGACACTAAAATCCTCTGTGACTCATATCATCCGAGTCCCTGTCTAACCACCTGAAAATGTGCCTAAAAATATCTATACCTAGTTTGAAGTTTAAGAGGCAGAATGCTACAAAGAGCCAGTATGATGTCTCTCAAGATCAGGTGCTCAGGAAGCCAAAATTGCTATTGGGTCTATTTCTTTTCCAGAAGAAAGAACACATGTTGAATCCACATTCCTAATAGATGACTCACCAGATGATTTTCAAACCTGAAGGAAGGACAAGAAGTCACTCTTGTGTCATAGTTCACTCAGAAATCATGTTGGGCTGGTGAGTATGATACGATAGCAACGTCATCACTAAGAGTGGGGAGCTTCTAATTTCCATACGGCCATGTTGACCCCCTTAGCTCAGAGCCACCAAAAAAGGGCAGCTGGGAAGGGGGCACCGTCATCACTATGAGTGGGGAGCTTCCCATTTCCATATGGCCATGTTGACCCCCTTAGCTCAGGGCCACCAGAAAGGACAGCTGAGGGGGACCACAGGCCAATGCGGCCAGGTGTGGCTGGGGCAGGCAGAACTCTGACTTAAGGCTCAACTCCTATCTAGATTATTATAATGCTCTTCACAAATAAAGTATCATTGTGTGTGAGCCCTCATGTAGAAAAGGTTCAGAATTTCCATTGAGATTCCCTCTCTGACATTTAGGATATGTAGAAAAGTTCCATTTAATTTTAAACATTGAAGGACTTCTTGGTTTTCTTTTCTCTATGACTGTGGCTCAATTCCCCTGTGGTCTAAGAATAGAATCTAGTTAATTTCAGGGTTTAACATTTGTAGACTTGATTCGTGGCCCCACCTATCATCTATTTGGGTAAAGAGTCTATGACCACTTGAAAATAATGTATTCTGCACTTATTATGGAATGTTCCCTATATGTCAATTAGGTCACATTTTTTACCAATGTTTTGTCTGCTTTTTCTGTCAGATATTGAGAAAGGTATATTAAAATCTTCAAACAATGCTGCTCTATTCAACGGTGCATCGGAGAATTTACCAGTGTTAGAAGGCAAGAAAAACAAAAAGTATAAGAATTGAGGGGATAATTGTGATTATTCACAGATAATACGATTGTGTACATAGAAAATCCAAAACAGTCTATAAATACCCTATTAGAATTAAAAATGCAATTTATAAATTTGAGATGGATTGTAGCTTCCCATTGGACAGTTTCTGAAAGAAAACGTAGAACCTGTCAATCTTTGGGTAGGACATAGGGTGCACTAACCATTTAAAAGAATTCAGTGGGACTTCATAAAAATGTGACATTTCTCCTTATCTTATGACCATAAGAAAATGAAAAAGTGAACCGCATTCTGGGAAGTAAAGATTTGCAATACACACACTGACAAAGACTTGTCAATAAAGAATTCCTGCTCATCAACCATAGAAAGTCTATTTATAAACGAATATTTCAAAAAAGATTGACTGATGGCCAATAAGAACAGGAAAGGGTGCTCTGCAGTATTATTTTCAGGAACAGCAAGGCCTTTCCTAAAATGAAAACATACACACAAACCAGTATTCCCTAGATGGATGACGTCCTTATTTCTGAGGAAGCTTGAAGAACAGACTAGCATCAAAGTAAAGTGATGGAATTCCTGACACTCAGAGGGTGGACAATTGACCTCAAACTACAGTACAATTTCTAGGCATCATTCGGTCCTCTGAAGGCAGACAACTACCACACCCCTTCCTACACCACACAGGTTGCTTCCCAACCCCTACCATAAAAGAAGAAGATGAGAAACAGATAGGACTAGTAGGAAATAGCAAAACTCACATGTGGGGATTATCCTGAAACACACTGATCACATAACTAGTGTAAGGAAGTGTAGGGAACTGACAAGGACAGAGACTCAAGAGGTACTTCTTTGGGAAATGCTGTCTGACATCGTCACACCGTGGTACCAGCTAATGAGGGCTCTGAGCATACCCTAGGGTTTGCTCACAAGGGTCTGCAACACCATCGCTGAGGACTGAAACTCTTCAAGACCTCAAAGCTTGCCTGATTGACTATTGGACTAAGAGATTCCCATGTTCTGAAAACAGATACCAACCCATTGAAAGGTTCACCTGGGCTCTCTCGGAGGTCCTACAAGAAGCTGAACCATTCACTGAAAATCAATTACACACACACACACACACACACACACACACACACACACACACCTGTCATTTCACCAATTACTTAAACATTCAAGGTTCTTCCTACCTTTTCTTTTACACATTGATATTTATACTCACATGAAATGTCATCATTTCTAATGAACACTGATGTCAAAATAGAGATCCATTGACACAATATTCACAAAATTGAACTTCCCTGCTGTAATTTTCAATATAGCATTTTTTAAAGTTCATACATATTTTAGGTTTTTGGTAACTTTTACAGGAGAAGATCAGCATTGAAAAACTCTGAATACTGACAATGAGTTTTAGGCCTAGAGAACAAAAATTGTCCAATTTCATAGATAATAAGGAACCAAAGGGAAAGCATGGAAGCTGTAGTCGAATAATTTTACACATGTGCATCCTCTATTATTCTACTACTGAGGGGCATGTTTTATTACCACTCTACATGCATCAATTGTGTTCCACGTGCACCTGCACAGGTATAATGAATTACTACAGTAGAATGAAATGTCTGGGAACTACTTGGCGGCATCTATAATGAACAATGAAATTTCGATCTTATATTTGGTGAACTTCCACTGTCTGTCCCTTTAGACAATGGACCCTAAACAGAAGGGGGAATGAACCACGAGAGACTATGGACTCTGGGAAACAAACTGAGGGCTTCAGAGGGGAGAGGGGTGGGGGATTGGGATGGGCCAGTGATGGGTATTAAGGAAGGTACATATTGCATGGAGCACTGGGTGTTATATGCAAATAATGAATCAGGGAACACTACATCAAAAACTAAGGAAATACTGTATAGTGACTAACATATCAAAATAAAAAATTATTATTAGAAAAAAATTAAAGGTAAAAAAAAAAAAACCAATACAGCTTTTCAGTTTCAAGAACAATCACAATTGAGAAAAAACTAACTTCCAATCCCTAAAGCAAAACACAGACCAAGTTCCATCTCACTCCCGTTTATTCACATTCTCTGTGGGTTTTAAGCTATTTCCCTACCTCCTTTCCTGCTGAGCAGGGAGCCCGGGCTCGATCCCAGAACCCTGGGATCATAACCTGAGCCAAAGGCACATGCTTAACTGGCTGAGTCAGCCAGGAGCCCCAGTCATGTTTTCCTTAAGCAAAAGGACACTTTCTCACAATGCCTTCACATGACTTCACATGGTACCAGAGACCTGCATTTGCTTCTAGGAGGTTGCAGATGAAGGCCATTGCAAACTCTCACAGTGGTTTATCAAATACAATGACCTGCCTGGTGACAGTGAAACTCTTATGAGCCCACGAGAGGGTGCTGTGACACTCAGCTGTGGCTGGGCTGGCACAGAGAACCAAATCCATTTCCCTGCCTCATGTCTGTGAGGAACAGATGCCCCCACTGTGAATGAGACCCTGCCACTGAGCTGTCCAGAGATGGCCATCCTCACGGAGGATGAGGATAAAGGACAATGCCTGAGGAGACCTCATCTGTCTCCTTTATCTTTTCATATTTTTGACAGTGGACAAATCACTGCCTAGGAGTCCCCAACTACCTTAGTCTCATCTGTGAATGACCAAGAGGTTTTACAAAACACTTAAGATTTTGACCTCACAAATGCCCACAACCACTTACCATAGGGATTCAACATTAAGCAAAGATACTGTTCGTTGGAAGAGAGGTCCTGCCCACTGTTGTTTCTCACTTATATGCTCATCTTCCTTACCTCATGGTAACATAACCACCTTGATTCCTGCTTCCGTCTTCAGGAAGGCTGAGGTGACTTGAAGGGCATTACCCTGACATCGTTTTTCTTAGCAATAAGATGTGGACATTTCCCTAGTCCTACACACCCAAAGTTGAATCGGAATCAGGATTGAGGAGGCTGATGAGAGTTGAAGGTGTTTTCCTGTACACGATGGTTTATTACCAATAAGGATGGGTCAGAGTCCTCGAAATTCCAGAACGTTTTCATTAATGCTTCCTACTCGTGAAAGATGATGTACATTGGTCTTTCCCTGTACAGTGTGGTAACTCAGAGAAAAGTGCTTAGCCCTTTCGTCAGACTTCCACGAGCACTTTGGGGTTGGCTTCCATATTCACAAAGGATGATGTTAGGGCTAAGAGGGTTCCTGTACACTGTTATTTCTTTCAGATAAGTGTATGGCATTTTTGTTACATTGCCAGAGCCTCTTAGCGCCGGGCTTGCCGGCCTCCTGTGGAAGAACCCTAACCCGAGGTCGGCCCCCGAGGGGCCCCTCCCAAGGAGCCTGGCACCACAATGCCGGGGATTTGGGACCCCCGAGCCCCAGTGCTGGACTCACTCTGCCACCCCGCAAGCACCCAGGGCGCTACGGGTGTTGCCAGTCATTCAAGAAGGGAGAACGGGCAAGGCCCTCCGATCCCCCTGTGACCTTCAAAGGCCCCTGTGCAAAAACTCTGGCTCCTTCGCTCCTGCTCCCCAGCGCCCTAACCTCGGCCCACCCGTCCTCTCGCGGCAGAGCTGGCGGATCGGGCCTGCGGGCTTCCTGGGGGCTAACCCTATGCCAAGTTGCCCCCGAAGGGCCCCTCCCAAGTGGCCTGGCGCTGCATGCCAGGGATTGGGGACCCCCAAGTCCCACCGCCGGATGCACCGTGCCACCCTGCCGCCACATGGGGCACTAGGGGCGTCACCAGTCCTTCAGGGCGACAGAACGGGCAGGACCCTCCAAGCCTCCTGCAACCTTCGAAGGCACCCCAAGCCAAAGCGTAAATGCTCTGGCCCATGCCCCCACTCGCCAGCTACCTCACCTCAACCCACACCTCCATTCACCGCACATGGGCGGAACGAGCCTGGCAGCCTCCTGGGGGCTAACCCTAACCCTAGGTCTGCCACCGAGGGGCCCGTCCCAAGGGGCCTGAGGCTGCAACGCCGGGTATTAGGGAGCCCCGATCCCCAGCGCCGGAGTCTCCCTGCCGCCCCATCACCACCCGGGCCGCTAGGGGTGCCGCTGGTCATTCAGGGCGGTAGAACGGGCAGGGCCCTCTTTACCCGTGGCGAACTTCGAAGGCCCCCCCATCCAAAACGCTCGAGCCCACGCTCCTGCTCCTCAGCGCCCTCACCTCGGCCCACCCCTCCGCTCGCCACAGAGCCGGCGGATGAGGCCTGCACTCCTCCTGGTGGCTACACAGAACCCTAGGTTGTCCCCTTAGGTGCCCCTCCGAAGGGGCCTGGCACCGCAATGCCTGGGATTGGGGACCCCCGAGCCCCAGCGCCGGACTCACCATGTCGCCCCCCCCGCCACCCGGGCCGCTAGGAGCACCGTCGGTCATTCAGGGAGGGAGAACGGGCAGATTCCTCCGAGCCCCTGGTGACATTCGAAGGCCCCCAGTGCCAAAATGCTTGGGCCCATGCTCCCGCTCGCCTGCGCCCTCACCTCGGTCCGCCCCTCCACTCGCTGTAGAGCCAGTGGATCTGGACTGCAGCCCTCCTGGGTGTTACCCTAACCATTGGTGGGCCCCCGAGGGGCCCATCCAGGTTCCTATTGCCGCAACACCAGGGATTGGGGAATCCCGAGCCCAAGCGCCGGACTCACCCTCCCGCCCTACCGCCACCTGGGCCGCTAGGGGCGCCGCCATTCATTCAGGGAGGGAGAACAGGCAGGGCCCTCCTAGCGACCTGCGACCTTCGAAGGCCCCCCACACCAAAACGCTTGGCCCCACGCTCCCGCTGGCCAGCGCCCTTACCTCGGCCCTCCCCTCCGCTCGCCGCACAGCTGGCGGATCCGGCCTGTGGGCCTTCTGGGGGCTAACCCTAAACCTATGTCGGCCCCCTAGTGGCCCCTCCCAAGGGGCCTGGTGCCGCAACGACGGGGAAAGGGGACTCCTGAGCCCCAGCGCCGGACTCACCATGCCCCCGCTGCCACCCGGGTCACTATGGGCACCGCCGGTCATTCAGGGCGGGAGAATGGGCAGGGCCATCCGAGCCACCGGTGACATTTGAAGGCCCCCCGTGCCAAAATGCTTCGGCCCACGCTTCTGCTCACCAGTGCCCTCACCTCGGCCAGCCCCTCCGCAAGCCGCACAACCAGCAGATCGGGCCTGGCGGCCTCCTGGGGTCTAACCCTAACCCTAGGTTGGCTGTCAAGGGGCCCCTCCGAAGGGGTCTGGCACCAACACGCTGGGGATTGGGGACCCCCGAACACCAACGCCGGACTCACCCTGCTGCCCTGCCGAGACCCGGCCCGCTAGGGTCGCCATCCTCATTCAGAGTGGGAGAACTTGCAGGGCCCTCCGTGCCCCCTGCGACCTTCGAAGGCAACCCACGCCAAAATGCTAGGGCCCACGCTCCCGCTCACCATTGCCCTCACCTGGGACCCACCCTCCGCTCGCCACACAGCCGTCAGATCGTGCCTGCCAGCCTCCTGGGGGCTAACCCTAACCCTAGTTCAGCCCCTGAGGAGCCCCTCCCAAGGGGACTGGCGCCATCACGCCGGGGATTGGGGACAATCCAGCCCCAGTGCTGGACTTTCACTGCCACCCCGCCGCCACCCGGGTTGCTAGGGGCGCTGCCGGTCCTTCGGGGCAGGAGAAGGGGTAGGGCCCTCTGAGCCCCCCGTGACCTTCGAAGGCCCCCTGTGCCAAAAGGCTTGGGCCCACGCTCCCGCTCACCATTGCCCTCACCTCAGCCCGCCCCTCCGCTCGAACACACAGCTGGCGGATAGGGCCTGCTGGGCTCCTGGGGGCTAACCCTAAACCTAGGTCGGCCCCCGAGGGGCCCTTTCCAAGGGTCCTGGCTCCGCCACGCCGGGGATTGGGGACCCACGAGCATGAGCACCAGACTCACCCAGCCGCCCCACCGCCACCCGGGCTGCTAGGGGCACCGCCACTCATTTAGGGCGGGAGAAGGGGCATGGATCTCTGAGCCCCCGGCGACTTTCGAAGGCCCCCCACGCCAAAACGCTTGGGCCCACGCTCCCGCTCGCCAGCACCCTCACCTCTGCCCACCACTCCTCTCGCCGCACAGCTGGCAGAATGGGCCTGCCGGTCTCCTTTGGGCTAACCCTAACCCTAGGTAGGCCCCCAAGGTACCACTCCCAAGTGCCTGGCGACACCACGCTGGGGATTGGGGACCCACGAGCCCTAGCTCCAGACTCACCCTGCCACCCCGCCATGACCCGGCCCGGTAGGGGCAACGTCCTCACAGGGCGAGAGAATAGGCAGGGCCCTCTGAGCCCCCGGTGACCTTCGAAGGCTCCCCGCGCCAAAACGCTTGGGCCCACACTCCCGCTCGCCAGCGCATTCACGTCGGCCCGCCCCTCCGCTCAATGCACAGCCAGCGGATCAGGCCGCCGGACTCCTGGGGGTAACCCTAAAGCTAGGCAGGAGCCAGAGGGGCCCCTCCCAAGGGGCCTGGCGCCACCAAGCCTGGGACTAGGACCATAGGCCCCATCGCCAGACTCACCCTGCCTCCCTGCTGCCACTCGGGCCACTAGGGGCGCCGCTGGTCATTCAGGGCGCAAGAATGGACAGGGTCCTCCGAGCCACTGGCGACCTTCGAAGGCTCTCCGCGCCAAAACCCTGGTGCCCACGCTCCCGCTCCCCAGGGCCCTCACGTTGGCCCGCCCCTCTGCTCCCTGCACAGAGGGCGGATCCGGCCTGCCGGCCTTGTGTGGGCTAACCCTAACCATAGGTCGGCCCTCCAGGGTCCCTCCCAAGGATTCTGGTGCCTATACGCCAGGGATCTGGGACCCCAAGCCCCAGAACCAGACTCACGCTGCCGCAACGCCGCCACCTGGGCCGCTAGGGGCGTGGCCGCTCATTCAGGGCGGGAGAATGGACAGGGCCCTGGAGAAACCGGCGACATTTGAAGCCTCCCGCGCCAAAATGCAGGGGCCCATGCTCCCACTCACCAGCGCCTTTA
Source organism: Ursus americanus (assembly GCF_024610735.1). Taxonomy (NCBI): domain Eukaryota; kingdom Metazoa; phylum Chordata; class Mammalia; order Carnivora; family Ursidae; genus Ursus; species Ursus americanus. The sequence goes on from NW_028273662.1 coordinate 308,310, forward strand.
CCTCGGCCCGCCCACCTCTTGCCGCCCAGCCAGAGGATTGGGCCTGCTGGCCTCCTGGGTGCTAACTCTGACCCTAGGTCGGCCCATGAGAAGCCCCTCCCAAGAGGCCTGGCCCTACAATGCTGGGGATTGGGGATCCCTGAGCCGCAGCTCAGGACTCACCCTGCAGCCCCACTGCCAATGGAGCCGCTAGGGGCGCCGCTGGTTATTCAGGGCAGGAGAATGGGCAGGGCCCTTCGAGACATGGCAACATTCGAAGGCCCAGGGTGCCAAAACGCTGGGGCCCACGCTCCCGCTCTGCATCCCCCTCAACTCAGCCCACACCTCCACTCCTCGCACAGCCGGCGGATCGGGCCTGCCAGCCTCCTGGGCACTAACCCTAACCCTAGGACGGCCCCTGAGGGTCCCTTCCTAAGGAGTCTTGCAGCGCAATGCCGGGGATTGGCGACCCCCAAGCCCCAGGGCCGAGTGCACCCTGCCACCCTGCCCCACAGGGCCCGCTAGGGGCGCCGCCATTCATTCTGGGTGGGAGAACTGGCAGGGGCCTCCGAACCCCCGCCCACCTTCGATGGCGCCCAGAACCAAAATGCTTGTGCCCAGGCTCATGTTCACCAGCGTCCTCACCTCGGCCCAACTCTCCGCTCCACGCACAGGCGGTGTATAGGGCCTGCCAGCCTCCTGGGTGCTAACCGTAACTGTAGGTCGGCCCCCGAGGGGCCCTTCTCAAGTGGCCTGGCGCCCCAACGCCGGGGATGGGGCAACTGAGCCCAAGTGCTGGACTCACCCTGCTGCCCTTCAGCCACCTGAGCCACTAGGGGCCCTGCTGGTCATTCAGAGCGGGTGAATGGGCAGGTCCCTCCAAGCCACCACCGACCTTCGAAGGCCCCCCACGCTAAAACGCTTGGGCTCATGCTCAGGCTCGCCAGCGCCCTCACCTCGGCCCACCCTGCCGTGTGCCGCACAGACGCTGATCGGGTCCACCGGTCTCCGGGGGGCTAACTGTAACCCTAGATCGACCCCCGAGGGGCCCATCCCAAGGGGCCTGGCGTTGCAACGCCGGGGATTGGGGACCCTGAGCCTCAGCACCCGACTCACCCTGCCACCCAGCCGCCACCCAGGGGCTTGGGGTGCTGCCATTCAATCAGGGCGGGAGAACGGGCAGGGCCCTCCGAGACACGGTGAACTTCGAATCCCCCCCGCTCAAAACGCCCGAGCCCACGCTCCCAAACACCAGTGCCCTCACCTGGGTCCGCCACTCCACTCTCCACACAGCTGGCGAATAGGACCTGCCGAGATCCTAGGGGGTAAACCTAAACCTAAGTTGTCATCCAAGGGGCCCCTCCCAAGGGGCCTGGCGCCGCATCGCTGGGGATTGGAGATACCTGAGCCGCAGGGCCTGACTCACCCTGCCACCCCTCACGACCCGGGCTGCTAGGGGCGCCGCCGTTCGTGCAGGGTGGGAGAACGGGCAGAGCCCTTTGAACCCCCGCCGACCTTTGAAGGTGTTCTGAACCAAAACGCTTGGGCCCAGGCTCATGATCACCAGCATCCTCACCTTGGCCCAACTCTCCCCTTGATTCAGACCCATTGGATAGGGCCTGCCGGGCTCTTGGTTCTAATGAAAACCCTAGGTCGGCCCCGTGGGGCACATCCCAAGGGGCCTGGCTCTGCAACGCTGGGGATTGGTGACTCAGACCCCAGAGCCAGACTCACCCTGCCGCACTGTCGCCACCCGGGCCTCTAGGGGCACCGCCGGTCATTCAGGGCGAGAGAAGGGAAGGGCCTTCGGAGTCCCCGGTGACCTTCAAAGGCTCACCTCGCCAAAATGCTGGTGCCCACGCTCCCGCTCCCCAGCGCCCTCACCTCGGCCCGCCCCTCCGTTTGCTGCAGAGCCAGTGGATAGTGCCTGCCGGGCTCCTGGGGGCTAACTGAAAACCTAGGTCAGCCCTGTGGGGCACATCCCAAGGGTTCTGGCTCTGCAATGCTTGGGATTGGTGACTCAGAGCCCCAGAGCCGGACTCACCCTTCCACACTGTCGCCACCTGGGCAGCTAGGGGCGCCGCCGGTCATTCAGAGTGAGAGAAGTGGCAGGTCCTTCCGAGTTCCCGGTGACCTTCAAAGGCTCCTGGAGCCAAAACACTGGTGCCCATGCTTCCACTCCCCAGCGCCCTCACCTCGGCCCGCCCCTCCGCTCCCCGCACAGCAGGCGGATCGGGCCTGCCAGCCACCTGGGGGCTAACCCTAACCCTAGGTCGGACCCGAGGGGCCCCTCCCAAGGGGCCTGACGCTACAATGCCGGGGATTGGGGACCCCAAGCCTCAGCACCTGACTCACCTGCCGCCCAGCCGACAATCGGGGGCTTGGGGTACTGCCGTTCATTCAGGGCAGGAGAACGGGCAGGGCCCTCCGAGACATGGGGACCTTCAAAGGCCCCCCAGGCCAAAACGCCCAGGCCCACCCTCCCACTCACCAGCGCCCTCACCTAGGTCTGCCACTCTGCTCTCCACACAGCTGGCGAATAGGGCCTGTTTGCCTCCTAGGGGCTAAACCTAACTCTAGGTTGGCCCCCGAAGGGCCCCTCCCAAGGGGCCTGGTGCCGCAACGCCAGGGATTGGGGACCCCCAAGCCCCAGCGCCCGATGCACCCTGCCGCCCCTCCCCACCTGGGCCGCTAGGGGCGCCGCTGTTCATTCACCTTGGAAGGATAGACAGGGCCCTCCGAATCCCCGCCAATTTTCAAAGGCGCCCCAAATCAAAACACTTGGGCCCAGGCTCATATTCACCAGCACCCTCACCTCAGCCCAACTCTCTTCTCGATGCCCAGGTGGTGTATCGGGCTTGCCAGCCTCCTGGGGGCTAACCCTAACCATAGTTCGGCCCCCGAGGGGCACTTCCCAGGGGCCTGGTGTCACAACGCTGCGGATGGGGACCCCGAGCCCAAGTGCCGGTCTCACCCTGCTGCCCTTCAGCCACCCGAGCCGCTAGAGACCACTGGTCAATCAGGGTGGGAGAATGGGCAGGGCCCCCGGAATCCCCGCTGACCTTCAAAGACCCCCCGCGCAAAAAAATTGGCTCCATTCCTCCTGCTCCCCAGCGCCCTCAGCCAGGCCAGCCCCTCCGCTTGCTGCAGAGCCAGTGGATAGTGCCTGCCAGGCTCCTGGGGGCTAACTGAAATCCTGGGTAGGACCCGTGGGGCACAACCCAAGGGGCCTGGCTCTGCAACGCTGGGGATTGGTGACTCAGAGCCACAGAGCCAGACTCACCCTGCAGCACCATCACCACCAGGGCGGCTTGGGGCACCGCCGCTCATTCAGGGCGGGAGAAGGGACAGGGACCTGGAGAAACTGGCGATATTTGAAGCCTCCTGCGCCAAAATGCAGGGGCCCAAGCTCCTGATCGCCAGCGCCTTTACCTCGGGCCGCCCACCTCTCGCCGCCCAGCCAGAGGATTGGGCCTGCTGGCCTCCTGGGTGCTAACTCTAAACCTAGGTCCGCCCACGAGGAGCCCCTCCCAAGAGGCCTGGCCCCGCAACGCTGGGGATTGGGGATCCCCGAGCCGCAGCATGGACTCACCCTGCCGCTCCACCGCCAAGGGAGCTGCTAAGGGCGCCGCTGGTTATTCAGGGCAGGAGAACGGGCAGGGCCCTTTGAGCCATGGCAACAGTCGAAGGCCCAGGGCGCCAAAACGCTGGGGACCACGCTCCCGCTCTGCATCACCCTCAACTCGGCCCGCACCTCCGCTCTTCGCAGAGCCAGCGACTCGGGCCTGCCAGCCTCCTGGGAGCTAAGCCTAACCCTAGGACAGCCCCTGAAGGTCCCTTCCTAAGGGGCCTGGCGCCGCAACGCCAGGGATTGGGAGCCCCCAAGCCCCAGCGCCGGATGCACGCTGCCACCCCAACCCATACAGGCTGCTAGGGGTGCCGCCATTCATTCAGGGTGGGAGGACGGGCAGGGCCCTTCGAACCCCCGCCGACCTTCGAAGGCGCCCCGAATCAAAAGGCTTGGGCCCGGGCTCATGTTCACCAGCACCCTCACCTCGGCCCAACTCTCCGCTCGACGCACAGGCGGTGTATCGGGCCTGCTGGCCTCCTGGAGGCTAACCCTAACCATAGGTCGGCCACCGAGGGGCCCTTCCCAAGGGGCCTGGCGTCGCAACGCTGGGGATGGGGACCCCGAGCTCACGTGCCGCACTCACCCTGCTGCCCTTCAGCCACCCGAGCCACTAGAGGCCCCGCCGGTCAATCAGGGCAAGAGATCGGGCAGGGCCCTCCGAGCCCACGCTGACCTTTGAAGGCTCCCCGTGCAAAAAAGTTGGCTCCCAGGATCCTGCTCGCCCGCGCCCTCACCTAGGCCCACCCCACCGCTTGCTTCAGAGCCGGTGGATAGGGCCTGCCGGGCTCCTGGCAGCTAACCAAAACCCTAGGTCGGGCCTGTGGGGACATCCCAAGGGGCCTGGCTCTGCAATGCTGGGGATTGGTGACTCAGAGCCCCAGAGCCAGACTCACCCTGCCGCACTGTCCCCACCTGGGCCGCTAGGGGCGCCGCGGGTCATAGAGGGCTAGAGAAGGGCAGGGCCTTCTGAGTCCCCGGTGACCTTCAAAGGCTCCCCTTGCCAAAACGCTGGTGCCCACACTCCCGCTCCCCAGCGCCTTCACCTCGGGCCGCACCTCAGCTCGCCGCACAGTGTGCAGTTGGGCCTGATGGTCTCCTGGGGGCTAACCCTAACCCTAGGTCGGCCCCCCAGGGGCCCCTCCGAAGGGTTTTGGTACCACTACGCCAGGGATCTGGAACCCCAAGCCCCAAAGCCAGACTCACCCTCCCACAACGCTGCCACCCGGGCCGCGAGGGGCGCCGCCTGTCCTTCAGGGCGGGAGAACTGACAGGGCCCCGGAGAAACCGGTGACATTTGAAGCCTCCCACCCCAAAATGCAGGGGCCCACAATCCCGCACCCCAGCGCCTTTACCTCGGCCCGCCCACCTCTCACCGCCCAGCCAGAGGATCTGGCCTGCCGGCCTTATGGGGGCTAACTCTAACGTTGGGTCGGCACATGAGGAGCCCCTCCCAAGGGGCCTGGCACCACAACGCCTGGGATTGGGGATCCCCGAGCCGCAGCCTGGGATTCACCCTGCCGCCCCACCGCCAAAGGAGCCCCTAGGGGCGTTGCTGGGTATTCAGGGCAGGAGAAAGGGCAGGGCCCTCCGAGCCATGGCAACATTCAAAGGCCCAGGACGCCAAAACGCTGGGGCCCATGCTCCCGCTCGCCATCGCCCTCAACTCGGGCTGCATCTCCACTCCTCGCACAGCAGGCGGATCGGGCCTGCAGGCCTCCTGGGCACTAACCCTAACCCTAGGATGGCCCCGAGGGTCGCTTCCTAAGGGGCCTGGCGCGACAACTCAGGGGATTGGGAACCCCCAAGCCCCAGCGCTGGATACACCCTGCCGCCCCGCCCCACACTAGCCGCTAGGGGCGCCGCAATTCATTCAGGGTGGGAGAACGGGCAGGGCCCTTCGAACCCCCGCCGACCTTCGAAGGCGCCTCGAACCAAAAGGCTTGGGCCCGGGCTCATGTTCACCAGCACACTCACCTCGGCCCAACTCTCCGCTGGATGCACAGGCGGTGTATCGGGCCTGCTGGCCTCCTGGGGGCTAACCCTAACTGTAGGTCGGCCACAGAGGGGCCCTTCCCAAGTGGCCTGGCGCCACAACGCCGGGAATACGGACCCCAACCCAAGTGCCGGACTCACCCTGCTGCCCTTCAGGCACCGGAGCCTCTAGGGGCCCCGCCGGTCACTCAGAGCGGGAGAACGGGCAGGTCCCTCCGAGCCCCCATCGACCTTCGAAGGCCCCCCACACTAAAACGCTTGGGCTCACGCTCAGTCTCGCCGCGACCTCACCTCGGCCTAACCCTCCACGTGCCACACAGCCGCAGATCGGGTCCACCGGTCTCCTGGGGGCTAACCGTAATCCTAGATAGACCCTCGAGGGGCCCCTCCCAAGGGATCTGGCGCCGAAACACTGGGGATTGGGGAACCCTGAGCCTCAGCACTGGACTCACCCTGCCACCCAGCCGCCACCCGGGGGCTTGGGGTGGTGCCGCTCATTCAGGGCGGGAGCACGGGCAGGGCCCTCCAAGACACAGCGACCTTCAAAGGCCCCCCGCGCCAAAACACCCGGGCCCACGCTCCCGCTCACCAGTGCCCTCACCTCGGTCCGCCACTCCAGTCTCCACACAGCTGGCGAATAGGGTCTGCCGGCATCCTAGGGGCTAAACCTAACCCTAGGTCAGCCTCCGAGGGGCCCCTCCCAAGGGGCCTGGCGCCGCAACGCGGTGGACTGGGGACCCCTGAGCCCTATGCCCGGACTTACATGCTGCCCCGCCGCCACCTGGGCTGCTAGGGGCGCCGCCGGTCATTCAGGGAGGAGAATGGGCAGGGCCCGCCGAGTCCCCGGACACATTCGAAGGCCCCCGGTGCCAAAACGCTTGGGCCCAGGCTCTTGCTCGCCAGCGCCCTCACCTTGAACTGCCCCTCCGCTCCACGCACAGCAGGCGGATCCCGCCTGCCGGCCTCCCGGGTGCTAATCCTAACCCTAGGTTGGCCACCCAGGGGCCCTTCCAAGGATCCTGGTGCCGCTTCGCCGGGGATCGGGAACCTCAAGCCCCAGAGCCACACTCACCCTACCGCAACGCCGCCACACGGGCCGCTAGGAGCACTGCGGGTCATTCAGGGCGAGAGAAGGGGCAGGGCCTTCCGAGCCCCCGGTGGCCTTCAAAGGCTCCCCGTGGCCAAACGCTGGTGCCCACGCTCCCGCTCCCCAAAGCCCTCACCTCGGACCCGCCCTCCGCTCCCCGGACAGTGGCCGGATCCCACCTGCCGGCCTCCTGAGGGCTAACCCTAACCCTAGGTCAGCCACCCAGGGGCCCCTCACAAGGGTCCTGGTGCCGCTACACTGGGGATCAGGGACCCCAAGACCCAGAGCCAGAATCACCCTGCCGCAACATCGCCACCCGGGCTCCAGTGGCGCCGCCCGTCATTCAGGGCGGGAGAAGGGACAGGGCCCTGGAGAAACTGGCGATATTTGAAGCCTCCTGCACCAAAATGCAGGGGCCCACGCTCCTGATCGCCAGCGCCTTTACCTCGGGCCGCCCACCTCTCGCCACCCAGCCAGAGGATTGGGCCTGCTGGCCTCCTGGGTGCTAACTCTAAACCTAGGTCCGCCCACGAGGAGCCCCTCCCAAGGGGCCTGGCACCACAACGCCGGGGATTGGGGATCCCCGAGCTGCAGCCTGGGATTCACCCTGCCGCCATACCGCCAACGGAGCCGCTAGGGGCGTTGCTGGGGATTCAGGGCAGGAGAAAGGGCAGGGCCCTCCGAGCCATGGCAACATTCAAAGGCCCAGGACGCCAAAACGCTGGGGCCCACGCTCCCGCTCCCCAGCGCCTTCACCTCGGGCCGCACCTCAGCTCGCCGCACAGTGTGCGGTTGGGCCTGACGGTCTCCTGGGGGCTAACCCTAACCCTAGGTCAGCCACCCAGGGGCCACTCCCAAGGGTCCTGGTGCCGCTACACTGGGGATCAGGGACCCCAAGACCCAGAGCCAGACTCACCCTGCCGCAACGTTGCCACCCGGGCCGCTAGTGGCGCCGCCGGTCATTCAGGGCGGGAGAACTGACAGGGCCCTGGAGAAACCGGCGATATTTGAAGCCTCCTGCGCCAAAATGCAGGGGCCCACGCTCCCGATCGCCAGCGCCTTTACCTCGGGCCGCCCACCTCTCGCCGCCCAGCCAGAGGATTGGGCCTGCTGGCCTCCTGGGTGCTAACTCTAAACCTAGGTCCGCCCACGAGGAGCCCCTCCCAAGAGGCCTGGCCCCACAACGCTGGGGATTGGGGATCCCCAAGCCACAGCATGGACTCACCCTGCCGCTCCACCGCCAAGGGAGCTGCTAAGGGCGCCGCTGGTTATTCAGGGCAGGAGAACGGGCAGGGCCCTTTGAGCCATGGCAACAGCCGAAGGCCCAGGGCGCCAAAACGCTGGGGACCACGCTCCCGCTCTGCATCACCCTCAACTCGGCCCGAACCTCCGCTCTTCGCAGAGCCAGCGACTCGGGCCTGCCAGCCTCCTGGGAGCTAAGCCTAACCCTAGGACAGCCCCTGAAGGTCCCTTCCTAAGGGGCCTGGCGCCGCAACGCCTGGGATTGGGAGCCCCCAAGCCCCAGCGCCGGATGCACGCTGCCACCCCAACCCATACAGGCCGCTAGGGGTGCCGCCATTCATTCAGGGTGGGAGGACGGGCAGGGCCCTTCGAACCCCCGCCGACCTTCGAAGGCGCCCCGAACCAAAAGGCTTGGGCCCGGGCTCATGTTCACCAGCACCCTCACCTCGGCCCAACTCTGCGCTCGACGCACTGGCGGTGTATCGGGCCTGCTGGCCTCCTGGAGGCTAACCCTAACCATAGGTCGGCCACCGAGGGGCCCTTCCCAAGGGGCCTGGCGTCGCAACGCTGGGGATGGGAACCCCGAGCTCACGTGCCGCACTCACCCTGCTGCCCTTCAGCCACCCGAGCCGCTAGAGGCCCCGCCGGTCAATCAGGGCAAGAGATCAGGCAGGGCCCTCCGAGCCCACGCTGACCTTTGAAGGCTCCCCGCGCAAAAACGTTGGCTCCCAGGATCCTGCTCGCCAGCGCCCTCACCTAGGCCCACCCCACCGCTTGCTTCAGAGCCGGTGGATAGGGCCTGCCGGGCTCCTGGCAGCTAACCAAAACCCTGGGTGGGCCCTGAGGGGACATCGCAAGCGGCCTGGCTCTGCAATGCTGGGAATTGGTGACTCAGAGCCCCAGAGCCAGACTCACCCTGCCGCACTGTCCCCACCTGGGCCGCTAGGGGCGCCGCGGGTCATAGAGGGCGAGAGAAGGGCAGGGCCTTCTGAGTCCCCGGTGACCTTCAAAGGCTCCCCTTGCCAAAACGCTGGTGCCCAGGATCCCTCTCCCCAGCGCCTTCACCTCGGGCCTCACCTCAGCTCGCCGCACAGTGTGCGGTTGGGCCTGATGGTCTCCTGGGGGCTAACCCTAACCCTAGGTCGGCCCTGCAGGGGCCCCTCTGAAGGGTTTTGGTGCCACTAAGCCAGGGTTCTGGAAGCCCAAGCCCCAAAGCCAGACTCACCCTCCCACAACGCTGCTACCCGGGCCGCGAGGGGCGCCTCCGGTCCTTCAGGGCAGGAGAACTGACAGGGCCCCGGAGAAACCGGTGACATTTGAAGCCTCCCACCCCAAAATGCAGGGGCCCACAATCCCGCACCCCAGCGCCTTTACCTCGGCCCGCCCACCTCTCACCGCCCAGCCAGAGGATCTGGCCTGCCGGCCTTATGGGGGCTAACTCTAACCCTGGGTCGGCCCACGAGGAGCCCCTCCCAAGGGGCCTGGCACCACAAAGCCGGGGATTGGGGATCCCCGAGCCACAGCCTGGGATTCACCCTGCCGCCCCACCGCCAACTGAGCCACTAGGGGCGTTGCTGGGTATTCAGGGCAGGAGAAAGGGCAGGGCCCTCCGAGCCATGGCAACATTCAAAGGCCCAGGATGCCAAAACGCTGGGGCCCACGCTCCCGCTCGCCATCGCCCTCAACTCGGCCTGCATCTCCACTCCTCGCACAGCCGGTGGATCGGGCCTGCAGGCCTCCTGGGCGCTAACCCTAACCCTAGGACAGCCCCGAGCATCGCTTCCTAAGGGGCCTGGCGCCGCAACACCTGGGATTGGGAATCCCCAAGCCCCAGCACTGGATGCACCCTGCCGCCCCGGCCCACATGTGCCGCTAGGGGCGCCACCATTCATTCAGGGTGGGAGAAGGGGCAGGGCCCTTAGAACCCTCGCTGACCTTCGAACGCGCCCCGAACCAAAAGGCTTGGGCCCAGGCTCATGTTCACCAGCACCCTCACCGCGGCACAACTCTCCGCTCGACGCACAGGCGGTGTATCGGGCCTGCTGGCCTCCTGGAGGCTAACCCAAACATAGGTTGGCCACCGCGGGGCACTTCCCAAGGGGCCTGGCTTCGCAACGCTGGGGATGGGGACCCCGAGCTCACGTGCCGCACTCACCCTGCTGCCCTTCAGCCACCCGAGCCACTAGAGGCCCCGCCGGTCAATCAGGGCAAGAGATCGGGCAGGGCCCTCCGAGCCCACGCTGACCTTTGAAGGCTACCCGCGCAAAAACGTTGGCTCCCAGGATCCTGCTCGCCAGCGCCCTCACCTAGGCCCACCCCACCGCTTGCTTCAGAGCCGGTGGATAGGGCCTGCCGGTCTCCTGGCAGCTAACCAAAACCCTAGGTCGGACCTGAGGGGACATCTCAAGCGGCCTGGCTCTGCAATGCTGGGGATTGGTGACTCAGAGCCCCAGAGCCATACTCACCCTGCCGCACTGTCCCCACCTGGGCCGCTAGAGGCGCCGCGGGTCATAGAGGGCTAGAGAAGGGCAGGGCCTTCTGAGTCCCCGGTGACCTTCAAAGGCTCCCCGTGCCAACACGCTGGTGCCCACAGTCCCGCTCCCCAGCGCCTTCACCTCGGGCCGCACCTCAGCTCACCGCACAGTGTGCGGTTGGGCCTGACGGTCTCCTGGGGGCTAACCCTAACCCTAGGTCAGCCACCCAGGGGCCACTCCCAAGGGTCCTGGTGCCGCTACACTGGGGATCAGGGACCCCAAGACCCAGAGCCAGACTCACCCTGCCGCAACGTTGCCACCCGGGCCGCTAGTGGCGCCGCCGGTCATTCAGGGCGGGAGAACTGACAGGGCCCTGGAGAAACCGGCGATATTTGAAGCCTCCTGCGCCAAAATGCAGGGGCCCACGCTTCCGATCGCCAGCGCCTTTACCTCGGGCCGCCCACCTCTCGCCGCCCAGCCAGAGGATTGGGCCTGCTGGCCTCCTGGGTGCTAACTCTAAACCTAGGTCCGCCCACGAGGAGCCCCTCCCAAGAGGCCTGGCCCCGCAACGCTGGGGATTGGGGATCCCCGAGCCGCAGCATGGACTCACCCTGCCGCTCCACCGCCAAGGGAGCTGCTAAGGGCGCCGCTGGTTATTCAGGGCAGGAGAACGGGCAGGGCCCTTTGAGCCATGGCAACAGTCGAAGGCCCAGGGCGCCAAAACGCTGGGGACCACGCTCCCGCTCTGCATCACCCTCAACTCGGCCCGCACCTCCGCTCTTCGCAGAGCCAGCGACTCGGGCCTGCCAGCCTCCTGGGAGCTAAGCCTAACCCTAGGACAGCCCCTGAAGGTCCCTTCCTAAGGGGCCTGGCGCCGCAACGCCTGGGATTGGGAGCCCCCAAGCCCCAGCGCCGGATGCACGCTGCCACCCCAACCCATACAGGCCGCTAGGGGTGCCGCCATTCATTCAGGGTGTTAGGAGGGGCAGGGCCCTTCGAACCCCCGCCGACCTTCGAAGGCGCCCCGAACCAAAAGGCTTGGGCCCGAGCTCATGTTCACCAGCACCCTCACCTCGGCCCAACTCTCCGCTCGACGCACAGGCGGTGTATCGGGCCTGCTGGCCTCCTGGAGGCTAACCCTAACCATAGGTCGGCCACCGAGGGGCCCTTCCCAAGGGGCCTGGCGTCGCAACGCTGGGGATGGGGACCCCGAGCTCACGTGCCGCACTCACCCTGCTGCCCTTCAGCCACCCGAGCCACTAGAGGCCCCGCCGGTCAATCAGGGCAAGAGATCGGGCAGGGCCCTCCGAGCCCACGCTGACCTTTGAAGGCTCCCCGCGCAAAAACGTTGGCTCCCAGGATCCTGCTCCCCAGCGCCCTCACCTAGGCCCACCCCACCGCTTGCTTCAGAGCCGGTGGATAGGGCCTGCCAGGCTCCTGGCAGCTAACCAAAACCCTGGGTGGGCCCTGAGGGGACATCGCAAGCGGCCTGGCTCTGCAATGCTGGGAATTGGTGACTCAGAGCCCCAGAGCCGGACTCACCCTGCCGCACTGTCCCCACCTGGGCCGCTAGGGGCGCCGCGGGTCATAGAGGGCGAGAGAAGGGCAGGGCCTTCTGAGTCCCCGGTGACCTTCAAAGGCTCCCCGTGCCAAAACGCTGGTGCCCAGGATCCCTCTCCCCAGCGCCTTCACCTCGGGCCGCACCTCAGCTCGCCGCACAGTGTGCGGTTGGGCCTGACGGTCTCCTGGGGGCTAACCCTAACCCTAGGTCGGCCCCCCAGGGGCCCCTCCGAAGGGTTTTGGTGCCACTACGCCAGGGTTCTGGAAGCCCAAGCCCCAAAGCCAGACTCACCCTCCCACAACGCTGCCACCCGGGCCGCGAGGGTCGCCTCCGGTCCTTCAGGGCGGGAGAACTGACAGGGCCCTGGAGAAACCGGCGACATTTGAAGCTTCCCACCCCAAAATGCAGGGGCCCACAATCCCGCACCCCAGCGCCTTTACCTCGGCCCGCCCACCTCTCACTGCCCAGCCAGAGGATCTGGCCTGCCGGCCTTATGGGGGCTAACTCTAACGTTGGGTCGGCACACGAGGAGCCCCTCCCTAGGGGCCTGGCACCACAATGCCGGGGATTGGGGATCCCCGAGCCGCAGCCTGGGATTCACCCTGCGGCCCCACTGCCAACGGAGCCGCTAGGGGCGTTGCTGGGCATTCAGGGCAGGAGAAAGGGCAGGGCCCTCCGAGCCATGGCAACATTCAAAGGCCCAGGACGCCAAAACGCTGGGGCCCACGGTCCCGCTCGCCATCGCCCTCAACTCGGCCTGCATGTCCACACCTCGCACAGCCGGTGGATTGGGCCTGCAGGCCTCCTGGGCGGTAACCCTAACTCTAGGACGGCCCCGAGCGTCGCTTCCTAAGGGGCCTGGCGCCGCAACGCCGGGGATTGGGAACCCCCAAGCCCCAGGGCTGGATGCACCCTGCCGCCCCGCCCCACACGTGCCACTAGGGGCGCCGCCATTCATTCAGGGTGGGAGAACGGGCAGGGCCCTTCGAACCCCCGCCGACCTTCGAAGGCGCCCCGAACCAAACGCCTTGGGCCCAGGCTCATGTTCACCAGCACCCTCACCGCGGCCCAACTCTCCGCTCGACGCACAGGCGGTGTATCGGGCCTGCTGGCCTCCTGGAGGCTAACACTAACCATAGGTCGGCCACCGAGGGCCCCTTCCCAAGGGGCCTGGCGTCGCAACGCTGGGGATGGGGACCTCGAGCCCATGTGCCGGACTCACCCTGCTGCCCTTCAGCCACCCGAGCCGCTAGAGGCCCCGCCGGTCAATCAGGGCAGGAGATCGGGCAGGGCCCTCCGAGCCCACGCTGACCTTTGAAGGCTCCCCGCGCAAAAACGTTGGCTCCCAGGATCCTGCTCGCCAGCGCCCTCACCTCGGCCCGCCCCTCCGCTTGCTTCAGAGCCGGTGGATAGGGCCTGCCGGGCTCCTGGCAGCTAACCAAAACCCTACGTTGGCCCTGTGAGGACATCCCAAGGCGCCTGGCTCTGCAACGCTGGGGGTTGGTGACTCAGAGCCCCAGAGCCAGACTCACCCTGCCGCACTGTCCCACCCAGGCCCCTAGGGGCGCCGCCGGTCATAGAGGGCGAGAGAAGGGCAGGGCCTTCCAAGCCACCGGTGACCTCCAAAGGCTCCCCGCGCCAAAACGCTGGTGCCCACGCTCCCGCTCCCCAGTGCCCTCACCTCGGCCCACACCTCTGCTCGCCTCACAGCGTGCGGATTGGGCCTCACGGTCTCCTTGGGGTTAACCCTGACCCGAGGTCGGCCCCCCAGGGGCCCCTCCCAAGGGTCCTGGTGCCACTACGCCGGGGATCTGGGACCCCAAGCCCCAGAGCCAGACTCACCCTCCCACAACGCTGCCACCCAGGCCGCTAGGGGCGCCGCCAGTCATTCAGGGCGGGAGAACTGACAGGGCCCTGGAGAAACCGGCGACATTTGAAGCCTCCCGCGCCAAATTGCAGGGGCCCACAATCCCACTCCCCAGCGCCTTTACCTCGGCCCGCCCACCTCTCGCCGCCCATCCAGAGGATCGGGCCTGCAGGCCTCACGGGGGCTAACTCTAACCCTAGGTCGGCCCATGAGGAGCCCCTCCCAAGGTGCCTGGCACCGCAACGCTGGAGATTGGGGATCCCCGAGCCGCAGCGTGGGATTCACCCTGCCACCCCACCGCCAACGGAGCCGCTAGGGGCGTCGCTGGTTATTCAGGGCAGGAGAACGGGCACGGCCCTCCGACCCATGGCAACATTCGAAGGCCCAGGACACCAAAACGCTGGGGACCATGCTCCCGCTTGCCATTGGCCTCAACTGGGCCCGCATCTCCACTCCTCGCACAGCTGGCGGATGGGGCCTGCCGGCCTCCTGGGCGCTAATCCTAACCCTAGGACGGCCCCTGAGGGTCCTTTCCTAAGGGGCCTGGCACCGCAACGCCAAGGATTGGGAACCCCCAAGCCCCAGCGCTGGATGCACCCTGCCGCCCCGCCCCACACGGGGCGCTAGGGGCGCCGCCATTCATTCAGGGTGGGAGAACGGGCAGGGCCCTTCGAACGCCCACCCACCTGCGAAGGCGCCCTGAACCAAAACGCTTGGGCCTAGGCTCATGTTCACCAGCACCCTCAGATCACCCAACTCTCCCCTCGACGCACAGGTGGTGTATCGGGCCTGCTGGCCTCCTGAGGGCTAACCCTAACTGTAGGTCGGCCACGGAGGGGCCCTTCCCAAGTGGCCTGGCGCCACAACGCCGGGAATGGACACCCCAACCCAAGTGCCGGTCTCAACCTGCTGCCCTTCAGGCCCCGGAGCCTCTAGGGGCCCCACCGGTCATTCAGAGCGGGAGAACGGGCAGGTCCTTCCGAGCCCCCACCTACTTTCGAAGGCGCCCCGCACCAAAACACTTGGGCTCATGCTCAGTCTCGCCAGCGCCCTCACCTCGGCCCAACCCTCCGCGTGCTGCACAGCCGCTGATCGGGTCCACCGGCTTCCTGGGGGCTAACCGTAACCCTAGATCGACCCCCGAGGGCCCCTCCCAAGGGTCCTGGCACCGCAACACCGGGGATTGTGGACCCCTGAGCCCCAGCGCCGGACTCACCCTGCCACCCTGCCGCCACCCAGGCCGCGAGGGGTGCCGCCGGTCATTCAGGGCTGGAGAACGGGTAGGGCCCTCCGAGCCCCCACCTACATTTGAAGGCACCCCGAATCAAAACGCTTGGGCCCAGGCTCATGTTCACCAGCACCCTCAACTCGGCCCGCACCTCCGCTCCTTGCACAGCCGGCGACTCGGGCCTGCCGGCCTCCTGGGCGCTAACTAGAACCCTAGGGCGGCCCCTGAGGGTCCCTTCCTAAGGGGCCTGGCACCGCAACGCCGGGCATTGGGTACCCCCAAGCCCCAGCGCCGGATGCACGCTGCCGCCCCGCCCCACACGGGCCGCTAGTGGCGCCGCCATTCATTCGGGGAGGGAGAACTGGCAGGGCCCTCCGAACCCCCGCTGACCTTCGAAGGCACCCAGAACCAAAACGCTTGGGTCCAGGCTCATGTTCACCAGCACCCTCACTTCGGCCCAACTGTCCTCTCGATGCACAGGTGGTGTATCGGGCCTGCGTGGCTCCTGGGGGCTAACCCTAACCATAGGTCGGCCCCCGAGGGGCCCTTCCCCAGGGGCCTGGCGTCGCAACGCTGGGGATGGGGACCCCGTGCCCAAGTGCCGGACTCACCCTGCTGCCATTCAGCCACCCAAGCCGCTAGGGGACCACGGGTCAATCAGGACAAGAAAATGGGCAGGGACCTCCGAGCCCGCGCTGACCTTCAAAGGCCCCACGTACAAAAACCTTGGCTCCCATGCTCCTGCTCCCAGCGCCCTCACCTCGGCCCGCCCCTCCGCTTGATTCAGAGCCGGTGGATAGGGCCTGCCAGGCTCCTGGGGGCTAACCAAAACCCTAGGTGGGCCCCGTGGGGCACATCCCTAGGGGCCTGGCTCTGCAACGCTGGGGATTGGTGACTCAGAGCCCCAGAGCCGGACTCACCCTGCCGCACTATCGCCACCTGGGCCGCTAGGGGCGCCGCCGGTCATTCAGGGAGAGAGAAGGGGCAGGGACTTCTGAGCCAATGGTGACCTTCAAAGGCTCCCCGCACCAAAACGCTGGTGCCCACGCTCCCACTCCCCAGCGCCCTCACCTCGGCCCGCCCTTCTACTCGCCACACAGCGGGCAGATAGGGCCTGCTGGCCTCCTGGGGGCTAATCCGAACCCTAGGTCGGCCCCCCAGGGGCCCCTCCCAAGGGTCCTGGTGCCGCTACACCAGGGATCGGGGACCCCAAGCCCCAGAGCCAGACTCACCCTGCCGCAACCCCGCCACCCACGCCACAAGGGGCGCCGCCAGTCATTCACGGCGGGAGAAGGGACAGGGCCCTGGAGAAACCGGAGACATCTGAAGCCTCCCGCGCCAAAATGCAGGGGCCCAGGCTCCCGCTCGCCAGCGCCTTTACCTATGCCCACCCACCTCTCGCCGCCCAGCCAGAGGATTGGGCCTGCCGGCCTCCTGGGTGCTAACTCTAACCCTAGGTCGGCCCACGAGGAGCCCCTCCCAAGGGGCCTGGCCCCGCAACGCTGGGGATTGGGGATCCCCGAGCCGCAGCGCGGGACTCACCCTGCTGCCCCACTGCCCACAGAGCCGCTAGGGGCGTCGCTGGTTATTCAGGGCAGGAGAAAGGGCAGGGCCCTCCGAGCCATGGCAACATTCGAAGGCCCAGGGCGCCAAAATGCTGGGGACCACCCTCCTGCTGGGCATCGCCCTCAACCTGGCCCGCACCTCCGCTCCTCGCACAGCCGGCGACTCGGGCCTGCCGGCCTCCTGGGCGCTAACCCTAACCCTAGGACAGCCCCTGAAGCTCCCTTCCTAAGGGGTCTGGAGCCACAACGCCGGGGATTGGGGACCCCCAGGCCCCAGCGCCGGATGCACGCTGCCGCCCCGCCCCACACGGGCCGCTAGGGGCGCCGCCATTCATTCAGGGTGGGAGAACTGGAGGGCCCTCCGAACCTCTGCCGACATTCGAAGGCGCACCGAACCAAAACCCTCGGGCCCAGGCTCATGTTCACCAGCACCCTCACCTCGGCCCAGCTCTCCCCTCGACGCACAGGTGGTGTATCGGGCCTGCGGGGCTCCAGGAGGCTAACCCTAACCATAGATCGGTCCCCGAGGGGCCCTTCCCAAGGGGCCTGGCGTCGCAACGCTGGGGATGGGGACCTCGAGCCCATGTGCCGGACTCACCCTGCTGCCCTTCAGCCACCCGAGCCGCTAGAGGCCCCGCCGGTCAATCAGGGCAGGAGATCGGGCAGGGCCCTCCGAGCCCACGCTGACCTTTGAAGGCTCCCCGCGCAAAAACGTTGGCTCCCAGGATCCTGCTCGCCAGCGCCCTCACCTCGGCCCGCCCCTCCGCTTGCTTCAGAGCCGGTGGATAGGGCCTGCCGGGCTCCTGGCAGCTAACCAAAACCCTAGGTCGGCCCTGAGGGGACATCCCAAGGGGCCTGGCTCTGCTACGCTGGGGATTGGTGAGTCAGAGCCCCAGAGCCAGACTCACCCTGCCGCACTGTCCCCACCCAGGCCGCTAGGGGCGCCGCTGGTCATAGAGGGTGAGAGAAAGTCAGGGCCTTCCAAGCCACCGGTGACCTCCAAAGGCTCCCCGCCCCAAAACGCTGGTGCCCACGCTCCCACTCCCCAGTGCCCTCACCTCGGCCCACACCTCTGCTCGCCTCACAGCGTGCGGATTGGGCCTCACGGTCTCCTTGGGCTAACCCTAACCCTAGGTCGGCCCCCCAGGGGCCCCTCCCAAGGGTCCTGGTGCCCGTACGCCTGGGATCTGGGACCCGAAGCCCCAGAGCCAGACTCACCCTCCCACAACGCTGCCACCCGGGCCGCGAGGGGCGCCGCCGGTCATTCAGGGCGGGAGAACTGACAGGGCCCTAAGGAAACCAGCAACATTTGAAGACTCCCGCGCCAAAATGCAGGGACCCATGCTTCTGCTCGCCAGAGCCTTTACCTGGGCCCGCGCACCTCTCACCGCCCAGGCATAGGATTGGGCCTGCCGGCCTCCTGGGTGCTAACTCTAACCCTAGGTCGGCCCAGGAGGAGCCCCTCTCAAGGGGCCTGGCGCCGCAACAGTGGGGATTGGGGACCCCAAGGCTCAGCACAGGACTCACCCTGTCGCCCAGCCACCACCCGGGGGCTTGGGATGCTGCCGTTCATTCAGGGTGGGAGAATGGGCAGGGCTCTCTGAGACAGGGCGACCTTCAAAGGCCCACCGCGCCAAAACGCCCGGGTCCACGCTTCCGCTCGCCAGCGCCCTCACCTCGGACCGCGTCTCCGCACACCGCACAGCCAGCCGATCAGGCCTGCTGGCCTCCTGGGGGCTAACCCTAAGCATAGGTCGGCCCCCGAGGGGCCCTTCCCAAGGGGCCTGGCATCGCAACGCCGGGGATTGGGGACCCACAAGCCCCAGCACCGGATGCACCCTGCCGCCCCGCCTCAGACGGGCTGCTAGGGGCGCCGCCAGTCACTCATGGTGGGAGAACTGGCAGGGCCCTCCGAACCCCCGCCCACCTTCGAAGGCGCCCGGAACCAAAACGCTTGGGCCCAGGCTCATGTTCACCAGCACTCTCACCTCGGCCCAGCTCTCCCCTCGACGCACAGGTGGTGTATCGGGCCTGCGGGGCTCCAGGAGGCTAACACTAACCATAGGTCGGCCCCCGAGGGGCCCTTCCCAAGGGGCCTGGCGTCGCAACGCTCGGTATGGGGACCCCGAGCCCATGTGCCGGACTCACCCTGCTGCCCTTCAGCCACCCGAGCCGCTAGAGGCCCCGCCAGTCAATCAGGGCAGGAGATCGGGCAGGGCCCTCCGAGCCCACGCTGACCTTTGAAGGCTCCCCGCGCAAAAACGTTGGCTCCCAGAATACTGCTCACCAGCGCCCTCACCTCGGCCCGCCCCTCCGCTTGCTTCAGAGCCGGTGGATAGGGCCTGCCGGGCTCCTGGCAGCTAACCAAAACCCTAGGTCAGCCCTGTGGGGACATCCCAAGCGTCCTAGCTCTGCAACGCTAGGGATTGGTGACTCAGAGCCCCAGAGCCAGACTCACCCTGCCGCACTGTCCCCACCCAGGCCGCTAGGGGCGCCGCCGGTCATAGAGGGTGAGAGAAGGGCAGGGCCTTCCAAGCCACCAGTGACCTTCAAAGGCTCCCCGCGCCAAAACGCTGCTGCCCACGCTCCCGCTCCCCAGTGCCCTCACCTCAGCCCACACCTCTGCTCACCTCACAGCGTGCGGATTAGGCCTCATGGTCTCCTTGGGGTAACCCTAACCCTACGTCGGCCCCCCAGGGGCCCCTCCCAAGGGTCCTGGTGCCACTACACCGGGGATCTGGGACCCCTAGCCCCAGAGCCAGACTCACCCTCCCACAACGCTGCCACCCGGGCCACTAGGGGCGCCGCCAGTCATTTAGGGCGGGAGAACTGACAGGGCCCTGGAGAAACCAGCAACATTTGAAGCCTCCTGCGCCAAAATACAGGGACCCATGCTTCTGCTCGCCAGAGCCTTTACCTGGGCCCACGCACCTCTCGCCGCCCAACCAGAGGATTGGGCCTGCCGGCCTCCTGGGTGCTAACTCTAACCCTAGGTCGGCCCAGGAGGAGCCCCTCCCAAGGGGCCTGACTCCGCAACAGTGGGGATTGGGGACCCCAAGGCTCAGCACAGGACTCACCCTGGCGCCCAGCCACCACCCAGGGGCTTGGGGTGCTGCCGTTCATTCAGGGTGGGAGAATGGGCAGGGCGCTCTGAGATACGGCGACCTTCCAAGGCCCACCGCGCCAAAACGCCCGGGCCCACGCTCCCGCTCGCCAGTGCCCTCACCTCGGACCACGTCTCCGCACACCGCACAGCCAGCCGATCAGGCCTGCTGGCCTCCTGGGGGCTAACCCTAAGCATAGGTCGGCCCCCGATGGGCCCTTCCCAAGGGGCCTGGCATCGCAACGCCAGGGATTGGGGACCCACAAGCCCCAGCACCGGATGCACCCTGCCGCCCCGCCTCAGACGGGCCGCCAGGGGCGCCGCCATTCACTCATGGTGGGAGAACTGCCAGGGCCCTCCGAACCCCCGCCCACCTTCGAAGGCGCCCCGAACCAAAACGCTTGGGCCCAGGCTCATGTTCACCAGCACCCTCACCTTAACCCAACTCTCCGCTCGACGCCCAGGTGGTGTACCGGGACTGCTGGCCTCCTGGGGGCTAAACCTAACTGTAGGTCGGCCCCCGAGGGGCCCTTCCCAAGTGGCCTTGTGCCGCAACGCCGGGGATGGGGACCCCAAGCCCAAGTGTGGACTCACCCTGCTGCCCTTCATCCACCCCTGCCGCTAGGGGCCCCACCGGTCATTCTGAGCGGGAGAACGGGCAGGTCCTCGGAGCCCCCGCAGACACTAACTCTTTGCTCATGCTCAGTCTCGCCAGTGCCCTCACCTCGTCCCAAACCTCCGCGTGCCGCACAGCAGCTGATCAGGTCCACCGGCCTCCTGGGGTTAACCATAACCCTACATGATCCCCAAGGGTCCCCTCCCAAGGGGCTTGGCGACGCAACGCCGGGGATTGGGGACCCCGAACCTCAGCACCTGACTCACCCTGCTGCCCAGCCGCCACCTGGGGGCCTGGGGTGTTGCCGTTCATTCAGGTCGGGAGAACAGGCAGGGCCCTTGGAGACACAGCGACCTTCGAAGGCCCCCCCCGCGCAAAAACACCCAGGCCCACCCTCCCACTCACCAGCGCCCTCTCCTCGGTCCGCCACTCCACTCTCCACACAGCTGGCGAATAGGGCCTGCTGGCCTCCTGGGGGCTAAACCTAACCCTAGGTTGCACCAGAGGGGCCTCTCCCAAGGGGCCTGGCGCCACAACGCCGGGGATTGGGGACCCCCAAGCCCCAGCGCCAGATGCACGCTGCTGCTCCGCCCCACACGGGCCGCTAGGGGCGCCACCGTTCATTCAGGGTGGGAGAAGGGGCAGGGATCTCCGAGCCCCCACCTATGTTCCAAGTCTCCCCGAATCAAAACACTTGGGCCCAGGCTCATGTTCACCAGCACCCTCAAATCGGCCCACACCTCCGCTCCTCGCACAGCCAGCGACTCGGGCCTGCCGGCCTCCTGGGCGCTAACCCTAACCCTAGGACGGCCCCTGAGGGTCTCATCCTAAGAGGCCTGGAGCCACAACGCCTGGGATTGGGGACCCCCAAGCCCCAGCGCCGGATGCACGCTGCCGCTCCACCCCACACGGGCCGCTAGGGGCGCCGCCATTCATTCAGAGTGGGAGAACTGGCAGGGCCCTCTGAACCCCCGCCGACCTTCAAAGGCGCCCAGAACAAAAACGCTTGGGCCCAGGCTCATGTTCACCAGCACCCTCACCTCGGCCCAACTCTCCGCTCGATGCACAGGTGGTGTATCCGGCCTGCGTGGCTCCTGGGGGCTAACCCTAACCATAGGTCCGCCCCCGAGGGGCCCTTCCCAAGGGGCCTGGCGTCACAACGCTGGGGATGGGGACCCCGTGTTCAAGTGCCGGACTCACCCTGCTGCCCTTCAGGCACCCAAGCCACTAGGGGACCACCGGTCAATCAGGACAGGAGAACGGGCAGGGACCTCCGAGCCCCCACTGACCTTCGAAGGCCCCCCACGCAAAAACGTGGGCTCCCAAGCTCCCGCTCCCCAGCACCCTCACCTTGGCCCGCCCCTCCACTCCATGCACAGCGGGCAGATCGGGCCTGCCGGCCTCCTGGGGGCTAACCCTAACCCTAGGTCGGACCCCATGGGGCCCCTCCCAAGGGTCCTGGTGCCGCAACGCTTGGGATTGGGGACCCCCGAGCCCCAGCCAGGACTCACTTTGCCGACCCGCCGCCACCCGGGCTACTAGGGGCGCCGCCGTTCATTCAGGGTGGGAGAACGGGCAAGGCCCTCCTAGCCCCCAGAGACCTTCAGAGGCCCCCCGCGCCAAAATTCTTGGGCTCACATTCCAGCACGCCGGCGCCTTCACCTTGATCCAGTCCTCCGCTACCACACAGATGGTGGATCATGCCTGCTGGACTCCTGGTTGCTAACACTAACCCTAGGATGGCCCAGAGGGGCCACTCCCAAAGGGCCTTGCGCTACAACACACGGCATTGGGGACCCCCAAACCGCAGTGCCAGACTCACACTGCCACCCCGCCACCACCCGGGCTGCTAGGGGCTCCACTGGTCATTCAGGGCGGGAGAAAGGGCAGGGCCCTCCGAGCCTCTATCGACGTTAAAAGGCCCCCGGCGCCAAAACACTGGATACCATACTCCCACTCGCCAGCACCCTCACCTCGGCCCACTCCTCCGCTCGCCGCACAGCCGGCGCATCAGTCCTGCTGGCCTACTGGGGTCTAACCCTAACCCTAAACCCTAACGCCTAACCTTAAACCCTAAACCTTAACCCCTAACCTAAACCTAACCCTAACCCCTAATCCTTACCCTAACCCTAACCTAACCCTAAACCTAACACTAACCCGGACCCTAACCCATACTCTAACCCTAACTCTAACCCGTACCCTAACCCTAACCCTAACCTGTACCCTAACCCTAACCATAACCCTAACACGTACTCTAACCCGTACCCTTAACCCGTACCCTAACCTTAACCGTAAACTGTACCCTAACCTGTAACTTAAACCATACCCTAAACCTAACCGTAACCCTAACAAGTACCCTAACCCGAACCCTAACCTTAACCCTAAATCCTGACCTTAACCCATACCCTAACTCGTACCATAACCCGTACCCTAACCCTACCCGAAACCTAACCCTAACCCATACCCTAACTGTAACCCTAAACCCTAAACCGTAACCCGTACCCTAACCCTAACCAGTACCTTTACCTTAACCTTAACCCATACCCTAACCCGTACCATAACCCATACCCTAACCCGTCCCTTATCCCTAACTCAGACACTAACCCATACCCTAACCCTAACCCGTACCCTATACCTATCCCTAACACGTTCCCTAACCCGTACCCTAACCCTAAACCTACACCGTAACCTAACCTGTACCATAACCCTAAACTGTACCCTAACCCTAATCCGTACCCTAAACCATACACAAATCGGTACGCCAACACTTACCCTAAACCGTACCCTAACCTGTACCCTAAACTGTACCCTAATGCGCACCCTAACCCGTACCCTAACCCTAACCCGTACCCTAAACCTAACCCGTACTCCAACCCTAACCCTAACCCTAAACCGAAACCCTAAACCCTAACCCATACCCTAAACCCTAATCTGTACCCTAACCCATAACCTCCAACCTGTAACCCCTAAACCCAACCCTAATCAGTACCCTCTCCTTACCCTATCCCTAACCCCTACCCTCACCCATACCCTAACCGTAACCCATACCCTAACCTTAACCCATACCCTAATCCGTACCCTAACCCCGGGGATTGGGTACACCTGAGCCCCACCACGGGACTCAGCCTGCCACCCCTCAGGAAACCATGCCCCTTGGGGCGCCACAGAGCATCCCCTGCATGAGAACTGGTAGGGCCCCCCTGAGCCCCCAGTGATTCTCGGCGACCCCCTACACCCCAACCCTGAGGCCCACGCTCATCCCGCCCCACGCCTTCCCTTCAGCTTGCCACTGAGCTCGTCGCAGAGCCGGCAGATCAGGCCTGCCGGGTTCCTGGGACCTAGACCTGACCCTAGTTCGGCTGGGTAGGGCCCCTCCCCTGGGGCCCGGTGCCGCAGCCCCAGGGACTGGGGACACCTGAGTCCCATTGCAGGACAAAGCCTGCCAGCCCGCAGGAAACCGTGCCCCTTGGGAGGCTGTGGAGCATTCAGGGTGGGAGAACCAGGAGGGCCCCCAGAGCCCCCGGCGAACTTCGGCGATCCCTAAACTCAACCTTGAAGCCCATGCTCACCCCACCCCGCACCCTCACCTCAGCCCGCGGCAGAGCTCACCACATAGTGGGCAGATCTGGCCTGCGGGGTTCCTGGGCCCCAACCATAACCCTAGTTCATCTGTGGAGGGGCCCCTCCCCAGGAGCCTGGAGCCACAGTTGCGGGGACTCAGTACACCTGAGCCCCACAGCAGGACTCAGTCTGCCACCCTCCAGGAAACCGTGCACCTTGGGAGGCCATAGAACATTCAGGGCGGGAGAACCAGGAGGGCCCTCCTGAGCCACCAGTGAACATCGGCGGCCACCCGCACCCCAACCCTGAGGCCCATGCTCACCCTCCCCACACCCTCACCTAAGCCTGTGTAGCTCGACATACAGCCAGCAGATTGGGCCTGAGGGGCTCCTGGGGCCTAACGCTAGCCCTAGCCTGGCCGCAGGTTTGGGGGTCTCCCCAGGAGCCTTACACCGCAGACCTGGGGAATTGGGATATCTGTGCCCCACCGCAGGACTCAGCTTGCCACCCGACAGGAAAACGTGCCCCTTGGGGCTCTACGGAGCCTACAGGGCACGAGAACTTGGGGAGGCCCCCGGAGCCCATCCCTACCTTTGGCAGCCCCCCCCCCCCCGTTCCCCAACCCTGAGGCCCATTCTCACCCTCGCCCATGGCCTCCTCTCAGCCCTCCACAGAGCTCGCCGCACAGCTTGCAGATTGTCCCTGCTGGGCTCCTGGACCCTAACCCTTACCCTAGGTTGGCCACAGAGGGGTCCCTCCCTAGGGTCCTGGCACCACACTCCGGGGGATTGGGGACACCCAAGCCCCACCGTAGGACTCAGCCTGCAGCCCACAGTTAACTCCACCATTTTGGGGAACAACAGAGCATTCAGGGCAAGAGAATTGGGGCACCCGCTGAGAGCCCCTTCAGGTGTACCCTGAACTTTGTGGGCCCTTCCAGATGAAACCCCAAGGCTCACACTCACCGGCCATTGTGCCGTCATGTCACTCGGCCGGGGAGTTCTCTGAGCACTGGGCAGTTCGGACCTGCTGTCTCTTGAGGTCTAACCTAACCCTGGGTCCTCAGCTGAGGGTCCCTCCCCGTTTGCATGCCTCCAAGGCACCAGGCATTGGGCTCACCTCTGCACGACTAGAGGAATCAGCCTGCCCCACGGCAGGAAACTGTCCATTTGGGGCTGTAGAAAGGATTCATTGGAAAATCGGAGGGCCCCCCTCAGCCCATCCCAGGCAACCCCCACTTTCAGAGATCTCCCCGGATCCAATTAGTAGCTTCACACTGACCTTTAAACTTGCTCTCCATGGAGATCTTTTGAAATTCTCCACACTTCCAACCAATGGCATCATCCAGCTTCAGAGCCTTACCCAGCTTTAGGTCTTGAGATGGATTAAAATGGGAAGTCACTTCACTGATGACGACGTACTGGTGACCAAAAGATACATGCAGAAATGCTTCATATCACTTGGCTTTAGGGAAATGCAAATCTAAACCCCTATAAATGCCATATAACACGAGGCCGAATATCTAAAAATAAGAAGACATGAAACTATACATGTTGGAGAGGATGTGGAGAAATGGGAACCCTCTTACACCCCTATACGAATGCAGTCCGGTACAACCACTATTGAAAATGGTACAGAGTTTCCTCAAGAAGTTATAAATATAGCTACCCTATGTCCCAGGAATTGCACTACTGGGTATTTACCCCAAAGAGACAGAGGTAGTGAAGAAGGGACACATGCACCCCAGTGTTCATAGCAGCAATATCCATAATAGACAAACTGTGGAAGGAGTGCAGATGAGCATGGATAGATGAATGGATAAAGAAGATGTGGATCATATATATAATGGAATATTACTCAGCCATCAGAAAGGATGAATACTTACCATCACACCGACCTGGGTGGAGCTGGAGGGTATTATGCTGAGTGGAATAAGTCAATGAAAGAAAGACAATGATCATATGCTTTCACTCCTATGTGGAATATCAGAAACAAGGAAGAAGACCATAGGGGAAGGAAGGGAAAATAGAATGGGAAGTCATCAGAGAGGGAGAAAACCCATGATAGACTCATAACTATCGCAAGAAACTGATGAATGTGGGAGGAGAAGTTGGGGGGGATGTAACTGGGTGAGTAGCATTAAGGAGGTCACACGATACAATGAGCACTGGGTGTTACACACAACTGAAAATTTATTGAAGACTACATTTGAAACTAATGATGTACTGTAAGTTGGCTAACTGAATTTAAATTAAAGAACAAAAGACTTCGAATAAACAATCCTAAACATTTGTATGGAACCACTAAAGATTCCGAACAGCCAGTGCAATGTGGAAAAGAAAAACAAAGCTGGAGGACTCACAATTTCAGATTTCACGTTATACTACAAAGCTGCAGTCATCCTAACAAGACAGTACGGCACAAAAATAGACACAGCGACCAAAGGAACAGGATACAAGTTCAGACAGAAACCCACAATTATGTGGTCCATGAATCTTCCACAAAGCAAGCAACGATATAAAAAGGGAAAAGGACATTCTCTACAACAAATGGTGTTGGGAAAACTAGACAGCTACGCACAAAAGAATGAAATTAGACTGCTTTCTTACACAATAAAGACAAACACAAAACAGTTTCAAGACCTCAATATGAGACCTGAATCCATAAAAATCCTACAGGAGGGAAGACAGTAACTTCTTGACATGGACCATACCAACGTTTTTCTAGACTGTGACCTGAGGCAAAGGAAATGAAAGCAAAAATAAACTATTGGGAATACAGCAAAATAAAAAGTTTCCACACGGCAGAAGAACAATGAAAATGTAAAAATAATAAGACAACTTACTCAAAGGGAGAAGATATTTGCAAAGATCATATGCAATAAAGGGATAGTGTCCAAAACATATACAACTGATACTACTCGACCCCCCAAAAAACAAATAATCCAGTTAAAAAATAGGCAGAGGACATGGACAGACATTTCTCCAAAGAAGAAATACAAATGGCCAACAGTCCCGTGAAAAGATGTTCACCATCACCCATCATCAGGAAAATGTAAATCCAAAGGACAATGAGGTAATATCTCAAACCTGTCAGAATGGCTAACATCAAAAGCACAACAAAGAGCAGGTGTTGGGAGGATGTGGATAAAGGGGAATCCTCGCAAACTGTGGGTGGGAATGCAAACTGTGGTGGCCACCGTGGAAAACAGTATGAAGGTTCCTCAAAAAATTAAATATAGAACTACCCTACGATCCAACAATCACACTACTCGTATTTACCCAAAGAATAGGAAAAGAGTAACTTAAAAGGATACGTGCACCCCTATGTTTCTTGCACCATTATTTACAATATCACAATATGGAAGCAACCCAAGTGTCTGTAGAAAAATTGACAAATGAGAGGATAGATGTGAGTATTCACACACACACACACACACACACACACACACACACACACACACAATGGAGTATTACTCGGCTTGAAAAAGAATGAAACCTTGCCATTTGCAGACACATGGATGGAGCTAGAGAGTATTATCCTAACTAAAATCAGTCAGTCAGAGAAAGACAAATACCATACGATGTCACTCTAATGGGGAATTTAAGAAACAAACAAAAATAAATAACTAAAAGAGAAAAAGGAGACACACCAAAATACAAACTCTTAACAATAGAGAAGAAACGGATGGTTAACAGAGAGGAGGTGGATAGAGGGATGAGTGAAATAGATGAAGGGGATTAAGAGGACGCTTTTCTTGATGACCACTGAGTAGTATATAGAATTACTGAATCACTCTATTGTACACCTGAAACGAATGTAACACTGTATGTTAGCTCTACTGGAATTAAAATAAATTTTAAACAAGATTTTTCTTTCAGGAACCTCTTTGAAAAAGCTTTTCCTGTGCAATGTGCATAAGCCCTACTTGGGAGGATTCACTCTACAATAATTATTCACTCCATGCCTCAAATTCAGATTTCACTGAGTTCTTACCATGGATTCCAGCCCACGGGAGCCATGGTCCTTTTCAGTCCAGGCTCAGCACCTATGCATTCAAGATTGGAAGTAGAGACACATGTCACTTCACAGTCCAGAAAGCTATTATTGTTTCTGTTTCAGTGTGAGAGAGTCACAGACTTTGGGACAGGTTTCCGAGCAGGTTTATTATGGATCCTGGATCTCTACTTCAATGTTCATTGCCTGGATCCATTTGGGTAATAGGTTCCCTATGGATGGGCTTGCTTCCAAGCACATACATGGAAGATGCAAATGTGAGTGGGCTTGGTGCGGGACAGGAAGAAGACCAAAAACAGACAAGGGTCCGACCTCTCCCCTGATCCAGGAACTGCTACGGGAGAGGGTACGGGAGGTAGAATCCATGCAAAACTCCAAGGTCACCAGCTGAACACAGGAGGCATAAGTCAAGGGATCTGGAGATGCAGGGGTTGAAGGCTGCTCTGAGCTACCTCTGGGAGGAAGGGAGGGAAGGAATGAGAAGGAGACACTGCCTACCCCTGGCCCATGCCACCTGCCCACCAACATGCATCAGTCTATGAGCTGCCACAGCCTGGGCTCAGGATGGGCTGGCTCGGGTTCCACAATCCTCACTGGGACAGCTGGCCCCAGGGCTCAGAGACATGCTGAGGGAGATGAGAGGGAAAGCTGCCCCACCCAGGTCATCCCCTCCTTGACCAGACAGCCCTTCAGAACTGCTAAAAAAGAAAAAACCCACTAACGGGGTTGAAAGACATGCCATGGATGAATTAAGGCATAGAGATATGTAAAATAACATTCATTTTTAAGTTCAGAGCTGTCATCTCAGGAAGTGGGGAGAGCTTCCCTGAAGAAGACTGAGGGGAGGGCAGGCCATGCTGAAGAGGGAGACATGGCTCTACTGATTGGGGACCAGCAGCCCCCTTCCAGGGCAGGGCATCATCCTCGCATCACAGGAGATCCATGGAAGTGTTCCATCAGGGCCAGATATTTGTCTCAAGAAGGCTACCCTGGCATCGGACTGCACAGGGCACGAGGGACAAGGGCCAGATGGAGGACGGACAATACCCCGGAAGCCATGGGGCAAGAGCAGAGGCACATGACCTTGAAGATGATGATGAAAAGCAGGAGGTGGCTGCATTGAGCTGGCCCGAAAGTACCATGGGAGCAGTGCCCACAGCTACACTGACTGGGTGCCTTCTGTGCCCGGTGTGGCTGACTTTTTGTGCTCCAGACTAGTCCTGACCACAACTCTAGGAAGTGTGCACCACCCCCGGCAGCCTCTCCCCTTGCAGCTGTTAGGAATCATGGTCACAGACCCTGGTCAGCTTTCCTGGAAACCAAGCAGTGGCTCCCCCTCACGCTGCACCACTGGTGGTGGTCCAGTGCAACCCTCGTGCCTGGCCAGACACTGATGTCTACCTGTCTCCACACAAATCCACAGACAGGAGGGTGTCCCTGAATTCCACAGCACCTGATGAGACAGATCCATAGAACCCAACACCAAGTGGGACACTCGGGACCTCACCTATGGTCATGGAGCTCACCATACCTTATTTCTGTCACTTCCCACAGAAAGCCTGGTTCTGATCCCCCACAATACCATACATCCTGGTTGCTGACCTGGGGTCATGCCATGAACACACATGGCATCTTTCTTTAAGTGAAGGCTATGCCTACACCTCCTAGAAAATATTTCTAATGAAGTACAAGTCCATCAGGACTATGGTGTGAACGGTAGCACACAGCCTGCATGGTAGTAGTCAGTAATTCTAACAAGGGTTATCCCCACCCCCCATCTCATAAAACCTTCCTCCTGCCCACTGAACTCATGGTCTGCCCACAGAAAACCCTCCAGGAAACAAACCTTTCATCTGAATGCTCTCTTCACCTTCTGCTTCAAATCTTGTCCAACCACAATGATATGAAACTAGAAATCAGTCTCAAGAAAAAAATGGGACAGTCAAAAATAGGTGGAGATTTTTGGGGCCTGGGTGGCTCAGTCGTTAAGGATGTGCTTTCAGCTCAGGTCGTGATCCCAGGATCCTGGGATCTAGCCCCGAATCAGGCTCCTTGCTCAGTGGGAAGCCCGCTTCTCCCTCTCCCACCCCGCTGCTTGCGTTCCCTCTCTCGCTGTCTCACTCTCTGTCAGATACTTAAATAATCTTAAAAAAATATGTGGAGATTTAACAACATGCTACTGAACCAACAGTCAAAGAAGAAATCAAAAAAATTTTAGAAGTACCTTGACACTGATGAAAAAGACAACCTATAAAAACTTATGGGATGCAGCAAAAGTAGCTTTATGGGGGATATTCATAGAAATTCAAGTCTTCATCAATCCATGAGAATGCTCTCCAATAAACAACCTGATTTATGTGGTAAAGAATTAAAAAAAAAAAACAACCAACAAAGCCCCAAATTAGTAGAAATAAGGAAATAACAAAAAGGAAGGCATAAATAAATCCAACAGAGATGAAAAAGACAAAAAAAAAAAAAAACAATGAAAATGAGAGCTGCCTTTTTTGGAAAGAAAAACAAACTGACAAACTTAGGTAGACTCACCAAGAAAGACAGAGGACTCGAATACAATCAGGAAAGAAAGATAATGGATTCCTGTATCATATCAAAATCAAAAGAACTCTTCAACTTTGGACACAATAACTTCTTGCAAGCCACATCTCTAAAGGCAAAGGAAATAAAAGCAAAAATGAATTATTGGCACTTCATCAGGATAAAAACTTCTGCTCGGCAAAGCAAACGATCAACAAAACAAAAAGGCAACCTATGGAATTGAAGAAGATATCTGCAAATGATATTACAGATAATGGGCTGGTATCCAAGATCTATAAAGAACTCCTCAAACTCGACACCCAAAAAATGGGCAGAAGACACAAAGAGATTCTTCTCCAGAGAAGACATACAAATGGCCAACAGACACATGAAAAAATGCTCCACATCACTTGCCATCAGGCAAATACAAATCAAAACGACAATGAGATACCACCTTACACCAGTTAGAATGGTTAAAATTAACAAGGCAGGGGGCACCTGGGTGGAACACCGGTTAAGCGTCTGCCTTCAGCTCAGGGCATGATCCTGGCGTTATGGGATCGAGTCCCACAACAGGCTCTCTGCTGTGAGCCTGCTTCTTCCTCTCCCACTCCCCCTACTTGGGTTCCCTCTCTCGCTGGCTGTCTCTATCTCTGTTGAATAAATAAATAAATTATTAAAAAAAAAGGAGGGCACTTGTCATAATGAGCACTAGGTGTTATATGCAAACAATGAATCATGGAACACTACATCAAAAACAAATGAAGTACTGTAGGGTGAATAACAATTTTTAAAAAAGAGAAAGATATGAAATCCATACAGAAAAACTGGCACAATTTGCAAATGACATGAAATCTCGAAAGATTCCACAAAAAAAAACCTGTTAGAATAAAAAAATTCAAGAAAGCTGCAGGATATAAAGTCAATATGCAGAGACCTGTTGTCATTATTTTTTTCAAATTTTATTTATTTATTTGACAGGAAGAGAAAAAGCACGAACAGGGGGAGTGTCAGAAAGAGGGAAAAGCAGACCCTTGCTAAGCAGGGAGCCCAACACGGGGCTCGATCCCAGAACTCTGGGATCATGACCTGAGCTGAAGGTAGACGCTTCCATTATGGAGCCACCCAGATGACCCAACTTCTTGCATTTCTGTATACTGATGACACACTTTCGCAAAGAGAAAT
Organism: Ursus americanus; assembly: GCF_024610735.1. Taxonomy (NCBI): domain Eukaryota; kingdom Metazoa; phylum Chordata; class Mammalia; order Carnivora; family Ursidae; genus Ursus; species Ursus americanus. The sequence goes on from NW_028273662.1 coordinate 339,950, forward strand.
TAAAAAAGCAACGCCATTTACAATTCCATAAAAAAAATCTAGGAATAAAAGTAACCAAGAATGAGAAAGACATAGTACACTCAACACATGGCAGAAAAGAAATGAAAAATATGTGTGTCGAGGGGGGCAGAATGTATGGGTCAAAGATTTGGAAGGCAACACAAACAAATGGTAGCATACGCCATGCTCCTTAACTGGAAGATTTAATTATGTGAACACGTCCATCGTACCCAAAGCAATCGACAGATGTGATGAAATGCCTATCTGAATTCCTGTGTCATTATTCAAGGAAATAGAAAACAGTCCTCAAACTTATATGGAATCACAAAAGACACCAAATCCACAAAGCAACCTGGAGAAAGAGGTGCAGTCAACACACTCCTGGATTTCAAGCAGGATTATAAAGCTGTTGTCATCAAAACAGGATGGTACTGGCATAAACACAGACACCAGGTCAGTGGAACAGTACAGAAAGCTCAGAAACTTACCCACATGTAGATGATCCTAACTTACGACACAGCAGCAGAAGATATGCCATGAGGGAAGGACTGTCTCTTCAGTGAGCGGTAACAGGCAAATGGACACTAAATGCAGAAGAATATAACTGGGTCACTTTCTTACACCACACACAAAATTTTTAATGGATGAATGATTTGAACATAAGACCTGAATCCATAAACCTCCAAGAAGACACAGGTACTAAGTCTCTCGACATTGGTTTTGGCAAAGAGTCTTCAGATCGGACACCAAATGCAAAGGCACCAAAAGCAAAAATAAACAAGTGGAACAACATTAAACTGAAATCTTCCACACAGCAACAGAAACCAGCAAAAACTTAAAAGGCCACTGACCCAATAAGAAAAAAATATCTGCGAATCATATGTGTGAGAAGAGGCTAATATCCAAAATACACACAACACTCATGCAAATCAAAACAAAAAAAAAACTATATAAAAAATGGGAGGAATATGTGAATAGATACTTTCCAAAGATGGCACACAGGTGCCAACAGACAGAAAAAGTTGTTCGACATCACTAATCATCGTCAGAGAAACATCAGTCAAACCCACAATCGGCTATCCTCTCACAACTGTTGGAACAGCAATTGTCCCAGAGACAGACACCAGGTGGGGTCAAGGGTGTGCAGACGAGGAGACACTGTGCACTGTTGGTGGGAGTGGAAATTGGTGCAGCCACTGTGACAAACGGTATGGAGGTTCCTGAAAAAATAAATACAACTACCCCATGACTCAGTAATGGCTCTATTGAGTATTGATTTGAAGAACACAAAAATGCTGCCTCAAAAAGACAGATGCACTCCCACGTTCACTGCAGCATTATTCACAAGAACCAGACATGGAAACACAGACCTTGGGGGCCTTATGCCAAGTAACTCAGACACACAAAGACCAATACCAGATGCTCTCATGTACATTCCACGTGGAATAAACAAATACTGAACGCATAGATACTGAGAGCAGGTTGGTAGGTGCCAGATTTGGGGATGGGGTGGTAGAAACGGGTGAAGGTGGTCAAAGTCTCAATGTTTGAGTGAGAAAATCCTACAGTCATGAAATGTTCTGTCAGGCATGGAGACTAAAACTAATCCCGCAGCATGGGGTATAGGTTTCCCTGCTCTTTGAAAGTACAGGGCTTCTGAGAAACCTTGCACAGCAGAAATGGTGTCAAGAAGGAATGACCATTAATTTAAACGAACAATTAGACAGTGTGCTCAGACTCCAAAATTCCTTCTCTTTGGCTTTTCATAGGCCTCAGCACACAAGTTTCTAACAGAGGCCCAGCATAAATGATGATGAAGCACAGCAGAAGCTTACAGACACAATTCAAAGTGCTGGTGGCTGGATGCGGAGAGCGGTTCCCAGAGGAAGGAGCTGGTTGGGGTGCACGCCGCCTCTGTTGTGCTTCTCCCCAAAACAGATGCTGAACACGATTCTCACTGTTCACCTTTTTTCATAAGAGGGAAATCCTCTTCAGGTCTCTTCCTCTTACTGAAGCTGGGTAATAACATAGTTCTTTCAAGAAAGCCCAGTGTCTTACTGTGAACGTTTAAAAAGTGGGGTATACTTGTACTTGAGCATTGCTGAGGGAGGAGATGTGAAAGGTTCTCCCAGACACAAACCTCAGCAGATCCACCGGGAAAGGCACCTTCCTCACCATGCAGAACACGGACTACCTCCTACCCCCTGAGAAACCCTCTCCTTCCTCTCGATCAGGACAACCCACAACACCTGAGAGTTACCCCAATTCCTCTGTTCTCCTGCTCCTAATAGCTAACCCATCAGCAAATCCTGTGAGCTCCATCTTCAAAATGGACCCAGAATAGTTCTAACCACTCCATCCAAGGCCACCTGTCTGGTCCCAAGTGCCTGAGTTCCTGGAAAAGCTTCGTCATTGACCTGCCTTGCCATCTTCAACCCTCTGTCATCTGTTCTCAACACTGTAGCCAGGATGGCCCAGTGAAACAGCATCTCAAGGGGTTATAGCCCTGGAATAGCTTTCTGTCACACTCTTTCACCTCTCTGAGCTCATGTCCTAAGCTGTCTCCTGTGGCCACAGGGTCTTCTTGTTGCTCCTGGACATAACAGGAATTCTCCTGCCCCAGAGACTTTGCACATGCTTTCCCTTCTCTTCAGAATGCTCTTCATGTGTTCTCACTCACCTTTCGAGAAGTGTGAATTGGAGTGACAGGGACAGAAGATGAGGCTGTGTGTTGGGTGAGGCTGGTGGCCCAGAAGAAGGTTCTCTGCCAGCTCTCCGCCTGTGCCTCACTTGTCCTCAACCAGGAACTTGCACACAGCACTCACCTGCCACAACTCTCATCCAGGAGACTAATATCCACCCCTGGAGCCCACCCTGCCCACACCCTGCTGCAGAATGCATTCAGCTCTCCTCTGAGACCCCTGTCAGCTTTACCCAGACCTGGAACTCCCCTGTCTCCTGCAAAGCTCCCGGATTCCTCCTCTTCTTCCAAAATAACACTGGCGCAAGGCTTTCATGAGAAAGCTATAATGCTAACTAATGAAAGGTTCACACCTACTTTCCCCTTCTGTTGCCTTTCTCTCCACCTTCTTTCCTACCTGTGCAAACTGTAACATATCAGTGGAACATGAACATGCTCTGAGATCTGAATCCTTCATTGCAGCTTTCTGAGGACTCCTTATGTGATAAGAAACTAGTGTATCCTACAACAGGGTGTTTTCCATCTATCCTCTATAGAATAGTACAGCCCAAATCACTACAATTTTACCTCACTCTTCATGAAGCAGAACACTTTTTTGCTTTCTTCTCTTACTTATATTCCAGTTAGTTCACATGCCATGGAATATTCGCTTCAGGGGTAGGATTTAGTGATTCCTCATCTGCATACAGTACCCAGTGCTCATCACAAGTGCCCTCCTTAATACCCCTCACCCATTTAACTCTTCCTCCCATGTCCCTGTCCTGCAGCAACACTCAGTTTCTTCTCCAAGGTTGAGTCTATTTCCTTGTTTGCCTCTCTCATCACCCCTCAACTCTGTTCATCTATTTTCTGTCTGAAATTCCACAAGTGTGAGAGATAGGATATTTGTCTTTCCTCACTGATTTTGCTTAGCTTAATATACTCTAGATCCATCCACATCCTTGCAAATGGTAAGATTTCATTCTTTTTGAAGCTGGGTCATAATCCATTATATATATACATATATATATATGTATCCCACATCTGCTTTATCCAATCATCAGTGCATGGACTTTGGGTTTCTCTCCATAGTTTGGCTACTGTGGACATTGGTGCTATAAACATCATAGTGCATGTTCCCCCTTTGAATCTGCATTTCTGTATCCTTTGGGTAAATACCTAGGAGAGCAATTGCTGGATCATGTGGTTGTTCAATGTTTAACTTTTTGAGGAACCCCCACACTGTTTCCCAGACTGGCTGCACAACTTTGCATTCCCACCAACAGGATGGGAGGGTTCCCCTTTAAGCAGAACATTATCTGCCGGCAATTTCATAAGAGGAAACAAAACCTCTGGGAGATGCACCCAGGGTCAGGCAAGCAGTTGCAGACTTCACCCCAAGGCTCCTGACGCCAAGCCCCTTGAAGCCACCAGCATGCCACTATTCAAAAGAATTCCCAGACTCTCCTTCTGACTCCACCACCAAAGAAACTACAGAGAGAATATGGCACCTCAAAATATTGAGATAATACATTTAGTAAAACTAGAAAGTCAAGCTCAACTTTTAAACAGGAATAGGCCGCCTTGGATAATTTTCAATTTTCCCACCACCCTAATTTTAACTCTTCTGATGAATAAACTAATCAATGATGAAACATCACCTTTGTCAAATGACATCATCCAAGTCTGTATCAGATGAAAAAAAGCCACCTAACCCTAGATGCTGGCCACTCAACCATATCTTAGGCCCAACTGAATAAACACTGTTAGATGAAGGAAGAAATTAGATGTTACAAACAGGCACAGAGTGAATCTCACCTCCCCTTTCTAATAAAAGAGGGTTCTTAGGAAACAGATGGTCAAAATACATTTGTCAGCAATAAATGGACAGAGAAATTGTGATCCCCTGCAAAGTTCTACCAGCACGGAAACTAAGTAATTCTTGCACCAAACCCAGAATGCTGACAGCTACTTCAATTTTACTTTGTGGCTCCACTAGAGAAAAGAGAAAAGCCCAGGAGGTTTTGGGATAATGAGAGGTTTTACCTCCAGCCCTGACATAGTTAGGACATTTTGCTAAACATACCTGTGCTTTCTCTAAACACTGGCGTCCTGTGACAAGCTGCCTCGCTGACTCTGATGCTGACCTTCAAAACCTCGGGTGTCTTGGAGCCAGAGCAAGAAGTGCTGTCAGCTGGGAGAAGAAGGCACCTCTGACCTAAAGCCTGCACACCTGCTTTGGTTTCTGGGCGAAGGGGCAACACATACTTGTTGTTTAGCAGTAATTATCTTCATTCTCAATAGACCAATGAGCTTGCCTTTTCTGGAAGGCAGACTTACTCTTCTAAAGAAACCCTCAATTCGTCTATTCCCAATGCAACTAGAGTGAAACATTTATTTCTCACTTAAATAGAAAACACTGTTATTGTCGACACTGCGTGAATGAACTTTTAAAAACATTTTAGAGAGAAAGGAAGAGACCTTTATTCAAACCCAAGTCAGGACAACTGTCTGGGAGACACAATCTTCACCAAGAAGGGAGTGCTCCGGGGAAGGAACATTTGGGGCAGGCTTATATATTTTTTTCTGTTTTGTTTTACATACAGAGTTACACACCACAATGAGGATCTTCTTAGATCCAGAAAGTGACAGCTTCTTTCTTATGTTTTCAGTATGTACATGTCAGTATGACCTTAATCTTATGGGAGCCAAAGAGGTTCTTTATTTTTTCTTATATTTATGTTGGCATTTTTTGGTTATTGTTTTCTCCTCGAAGCAGATGTACAACATGTGCTTGGGGTAGAAATAGGGCCCATGCTTTGAGGTTTTTGCCCAGCCATTTTGAGCTGGTAAAATGTTGAAGGATAGCTTCCCTGGGAGCCCAGGATCAGGGCCCAAAGATGATATAAGATAAAAATTCCTTTTATCATTGTAATTACTCCTAAATGGAGGAATTTGAGACAAAAACACCTTTCACAAGAGTACCAAGAAATCAAAATGATACCCACAAAAGCCTGCCTGCTCCATGGTCAGCACAGGTAACAGAAATGTTCACAGTCTCTGGACTCCTGCCCTTCTCCTGCCCAAATCGCTGAAGCACACAGACCACTTAAAATCAGAATTGTAGAACTGCTAGACACCTTAGAGATGTCTGGCACCATTCCCTTGGACTGCAGAATAAAACACAGTAGCTCGTTGTCACAAACTAATTTCAACATGAAGTGCCCCCTGGATGCCCTAAGTTCTTTCTCTGCAAATGTTGACTAATGTAAGTCACAGTCATACCATATAAACACTACGATGGCTGTGAAGTCATCATAGATAAGACAATATTTTAGCCATGTTTATAAGCATTGGCTCCTGTTGTAAAGAGGCTGAGCTGAGTGTTTTTAAACACTATTTCAGACCAGTTTTACAGCACCCTCTGAACATACCAGAGCCTGAATCGACTAAAAAAGATAGTTGTTTTCAGTAACTTTAATACCAGAAAAATATTATACTGTCTCTATCCCTAAGGATCTTTGAGTATCTTACCCAGAGGTCCTCCACTGAGATAATGATCTTAATGATCACCATGGGCAGAGGTGAAAAGGCCCGCTGAATTTGTTCCAGTTGTCCACATGACAAGAAAATCCTGATACTTGATAGGTTTCCAGATCGAGAAGACCAGAGATAAGAGGGAAATAGTACCCTGTACGGAACAACAAGGGATTTGGAGTCAATTTGGGGATCCCACTTAGGTTTCTGACACTAAAATCCTCTGTGACTCATATCATCCGAGTCCCTGTCTAACCACCTGAAAATGTGCCTAAAAATATCTATACCTAGTTTGAAGTTTAAGAGGCAGAATGCTACAAAGAGCCAGTATGATGTCTCTCAAGATCAGGTGCTCAGGAAGCCAAAATTGCTATTGGGTCTATTTCTTTTCCAGAAGAAAGAACACATGTTGAATCCACATTCCTAATAGATGACTCACCAGATGATTTTCAAACCTGAAGGAAGGACAAGAAGTCACTCTTGTGTCATAGTTCACTCAGAAATCATGTTGGGCTGGTGAGTATGATACGATAGCAACGTCATCACTAAGAGTGGGGAGCTTCTAATTTCCATACGGCCATGTTGACCCCCTTAGCTCAGAGCCACCAAAAAAGGGCAGCTGGGAAGGGGGCACCGTCATCACTATGAGTGGGGAGCTTCCCATTTCCATATGGCCATGTTGACCCCCTTAGCTCAGGGCCACCAGAAAGGACAGCTGAGGGGGACCACAGGCCAATGCGGCCAGGTGTGGCTGGGGCAGGCAGAACTCTGACTTAAGGCTCAACTCCTATCTAGATTATTATAATGCTCTTCACAAATAAAGTATCATTGTGTGTGAGCCCTCATGTAGAAAAGGTTCAGAATTTCCATTGAGATTCCCTCTCTGACATTTAGGATATGTAGAAAAGTTCCATTTAATTTTAAACATTGAAGGACTTCTTGGTTTTCTTTTCTCTATGACTGTGGCTCAATTCCCCTGTGGTCTAAGAATAGAATCTAGTTAATTTCAGGGTTTAACATTTGTAGACTTGATTCGTGGCCCCACCTATCATCTATTTGGGTAAAGAGTCTATGACCACTTGAAAATAATGTATTCTGCACTTATTATGGAATGTTCCCTATATGTCAATTAGGTCACATTTTTTACCAATGTTTTGTCTGCTTTTTCTGTCAGATATTGAGAAAGGTATATTAAAATCTTCAAACAATGCTGCTCTATTCAACGGTGCATCGGAGAATTTACCAGTGTTAGAAGGCAAGAAAAACAAAAAGTATAAGAATTGAGGGGATAATTGTGATTATTCACAGATAATACGATTGTGTACATAGAAAATCCAAAACAGTCTATAAATACCCTATTAGAATTAAAAATGCAATTTATAAATTTGAGATGGATTGTAGCTTCCCATTGGACAGTTTCTGAAAGAAAACGTAGAACCTGTCAATCTTTGGGTAGGACATAGGGTGCACTAACCATTTAAAAGAATTCAGTGGGACTTCATAAAAATGTGACATTTCTCCTTATCTTATGACCATAAGAAAATGAAAAAGTGAACCGCATTCTGGGAAGTAAAGATTTGCAATACACACACTGACAAAGACTTGTCAATAAAGAATTCCTGCTCATCAACCATAGAAAGTCTATTTATAAACGAATATTTCACAAAAGATTGACTGATGGCCAATAAGAACAGGAAAGGGTGCTCTGCAGTATTATTTTCAGGAACAGCAAGGCCTTTCCTAAAATGAAAACATACACACAAACCAGTATTCCCTAGATGGATGACGTCCTTATTTCTGAGGACAGCTTGAAGAACAGACTAGCATCAAAGTAAAGTGATGGAATTCCTGACACTCAGAGGGTGGACAATTGACCTCAAACTACAGTACAATTTCTAGGCATCATTCGGTCCTCTGAAGGCAGACAACTACCACACCCCTTCCTACACCACACAGGTTGCTTCCCAACCCCTACCATAAAAGAAGAAGATGAGAAACAGATAGGACTAGTAGGAAATAGCAAAACTCACATGTGGGGATTATCCTGAAACACACTGATCACATAACTAGTGTAAGGAAGTGTAGGGAACTGACAAGGACAGAGACTCAAGAGGTACTTCTTTGGGAAATGCTGTCTGACATCGTCACACCGTGGTACCAGCTAATGAGGGCTCTGAGCATACCCTAGGGTTTGCTCACAAGGGTCTGCAACACCATCGCTGAGGACTGAAACTCTTCAAGACCTCAAAGCTTGCCTGATTGACTATTGGACTAAGAGATTCCCATGTTCTGAAAACAGATACCAACTCATTGAAAGGTTCACCTGGGTTCTCTCGGAGGTCCTACAAGAAGCTGAGCCATTCACTGAAAATCAATTACACACACACACACACACACACACACACACACACACACACCTGTCATTTCACCAATTACTTAAACATTCAAGGTTCTTCCTACCTTTTCTTTTACACATTGATATTTATACTCACATGAAATGTCATCATTTCTAATGAACACTGATGTCAAAATAGAGATCCATTGACACAATATTCACAAAATTGAACTTCCCTGCTGTAATTTTCAATATAGCATTTTTTAAAGTTCATACATATTTTAGGTTTTTGGTAACTTTTACAGGAGAAGATCAGCATTGAAAAACTCTGAATACTGACAATGAGTTTTAGGCCTAGAGAACAAAAATTGTCCAATTTCATAGATAATAAGGAACCAAAGGGAAAGCATGGAAGCTGTAGTCGAATAATTTTACACATGTGCATCCTCTATTATTCTACTACTGAGGGGCGTGTTTTATTACCACTCTACATGCATCAATTGTCTTCCACGTGCACCTGCACAGGTATAATGAATTACTACAGTAGAATGAAATGTCTGGGAACTACTTGGCGGCATCTATAATGAGCAATGAAATTTCGATCTTATATTTGGTGAACTTCCACTGTCTGTCCCTTTAGACAATGGACCCTAAACAGAAGGGGGAATGAACCACGAGCGACTATGGACTCTGGGAAACAAACTGAGGGCTTCAGAGGGGAGAGGGGTGGGGGATTGGGATGGGCCAGTGATGGGTATTAAGGAAGGTACATATTGCATGGAGCACTGGGTGTTATATGCAAATAATGAATCAGGGAACACTACATCAAAAACTAAGGAAATACTGTATAGTGACTAACATATCAAAATAAAAAATTATTATTAGAAAAAAATTAAAGGTAAAAAAAAAAAAACCAATACAGCTTTTCAGTTTCAAGAACAATCACAATTGAGAAAAAACTAACTTCCAATCCCTAAAGCAAAACACAGACCAAGTTCCATCTCACTCCCGTTTATTCACATTCTCTGTGGGTTTTAAGCTATTTCCCTACCTCCTTTCCTGCTGAGCAGGGAGCCCGGGCTCGATCCCAGAACCCTGGGATCATAACCTGAGCCAAAGGCACATGCTTAACTGGCTGAGTCAGCCAGGAGCCCCAGTCATGTTTTCCTTAAGCAAAAGGACACTTTCTCACAATGCCTTCACATGACTTCACATGGTACCAGAGACCTGCATTTGCTTCTAGGAGGTTGCAGATGAAGGCCATTGCAAACTCTCACAGTGGTTTATCAAATACAATGACCTGCCTGGTGACAGTGAAACTCTTATGAGCCCACGAGAGGGTGCTGTGACACTCAGCTGTGGCTGGGCTGGCACAGAGAACCAAATCCATTTCCCTGCCTGATGTCTGTGAGGAACAGATGCCCCCACTGTGAATGAGACCCTGCCACTGAGCTGTCCAGAGATGGCCATCCTCACGGAGGATGAGGATAAAGGACAATGCCTGAGGAGACCTCATCTGTCTCCTTTATCTTTTCATATTTTTGACAGTGGACAAATCACTGCCTAGGAGTCCCCAACTACCTTAGTCTCATCTATGAATGACCAAGAGGTTTTACAAAACACTTAAGATTTTGACCTCACAAATGCCCACAACCACTTACCATAGGGATTCAACATTAAGCAAAGATACTGTTCGTTGGAAGAGAGGTCCTGCCCACTGTTGTTTCTCACTTATATGCTCATCTTCCTTACCTCATGGTAACATAACCACCTTGATTCCTGCTTCCGTCTTCAGGAAGGCTGAGGTGACTTGAAGGGCATTACCCTGACATCGTTTTTCTTAGCAATAAGATGTGGACATTTCCCTAGTCCTACACACCCAAAGTTGAATCGGAATCAGGATTGAGGAGGCTGATGAGAGTTGAAGGTGTTTTCCTGTACACGATGGTTTATTACCAATAAGGATGGGTCAGAGTCCTCGAAATTCCAGAACGTTTTCATTAATGCTTCCTACTCGTGAAAGATGATGTACATTGGTCTTTCCCTGTACAGTGTGGTAACTCAGAGAAAAGTGCTTAGCCCTTTCGTCAGACTTCCACGAGCACTTTGGGGTTGGCTTCCATATTCACAAAGGATGATGTTAGGGCTAAGAGGGTTCCTGTACACTGTTATTTCTTTCAGATAAGTGTATGGCATTTTTGTTACATTGCCAGAGCCTCTTAGCGCCGGGCTTGCCGGCCTCCTGTGGAAGAACCCTAACCCGAGGTCGGCCCCCGAGGGGCCCCTCCCAAGGAGCCTGGCACCACAATGCCGGGGATTTGGGACCCCCGAGCCCCAGTGCTGGACTCACTCTGCCACCCCGCAAGCACCCAGGGCGCTACGGGTGTTGCCAGTCATTCAAGAAGGGAGAACGGGCAAGGCCCTCCGATCCCCCTGTGACCTTCAAAGGCCCCTGTGCAAAAACTCTGGCTCCTTCGCTCCTGCTCCCCAGCGCCCTAACCTCGGCCCACCCGTCCTCTCGCGGCAGAGCTGGCGGATCGGGCCTGCGGGCTTCCTGGGGGCTAACCCTATGCCAAGTTGCCCCCGAAGGGCCCCTCCCAAGTGGCCTGGCGCTGCATGCCAGGGATTGGGGACCCCCAAGTCCCACCGCCGGATGCACCGTGCCACCCTGCCGCCACATGGGGCACTAGGGGCGTCACCAGTCCTTCAGGGCGACAGAACGGGCAGGACCCTCCAAGCCTCCTGCAACCTTCGAAGGCACCCCAAGCCAAAGCGTAAATGCTCTGGCCCATGCCCCCACTCGCCAGCTACCTCACCTCAACCCACACCTCCATTCACCGCACATGGGCGGAACGAGCCTGGCAGCCTCCTGGGGGCTAACCCTAACCCTAGGTCTGCCACCGAGGGGCCCGTCCCAAGGGGCCTGAGGCTGCAACGCCGGGTATTAGGGAGCCCCGATCCCCAGCGCCGGAGTCTCCCTGCCGCCCCATCACCACCCGGGCCGCTAGGGGTGCCGCTGGTCATTCAGGGCGGTAGAACGGGCAGGGCCCTCTTTACCCGTGGCGAACTTCGAAGGCCCCCCCATCCAAAACGCTCGAGCCCACGCTCCTGCTCCTCAGCGCCCTCACCTCGGCCCACCCCTCCGCTCGCCACAGAGCCGGCGGATGAGGCCTGCACTCCTCCTGGTGGCTACACAGAACCCTAGGTTGTCCCCTTAGGTGCCCCTCCGAAGGGGCCTGGCACCGCAATGCCTGGGATTGGGGACCCCCGAGCCCCAGCGCCGGACTCACCATGTCGCCCCCCCCGCCACCCGGGCCGCTAGGAGCACCGTCGGTCATTCAGGGAGGGAGAACGGGCAGATTCCTCCGAGCCCCTGGTGACATTCGAAGGCCCCCAGTGCCAAAATGCTTGGGCCCATGCTCCCGCTCGCCTGCGCCCTCACCTCGGTCCGCCCCTCCACTCGCTGTAGAGCCAGTGGATCTGGACTGCAGCCCTCCTGGGTGTTACCCTAACCATTGGTGGGCCCCCGAGGGGCCCATCCAGGTTCCTATTGCCGCAACACCAGGGATTGGGGAATCCCGAGCCCAAGCGCCGGACTCACCCTCCCGCCCTACCGCCACCTGGGCCGCTAGGGGCGCCGCCGTTCATTCAGGGAGGGAGAACAGGCAGGGCCCTCCTAGCGACCTGCGACCTTCGAAGGCCCCCCACACCAAAACGCTTGGCCCCACGCTCCCGCTGGCCAGCGCCCTTACCTCGGCCCTCCCCTCCGCTCGCCGCACAGCTGGCGGATCCGGCCTGTGGGCCTTCTGGGGGCTAACCCTAAACCTATGTCGGCCCCCTAGTGGCCCCTCCCAAGGGGCCTGGTGCCGCAACGACGGGGAAAGGGGACTCCTGAGCCCCAGCGCCGGACTCACCATGCCCCCGCTGCCACCCGGGTCACTATGGGCACCGCCGGTCATTCAGGGCGGGAGAATGGGCAGGGCCATCCGAGCCACCGGTGACATTTGAAGGCCCCCCGTGCCAAAATGCTTCGGCCCACGCTTCTGCTCACCAGTGCCCTCGCCTCGGCCAGCCCCTCCGCAAGCCGCACAACCAGCAGATCGGGCCTGGCGGCCTCCTCGGGTCTAACCCTAACCCTAGGTTGGCTGTCAAGGGGCCCCTCCGAAGGGGTCTGGCACCAACACGCTGGGGATTGGGGACCCCCGAACACCAACGCCGGACTCACCCTGCTGCCCTGCCGAGACCCGGCCCGCTAGGGTCGCCATCCTCATTCAGAGTGGGAGAACTTGCAGGGCCCTCCGTGCCCCCTGCGACCTTCGAAGGCAACCCACGCCAAAATGCTAGGGCCCACGCTCCCGCTCACCATTGCCCTCACCTGGGACCCACCCTCCGCTCGCCACACAGCCGTCAGATCGGGCCTGCCAGCCTCCTGGGGGCTAACCCTAACCCTAGTTCAGCCCCTGAGGAGCCCCTCCCAAGGGGACTGGCGCCATCACGCCGGGGATTGGGGACAATCCAGCCCCAGTGCTGGACTTTCACTGCCACCCCGCTGCCACCCGGGTTGCTAGGGGCGCTGCCGGTCCTTCGGGGCAGGAGAAGGGGTAGGGCCCTCTGAGCCCCCCGTGACCTTCGAAGGCCCCCTGTGCCAAAAGGCTTGGGCCCACGCTCCCGCTCACCATTGCCCTCACCTCAGCCCGCCCCTCCGCTCGAACACACAGCTGGCGGACAGGGCCTGCTGGGCTCCTGGGGGCTAACCCTAAACCTAGGTCGGCCCCCGAGGGGCCCTTTCCAAGGGTCCTGGCTCCGCCACGCCGGGGATTGGGGACCCACGAGCATGAGCACCAGACTCACCCAGCCGCCCCACCGCCACCCGGGCTGCTAGGGGCACCGCCACTCATTTAGGGCGGGAGAAGGGGCATGGATCTCTGAGCCCCCGGCGACTTTCGAAGGCCCCCCACGCCAAAACGCTTGGGCCCACGCTCCCGCTCGCCAGCACCCTCACCTCTGCCCACCACTCCTCTCGCCGCACAGCTGGCAGAATGGGCCTGCCGGCCTCCTTTGGGCTAACCCTAACCCTAGGTAGGCCCCCAAGGTACCACTCCCAAGTGCCTGGCGACGCCACGCTGGGGATTGGGGACCCACGAGCCCTAGCTCCAGACTCACCCTGCCACCCCGCCATGACCCGGCCCGGTAGGGGCAACATCCTCACAGGGCGAGAGAATAGGCAGGGCCCTCTGAGCCCCCGGTGACCTTCGAAGGCTCCCCGCGCCAAAACGCTTGGGCCCACACTCCCGCTTGCCAGCGCATTCACGTCGGCCCGCCCCTCCGCTCAATGCACAGCCAGCGGATCAGGCCGCCGGACTCCTGGGGGTAACCCTAAAGCTAGGCAGGAACCAGAGGGGCCCCTCCCAAGGGGCCTGGCGCCACCAAGCCTGGGACTAGGACCATAGGCCCCATCGCCAGACTCACCCTGCCTCCCTGCTGCCACTCGGGCCACTAGGGGCGCCGCTGGTCATTCAGGGCACAAGAATGGACAGGGTCCTCCGAGCCACTGGCGACCTTCGAAGGCTCTCCGCGCCAAAACCCTGGTGCCCACGCTCCCGCTCCCCAGCGCCCTCACCTTGGCCCGCCCCTCTGCTCCCTGCACAGAGGGCGGATCCGGCCTGCCGGCCTTGTGTGGGCTAACCCTAACCATAGGTCGGCCCTCCAGGGTCCCTCCCAAGGATTCTGGTGCCTATACGCCAGGGATCTGGGACCCCAAGCCCCAGAACCAGACTCACGCTGCCGCAACGCCGCCACCCCGGCCGCTAGGGGCGTGGCCGCTCATTCAGGGCGGGAGAATGGACAGGGCCCTGGAGAAACCGGCGACATTTGAAGCCTCCCGCGCCAAAATGCAGGGGCCCATGCTCCCACTCACCAGCGCCTTTACCTCGGCCCGCCCACCTCTTGCCGCCCAGCCAGAGGATTGGGCCTGCTGGCCTCCTGGGTGCTAACTCTGACCCTAGGTCGGCCCATGAGAAGCCCCTCCCAAGAGGCCTGGCCCTACAATGCTGGGGATTGGGGATCCCTGAGCCGCAGCTCAGGACTCACCCTGCAGCCCCACTGCCAATGGAGCCGCTAGGGGCGCCGCTGGTTATTCAGGGCAGGAGAATGGGCAGGGCCCTTCGAGACATGGCAACATTCGAAGGCCCAGGGTGCCAAAACGCTGGGGCCCACGCTCCCGCTCTGCATCCCCCTCAACTCAGCCCACACCTCCACTCCTCGCACAGCCGGCGGATCGGGCCTGCCAGCCTCCTGGGCACTAACCCTAACCCTAGGACGGCCCCTGAGGGTCCCTTCCTAAGGAGTCTTGCAGCGCAATGCCGGGGATTGGCGACCCCCAAGCCCCAGGGCCGAGTGCACCCTGCCACCCTGCCCCACAGGGCCCGCTAGGGGCGCCGCCATTCATTCTGGGTGGGAGAACTGGCAGGGGCCTCCGAACCCCCACCCACCTTCGATGGCGCCCAGAACCAAAATGCTTGTGCCCAGGCTCATGTTCACCAGCGTCTTCACCTCGGCCCAACTCTCCGCTCCACGCACAGGCGGTGTATAGGGCCTGCCAGCCTCCTGGGTGCTAACCGTAACTGTAGGTCGGCCCCCGAGGGGCCCTTCTCAAGTGGCCTGGCGCCCCAACGCCGGGGATGGGGCAACTGAGCCCAAGTGCTGGACTCACCCTGCTGCCCTTCAGCCACCTGAGCCACTAGGGGCCCTGCTGGTCATTCAGAGCGGGTGAATGGGCAGGTCCCTCCAAGCCACCACCGACCTTCGAAGGCCCCCCACGCTAAAACGCTTGGGCTCATGCTCAGGCTCGCCAGCGCCCTCACCTCGGCCCACCCTGCCGTGTGCCGCACAGACGCTGATCGGGTCCACCGGTCTCCGGGGGGCTAACTGTAACCCTAGATCGACCCCCGAGGGGCCCATCCCAAGGGGCCTGGCGTTGCAACGCCGGGGATTGGGGACCCTGAGCCTCAGCACCCGACTCACCCTGCCACCCAGCCGCCACCCAGGGGCTTGGGGTGCTGCCATTCAATCAGGGCGGGAGAACGGGCAGGGCCCTCCGAGACACGGTGAACTTCGAATCCCCCCCGCTCAAAACGCCCGAGCCCACGCTCCCAAACACCAGTGCCCTCACCTGGGTCCGCCACTCCACTCTCCACACAGCTGGCGAATAGGACCTGCCGAGATCCTAGGGGGTAAACCTAAACCTAAGTTGTCATCCAAGGGGCCCCTCCCAAGGGGCCTGGCGCCGCATCGCTGGGGATTGGAGATACCTGAGCCGCAGGGCCTGACTCACCCTGCCACCCCTCACGACCCGGGCTGCTAGGGGCGCCGCCGTTCGTGCAGGGTGGGAGAACGGGCAGAGCCCTTTGAACCCCCGCCGACCTTTGAAGTTGTTCTGAACCAAAACGCTTGGGCCCAGGCTCATGATCACCAGCATCCTCACCTTGGCCCAACTCTCCCCTTGATTCAGACCCATTGGATAGGGCCTGCCGGGCTCTTGGTTCTAATGAAAACCCTAGGTTGGCCCCGTGGGGCACATCCCAAGGGGCCTGGCTCTGCAACGCTGGGGATTGGTGACTCAGACCCCAGAGCCAGACTCACTCTGCCGCACTGTCGCGACCCGGGCCTCTAGGGGCACCGCCGGTCATTCAGGGCGAGAGAAGGGAAGGGCCTTCGGAGTCCCCGGTGACCTTCAAAGGCTCACCTCGCCAAAATGCTGGTGCCCACGCTCCCGCTCCCCAGCGCCCTCACCTCGGCCCGCCCCTCCGTTTGCTGCAGAGCCAGTGGATAGTGCCTGCCGGGCTCCTGGGGGCTAACTGAAAACCTAGGTCAGCCCTGTGGGGCACATCCCAAGGGTTCTGGCTCTGCAATGCTTGGGATTGGTGACTCAGAGCCCCAGAGCCGGACTCACCCTTCCACACTGTCGCCACCTGGGCAGCT
Organism: Ursus americanus; assembly: GCF_024610735.1. Classification (NCBI taxonomy): domain Eukaryota; kingdom Metazoa; phylum Chordata; class Mammalia; order Carnivora; family Ursidae; genus Ursus; species Ursus americanus. The sequence continues at coordinate 356,482 of NW_028273662.1, forward strand.
AGGGGCGCCGCCGGTCATTCAGAGTGAGAGAAGTGGCAGGTCCTTCCGAGTTCCCGGTGACCTTCAAAGGCTCCTGGAGCCAAAACACTGGTGCCCATGCTTCCACTCCCCAGCGCCCTCACCTCGGCCCGCCCCTCCGCTCCCCGCACAGCAGGCGGATCGGGCCTGCCAGCCACCTGGGGGCTAACCCTAACCCTAGGTCGGACCCGAGGGGCCCCTCCCAAGGGGCCTGACGCCACAATGCCGGGGATTGGGGACCCCAAGCCTCAGCACCTGACTCACCTGCCGCCCAGCCGACAATCGGGGGCTTGGGGTGCTGCCGTTCATTCAGGGCAGGAGAACGGGCAGGGCCCTCCGAGACATGGGGACCTTCAAAGGCCCCCCAGGCCAAAACGCCCAGGCCCACCCTCCCAATCACCAGCGCCCTCACCTAGGTCTGCCACTCTGCTCTCCACACAGCTGGCGAATAGGGCCTGTTTGCCTCCTAGGGGCTAAACCTAACTCTAGGTTGGCCCCCGAAGGGCCCCTCCCAAGGGGCCTGGTGCCGCAACGCCAGGGATTGGGGACCCCCAAGCCCCAGCGCCCGATGCACCCTGCCGCCCCTCCCCACCTGGGCCGCTAGGGGCGCCGCTGTTCATTCACCTTGGAAGGATGGACAGGGCCCTCCGAATCCCCGCCAATTTTCAAAGGCGCCCCAAATCAAAACACTTGGGCCCAGGCTCATATTCACCAGCACCCTCACCTCAGCCCAACTCTCTTCTCGATGCCCAGGTGGTGTATCGGGCTTGCCAGCCTCCTGGGGGCTAACCCTAACCATAGTTCGGCCCCCGAGGGGCACTTCCCAGGGGCCTGGTGTCACAACGCTGCGGATGGGGACCCCGAGCCCTAGTGCCGGTCTCACCCTGCTGCCCTTCAGCCACCCGAGCCGCTAGAGACCACTGGTCAATCAGGGTGGGAGAATGGGCAGGGCCCCCGGAATCCCCGCTGACCTTCAAAGACCCCCCGCGCAAAAAAATTGGCTCCATTCCTCCTGCTCCCCAGCGCCCTCAGCCAGGCCAGCCCCTCCGCTTGCTGCAGAGCCAGTGGATAGTGCCTGCCAGGCTCCTGGGGGCTAACTGAAATCCTGGGTAGGACCCGTGGGGCACAACCCAAGGGGCCTGGCTCTGCAACGCTGGGGATTGGTGACTCAGAGCCACAGAGCCAGACTCACCCTGCAGCACCATCACCACCCGGGCAGCTTGGGGCACCGCCGCTCATTCAGGGCGGGAGAAGGGACAGGGACCTGGAGAAACTGGCGATATTTGAAGCCTCCTGCGCCAAAATGCAGGGGCCCAAGCTCCTGATCGCCAGCGCCTTTACCTCGGGCCGCCCACCTCTCGCCGCCCAGCCAGAGGATTGGGCCTGCTGGCCTCCTGGGTGCTAACTCTAAACCTAGGTCCGCCCACGAGGAGCCCCTCCCAAGAGGCCTGGCCCCGCAACGCTGGGGATTGGGGATCCCCGAGCCGCAGCATGGACTCACCCTGCCGCTCCACCGCCAAGGGAGCTGCTAAGGGCGCCGCTGCTTATTCAGGGAAGGAGAACGGGCAGGGCCCTCCGAGCCATGGCATCAGTCAAACGCCCAGGGCGCCAAAACGCTGGGGCCCACGCTCCCGCTCGCCATCGCCCTCAACTCGGCCTGCATCTCCACTCCTCGCACAGCCGGCAGATCGGGCCTGCAGGCCTCCTGGGCGCTAACCCTAACCCTAGGACGGCCCCGAGCGTCGCTTTCTAAGGGGCCTGGCGCCACAACGCCGGGGATTGGGAACCCCCAAGCCCCAGCGCTGGATGCACCCTGCCGCCCCGCCCCACACGTGCCACTAGGGGCGCCGCCATTCATTCAGGGTGGGAGAACGGGCAGGGTCCTTCGAACCCCCGCCGACCTTCGAAGGCGCCCCGAACCAAAAGGCTTGGGCCCAGGCTCATGTTCACCAGCACCCACACCGCGGCCCAACTCTCCACTCGACGCACAGGCGGTGTATCGGGCCTGCTGGCCTCCTGGAGGCTAACCCTAACAATAGGTCGGCCACCGAGGGGCCCCTCTGAAGGGTTTTGGTGCCACTACGCCAGGGTTCTGGAAGCCCAAGCCCCAAAGCCAGACTCACCCTCCCACAATGCTGCCACCCGGGCCGCGAGGGGCGCCTCCGGTCCTTCAGGGCCGGAGAACTGACAGGGCCCTGGAGAAACCGGCGACATTTGAAGCCTCCCACCCCAAAATGCAGGGGCCCACAATCCCGCACCCCAGCGCCTTTACCTCGGCCCGCCCACCTCTCACCGCCCAGCCAGAGGATCTGGCCTGCCGGCCTTATGGGGGCTAACTCTAACCCTGGGTCGGCCCACGAGGAGCCCCTCCCTAGGGGCCTGGCACCACAACGCCGGGGATTGGGGATCCCCGAGCCGCAGCCTGGGATTCACCCTGCCGCCCCACCGCCAACCGAGCCGCTAGGGGCGTTGCTGGGTATTCAGGGCAGGAGAAAGGGCAGGGCCCTCCGAGCCATGGCAACATTCAAAGGCCCAGGACGCCAAAACGCTGGGGCCCACGCTCCCGCTCGCCATCGCCCTCAACTCGGCCTGCATCTCCACTCCTCGCACAGCCGGCGGATCGGGCCTGCAGGCCTCCTGGGCGCTTACCCTAACTCTAGGATGGCCCCGAGCGTTGCTTCCTAAGGGGCCTGGCGCCGCAACGCCGGGGATTGGGAACCCCCAAACCCCAGCGCTGGATGCACCCCGCCACCCCGCCCCACACGTGCCGCTAGGGGCGCCGCCATTCATTCAGGGTGGGAGAACAGGCAGGGCCCTTCGAACCCCCGCCGACCTTCGAAGGCGCCCCGAACCAAACGGCTTGGGCCCAGGCTAATGTTCACCAGCACCCTCACCTCGGCCCAACTCTCCGCTCGACGCACAGGCGGTGTATCGGGCCTGCTGGCCTCCTGGAGGCTAACCCTAACCATAGGTCGGCCACCGAGGGGCCCTTCCCAAGGGGCCTGGCGTCGCAATGCTGGGGATGGGGACCGCGAGCTCACGTGCCGCACTCACCCTGCTGCCCTTCAGCCACCCGAGCCACTAGAGGCCCCGCCGGTCAATCAGGGCAAGAGATCGGGCAGGGCCCTCCGAGCCCACGCTGACCTTTGAAGGCTCCCCGCGCAAAAACGTTGGCTCCCAGGATCCTGCTCCCCAGCGCCCTCACCTAGGCCCAACCCACCGCTTGCTTCAGAGCCAGTGGATAGGGCCGGCCGGGCTCCTGGCAGCTAACCAAAACCCTAGGTCGGGCCTGAGGGGACATCCCAAGCTGCCTGGCTCTGCAATGCTGGGAATTGGTGACTCAGAGCACCAGAGCAGGACTCACCCTGCCACACTGTCCCCACCTGGGCCGCTAGGGGCGCCGCGGGTCATAGAGGGCGAGAGAAAGGCAGGGCCTTCTGAGTCCCCGGTGACCTTCAAAGGCTCCCCGTGCCAAAACGCTGGTGCCCACGCTCCCGCTCCCCAGCGCCTTCACCTCGGGCCGCACCTCAGCTCGCCGCACAGTGTGCGGTTGGGCCTGACGGTCTCCTGGGCGCTAACCCTAACCCTAGGTCGGCCCCCCAGGGGCCCCTCCGAAGGGTTTTGGTGCCACTACGCCAGGGTTCTGGAAGACCAAGCCCCAAAGCCAGACTCACCCTCCCACAACGCTGCCACCCGGGCCGCGAGGGGCGCCTCCGGTCATTCAGGGCCGGAGAACTGACAGGGCCCTGGAGAAACCGGCGACATTTGAAGCCTCCCACCCCAAAATGCAGGGGCCCACAATTCCGCACCCCAGCGCCTTTACCTCGGCCCGCCCACCTCTCACCGCCCAGCCAGAGGATCTGGCCTGCCGGCCTTATGGGGGCTAACTCTAACCCTAGGTCGGCCCCCGAGGGCCCCCTCCCAAGGAGCCTGGCACCACAATGCCGGGGATTTGGGAACCCAAGCCCCAGTGCTGGACTCACTCTGCCACCCCGCAAGCACCCATGGCGCTAGGGGCGTTGCCAGTCATTCAGGAAGGGAGAATGGGCAGGGCCCTCCGATCCCCCTGTGACCTTCGAAGGCCCCCTGCGCAAAAACTCTGGCTCCCTCGCTTCTGCTCGCCAGCGCCCTAACCTCGGCCCACCCCTACGCTCGGTGCAGAGCTGGCGGATCGGGCCTGCTGGCTTCCTGGGGTCTAACCCTAACCCTAGGTCACCACCGAGGGGCCCCTCCCAAGTGGCCTGGCGCCGCATGCCATTGATTGGGGACCCCCAAGTCCCAGCGCCGGATGCACCCTGCCGCCCCACCGCCACATGGGGAGCTAGGGGCGTTGCCAGTCCTTCAGGGCGACAGAACGGGCAGGACCCTCCGAGCCACCTGTGACTTTTGAAGGCACCCCAAGGCAAAGCCAAAATGCTCTGGCCCACGCTCCCGCTCGCCAGCTATCTCACCTCGACCCACACCTCCATTCACTGCACATGGGCTGATCGAGCCTGCCAGCCTCCTGGGGGCTAACCCTAACCCTAGGTTGGCCACCGAGGGGCCCGTCCCAAAGGGCCTGGCGGGGCAACGCCAGGTATTAGGGACCCCCTAGCCCCAGCGCCGGATTCACTCTGCCGCCACGCTGACACCCGGGCCGCTAAGGGTGCCGCTGGTCATTCAGGGCGGGAGAACGGGCAGGGCCCTCCGAGCCCGCGGCGACCTTCGAAGGCCGCCCCATTCAAAATGCTTGAGCTCACGCTCCTGCTCCTCAGCGCCCTCACCTCGGCCCGCCCCTCTGCTCGCCGCAGAGCCGGTGGACGAGGCCTGCCCTCCATCTGGGGACTACCCATAACCCTAGGTTGGCCCCTGAGGGGCCACTCCAAAGGGGCCTGGCACCGCAATGCCTGGGATTGGGGACCCCCGAGCCCCAGCGCCGGACTGAAGGTCTCGCCCCGCCGCCACCTGGGTCGCTAGGAGTACCGTCGGTCATTCAGGGAGGGAGAATGGGCAGATCCCTCCGAGCCCCTGGTGACCTTCGAAGGCCCCCCGCGCCAAAACGCTTGGGCCCTTGCTCCCGCTCGCCTGCGCCCTCACCTCGGTCCGCCCCTCCGCTCGCTGCAGAGCCAGTGGATCGGGACTGCCGGCCTCCTGGGTGTTACCCTAACCGTTGGTGGGCCCCCGAGTGGGCCATCCCAGGTTCCTATTGCTGCAACACCGGGGATTGGGGACCCCCGAGCCCCAGCGCCAGACTCACCCTGCAGCCCCGCCACCACCCGGGCCGCTACAGGTGCCGCCGGTCATTCAGGGAGGGAGAACAGGCAGGGACCTCCGAGGCCCCTGGGGCCTTCGTAGGCCCCCCGCGCCAAAATGCTTGGGCCCACGCTCCCGTTCGCCAGCGCCCTCACCTCGGCTCGCCCATCTGCTCGCCACACAGCTGGCGTTTTGGGCCTGCCGGCCTCCTGAGGTCTAACTCTAACCCTAGGTCAGCCCCCGAGGCGTACCTCCCAAGGCGCTTGGTGCCACAATGCCGGAGATTGGTGACCCCCGAGCCGCAGCGCCGGACTCACATTGCCACCCCACCGCCACCCGGGCTTCTAGGGCCGCTGCCAGTCAGTCAGGACGGGAGAACGGGCAGGGCCCTCCGAGCCCACAGCGACCATCGAAGCCCCCCTGCGCCAAACGCCTGGGCCCATGTTCCTGCTCGCCAGCACCCTTGCCTCGGCCCACCCCTCCGCTCGCTGCACAGCCGGCATACGGGCCTGCCGACTCCTGGGAGCTAACCCTAACGCTAAGTCGGCGCCCGAGGGGCCCCTCCCAAGGGGCCTGGTGCCGCAAGCCAGGGATTCAGGACGCCCAAGCCTCAGCACTGGACTCACCCTGCTGACCCACCGCCACCCTGGCCGCTAGGAGCGCTGTCAGTCATTCAGGGCGGGAGAATGGGCAGGGCCCTCTGAGCCCCCTGCGACTTTCGAAGGCCCCCCTCGCCAAAACGCTTGGGCCCATGCTCCCGCTCGCCAGCACCCTCACCTCGCCCCCCCCCCTCCGCTAGTCGCATAGCCAGCGGATTGGGCCTGCTGGCCTCCTGGGGACTATTGGTATCCCTAGTTCAGCCCACTAGGGGCCCTTCCCAAGGGGCCTGGCGCCGCAACGCTGGGGATTGGGAATCCACGATCCCCAGCGCTGGACTCACCCTACTGCCCCGCTGCCACCCGGGCTGGTAGGGGCGCCGCCGATCATTCAGGGCGGGAAAACGGGCAGGGCCCTCCGAGCCCCTGCCGACCATCGAAGTCCCCCCACGCCAAAACGCTTGGGCCCTCACTCCCGCTTGCCAGCTCCTTCACCTCGGCCCGCCACTCCACTCGACGCACACCTGGCGGATAGGGTCTGCCGGCCTCCCGGGGGCTAACCCTAACACTAGTTCGGTCCCCAAAGGGCCCCTCCAAAGGGGCCTGGCACCACAACGCCGGGGATTGGGGACCCCCATGCCCCAGCGCCGGACTCACCCTGCCGTCCTGCCGCCACCTGGGCTGCTAGGGGTGCGGCCGGATATTCAAGGCTGGAAAACGGGCAGGGCCCTTGGAGCCCCCGGCGACCTTCAAAGGGCCCCTGCGCCAAAACGCTTGAGCCCAGGCTCCCGCTCGCCAGCGCCCTCACCTTGGCCTGCCCCTCCGCTCACCGGATAGCTGGCGGATCGGGCCAGCCTGCCTTCTGGTGGCTAAACCTAACCGTAGGTCGGCCACCGAGGGGCCCCTCCGATGGGTGGGGCCTGGCGCCACATCGCCTGGGATTGCTGACCCCGAGCCCCAGCGCAGGATTCACCTTGCCGCCCCACCGCCAACTGGGCTGCTAGGAGTGCCGTCAGTCATTCAGGGCGGGAAAATGGGCAGGGCCCTCCGAGCCCCTGGCGACCTTCGAAGACCCCCCGCGCCAAAACGATTGGGCCCAAGCTCCTGCTCACCTGCGCCCTCACCTCGGACCACCCCTCCGCTCACTGCACAGCCGGTGGATCGGGCCTGTGGGCCTCCTGGGGGCTAACCCTAACCCTAGGTCTGCCCCCAAATGGCCCTTCCCAAGGGGCCTGGCACCGCAAAGCCGGGCATTGGGGACCCCCGAGACCCAGCACCGGACTCAACCTGCCGCCCCGCTGCCACCAGTGCCGTGAGGAGCGCCATCGGTCATTCAGGACAGAAGAACGGGCAGGACCCTCTGAGTCCCTGGCAAAATTCGAAGGCCCCTCACGCCGAAACTTTGGGCCCATGTTCCCACTCGACAAATCGCTCATCTCAACCTGCCCCTCTGCTCGCCGCACAGCTGGAGGATCGGGCCTGCCGGCCTCCTTTGGGCTAACCCTACCCTAGGTCGGCCCCCGAGGGACCACTTCCAAGTGTCCGGTGCAGCCACGCCGGGGATTGGGGACCCCCCCCCAGTGCTGGACTCACCTTGCCGTCCCGTCGCCAACCGGGCCGCTACGGGCACCGCCGGTCATTCAGGGCGGGAGAACGGGCAGCGCCCTCCGAGCCTCTGGCGACTACGAAGGCCATCCGCGCCAAAACGCTTGGGCCGACGCTCCTGGTCGCCAGCGACCTCACCTCAGCACACCACTCCAATCGCCGCAGAGCTGGCGGATCGCGCCTGCCACCCTCCTGGGGGCTAACCTTAACCCAAGCTGGGCCCCAGAGGGGCCCCTCCCAAGGGGACTGGCGCCGCAACGCCAGGGATCGGGGAACCCGAGCCCCGGCTGCGAACTCACCCTGCCCCCGCGCCATCACCCGGGCTGCTAGGGGCACCCTCGGTCATTCAGGGCGGCAGAACTGGCAGGCCCCTCCGAGCCCCCAGTGACCTTTGAAGGCCCCCCGCGCCAAAACGCTTGGGCTCACGCTCCTGTTTGTCAGCGCACTCACTTCGACCCACCCCTCCTCTCGCCACACAGCTGGCAGATCCCGCCTGCCGGGCTTCTGGGTGTAACCCTAACCCTAGGTCTGTCCCCATGGGGCCCCTCCTAATGGGCCTGGCATCGCAATGCCGGGGATTGGGGAACCCCAGGCCCAGCGCCGGACTCACCCTGCTGCCCCACCACCACCCAGGCCGCTAGGGGCGTTGCCAGAATTTCAGGGCGGAAGAAAGGGCAGGGCCCTCTGAGCCCCCGCTGACCTTAGAAGGCCTCCCGCACCAAAACATTTGGGCCCACGCTCCCGTTCACCAGCGCCCTCTTCTCAGGTCGCCCTTCCGCTCACCGAACATCTAGCGGATCAGGCCAGCCTGCTTCCTGGGGGCTAACCCTAACCCTAGGTCGGACCCCGAGGGGCCCCTTCCAAAGGCCTGGTGCCACAACGTCGGGGATTGGGGACCCCTGAGCCACAGTGCCAGACGCACTCTACCGCCCCTCCCCTACTGGCCCCTAGGGGCGCCGCCGGTCATTCAGGGCGGGAGAACGGGCAGGGCCCTCCGAGCCATGGCAACATTCGAAGGCTCAGGGCACCAAAACACTGGGGCCCACGCTCCCGCTCGCCATCGCCCTCAACTCGACCCGCACCTCCGCCCATCGCACAGTGGGCAGATCGGGCCTGCCGGACTCCTGGGAGATAACCCCAAACCCTACTTCGGCCCCCGAGGGGCCCCACCAAGGGGCCTGGCACCGCCACGCCGGGGCTTGGGGAATCCTGAGCCCCAGCTCCGGACTCACGCTGCCTCCCCACCGCCACCCTGGCCGCTAGGGTGCCGCCGGTCATTAAGGGCGGGGGAACGGGCAGGGCCATCAGAGCTCACGGCGACCATCGAAGGCCCCCCGCGCCAAAACGCTTGGGCCCACGCTCCCGCTCCCCAGTGCCCTCACCTCAGCTTGCCCCTCCGCTTGCCGCAGAGCTGGCGGATCGGGCCTGCCGTCCTCCTGGGGAATCTCCCTAAGCCTAGGTCGGCCATCGACGGACCCCTCCCAAGGGCCCTGGCGCCGCAACGCCGGGGATGGGGGACCCCCGATCCCCAGCGCTGGACTTAACCTGCCCCCCTGCCACCACCCTGGCGACTAGGGGCGCTGTCGTTCATTAAGGGCAGGAAAACGGGCAGCGCCCTCCGAGGCCCCAGCGACCTTCGAAGCCCTCCGCGAAAAAACGCTTGGGCCCAAGCTCTTGCTCGCCAGCGCCCTCACCTCAGCCCGCCCCTCCGCTCGCCGCACAGCGGGTGGATCGGGCCTGCCGGCCTACTGGGGGCTAACCCTATCCCTAGGTCTGTCCCCGAGGGCCCCCACCCAAGGGGCCTGGCGCCGCAAACTGGGGATGGGGGACCCCCAAGCCCCAGCGCCGGACTCACCCTGCCACCCCTCCGACATCCGGGCAGCTAGGGGCGCCGCAGGTCATTGAGGGCGGGAGAATGGGCAGGGCCCTCGAGCCCCCGGCGAACTTCGAAGACCCCCTCGCCAAAACGCTTGGGCTCACGCACCCGCTCACCAGAGCCCTCACCTCGGTTTGCCCCTCCGCTCTCTGCACAGCCAGCAGATCGGCCTGCCGGCCTCCTTGGGGCTAACCGTAACCCTAGGTCGGCCCCTTAGGGGCCCCTCCCCAGGGGCCTAGCACCACAACGCCGGGGGTTGGGGATCCCTGAGCCCCAGCGCCGGATTCACCCTGCTGCCCCACCGCCAACCGGGCCGGTAGGGGTGCCGCTGGTCATTCAGTGCGGGAGGACATGTAGGGCCCTCCGAGCTATCGGTGACTTTTGAAGGCCCCCAGAGCCAAAACGCTTGGGCCCATGCTCCCGTTCGCCAGCACCCTCACTTCGGCCAGGCCCTCTGCTTGCCGCACAGGAGGCGGATAGTGCCTGTCAGCCACCTGGGGGCTAACCCTAAACATAGGTCGGCCCCCTAAGGTCCCCTCCTAAGTGGCCTGGACCCACAACGCCGGGGATAGGGTACCTCCCAGCCCCAGCGCCGGATTCACCCTGCCGCCCTTCTGCCAACTGGGTCGGTAGGGGCAACACCGGACATTAAGGGCGGGAGAACGGGCAGGGCCCTCCGAGCCCCCGGCGACCTTCGAAGGCCCCCCGCACCAAGGAACTTGGGTCCACGCTTCCGCTCGCAGCGCCCGTACCTCGACCCCCCGTCCGCTCACCACAAGCTGGCGGATCGGGTCGGCTGGCCTCCTGGGGGCTAACGCTAACCCTGGGTCGGCCCCCGAGGGGCCCCTCCCAAGGGACCTGGCACCGCAACACCAGGGATTGGGCCCCCACAGCCCCAGCTCCGGACTCACCCTGCTGCCCCGCCACCACCTGGGCCACTAGGGGCGTCGCCCATCATTCAGGGCTGGAGAACGGGCAGGGTCCTCCGAGGCCCCTGCGACCTTAGTAGGCCCCCCGTGCCAAAAAGCTTGGGCCCATGCTCCTGCTCCCTAGCGCCTTACCTCAGCCGCCCCTCCGCTCGCCGCGAGCTGGCGGATTGGGCCTGCCGGCCTTCTGGGGGCTAACCCAAACACCAGGTCGGCCCCCAAGGGGCCCCTCCCAAGGGGCCTATCGCTGCAATGCCTGGGATTGGTGACCCCCGAGTCCCAGCGCTGGACTCACCGTGCCGCCCCGCCGCCACCCGGGCCGGTAGGAGATCCGTCGGTCATTCAGGGCAGAACAACGGACAGGGCCCTCCGAGCCCCCGGCGCCATTTGAAGGCCCTCTGCACCAAAACCCTTGGGCCCACGCTCCCGCTCGCCAGCACCATCACTTCGGCCCACCCTCCGCTCGCTGCACAGCTGGCGGATTGGGCCTGACGGTCTCCTGGGGGCTAACCCTAACCCTAGGTCGGCCCTTGAGGGGCCCCTCCCAAGGGGCCTGGTGCCGCAACGCCAGGGATTTGGGACCCACAAGCCCCAGCGCCGGATTCACCCTCCCGCCCCGCTGCCACCTGGGCCTCTAGGGGCACCGCCGGTCATCCAGGGCGGGAGAACGGGCAGGGTCCTCCGAGCCCCTGGTGACCTTTGAAGGCCCCCACACCAAAACGCTTGGGCCCACGCTTCTTGCTAGTAAGCGCCCTCACCTCGGTCCGCCCCCCCTCTCGCCGCACAGACAGCGGATTGTGCCTGCCAGCCTCCTGGGAACTAACCCTAACTCTAGGTCTGCTCACGAGGGGTCCCTCCCAAGGGGCATGGCAATGTCACGCCGGGGATTGGGGACCCTCAAGCCCAGTGCATTACTTACCCTGCTGCCCTGCCACCACCCAGGCTGCTAGGGGCGCCGCCGGTTATTTAGGGTGGGAGAACGGGCAGGGCTCTCCGAGCCCCGGCGACCTTCGAAGACCCCCGCTCCAAAACGCTTGGGCCTATGCTCCTGCTCGCCAGCACCCTCTCCTCAGCCCGCCCCTCCGCTCGCTGCACAGCCGGCAGATCGGGACTGCCGGCCTCCTGGGGCTAACCCTAACCCTAGGTCGGCTCCCGAGGGGCCCATCCCAAGGGGCCTGGTGCCGCCACGCGGGTGATTGGGGACCCCCGAGCACCAGGGCCGAAGTCACCCTGCCGCCCTGCTGCGACCCGGCTCACTAGGGGCACCGTCCTCATTCGGGGCTGGGGAACGTGTAGGGCCCTCCGAGCCCCCGGCGACTTTTGAAGGCCCACCGCGCCAAAACGCTTGGGCCCAAGCTCCCGTTCGCAAGCGCCCTCACCTCGGCCCGTCCCTCCACTTGCCACACAGCTGGCGGATCGGGCCTGCAGGCCTCCTGGGGGCTAACCCTAAACCTAGGTTGGCCCCCAAGGGGCCCCTCCCAAGGTGCCTGGCGCCACCACACCTGGGATTGGGGTCCCCTGAGCCCCATCGACTGACTCACCCTGCCGCCCCGCCACCACCCGGGCTGCTAGGGGCGCCGCCGGTCATTCAGGGCGTTAGAACGGGCAGGGCTCTCCGAGCCCCCGGCAAGCTTCGAATGCCCGCTCGCCAAAATGCTTGGGCCCATGCTCCCACTCGCCAGTGCATTCACATCGACCCACCCTCCGCTCACAGTACAGCCGACGGATAGGTCCTGCCGGCCTCCTGGAGCTAACACAAACCCTACGTCGGCGCCCGAGGGGCCCCTCCCAAGGGGCCTGGCTCCACCACGCCGGGGCTTGGGGACCCCCGAGCACCAGCGGCAGTCTCACCCTGCCTCCGCGCTGTGACCCGGCCCGCTAGGGGCGCTGTCCTCATTCAGGGCGGGAGAACGGGCAGGGCCCTCAGAGCCCCGGGCGACATTTGAAGACCCCCGCGCCAAAACGCTTGGACCCACAGAACCGCTCGCCAGCGCCCTCACCTAGACTAGCCCCTCCGCATGCCACACAGCCAGCGGATCAGGCCTGCCAGCCTCCTGGGGGCTAAACCAAACCCTAAGTCAGCCCCCGAGGGGCCCCTCCCAAGGGGCCTGGCTCCGCCACGCTGGGGCATGGGGACCCTCGAGCACCAGCGCTGGACTCACCCTGCCGCCCCACCACGACCCGGGGCGCTAGGGGCGCTGCTGGTCATTCAGGGCGGGAAAGCGGCCAGGGCCCTGTGAGCCCCCGGTGACCTGCGAAGGCCCCCTGCGCCAAAACGCTTGGGCCCACGGTCCCGCATGCCAGCGTGCTCACCTCATCCCACCCCCCCTCTTGCCGCACAGACAGCGGATCGGGCCTGCCAGCCTCCTGGGAACTGACCCTAACTCTAGGTCTGCTCACGAGGGGCCCCTCCCAAGGGGCCTGGCGATGCCACGCCGGGGATTGGGGACCCTCGAGCCCCAGCGCATTACTTACCCTGCCGCCCTGCCGCCACCCGGGCTGCTAGGGATGCTACCAGTTATTTAGGGCGGGAGAACGGGCAGGGCCCTCCAAGCCCCCAGTGACCTTCAAAGGCCCCCCGCGCCAAAACACTTGGGCCTACGCTCCTGCTCGCCAGCACCCTCTCCTCAGCCCGCCCCTCCGCTCACTGCACAGCTGGCAGATCGGGACTGCCGGCCTCCTGGGGCTAACCCTAACCCGAGGTCGGATCCCGAGGGGCCCATCCCAAGGGGCCTGGCACCGCCACGTGGGTGATTGGGGACCCCCAAGCACCAGGGCTGAACTCACCCTGCTGCCCCGCTGCGACCCGGCTCGCTAGGGGCACCGTCCTCATTCGGGGCTGGGGAACGGACAGGGCCCTCTGAGCCCCCGGTGACATTCGAAGGCCCGACACGCCAAAACGCTTGGGCTCATGCTCCCGCTCGCCAGCGCCCTCACCTCGCCCCACCCGTCCGTTCTCTGCACAGCCGGCGGATCAGGCCCCGGCCTCCTTTGGGCTAACCCTAACCCTAGGTCAGCCCCCGAGGGACCCCTCCCAAGGGGCCAGGCGCCACCACGCCGGGGCATTTGGATCCCTGAGCCCTACTCCAGACTCACCCTGCCGCCCCACCGCCACCCGGGATGCTAGGGGCGCCACCGGTCATTCAGGGAGGGAGTACCAGCAGGGCCCTCTGAGCCCACGATGACCTTCGAAGGCCCCCCGCACCAAAACGCTTGGGCCTAAGCTCCTGCTCACCAGCGCCCTCACCTCGGCTCACCCCTCCCCTCGCCACACAGTGGGCGGATCGGGCCCCGGCCTCCTTTGGGCTAACCCTAACCCTAGGTCGGCCCCCGAGAGACCCCTCCCAAGTGCCTGGAGCCACCACGCCGGGGATCGGGGACCACTGAGCCCCAGCTCCAGACTCATCCTGCTGACACGCCGCCACTCTGGCCGCTAGGGGCGCCACCGGTCATTTAGGGTGTGAGAATGGGCAGGGCCCTACAAGCCCCCAGCGAAAAAGGAAGGCCCTCCATGCCAAAACGCCTGGGCCCACGCTCCCGCTTGCCAGCGCCCTCACCTTGGCCCGCCCCTCTGCTCACCGCACAGCCGGCGGTTCGGGCCTGCTGGCCTCCTATGGGCTAACCCTAAACCTAGGTCGTCCCCAGAGGAGCCCCTCCCAAGGGGCCTGGCGCCGCCATGCTGGGGATTGGGGACACCTGAACCCCACCGCCGGACGCACGCTGCCGCTCCTCACCACCCGGCCCGCTAGGGGCGCCGTCCTCATTCAGGGCGTTAGAACGGGCAGGGCCTGCGGAGCCCCCGGCAACCTTCGAAGGTCCCCCGCGACAAAACGCTTGGGCCCATGCTCCCGCTCACCAGCGCCCTCACCTCGGCTAGCCCTTCCGCATGCGGCAGAGCCGGCGGATCGGGTCTGCCAGCCTCCTGGGGGCTAACCCTAACGCTAGGTCGGCCCCAGAGGGGCCCCTCCCAAGGGGCCTGGCGCCACCACGCCAGGGATTTGGGATCCCCAAGCCCCACCGCCGGACACACCCTGCCACCCCGGCGCCACCCAGGCTGCTAGGAGCGCCGCCGTTCATTCAGGGAGGGAGAACGGGCAAGGCCCTCTGAGCCCCCGCCGATATTCGAAGTCTCCTGGCGCCAAAACCCTAGGGTCCACGGTCCCGCTCGCCAGTGCCCTCACCTCGGCCAGCCCCTCTGCATGCTGTAGAGGCGGCGGATCGGGCCTGCCGGCCTCCTTGGGGCTAACGAAAACCCTAGCTCGGCCCCCGAGGGACCCCTCCCAAGGGGCCTGGCAATGCCACGCCGGGTATTGGGGACCCCCGAGCCCGAGCTCTGGACTCACCCTGCCTCCCCGCCACCACCCTGGCCGCTAGTGCGCCGCCGGGCATTCAGGGCGGGAGAACTTGCTGGGCTCTCCGAGCCCCTGGTGAGCTTCGAAGGCCCCCCATGCCAAAACGCTTGGGCCCACGCTCCCGCTTGCCAGCGCATTAACGTCAGCCCACCCCTCTGCTCGCTGCACAGCCGGCGGATCAGGCCGGCCGGCCTCCTTTGGGCTAACACTAACCATATGTCAGCCCCCGAGGAACCACTCCCAAGTGCCTGGCGCTGCCACGCCGGGGATTGGGGACCCCCGAGCCCCAGCTCCAGACTCACCCTGCTGGCCTGCCATCACACCGGCCACTAGGGGTGCCACCGGTCATTCAGGGCGGGAGAACGGGCAGGGCCTTCTGAGCCCCCGGTGACATTCGAAGGACCCCTGCGCCAAAATGCTTGTGCCCATGCTCCCGCTTGCCAGCGTGCTCACCTCAGCCCGCCCCTCGATCGTTGCACAGCCGGCAGATAGGGCCTGCCAGCCAACTGGGGGCTAACCCTATCCAAAGGTCAGCCCCCGAGGGGCCCATCCCAAGGGTCCTATCGCTGCAACGCTGGGGATTGGGGAACCTCGAGCCCCAGTGCCAGGCTCACCCTTCCACCCCGCCCCCACCGGGCTGCTAGTGGTGCCGCCGATCATTCAGGGCGGGAGAATGGGCAGGGCCCTCCGAGCCCCCGACGACTTTCGAAGGCCCCCCGTGCCAAAACGCTTGGGCCCACGCTCCCACTCTCCAGCACCCTCACCTTGGCCCGCCCCACCGCTCACCGCACAGCCGACGAATCGGGCCTGCCGGCCTCCTAGGGTCTAAACCTAACCCTAGGTCGGCCCACGAGGGGCTCCACCCAAGGTGCCTGGCGCAGCTACGCCGGGGATTGGGGTCCCCCAAGCACCATCACCGGACTCACCCTGCCGCCCCTCCGTGACCCGGCCCACTAGGGGCGCCGTCCTCATTCAGAGCGGAAGAACGGGAAGGGCCATCCAAGGCCCGGTGACCTTCGAAGGACCCCCGGTCCAAAACGCTTGGGCCTACGCTCCCGCTCGCCAGCGCATTCACGTCGGCCCGCCCCTACGCTTGCTGCACAGCCAGCAGATCGGGCCTGCCAGCATCCTTTGGGCTAACCCTAAACCTAGGTCGGCCCCAGACGAGTCCCTCCCAAGGG
Organism: Ursus americanus; assembly: GCF_024610735.1. Taxonomy (NCBI): domain Eukaryota; kingdom Metazoa; phylum Chordata; class Mammalia; order Carnivora; family Ursidae; genus Ursus; species Ursus americanus. The sequence goes on from NW_028273662.1 coordinate 372,268, forward strand.
GCCTGGCGTCACCATGCCAGGGATTGGGGATGCCCGAGCCCCAGTGCCGGACTCACTCTGCCGCCACGCCACCACCCAGGCCGCTAGGGGCGCCTCAGGTCATTCAGGATTGGAGAACGGGAAGGGCCCTCCGAGCCCCTGGCGACCTTTGAAGGCCCCCTGTGCCAAAATGCTAGGGCCCACGCTCCCGCTCGCCATTACCCTCACCTTGGCCCTCCCCTCCGCTTGCCACTCAGCTGGCAGATCGGTCCTGCCGGCCTCCTGGGGGCTAACCCTAACCCTACATCGGGCCCGAGGGGCCCCTACGAAGGGGACTGGCGCCGCCACGCCGGCGATTGGAAACCCTCGAGCCCCAGCGCAGGACTTACCCTGCTGCCCCGCCGCCACCCAGGCCTCTAGGGGCGCCACCAGTCATTCAGGATGGGAGAACGGGCAGGGCCCTCCGAGCTCCTGGCGACATTTGAAATCCCCCTGCGCCAAAACGCTTGGGCCCACACTCCTGCTGCCCAGCGCCCTCACCTCGGCCCGCCCTTCTGCTCACCACACAGCCGGCGGATTGGGCCTGCAGGCCTCCTGGGGGCTAACCCTAACCCTAGGTCGGCCCCCGAGGGGCCCCTCCATAGCGGCCTGGCGCCGCAACACCGGGGATTGAGGACCCCTGAGTCCCAGCGCCAGACTCACCCAGCTGCCCCGCCGCCTTGCGGGCCGCCTGGGGCGCCGCAGATCATTCAGGGCGGGAGAAAGGGCAGTGCTCTATGAGCTCCTGGCGATCTTTAAAGGCCCCCCGCGCCAAACGCTTGGGCCCACGCTCCCGCTCGCCAGCGCCTTCACTTCGGCCCACCCCTCCGCTCGCCGCACCACTGGCGGATCGGGCCTGTCGGCCTCCTAGGAGCTAACACTAACCCTAGGTCGGCCCCAGAGGGGCCCGTCCGAGGGGCCTGGCGCTGCCACACCAAGGATTGGGGACTCCTGAGCCACAACGCCAGATGCAGCCTGCTGCCCTGCCACCACCCGGGCCACTAGGGGCGCTGCTGGTCATTCTGGGCTGGAGAACGTACAGGGCCTTCTGAGCCACCCTCGATCTTTGAAGGCCCCCACGCCAAAACGCCTGGGCCCACGCTCCCGCTTGCCAGCACTCTCACCTCGGCCTGCCCCTCTGCACGCCGCAAAGCTGGCAGATCAGGCCTGCCGAAATCCTGGGGGCTAACACAAACCCTGTGTCAGCCCCCGAGGGGCCCCTCACAAGGGTCCTGGAGCCGCCACTCCTGTGCTTGGGCACGCTCAGCAGCAGCGCCAGACTCACCCTGCCACCATACCACCACCCGGGCTGCTAGGGGCGGCGCCGGTCATTCAGGGCGGGAGAACGGGCTGGGATCTCCGAGCCCCTGATGACATTGGAAGGCCCCCCGTGCAAAAACGCTTCAGCCAACGATCCCGCTCCCCAGAGCCCTCACCTTGGCCCACCACTCCGCTCTCCACACAGCCAGCGTATCGGGCCTGCTGGCCTCCTTTGAGCTAACACTAACCCTAGGTCAGCCCCCAAGGGACCCCTCCCAAGTGCCTGGCGCCATCACGCCAGTGATTGAGACCCCCAAGCCCCAGCTGTGGACTCACCCTGCCGCTGCGTCTCACCTTGGCCCACCACTCCACTCTCCACACAGCTGGTGGATCGGGCCTGTCGGCCTCCTGGGAACTAACTCCAAACCCTACGTCGGCCCCCAAGGGGCCCCTCCCAAGGGGCCTGATGTCGCCACGCCAGGGATTGGGGATGCCCTAGCCCTAGCGCCAGACTCACCCTGCAGCCCCGCCTCCACCCTGGCCTCTAGGGGTGCCGCCGGTCATTCAGTGCGGGAGAACGTGCAGTGCCCTCCGAGCCCCCAGCAAACTTCGAAAGCCCCCTTGCCAAAACTCTTGGGCCCACGCTCCCACTCGCCAGTGCCCTCACCTCGGCCCACCCCTCCGCTCACCGCACAGCTGGCAGATCTGGCCTGCCGGCCCCCTTGGGGCTAACTCTACACCTAGGTCAGCCCCGGTGGGCCCCCTCCCAAGGTGCCTGGTGCCGCCTCGCTGGGGACTGGGGTCCCCGGAGCCCCTTCGCCACACTCACACTGCCACCCCACCGCCAACCGGGACACTAGGGGTGCCGCCGGTTATTCAGGTTGGGAGAACGGGTAGGGCCCTCCGAAACATCGGCGACATTCGAAGGCCCCCCGCACCAAAAGGCTTAGGCCCATGCTCTTGCTCCCCAGTGCCCTCACCTCGGCCCACCCCACTGCTTGCTGCACAGCTGGCGGATTGGGCCTGCCGGCCTCCTGAGGGCTAACCCTAACCCTAGGTCAACCCCTGAGGGGCCCCTCCCAAGGGGCCTGGCGTCACCACGCCACGGATTGGGGACCCCCGAGCCCCAGGTCTGGACTAACCCTGCCGCCCTGCGTCCATCTGGGCTGCTATTGGCACCACCGGTCATTCAGCGCGGGAGAATGAGCAGGGCCCTCAGAGACCCCGGCAACATTTGAAGTTACCCTGCGCCAAAACGCTTGGGCGCACGCACCCGCTCCCCAGCACCCTCACCTTGGCCCACCGCTCCACACCCCGCTCAGCCGGGGGATCAGGCCTGCCTGCCTCCTGGGGGCTAAACCTATTCCAGGTCGGCCCCCGAGGGGCCCCTCCCAAGGGGCCTGTCGCCACAACACCGGGGATTGATGACCCCCAGCCCCAGCGCCGGACTCACCCTGCCGCCCCGGCACCACCCAGGCCGCTAGGGGCGCCGCCGGTCATTCACGGAGGGAGAACATGCAGGGCCTTCCAAGCCTCCGTCGACCTTTGAAGGACCCCGCGCCAAAACTCCTGGGCCGATGCTCCCGCTCGCCAGCGCCATCACCTCGGCCTGCACCTCTGCAAACTGCACAGCCAGCGGATTGTGCATGTCGGCCTCCTGGGGGCTCCTCCCAAGGGACCTGGCACTGCCACACCGGTGCTTGGGGACCCCCAGCACCAGCGCCAGACAAACCCTGCCGCCTTGCTGCCAACCCGGCCGCTAGGGACGCCGCCACTCATTCAGGTCGGTAGAATGGGCAGGGCCCTCTGAGCCCCCGGCGACCTTCGAAGGCCCCCCGTACCAAATCGCTTGGGCCCATGTTCCTGCTCGCCAGCTTGCTCACCTTGGCCCGCCCTCTGCTCAACACACAGCTGTCGGATCAGGCCTACCGGCCTCCTGGGGGCTAACCCTAACCCTAGGTTGGCCCCCAAAGGGCCCCTCCCAAGGGGCCTGTCGCCACAACACCGGGGATTGATGACCCCCAGCCCCAGCGCCGGACTCACCCTGCATCCCCGCCGGCACCCAGGCCGCTAGGGCACCACCGGTCATTCAGGGCGGGAGAATGGACAGGGCCCTCCCAGTCCCAGTGAACTTCTAAGGCCCCAGGAGCCAGAATGCTTGGGCCCATGCTCCCGCTGACCAGCGCCCTCACCTCAGCCAGCCCCTCTGCTGGCTGCACAGCCAGCGGATTGGGCCTGCCAGCCTCCTGGGGGCTAACCCTAACCCTAGGTTGGCCCCCGAGGGGAACCTCCCAAGGGGCCTGGCGCAGCAATGCCAGGGACTGGGGACCCCTGAGCTCCAGCGCCGGACTCACCCTGCTGCCCCGACGCCACCCGAGCTGCTAGGGGCGCTGCTGGTCATTCAGTGCGGGAGAACAGGCAGGGCCCTTCGAGCCCCTGGCGACCTTCGAAGGCCAACTTGCAAATACGCTTGGGCCCACACTCCTGCTCACTAGCACCCACATCTCAGCCCGCCCCTCCGCTTGCCGCACACCTGGCAGATCAGGCCTGCTGGCATCCTGGGGGCTAACTCTAACACTTGGTCGGCCCACGAGGGGCCCCTCCCAAGGGGCCTTGCACCACAACACCGGGGATTGGGGACACCCGAGCCCCAGTGCCAGACTCTCCCTGCCGCCCTGCCGCCAACTGGGCCAGTAGGGGCGCCGCCGATCATTCAAGGAGGGAGAAGGGGCAGGGCCCTCTGAGCCCCCGGCGACCTTCGAAGAACTCCTGCGCTAAAATGCTTGGGCCCACTTTTCCTCTCCCCAGCGCCCTCACCTCGGCCCGCACCTCCACTCGCCGCACAGTGTGCGGATTGGGCCTGACGGTCTTTTTGGGGCTAACCTTAACCCTAGGTTGTCGCCCCAGGGGCCCCTCCCAAGGGTCCTGGTGCCACTACGCCGGGGATGTGGTACCCCAAGCCCCAGAGCTGTACTCACCCTCCACAGTGCAGCCACCCGGGCCGCTAGGGGCACCACCGGTCATTCAGGGTGGGAGAACGGACAGGGCCGTGGAGAAACCGGCGACATTTGAAGCCTCCCACCCCAAAATGCTGGGGCCCACCATCACGCTCCCCAGCACCTCCACCTTGGCCCGCCCACCTCTAGCCGCCTAGCCAGAGGATCACGCCTGCTGGCCTCATGGGGGCTAAATCTAACCCTAGGTCGGCCCACAAGGAGCCCTTCCCAAGGGGCCTGGCACTGCAACGCCGGGGATTGGGGATCACCGAGCCGCAGCGTGGGACTCACCCTGCTGCCCAACCGTGAATGGAGCCGCTAGGGGCATCGCCGGTAATTCAGGGCGGGAGAACGGGCAGGGCCCTCCGAGCCTCTAGCGACGTTCAAAGGACCCTACTCCAAAACGCTGGATACCATACTCCCGCTCGCCGGGACCCTCACCTAGGCCCACTCCTCTGCTTGCCGCACAGACGGTGCATCGGGCCTGCTGGCCTACTGAGGTCTAACCCTAACCCCTAACCTTAAACCCTAAACCTTAACCCCTAACCCTAACCCTAACCATAACCCCTAACCCTTGCCCTAACCCTAACCCTACCCTAAATCTAACCCTAAACCCTAATCCTTAAACCCTAAACCCTAACATTAACACTAAACCATAAACCTTAACCCTAATCCCGAAGCCCTAAACAATAAACCCTAACCTTAACCACTAACCCCAAACCCCAAACCCTAACCCTCCCCTTAAAGCTACCCCTTCAGCTAACCCTACCCCTAACCTGTAAACTAACCCTAAACCTAAACCTAACCCGTACCCTAACCTGAACCCTAACCTTAACCCTAAACCCTAAACCCTGACCCTAACCCATACCTTAACTCATACCATAACCCGTACCCTAACCCAACCCGTAACCTAACCCTAACCCGTACCCTAACTATAACCCTAAACCCTAAACCGTAACCCGTACCCTAACCCTAACCAGTATCCTTCCCTTAACGTTAACCCATACCCTAACCCGTACACTAACCCATACCATAACCCGTACCCTATCCCAAACCCGGACCCTAACCCATACCCTAACCCATACCTAACCCTAACCTGTACCCTAACCCGTACCCTAACCCATACCCTAACCCTAAACCATACCCTATACCTATCCCTAACCCGTTCCCTAACCCGTACCCTAACCCCAACCCTAAACCGTAACCCAACCTGTACCATAACCCTAAACTGTACCCTAACCCTAACCCATACCCTAACCCTAACCCGTACCCTAAACCGTACCCAAATCCGTACGCCAACACTTACCCTAAGCCGTACCCTAACACGTACCCTAAACCGTACCCTAATGCGTATCCTAACCCGTACCCTAACCCTAACCCATACCCTAAACGTAACCCATACTCCAACCCTAACCCCACCCTAACCCCAAACCCTAAACCCTAACCCGTACCCTAAACCCTTATCTGTACCCTAACGCATAACCTCTAACCTGTAACCCCTAAACCCAACCCTAACCCGTACCCTCTCCTTCCCCTAACTCTAACCCCTACCCTCACCCATACCCTAACCGTAACCCATACCCTAACCTTAACCCATACCCTAATCCGTACCCTAACCCCCGGGGTTGGGTACACCTGAGCCCCACCACGGGACTCAGCCTGCCACCCCTCAGGAAACCATGCCCCTTGCGGCGCCACAGAGCATCCCATGCAGGAGAACTGGTAGTGCCCCCCTGAGCCCCCAGCGATCCTCGGCGGCCCCATACACCCCAACCCTGAGGCCCACGCTCATCCTGCCCCACACCTTCCGTTCAGCTTGCCACCGAGCTCATCGCAGAGCCGGCAGATCAGGCCTGCCGGGTTCCTGGGGCTTAGACCTGACCCTAGGTCGGCTGGGTACGGCCCCTCCCCTGGGGCCCGGTGCCGCAGCCCCAGGGACTGGGGACACCTGAGCCCCACTGCAGGACAAAGCCTGCCAGCCCGCAGGAAACTGTGCCCCTTGGGAGGCTGTAGAGCATTCAGGGCGGGAGAACCAGGAGGGCCCCCAGAGCCCCCGGGGAACTTCAGTGATCCCTAAACCCAACCTTGAAGCCCATGCTCACCCAACCCTGCACCCTCACCTCAGCCCGCGGAGGAGCTTGCCACATAGTGGGCAGATCTGGCCTGTGAGGTTCCTGGGCCCCAACCCTAACCCTAGTTCATCTGTGGAGGGGCCCCTCCCCAGGAGTCTGGAGCCACAGCCACGGGGATTCAGGACACCTGAGCCCCACAGCAGGACTCAGTCTGCCACCACACAGGAAACCGTGTGCCTTGGGAGGCCATAGAGCATTCAGGGCGGGAGAACCAGGAGGGCACTCCTGAGCCACCAGCGACCTTCGGCGGCCTCCCACACCCCAACCCTGAGGCCCATGCTCACCCTCCCCACACCGTCACCTCAGCCCGTGTAGCTCGACATACAGCCAGCAGATCGGGCCTGCGGGGCTCCTGGGGCCTAAACCTAGCCCTAGGTCGGCCGCGGGTGTGGGGGTCTCCCCAGGAGCCTTACACCACAGCCCCAGGGAATTGGGATACCTATACCCCACCGGGGGCTCAGCTTGCCACCCGATAGGAAACATTGCCCCTTGGGGCTCTATGGAGCCTACAGGGCACAAGAACTTGGGGAGGCCCTCGGAGCCCGTCCCCACCTTTGGCAGCCCCCCGTGCCCCAACCCTGAGGCCCATGCTCACCCACCCCCATGGCCTCCTCTCAGCCCTCCACAAAGCTCACCGCACAGCCTGCAGATTGTCCCTGCCAGGCTCCTGGACCCTAACCCTTACCCTAGGTTGGGCAGAGAGGGGCCCCTCCCCAGGGTCCTGGCACCACACTCCGGGGGATTGGGGACACCCAAGCCCCACCGTAGGACTCAGCCTGCAGCCCACAGTAAACTGTACCATTTTGGTGCACAAAGAGCAGTCAGGGCAAGAGAATTGGGGCACACCCTGAGAGCCCTTTCTGGTGAACCCCGACCTTTGTGGGCCCTTCCGGATGAAACCCAAGGCTCACACTCACCCGCCCTTGTGCCCTCATCTCACTCGGCATGAGAGTTCTCTGAGCACTGGGCAGTTCAGACCTGCTGTCCTTGAGGCCTAACCTAACCCTGGGTCTTCTGCTGAGGGTCCCTCCCCGTTTGCCTGCCTCCAAGGCACCAGGCATTGGGCTCACCTCTGCACGACTAGAGGACTCAGCCTGCCCCACAGCAGGAAACTGTCATTTGGGGCTGCAGCAAGGATTCATAGTAAAATCAGAGGGTCCCCCTTCAGCCCATCCCAGGCAACCCCCACTTTCAGAGATGTCCCTGGATCCAATTAGTAGCTTCACACTGAACTTGGAACTTGCTCTCCACGGAGATCTTTTGAAATTCTCCACACTTCCAACTGATGGCATTATCCAGGTTCAGTGCCTTACCCAGCTTTAGCTCTTGAGATGGATTAAAATGTGAAGTCACTTCACTGATGACGAAGTACTGGTGACCAAAAGATACATGCATAAATGCTTCATATCACCTCGCTTAAGGGAAATGCAAATCTAAACCCCTATACATGCCATATCACACGAGGCCAAATATCTAAAAAAAAGGAGACATGAAACTATACATGTTGGAGAGGATGTGGAGAAACGGGAACCCTCTTACACCCCTGTATGAATGCAGTTCAGTGAAGCCACTCTTGAAAATGGTACGGAGTTTCCTCAAGAAGTTATAAATAAAGCTACCCTATATCCCAGCAATTGCACTAGTGGGTATTTACCCCAAAGAGACAGGTAGTGAAGACGGGACACATGCACCACAGAGTTCATAGCAGCAATATCCATAATAGACAAGCTGTGGAAGGAGTGCAGATGACCATGGATAGATGAATGGATAAAGAAGATGTGGATCATATATATAATGGAATATTACTCAGCCATCAGAAAGGATGAATACTTACCATCACACCGACCTGAGTGGAGCTGGAGGGTATTATGCTGAGTGGAATAAGCCAATGAAAGAAAGACAATGATCATATGCTTTCACTCCTATGTGGAATATCAGAAACAAGGAAGAAGACCATAGGGGAAGGAAGGGAAAATAGAATGGGAAGTCATCAGAGAGGGAGAAAACCCATGATGGACTCTTAACTATCATAAGAAACTGATGATTGTTGGAGGAGAAGTTGGGGGGGGTAACTGGGTGAGTAGCATTAAGGAGGTCACACGATACAATGAGCACTGGGTGTTACACACGACTGAAAATTTATTGAAGACTACATCTGAAACTAATGGTGTACTGTAAGTTGGCTAATTGAATTTACATTAAAGAACAAAAGACCTCGAATAAACAATCCTAAACATTTATATGGAACCACTAAAGATTCCAAACAGCCAGTGCAATGTGGAAAAGAAAAACAAAGCTGGAGGACTCACAATTTCAGATTTCAGGTTATACTACAAAGCTGCAGTCATCCTAACAAGACAGTACAGCACAAAAATAGACACAGCGACCAAAGGAACAGGATACAAGTTGAGACAGAAACCCACAATTATATGGTCCATGAATCTTCCACAAAGCAAGCAACGATATCAAAAGGGAAAAGGACAGTCTCTACAACAAATGGTGTTGGGAAAACTACACAGCTACGCACAAAAGAATGAAATTAGACTGCTTTCTTACACAATAAAGACAAACACAAAACAGTTTCAAGACCTCAATATGAGACCTGAATCCATAAAAATCCTACAGGAGGGAAGACAGTAACTTCTTGACATGGACCATACCAACGTTTTTCTAGACTGTGTCCTGAGGCAAAGGAAATGAAAGCAAAAATAAACTATTGGGAATACAGTAAAATAAAAAGTTTCCACATGGCAGAAGAACAATGAAAATGTAAAAATAATAAGACAACCTACTCAAAGGGAGAAGATATTTGCAAAGATCATATGCAATGAAGGGATAGTGTCCAAAACATATACAACTGATACTACTCGACCCCCCAAAAAATAAATACTCCAGTTAAAAAATAGGCAGAAGACATGGACAGACATTTCTCCAAAGAAGAAATACAAATGGCCAACAGTCCCGTGAAAAGATGTTCACCATCACCCATCATCAGGAAAATGTAAATCCAAAGGACAATGAGGTAATACCTCAAACCTGTCAGAATGGCTAACATCAAAAGCACAACAAAGAGCAGGTGTTGGGAGGATGTGGATAAAGGGGAATCCTAGCGAACTGTGGGTGGGAATGCAAACTGTGGTGGCCACCGTGGAAAACAGTATGAAGGTTCCTCAAAAAATTAAATATAGAACTACCCTACGATCCAACAATCACACTACTCGTATTTACCCAAAGAATAGGAAAACAGTAACGTAAAAGGATACGTGCACCCCTATGTTTCTTGCACCATTATTTACAATATCACAATATGGAAGCAACCCAAGTGTCTGTAGAGAAATTGACAAATGAGATGATAGATGTGTGTACTCACACACACACACACACACACACACACACACACACACACACAATGGAGTATTACTCGGCTTGAAAAAGAATGAAACCTTGCCATTTGCAGACACATGGATGGAGCTAGAGAGTATTATCCTAAATAAAATCAGTCAGTCAGAGAAAGACAAATCCCATACGATGTCACTCTTATGGGGAATTGAAGAAACAAACAAAAATGAATAACTAAAAGAGAAAAAGGAGACGCACCAAAATACAAACTCTTAACAATAGAGAACAAACGGATGGTTACCAGAGAGGAGGTGGATAGAGGGATGAGTGAAATAGATGAAGGGGATTAAGAGGACGCTTTTCTTGATGACCACTGAGTAATATATAGAATTACTGAATCACTCTATTGTACACCTGAAGCGAATGTAACCCTGTATGTTAGCTCTACTGGAATTAAAATAAATTTTTTAAAAATATTTCTCTTTCAGGAACCTCTTTGAAAAAACTTTTCCTGTGCAATGTGCATAAGCCCTACTTGGGAGGATTCACTCTACAATAATTATTCACTCCATGCCTCAAATTCATATTTAACTGAGCTCTTACCGTGGATCCCAGCCCACGGGAGCCATGGTCCTTTTCTGTCCAGGCTCACCACCTATGCATTCAAGATTGGAAGTAGAGACACATGTCACTTCACAGTCCAGAAAGCTATTATTGTTTCTGTTTCAGTGTGAGAGAGTCACAGACTTTGGGACAGGTTTCAGAGCAGGTTTATTATGGATCCTGGATCTCTACTTCAATGTTCATTGCCTGGATCCATTTGGCTAATAGGTTCCCTGTGGATGGGCGTGCTTCCAAGCACATACATGGAAGATGCAAAGGTGGGTGGGCTTGGTGCGGGACAGGAAGAAGATCAAAAACAGACAAGGGTTGGAACCCTCCCCTGATCCAGGAACTGCTACGGGAGAGGGTACGGGAGGTAGAATCCATGCGAAACTCCAAGGTCACCAGCTGAACACATGAGGCACAGGTCAAAGGATCTGGAGATGCAGGGGTTGAAGGCTGCTCTGAGCTACCTCTGGGAGGAAGGGAGGGAAGGAATGAGAAGGAGACACTGCCTACCCCTGGCCCATGCCATCTGCCCACCGCTCCGACACGCATCAGTCTATGAGCTGACACAGCCTGGGCTCAGGATGGGCTGTCTCGGGTCCCTCAATCCTCAGTGGGACAGCTGTCCCCAGGGCTCAGAGACATGCTGAGGGAGATGAGAGAGAAAGCTGCCCCACCCAGGTTATCCCCTCCTTGAGCAGACAGCCCTTCAGAACTGCTAAAAAAAAAAACCACTAACGGGGTTGAAAGACATGCCATGGATGAACTAAGGCATAGAGATATGTAAAATAACATTCATTTTTAAGTTCAGAGCTGTTGTCTCAGGAATTGGGAGAGTTTCCCTGAAGAAGACTGAGGGGAGGGGAGGCCATGCTGAAAAGGGAGACATGGCTCTCCTGATTGGGAAACTGCAGCCCTCTTCCAGGGCAGGGCATCAACCTCGCATCACACGAGATCCATGGAAGTATTCCATCAGGGCCAGATGTTTGTCTCGAGAAGGCTACCTGGCATCAGACTGCACAGGGCACCAGGGACGAGGGCCAGATGGAGGACGGACAATACCCCGGAGGCCATGGGGCAAGAGCAGAGGCACATGACCTTGAAGATGATGATGAAAAGCAGGAGGTGGCAGCATTGAGCCAGCCTGAAGTACCATCGGAGCAGTGCCCACAGCTACACTGACTGGGTGCCTTCTGTGCCAGGTGTGGCTGACTTCAGTCGGTTCCAGACTAGTCCTGACCACAACTCTAGGAAGTGTGCACCACCTCCGGCCTCCTCTCCCCTTGCAGCTGCTAGGAATCACACTCACAGACCCTGGTCAGCTTTCGTGGAAACCAAGCAGTGGCTCCCCCGCACGCTGCGCCTCTGGTGGTGGTCCAGTGCGACCCTCGTGCCTGGCCAGACACTGATGCCTACCTGTCTCCATACAAATCCACAGACAGGAGGGTGTCCCTGAATTCCACAGCACCTGATGAGACAGATCCACAGAACCCAACACCCAGTGGGTCACTCGGGACCTCACCTATGGTCATGGAGCTCACCATACCCCATTTCTGTCACTTCCCACAGAAAGCCTGTTTCTGATCCCCCACAATACCATACATCCTGGTTGCTGACCTGGGGTCATTCCATAAACCCACATGGCACCTTTCTTTTAGAGAAGGCTATGCCTACACCTCCTAGAAAATATTTCTAATGAAGTACAAGTCCATCAGGACTATGGTGTGAACAGTAGCACACAGCCTGCATGGTAGTAGTCAGTAATTCTAACAAGGGTTAACCCCAACCCCCGTCTCACAAAACCATCCTCCATCCCCAGTGAACTCATGGTCTGCCCTCAGAAAACCCTCCAGGAAAGAAACCTTTCATCTGAATGCTCTCTTCACCTTCTGCTTCAAATCTTGTCCAACCGCAATGATATGAAACTAGACATCAGTCTCAAGAAAAAAATGGGACAGTCAAAAATAGGTGGAGATTGGGGGGCCTGGGTGGCTCGGTCGTTAAGGATCTGCTTTCAGCTCAGGTCGTGATTCCAGGATCCTGAGATCTAGCCCCGAAGCAGGCTCCTTGCTCGGTTTGAAGCCCGCTTCTCCCTCTCCCTACCCCCTGCTTGCGTTCCCTCTCGCTGTCTCACTCTCTGTCAGATACTCAAATAATCTTAAAAAAATATGTGGAGACTTAACAACATGCTACTGAACAACCAACAGTCAAAGAAGAAATCAAAAAAATTTTTAGAAGTACCTTGACACTGATGCAAAAGACAAACTACAAAAACTTATGGGATGCAGCAAAAGTAGCTTTATGGGGGACATTCATAGAAATTCAAGTCTTCATCAATCCATGAGAATGCTCTCCAATAAACAACCTGATTTATATGGTAAAGAAGTAGAAAAAAAAAACAACAAACAAAGCCCCAAATTAGTAGAAATAAGGAAATAAGAAAAAGGAATGCATAAAGAAATCCAATGGAGACTAAAAAGACAAAAAAATAAACAATGAAAATGAAAGCTGCCTTTTTGGAAAGATAAACAAAACTGACAAACTTAGCTAGACTCACCAACAAAGACAGAAGACTCAAATACAATCAGGAAAATAAGATACTGGATTCCTGTCTCATATCAAAATCAAAAGAACTCTTCAACCTTGGACACAACAACTTCTTGCAAGCCACGTCTCTAAAGGCAAAGGAAATAAAAGCAAAAATGAACTATTGGCACTTCATCAGGATAAAAAGCTTCTGCTCGGCAAAGCAAACGATCAACGAAACAAAAAGGCAACCTATGGAATCGAAGAAGATATCTGCAAATGATATTACAGAGAAAGGGCTGGTATCCAAGATCTATAAAGAACTTCTCTAACTCAACGCCCAAAAAATGGGCAGAAGACACAAAGAGATACTTCTCCAGAGAAGACATACAAATGGCCAACAGACACATGAAAAAATGCATCACATCACTTGCCATCAGGCAAATACAAATAAAACGACAATGAGATACCACCTTACACCAGTTAGAATGGTTAAAATTAACAAGGCAGGGGGCACCTGGGTGGCACAGCGGTTAAGTGTCTGCCTTCAGCTAAGGGCGTGATCCTGGCATTATGCGATCGAGCCCCACATCAGGCTCCTCCACTATGAGCCTGCTTCTTCCTCTCCCACTCCCCATGCTTGTGTTCCCTCTCTCGCTGGCTTTCTCTATCTCTGTGGAATAAATAAATAAAATCTTGAAAAAAAATTAACAAGACAGGAAATAAAAGAAAGTCAGAGGTGATGTGGAGAAAGGGGAACCCTCTTACACTACTCATGAGAATTCAAGCTGGTACAGCCACTTTTGAAAGCAATATGGAGGCTCCTCAAGACGTTAAACACAGAGCTATCCTACGACCCACAAATTGCACTACTGGGTATTTACCCCATAGACACACAGTAATGAAAAGAAGGGGCACCAGTATCCCAATGTTCATAGCAGCAATGTCCATAATATCCAAACTGTGGAAGGAGCCAAGATGTCCTTCAGCAGATGAATGGACAAAGATGATGTGGTTCATCTGTCCAATGGAATATTACCCAGTCATCAGAAAGGATGAATACCCACCATTTGCACCAACGTGGATGGATCAGGAGGGGATTATGCTAAGTGAAATTAAGTCAAGCAGAGAAAGACAATTATCATATGGTTTCACTCCTATGTGGAATGGAAGGAATAGCATGGAGGACATTAGGAGAAGGAGAGGAAAAGTGAAGAGGGGGAATGAGAGGGGGACATGAACCATGAGAGACTACTGACACTGGGAAACAAACTGAAGGTTGCAGAAAGGGAGGGTAGGGGAATGGGTTATCCTGGTGATGGGTATTAAGGAGGGCACGTGTCATAATGAGCACTAGGTGTTATATGCAAACAATGAATCATGGAACACTACATCAAAAACAAATGAAGTACTGTAGGGTGACTAACATCATTTTAAAGAAAGAGAAAGATATGAAATCCATACAGGAAAACTGTCACTATTTGCAAATGACATGAAATCCCGAAAGATTCCACACACACACACACACACACACACACAAAAACTGTTAGAATAAACAAATTCAAGAAAGCTGCAGGATATAATGTCAATATACAGAGACCTATTGTCTTTATTTCTTTTCAGATTTTATTTATTTATTTGAGAGGAAGAGAAAAAGCACGAGCAGGGAGAGTGTCAGAAAGAGGGAGAAGCAGACCCTTGAAAGCGGGGGCCCAACACGGGGCTCAATCCCATAACTCTGAGATCATGACCTGACCTGAAGGCAGACGCTTCACCTATGGGGCCACCGAGATGACCCAACTTCTTGCATTTCTGTATACTGATGACACACTATCGCAAAGAGAAATTTAAAAAGCAATGCCATTTACAATTGCATCAAAAATAATCTAGGAATAAAAGTAACCAGAAATGAGAAAGACATAGTACACTCAACACATGGCAGAAAAGAAACGAAAAACATGTGTGTCGAGGGGGGCGGAATGTATGGGTCAAAGATTTAGAAGGCAACACAAACAAATGGAAGCATACGCCATGCTCCTTAACTGGAAGAGTTAATTATGTGAACATGTCCATCGTACCCAAAGCAATTGACAGATGTGATGAAATCCCTATCTGAATTCCAGTGGCATTATTCGAGGAAATCGAAAATAGTCCTTAAAATTGTATGGAGTCACTAAAGACCCCAAATACCCAATGCAACCTGGAGAAAGAAAGGTGCAGTCAACACACTCCTGGATTTCAAGCTAGATTACAAAGCTGTTGTCGTCAAAACAGGATGGTACTGGCATAAACACAGACACCAGGTCAGTGGAACAGAACAGAAAGCTCAGAAACTTACCCACACGTAGATGATCCTAACTTACAACACAGCAGCAGAAGATATGCCATGAGGGAAGGACTGTCCCTTCAGTGAGCGGTAACAGGCAAACTGGACACTAAATGCAGAAGAATATAACTGGGTCACTTTCTTACACCACACACAAAATTTTTAATGGATGAATGATTTGAACATAAGACCTGAATCCATAAACCTCCAAGAAGACACAGGTACTAAGTCTCTCGACATTAGTTTTGGCAAAGAGTCTTCAGATCAGACACCAAATGCAAAGGCAACAAAAGCAAAAATAAACAAGTGGAACAACATCAAACTGAAATCTTCCACACGGCAAAAGAAACCAGCAAAAACTTAAAAGGCCACTGACCCAATAAGAAAAAATATCTGTGAATCATGTGTGAGAAGACGCTAATATCCAAAATACACACAACACTCATACAAATCAAAACAATAAAAAAAAACGGTATAAGAAATGGGGGGAATATGTGAATAGATACTTTCCAAAGATGGCACACAGGTGCCAACAGACAGAAAAAGTTGTTCGACATCACTAATCATCGTCAGGGAAACATCAGTCAAACCCAAAATAAGCTATCCCCTCACAACTGCTGGAACACCAATTGTCCCAGAGACAGACAAAAAGTGGGGTCATGGGTGTGCAGACGAAGAGACACTGTGCACTGTTGGTGGGAATAGAAATTGGTGCAGGCATTGTGACAAACGGTATGGAGGTTCCTGAAAAAATAAATACAACTACCCCATGACCCAGTAATGGCTCTACTGAGTATTGATTCAGAGAACACAAAAATACTGCCTCAAAAAGACAGATGCACTCCCACGTTCACTGCAGCATTATTCACAAGAACCAGACATGGAAACACAGACCTTGGGGGCCTTATGCCAAGTAACTCAGACACAGAAAGACCAATACCGGATGCTCTCATGTACATTCCACATGGAATAAACAAATACTGAACACATGGATACTGAGAGCAGATTTGTAGGTGCCAGATTCGGGGATGGGGTGGTAGAAACGGGTGAAGGCGGTCAAAGTCTCAATGTTTGAGTGAGAAAATCCGACAGTCATGAAATGTTCTGTCCAGCATGGAGACTAAAACTAACCCCACAGCATGGGGTATAGGTTTCCCTGCTCTTTGAAAGTACAGGGCTTCTGAGAAACCTTGCACAGCAGAAATGGTGTCAAGAAGGAATGGCCATTAATTTACACGGAACAATTAGACAGTGTCCTCAGACTCCAAAATTCCTTCTCTTTGGCTTTTCTTAGGCCTCACGACACAAGTTTCTAACGGAGGACCAGCATAAATGAAGATAAAGCACAGCAGAGGCTCACAGACACAATTCAAAGTGCTGGTGGCTGGATGCGGAGTGCGGTTCCAAGCGGAAGGAGCTGGTTAGGGTGCACGCCTCCTCTGTCCTGCTTCTCCCCCAAACAGATGCTGAACGCGATTCTCACTGTTCACCTTTTTTCATAAGAGGGAAATCCTCTTCAGGTATCTTCCTCTTACTGACGCTGGGTAATAAACGTAGTTCTTTCAAGAATGCCCAGTGTCTTACTGTAAACGTTTAAAAAGTGGGGGATACTTGTACTTAAGCATTGCTGAGGGAGGATATGTGAAAGGTTCTCCCAGACAAAAACCTCAGCAGACCCACCGGGAAAGGCACCTTCCTCAGCATGCGGAACACGGACTACCTCCTACCCCCAGAAACCCTCTCCTTCCCCTAGATCAGGACAACCCACAACAGCTGGGAGTTACCCCAATTCCTCCATTCTCCTGCTCCTAATAGCAAACCCATCAGCAAATCCTGTGAGCTGTATCTTCAAAATGGACCCAGAATATGTCTAACCACTCCATCCAAGGCCACCTGTCTGGTCCACAGTGCCTGAGTACCTGGAAAAGCTTCGTCATTGACCTGCCTTGCCATCTTCAACCCTCTGTCATCTGTTCTCAACACTGTCGCCAGGATGGCCCAGTGAAACAGGGTCTTATGGGGTTATAGCCCTGGAATGGCTTTCTGTCACCCTCTGTCACCTTTCTGAGCTCATGTCCTAAGCTGTCTCCTGTGGCCACAGGGCCTTCTTGCTGCTCCTGGACATACCTGGAATTCTCCTGCCCCAGAGCCTTTGCACATGCTTTCCCTTCTGTTCAGAATGCTCTTGATGTGTTCTCACTCACCTTCGGAGAAGTCTGAATTGGAGTGTCAGAGACAGAAGTTGAGGCTGTGTGTGTTGGGTGAGGCTGGTGGCCCAGAAGAGGGTTCTCTGCCAGCTCTCCGCCTGTGCCTCACTTGTCCTCAGCCAGGAACTTGCACACAGCCCTCACCTGTCACAACTCTCACCCAGGAGACCCACAGCCACCCCTGGAGCCCACCCTGCCCACACCCTACTGTAGAATGCTTTCATCTCTCCTCTGGGACCCCTGTCAGCTTTACCCAGACCTGGAACTCCCCCGTCTCCTGCAAAGCTCCCGGATTACCTCTCTGCTTCCAAAATCACACTGGCGCAAGGCTTTCATGAGAAAGCTATAACACTAAGTAATGAAAGGTTCACACCTCCTTTCCCCTTCTGTTGCCTTTCTCTCTACCTTCTTTCCTACCTGTGCAAACTGTAACATATCAGTGGAACATGAACATGGTCTGAGACGTGAATCTTTCATTGCAGCTTTCTGAGGACTCCTTATGTGATAAGCAACTAGTGTATCCTACAACAGGGTGTTTTACAACTATCATCTAGAGAAGACTACAGCCCAAATCACTACAATTTTACCTCACTCTTCATGAAGCAGAACACTTTTTCCATTCTTCTTTTATTAAATTCCAGTTAGTTCACATGCGATGGAATATTCGCTTCAGGGGTAGGATTTAGTGATTCCTCACCTGCATCGAGTACCCAGTGCTCATCACAAGTGCCCTCCTTAATACCCCTCACCCATTTAACTCTTACCCTATGCCCCTGTCCTGCAGCAACACTCAGTTTGTTCTCCAAGGTTGAGTCTATTGCCTTGTTTGCCTCTCTCATCACGCTTCAACTCTGTTCCTCTGTTTTCTTTCTGAAATTCCACAAGCGTGAGAGCATAGGATATTTGTCTTTCCTCAGTGATTTTGCTTAGCTTAATACACTCTAGATCCATCCACATCCTTGCAAATGGTAAGATTTCATTCTTTTTGAAGCTGGGTCATAATCCATTATATATATATATATATATATATATATATATATATATATATATATATGTATCCCACATTTGCTTTATCCATTCATCAGTGCATGGACTTTGGGATTCTCTCCATAGTTTGGCTACTGTGGACATTGCTGCTATAAACATCATGGTGCATGTTCCCCCTTTGAATCTGCAATTTAGTATCCTTTGGGTAAATACCTAGGAGAGCAATTGCTGGATCATGGGGTTGTTCAATGTTTAACTTTTTGAGGAACCCCCAACTGGTTCCCAGACTGGCTGCACCACTTTGCATTGCCACCAACAGGATGGGAGGGTTCCCCTTCAAGCAGAACATTATCTGCCGGCAATTTCATAAAAGGAAACAAAACCTCTGGGAGATGCACCCAGGGTCAGGCAAGCAGTTGCAGACTTCACCCCAAGGCTCCTGACGCCAAGCCCCTTGAAGCCACCAGCATTTAACTATCCCAAAGAATTCCCAGACTCTTCTTCTGACTCCACCACCAAAGAAACTACAGAGAGAATATGGCACCTCAAAATATCGAGATAATACATTTAGTAAAACTAGAAAGACAAGCTCAACTTTTAAACAGGAACAGGCCGCTTTGGATAATTTTGAATTTTCCCTCCACCCTAACTTTAACTCTTCTGATGGATAAACTAATCAATGATGAAACATCACCTTTGTCAAATGACATCACCCAAGTCTGTATCAGATGAATAAAGCCACCTAAGTCTAGATGCTGGCCACTCAACCATATCGTAGGCCCAATTGAATAAACACTGTTAGATGAAGGAACAAATTAGATGTTACAAACAGGCACAGAGTGAATCTCACCTTCCCTTTCTAATAAAAGAGGGTTCCTAGGAAACAGATGGTCAAAATACATTTGTAAGCAATAAATGGACAGAGAAATTGTGATCCCCTGCAACGTTCTACCTGCAGGGAAACTAAGTAATTCTTGCACCAAACCCAGAATGCTGACAGCTACTTCAATTTTACTTTGTGGCTCAACTAGAGAAAAGAGAAAAGCCCAGGAGGTTTTGGGATAATGAGAGGTTTTACCTCCAGCCCTGACATAGTTAGGACATTTTGCCAAACATACCTGCGCTTTCTCTGAACACTGGCGTCCTGTGACAAGCTGCCTCACTGACTCAGATGGTGATGTTCAAAACCTCGGGTTTCTTGGAGCCAGAGCAGAGAATTGCTGTCAGGTGGGGAGAAGAAGGCACCTCTGACCTAAAGCCTGCACATCTGCTTCGGTTTCTGGGCGAAGGGGTAACACATATATGTTGTTTAGCAGTAATTATCTTCATTCTCAATAGACCAATGACCTTGCCTTTTCTGGAAAGCAGACTTACTCTTCTAAAGAAACCCTCAATTCATCTATTCCCAATGCAACTAGAGTGGAACATTTATTTCTCACTTAAATAGAAAACACTGTTATTGTCGACATTGCGTGAATGAACTTTTAAAAACATTTTAGAGAGAAAGGAAGAGACCTTTATTCAAACCCAAGTCAGGACAGCTGCCTGGCAGACACAATCTTCACCAAGAAGGGAGTGCTCCGGGGAATGAACTTTTGGGGCAGGCGTATATATTTTTTTCTGTTTTGTTTTACATACAGAGTTACACACCACAATGAGGATCTTCTTAGATTCCAGAAAGTGACAGACTCTTTCTTATGTTTTCACTATGTACATGTCAGTATGACTTTAATCTTATGGGAGCCAGAGAGGTTCTTTATTTTTTCTTATCTTTATGTTGGCATTTTTGGTTATTGTTTTCTTCTCAAAGCAAATGTACAACGTGCTTGGGGCAGAAACAAGGCCCATGCTTTGAGGTGTTGCCTAGTCATTTTGAGCCAGGTAAAATGTTAAAGGATAGCTTCCCTGGGATCCCAGGATCAGGGCCCACAGATGATATAAGATAAAAATTACTTTCATCATTATAATTACTCCTAAAAAGGAGGAATTTGAGACAAAAGCACCTTTCACAATAGTACCAAGAAATCAAAATGATGCCCACAGAAGGCTACCTGCTCCATGGTCAGCACAGGTAACAGAAGTGTTCACAGTTTCTGGACTCCTGCCCTTTTCCTGCCCAAATCTCTGAAGCACACAGACCACTTAAAATCGGAATTGTAGAACTGCTAGACACCTTAGAGATGTCTGGCACCATTCCCTTGGACTGCAGAAGAAAACACAGTAGCTCGTTGTCACAAACTAATTTCAACATGAAGTGCCCCCTGGATGCACTAAGTTCTTTCTCTGCAAATGTTGACTAATGTAAGTCACAGTCATACCATATAAACACTAGGATGGCTGGGAAGTCATCGTAGGTAAGGGAATATTTTAGCCATGTTTATAAGCATTGGCTCACGTTGTAGAAGAGGCTGAGCTGAGTGTTTTTAAATACTATTTCAGACCTGTTTTACAGCACCCTCTGAACATACCAGAGCTTGAACGGACTAAGAAAGATAGTTGGTTTCAGTAACTTTAATACCAGAAAAATATTATACTGTCTCTATTCCTAAGGATCTTTGAGTATCTTACCCAGAGGTCCTCCACTGAGATAATGATCTTAATGATCACCATGGGCAGAGGTGAAAAGGCCCGCTGAATTCGTTCCAGTTGTCCACATGACAAGAAAATCCTGATACTTGATAGGTTTCCAGATCGAGAAGACCAGAGATAAGAGGGAAATAGTACCCTGTATGGAACAAGGGATTTGGAGTCAATTTGGGGATCCCACTTAGGTTTCTGACACTAAAATCCTCTGTGACTCATATCATCCGAGTCCCTGTCTAACCACCTGAAAATGTGCCTACAAATATCTACACCCTAGTTGAGAAGTTTAAGAGGCAGAATGCTACAAAGAGCCAGTATGATGTCTCTCAAGGACAGGTGCTCAGGAAGCCATAATTGCTATTGGGTCTATTTCTTTTCCAGAAGAAAGAACACATGTTGAATCCATATTTCGAATAGATGACTCACCAGATGATTTTCAAACCTGAAGGAAGGCCAAGAAGTCGCTCTTGTGTCATAGTTCACTCAGAAATCATGTTGTTGGACTGGTGAGGACGATACAATAGCAACGTCATCACTAAGAGTGGGGAGCTTCTAATTTCCATACGGCCATGTTGACCCCCTTAGCTCAGAGCCACCAGAAAGGGCAGCTGGGGAGGGGGCACTGCCATCACTATGAGTGGGGAGCTTCCCATTTCCATATGGCCATGTTGACCCCCTTAGCTCAGGGCCACCAGAAAGGACAGCTGCGGGGGACCACAGGCCAAGGCTGCCAGGTGTGGCTGGGGCAGGCAGAACTCTGACTTAAGGCTCAACTCCTGGCTAGGTTATTATTATGCTCTTCACAAAGAAAGTGCCATTGTGTGTGAGCCCTCATGTAGAAAAGGTTCAGAATTTCCATTGAGATTCCCTCTCTGACCTTTAGGATATGTAGCAAAGTTCCATTTAATTTTTAAACATTGAAAGACTTCCTGGTTTTCTTTTCGCTAAGACTGTGGCTCAATTCCCCTGTGGTCTAGGAATAGAACCTAGTTAATTTCAGGGTTTAACATTTGTAGCCTTGATTCATGGCCCCACCTATCATCTATTTGGGTAAAGAGTCTATGACCACTTGAAAATAATATATTCTGCACTTATTATGGAATGTTCCCTATATGTCAATTAGGTCACATTTGTTACCAATGTTTTGTCTGCTTTTTCTGTCAGATATTGAGAAAGGTATATTAAAATCTTCAAACAATGCTGCTCTATTCATCGTGGCATCGGAGAGTCTACCAGTGTTAGAAGGCAAGAGAAACAAAAAGTATAAGAATTGAGGGGATAATTGTGACTATTCACAGATAATACGATTGTATACATAGAAAATCCAAAACAGTCTATATACCCTATTAGAATTAAAAATGCAATTTATAAATTTGAGATGGATTGTGCTTCCCATTGGACAGTTTCTGAAAGAAAATGTAGAAACTGTCAATCTTGGGGTAAGACATAGGGTGCACTAACCATTTAAAAGAATTCAGTGGGACTTCATAAAAATGTGACATTTCTCCTTATCTTATGACCACAAGAAAATGAAAAGGTGAACCGCAGGCTGGGAAGTACAGATTTGCAATACACACACTGACAAAGACTTGTCAATAAAGAATTCCTGCTCATCAAACATAAAAAGTCTATTTATTAACAAATACTTCACAAAAGATTGACTGATGGCCAATATGAACAGGAAAGGGTGCTCTACAGTATTATTTTCAGGAACAGCAAGGCCTTTCCTAAAATGAAAACATACACACAAACTAGTATTCCCTAGATGGATGACGTCCTTATTTCTGAGGACAGCTTGAAGAACAGACTAGCATCAAAGTAAAGTGATGGAATTCCTGACACTCAGAGGATGGATGGACAATTGACCTCAAACTACAGTACAATTTCTAGGCATCATTCGGTCCTCTGAAGGCAGACAACTACCACACCCCTTCCTACACCACACAGGTTGCTTCCTAACCCCTATCATAAAAGAAGAAGATGAGAAACAGATAGGACTAGTAGGAAATAGCAAAAATCACATGTGGGGATTATCCTGAAACACACTGATCACATAACTAGTGTAAGGAAGTGTAGGGAACTGACAAGAACAGAGACTCAAGAGGTACTTCTTTGGGAAATGCTGTCTGAAATCGTCACACGTTGGTACCAGCTAATGAGGGCTCTGAGCATATCCTAGGGTTTGCTCACAAGGGTCTGCAACACCATCGCTGAGGACTGAAACTCTTCAAGACCTCAAAGCTTGCCTGATTGACTATTGGACTAAGAGATTCCCATGTTCTGAAAACAGATACCAACTCATTGAAAGGTTCACCTGGGCTCCCTCGGAGGCCCTACAAGTAGCTGAACCATTCACTGAAAATCAATTACACACACACACACACACACACACACACACACACACACACACCTGTCATTTCACCAATTACTTAAACATTCAAGGTTCTTCCTACCTTTCCTTTTTCACATTGATATTTATACTCACATGAAATGTCATCATTTCTAATGAACACTGATGTCAAAATAGAGATCCATTGACACAATATTCACAAAATGGAACTTCCCTGCTGTCATTTTCAATATAGCGTTTTTTAAAGTTCATACATATTTTAGGTTTTTGGTAACTTATGCAGGAGAAGATCAGCATTGAAAAACTCTAAATACTGACAATGAGGTTTAAGCCTAGAGAACAAGAATTGTCCAATTTCATAGATAATAAGGAACCAAAGGGAAAGCATGGAAGCTGTAGTCGAATAATTTTACACATATGCATCCCCTATTATTCTACTACTGAGGGGCGTGTTTTATTACCACTCTGCATGCATCAATTGTCTTCCACGTGCACCTGCACAGGTATAATGAATTACTACAGTAGAATGAAATGTCTGGGAACTACGTGGTGGCATCTATAATGAACAATTCAATTTCGATCTTATATTTGGTGAACTTCCACTGTTTGTCCCTTTAGACAATGGACCCTAAACAGAAGGGGGAATGAACCACGAGAGACTATGGACTCTGCGAAACAAACTGAGGGCTTCAGAGGGGAGAGGGGTGGGGGATTGGGATGGGCCAGTGATGGGTATTAAGGAAGGTACATATTGCATGGAGAACTGGGTATTATATGCAAATAATGAATCACGGAACACTACATCAAAAACTAAGGAAATACTGTATAGTGACTAACATATCATAATAAAAAATTATTAGAAAAAAATTAAAGGTAAAAAAAATACAGCTGTTCTGTTTCAAGAACAATCACAATTGAGAAAAAACTAACTTCCAATCCCTAAAGCCAAACACAGACCAAGTTCCATTTCACTCCCCTTTATTCACATTCTCTGTGGGTTCTAAGCTATTTCCCAACCTCCTTTCCTGCTGAGCAGGGAGCCCGGGCTCGATCCCAGAACCCTGGGATCATAACCTGAGCCAAAGGCACATGTTTAACTGGTGAGACAGCCAGGAGTCCCAGCCATGTTTTTCTTAAGCAAAAGGACACTTTCTCACAATGCCTTCACATGACTTCACATGGTACCAGAGATCTGAATGTGCCTCTAGGAGGTTGCAGATGAAGGCAATTGCAAACTCTCACAGTGGTTTATCAAATACAATGACCTGCCTGGTGACAGTGAAACTCTTATGAGCCCACGAGAGGGTTCTGTGACACTCAGCTGTGGCTGGGCTGGCACAGAGAACCAAATCCATTTCCCTGCCTGATGTCTGTGAGGAACAGATGCCCCCACTGTGAATGAGACCCTGCCACTGAGCTGTCCAGAGATGGCCATCCTCACAGAGGATGAGGATAAAGGACAATGCCTGAGGAGACCTCATCTGTCTCTTTTATCTTTTCATATTTTTGACAGTGGACAAATCACTGCCTAGGAGTCCCCAACTACCTTAGTCTTATCTGTGAATGGCCAAGAAGTTTTACAAAACACTTAAGATTTTGACCTCACAAATGCCCACAACCACTTACCATAGGGATTCAACATTAAGCAAAGATAATGTTCCTTGGAAGAGAGGTCCTGCCCACTGTTGTTTCTCACTTATATGCTCATCTTCTTTACCTCATGGTAACATAACCACCTTGATTCCTGCTTCCGTCTTCAGGAAGGCTGAGGTGACTTGAAGGGCATTACCCTGACATCGTTCTTTCTTAGCAATAAGATGTGGACATTTCCCTAGTCCTACACACCCAAAGTTGAATCGGAATCAGGATTGAGGAGGTGATGAGAGTTGAAGGTGTTTTCCTGTACACGGTGGTTTATTACCAATAAGGATGGGTCAGAGTCCTCGAAATTCCAGAACATTTTCATTAATGCTTCCTACTCGTGAAAGATGATGTACATTGGTCTTTCCCTGTATATTGTGGTCGGACTCAGAGAAAAGTGCTTAGCGCGTTCGTCAGACTTCCACGACCACTTTGGGGCTGGCTTCCATATTCACAAAGGATGATGTTAGGGCTATGAGGGTTCCTGTACACTGTTATTTCTTACAGATAAGTGTATGGCATTTTTGTTACATTGCCAGAACCACTTAGCGTTGGGCTTGCCGGCCTCCTGGGGACGAACCCTAACCCTAGTCGGCCCCCGAGGGGCCCCTCCAAGGGGCCTGGTGCCACAACGCCGGGGATTGGGGACCCCCGAGCCCAGCGCCGGAGTCACCCTGCCGCCCCGCAGCAACCCAGGCTGCTAGGGGCGCCGCCAGTCTTTCAGGGCGAGAGAATGGGCAGGGCCCTCCAAGCCCCCGGTGACCTTCGAAGGCCCCCCACGCCAAAATGCTTGGGCCCACACTCCCTCTCGCCAGTGCCCTCACCTCGGCCTGCCCCTCCGCCTGCCGCAGAGCTGGCAGAAGGGGCCTGCTGGACTCCTGGGGCCTAAAACTTAACCTAGGTCGGCCCCCGAAGGGCCCCTCCCAAGGATCCTGGCAGCGCAATGCCGGGGAATTTTGAACCCCCATGCCCCAGTGCTGGACTCACTCTGCCACCCCACAAGCACCCAGGGTGCTAGGGGTGTTGCCAGTCATTCAAGAAGGGAGAACAGGCAGGGCCCTCTGATTCCCCTGCTACCTTCAAAGGCCCCCCGCGCAAAAACTCTGGCTCCCACGCTCCTGCTCCCCAGCGCCCTAACCTCGGCCCACCCCTCCTCTCGCTGCAGAGCTGGTGGATCGGGCCTGCTGCCTTCCTGGGGGCTAAAACTATCCCTAGGTCGCCCCTAAGGGGACTCTCCCAAGTGGCCTGGCACCGCATGCCAGGGATTGGGGACCCCCAAGTCCCAGCACTGGAAGCACCCTGCCGCCCGGCCGCCACATGGGGCACTAGGGGCGTCACCAGTCCTTCAGGGCGACAGAACTGGCAGGACGCTCCAAGCCACCTGCGACCTTCAAATGCACCCTGAGCCAAAGCCAAAATATTCTGGCCCACGCCCCTGCTTGCCAGCTATCTCACCTCGACCCACACCTCCATTCACCGCACATGGGCGGCACGAGCCTGCCAGCCTACTGGGGGCTAACCCTAACCCTAAGTCGGCCCCCAAGGGGCCCGTCCCAACGGGCCTGAGGCCGCAACACCGGGTATTAGGGAGCCCCGATCCCCAGCGCCATACTCACCCTGCCGCCCCGCCGCCACCCGGGATGCTAGGGGTGCCACTGGTCATTCAGGGCGGGAGAACGGGCAGGGGCCTCCGAGCCCGCGGGACCTTCGAAGGCCCCCCCATCCAAAATGCTTGATCCCATGCTCCCGCTCCTCAGCACCCTCACCTCGGCCCGCCCCTCCACTCGCCGCAGAGCCTGCGGATGAGGCCTGCCCTCCTCCTGGGGGCTACCCAGAACCCTAGGTTGTCCCCTGAGGGGCCCCTCCGAAGGGGCCTGGCACTGCAATGCCTGGGATTGGGGACCCCCGAGCCCCAGCGCCGGACTCACCTTATCGCCCCACCGCCACCCGGGCCGCCAGGAGCACCGTCGGTCATTCAGGGAGGGAGAATGGGCAGATCCCTCCAAGCCCCTGGTGACCATCGAAGGCCCCCCGCGCCAAAACGCTTGGGCCCATGCTCCCGCTCACCTGCGCCCTCATCTCGGTCCGCCCCTCCGCTCACTGTAGAGCCAGTGGATCGGGACTGCAGGCTTCCTGGGTGTTACCCTAACTTTTGGTGGGCCCCCAAGGGGCCCATCCCAGGTTCCTATTGCCGCAACACTGGGGATTGGGGACTCCGGAGCCTCAGCGCCAGACTCATCCTCCCGCCCTACCGCCACCTGGGCCGCTAGGGGCACCGCCGTTCATTCAGGAAGGGAGAACGGGCAGGGCCCTCCCAGCGACCGGCGACTTCGAAGGCCCCCCGCACCAAAATGCTTGGGCCCATGCTCCCGCTGGCCAGCACCCTTACCTCGGCCCTCCCCTCCGCTCGCCGCACAGCTGACGGATCGGGCCTGGGGGCCTTCTGGGGGCTAACCCTAAAGCTAGGTTGGCCCCCTCGTGGCCCCTCCCAAGGGGCCTGGCGCTGCAACGACGGGGAAAGGGGACTCCTGAGCCCCAGCGCTGGACTCACCATGCCCCCCGCTGCCACCCGGGCCACTAGGGGCACCGCCGGTCATTCAGGGCGGGAGAACGCGCAAGACCCTCCCAGCGAAGGGCAACCTTCGAAGGCCCCCTGCACCAAAGCACTAGGGCCCATGCTCCCGCTCCCATCGCCCTTACCTCGGCCTGCCCCTCCGCTCGCCACACAGCCGGCGAATCAGGCATCCTATCCTCCTTGTGGCTAACCCTAACCCTAGGTAGGCCCCCTAGGGGCCCATCCCAAAGGGCCTGGCGCTGCAACACCGGGGATTGGGGACCCCCGAGCCCCAACGCCAGACTCTCCCTGCCGCCCCGCTGCTAAACGGGCCGCGAGGGGCACTGTCGGTCATTCAGGGCAGGAGAACAGGCAGGGCTCTCCGAGCCCCTGGCAACCTTTGAAGGCCCCTTATGCCAAAATGCTTGGGCCCACCTTCCCGCTCGCCAGCGCCCTCATCTCATCCCACCCGTCCGCTCGTGCACAGCCGGAGGATCGGGCCTGCCGGCCTCCTGGGGGCTAACCCTAACCCTAGGTCAGACCCAAGGGGCCCCTGCCAAGGGGCCTGGCGCCGCAACGCGGGGATTGGGGACACCCAAGCTGCAGTGCTGGACTCACCCTGCCGCCCCGCCGCCATTCGGGCCGCTAGGGGTACAGCCTGTCATTCAGGGCGGGAGAATGGGCAGGGCCCTCCTAGCCCCCGGTGACATTCGAAGTCCCCCTGCACCAAAACATTTGGGCCCACACTCCCGGGCCTGCCGGCCTCCTGGGGGCTAACACTAACCCTATGTCGGCCCCCGTGGGGCCCCTACTAAGGGGCCTGGCCCCACAATGCCGGGGATTGGGGACCCCAGAGCCCCAGCGAGGACTCATTTTGTCGTCCCGTCGCCACCCGGGCTGCTAGGGGAGCCGCCCTTCATTCAGTGTGGGAGAACAGGCAGGGCCCTTCGAGCCCAAGGCGACATTCGAAAGTGCCCCGCCCCAAAATGCTCCCATGGTCCCCCTCGCCAGCGCCCTCACCTCAGAACACTGATCCGCTCGCCGCACAACTGACATTTCGGGATTGCCAGCCTCCTGAGGTCTAACCCTAACCCTAGGACAGCCCCCGAGGCGTACATCCCAAGGGGCCTGGCGCTGCACGCTGGAGATTGGTGACCCCCGAGCCGCAGCGCCGGACTCACCTTGCCGCCCCACTGCTACCCGGGCCGCTAGGGGCGCCGCCAGTCATTCAGTGTGGGAGAATGGGCAGGGCCCTCTGAGCCCCCGGAGACTTTTGAAGGCCCCCAGCGACAAAATGCTTCGGCCCACGCTCCCGCTTGCCAGTGCCCTTACCTCGGCCTGCCCCTCCACTCACCTCACAGCTGGCGGATCAGGCCTGCCAGCCTCCTGGGGGCTAACCCTAACCGTAGGTCGGCCCCCGAGGGGCCCGTCCAATGGGGCCTGGTGCCACAACGCCTGGGATTGCTGACACCCAAGCCCCAGCGCCGGACTCACCCTGCTGCCCCGCCGCCAACCCGGCCGCTGGGGGCGCCGCTGGTCATTCAGGGCGGGAGAATGGGCAGGGCCCTCCGAGCCCATGGCAATCTTCGAAGGCCCCCCATCCTAAACACTTGAGCCCTCGCTCCGGCTCCTCAGCGCCCTCACCTCGGCCCTCCCCTCCGCTCGCCGCAGAGCCGGCGGATGAGGCCTGCCCTCCTAGGGTGTCCCCTGAGGGGCCTAGGTTGTCCCCTGAGGGGCCCCTCCGAAGGGGCCTGGCACCGCAATGCCGGGGATTTGGGACCCCCGAGCCCCAGTGCTGGACTCACTCTGCCACCTCGCAAGCACCCAGGGCGCTAGGGGCGTTGCCAGTCATTCAGGAAGGGAGAACGGGCAGGGCCCTCCGATCCCCCTGCGACCTTCGAAGGCCCCCCGTGCAAAAACTATGGCTCCCATGCTCCTGCTCGCCAGCGCCCTAACCTCGGCCCATGCCTAAGCTTGCTGCAGAGCTGGCGGATCAGGCCTGCTGGCTTGCTGGGGGCTAACCCTATCCCTAGGTCGCCCCCGAGGGGCCCCTCCCAAGTGGCCTGGCGCGGCATGCCATTGATTGGGGACCCCCAAGTCCCAGCGCCAGACGCACCCTGCCACCCCGCCGCCACCTGGGGTGCTAGGGGCGTCGCCAGTCCTTCAGGGCGACAGAATGGGCAGGACCCTCTGAGCCACCTGCAATCTTCGAAGGCACCCCGAGCCAAAGCCAAATGCTATGGCCTACGCTCCCGATCACCAGCTACCTCACCTCGACCCACACCTCCATTCACTGCACATGGGCGGAACGAGCCTGCCAGTCTCCTGGGGGCTAACCCTACCCTAGGTCAGTCCCCGAGGGGCCCGTCCCAAGGGGCCTGGCGCCGCAGCGCTGGGTATCAGGGACTGCCGAGCCCCAGCGCCGGACTCACCGTGCTGCCCCACCACCACCCGGGCCGCTAGGGTGTCCCTGGTCATTCAGTGCGGGAGAACGGCAGGGCCCTCCAAGCCCACGGCGACCTTCGAAGGCCCCCACATCCAAAACGCTTGAGCCTATGCTCCCCATCCTCAGCACCCTCACCTTGGCCCACTCCTCCACTCCCTGCAGAGCTGGGGGATGAGGACTGCCCTCCTCCTGGGGCTACACATAACCCTAGGTTGGCCCCTGAGGGGCCCCTCCGAAGGGGCCTGGCACCGCAATGCCTGGGATTGGGGACCCTCAAGCCCCAGTGCCAGACTCACTATGTTGCCCCGCCACCAGCCGGGCCCCTAGGAGCACCGTCGGTCATTCAGGGAGGGAGAATGGGCAGATCCCTCCGAGCCCCTGGCGACCTTCGAAGGCCCCCCCGTGCCAAAGCGCTTGGGCCCATGCTCCCGCTCGCCTGCACCCTCACCTCGGTCTGCCCCTCCGCTCGCTGCACAGCCGGTGGATCTGGACTGCCAGCCTCCTGGGTGTTACCCTAACCGTTGGTGGGCCCCCGAGGGGCCCATCCCAGGTTCCTATTGCCGCAACACCGGGGATTGGGGACTCCCGAGCCCCAGCGCCCAACTCACCCTCCTGCCCTACCGCCACCTGGGCCGCTAGGGGCGCCGCTTTCATTCAGGGAGGGAGAATGGCAAGGGCCCTCCAAGTCACCGGCGACTTTCGAAGGCCCCCCGCACCAAAATGCTTGGGCCCACGCTCCCGCTGGCCAGCGCCCTTACCTCGGCCCTCCCCCCCGCTCGCCGCACAGCTGGCTGACTGGGCCTGCGGGCCTTCTGGGGGCTAACCCAAACCCTAGGTCGGCCCCCTAGTGGCCCCTCCCAAGGTGCCTGGAGCCTCAACGACGGGGATTGGGGACTCCTGAGCCCCAGCGCCGGACTCACCATGCCCCCCACCGCCACCTGGGCCACAAGGGGCACCCCCGGTCATTCAGGGCGGGAGAACAGGCAGGACCCTCTGAGCCCCTGGTGACCTTCGATGGCCCCTCGCTCCAAAACTTTGGGCCCACTTTCCCGCTCGCCAATACCCTCATCTCAACCCGCCCCTCCGCTCACCGCACAGCCGGGAGATTGGGTCTCCTGGCCTCCTGGGGGTAACCCTAACCCTAGGTCAGCACCTGAGGGGGCCCTCCCAAGGGGCCTCGCGCCACAACCCGGGGATTGGGGACCCCGAGCGCCAGCACCTGACTCACCTGCCGCCCAGCCGCCACTCGGAGGCTTGGGGTGCTGCCGTTCATTCAGGGCGGGAGAAGGGGCAGGGCCCTCCGAGACACGGTGAACTTCGAAGGCCTCCCGCGCCAAAATGCCCAGGCCCACCCTCCCACTCACCAGCGCCCTCACGTAGGTCTGCCACTCCTCTCTTCACACAGCTGGCAAATAGGGCCTGCTGGCCTCCTAGGGGCTAAACCTAACCCTAGGTTGGGCCCCGAAGGGCCCCTCCCAAGGGGCCTGGTGCCACAACGCCGGGGATTGGGGACCCCCAAGCCCCAGTGCCGGATGCACCCTGCCGCCCCTCCCCACCCAGGCCGCTAGGGGCGCCGCCATTCATTCACCATGGGAGGATGGACAGGGCCCTCCGAATCCCCACCAACTTTCGAAGGCACCCCGAACCAAAATGCTTGGGCCCAGGCTCATATTCACCAGAACCCTCACCTCAGCCCAACTCTCCGCTCAACGCCCAGGTGGTGTATCGGGCCTGCCGGCCTCCTGGGGGCTAACCCTAACCATAGTTCGGCCCCCTAGGGGCACTTCCCAGGGGCCTGGCATCACAACACTGGGGATGGGGACCCCGAGTCCAAGTGCCAGACTCACCCTGCTGACCTTCAGCCACCTGAGCTGCTAGAGACCACTGGTCAATCAGGGCGGGAGAATGGGCAGGGCCCTCGGAGCCCCCGCTGACCTTCGAAGCCCCCCCGTGCAAAAACATTGGTTCCCATCCTCCTGCTCGCCAGCGCCCTCACCTCAGCCCGCCCCTCCGCTTGCTGCAGAGCCAGTGGATAGTGCCTGCCAGGATCCTGGGGGCTAACTGAAATCCTAGGTCGGCCCCATGGGGCACAACCCAAGGGGCCTAGCTCTGCAACGCTGGGGATTGGTGACTCAGAGCCCCAGAGCCAGACTCACCCTGCCGCACTGTTCCCACCCAGGCCGCTAGGGGCGCCGCCGCTCATTCAGGGTGGGAGAACGGACAGGGCCCTGGAGAAACCATCGACATTTGAAGCCTCCTGCGCCAAAATGCAGGGGCCCACGCTCCTGCTCGCCAGAGTCTTTACCTCGGCCCGTGCACCTCTCGCTGTCCAGCCAGAGGATTGGGCCTGCCGGCCTCCTGGGTGCTAACTCTAACCCTAGGTCCGCCCATGAGGAGCCCCTCCCAAGGGGCCTGGCCCCTCAATGCTGGGGATTGGGGATCCCTGAGCCGCAGTGCGGAACTCACACTGCCGCCCCACCTCCAACGGAGCCGCAAAGCGTGCCGCTGGTTATTCAGGGCAGGAGAATGGGCAGGGCCCTCTGAGACATGGCAACATTCAAAAGCCCAGGGTGCAAAAACGCTGGGGACCACGCTCCCACTCTGCATCACCCTCAACTTGGCCCGCACCTCCGCTCTTCGCAGAGCCAGCGACTCGGGCCTGCCGGCCTCCTGGGCGCTAACCCTAACCCTAGGACAGCCCTTGAAGGTCCCTTCCTAAGGGGCCTGGTGACGCAACACCAGGGATTGGGGACCCCCAAGCCCCAGCGCCAGATGCATGCTGCCGCCCGCCCCACACATGCTGCTAGGGGCGCCGCCATTCATTCAGGGTGGGAGAACTGGAGGTCCCTCCGAACCCCTGCCGACATTCGAAGGCGCACCGAACCAAAAAGCTTGGACCCAGGCTCATGTTCACCACCACCCTCACCTCGCCTCAATTCTCTGCTCGACGCACAGGTGGTGTATCGGGCCTGTGGGGCTCCTTGAGGCTAACCCTAACCATAGGTCGGCCCCCGAGGGGCTCTACCCAAGGGGCCTGGCATCACAACGCTGGGGATGGGGATCCTGAGCCCATGTGCTGGACTCACCCTGCTGCCCTTCAGCCACTGGAGCCGCTAGAGGCCCCGCCGGTCAATCAGGGCAGATCGGGCAGGGCCCTCCGAGCCCACGCTGACCTTTGAAGGCTCCCTGCGCAAAAACGTTGGCTCCCAGGATCCTGCTCACCAGCGCCCTCGCCTCGTCCCGCCCCTCTGCTTGCTTCAGAGCTGGTGGATAGGGCCTGCTGGGCTTCTGGCAGCTAACCAAAACCCTAGGTTGGCCCTGTGGGGACATCCCCAGAGGCCTGGCTCTGCAATGCTGGGGATTGGTGACTCAGAGCCCCAGAGCCAGACTCACCCTGCCGCACTGTCCCCACCCGGGCCGCTAGGGGCGCCGCAGGTCATAGAGGGCGAGAGAAGGGCAGGGCTTTCTGAGCCACCAGTGACATTCAAAGGCTCCCCGTGCCAAAACACTGGTGCCCACGCTCCCCCTCCCCAGCGCCCTCACCTGGGCTTGCACCTCCGCTCGCCGCACAGTGTGCGGATTGGGCCTGAAGGTCTCCTTGGGGCTAACCCTAACCCTAGGTCGGCGCCCCAGGGGCTCCTCCCAAGGGTCCTGGTGCCACTACACTGGGGATCTGGGACCCCAAGCCCCAGAGCCAGACTCACCCTCCCACAACGCTGCCACCCGGGCCGCGAGGGGCGCCGCCGGTCATTCAGGGCGGGAGAATGGACAGAGCCCTGGAGAAACCGGGACATTTGAAGCCTCCAGCGTCAAAATGCAGGGGCCCACAATCCCGCTCCCCAGCGCCTTTAGCTCGGCCCACCCACCTCTCGCCGCCCAGCCAGAGGATCGGGCCTGCCATCCTCATGGGGGCTAACTCTAACCCTAAGTCGGCCCAGGAGGAGCCCCTCCCAAGGGGCCTGGCACCGCAACACCAGGGATTGGGGATCCCTGAGCCACAGCGGGGGATTCACCCTGCCACCCCACTGCCAACAGAGCCGCTAGGGGTGTCACTGGTTATTCAGAGCAGGAGAATGGGCAGGGCCCTCCGAGACATGGCACATTCGAAGGCCCAGGGCGCCAAAACGCTGGGGCCCACGCTCCCGCTCTGCATCCCCCTCAACTCAGCCCACACCTCCGCTACTCGCACAGCCGGCGACTCGGGCCTGCCGGCCTCCTGGGCGCTAACCCTAACCCTAGGACGGCCCCTGAGGGTCCCTTCCTAAGGAGCCTTGCGGTGCAACACCAGGGATTGGCGACCCCCAAGCCCCAGTGCCGGGTGCACCCTGCAATCCCGCCCCACACGGGCCGCTAGGGGCGCCGCCATTCATTCTCGGCGGGAGAACTGGCAGGGGCCTCCGAACCCCCACCCACCTTCAATGGCTCCCAGAACCAACATGCTTGTGCCCAGGCTCATGTTCACCAGCACCCTCACCTCGGCCCAACTCTCCGCTCCACGCACAGGCGGTGTATAGGGCCTGCCGGCCTCCTGGGGGCTAACCCTAACTGTAGGTCGGCCCCTGAGGGGCCCTTCTCAAGTGGCCTGGCGCCCCAACGCCGGGGATGGGGCAACCGAGCCCAAGTGCCAGACTCACCCTGCTGCCCTTCAGCCACCTGAGCCACTAGGGACCCCGCTGGTCATTCAGAGCGGGAGAACGGGCAGGTCCCTCCGAGCCCCCACTGACCTTCGAAAGCCCCCCACGCTAAAATGCTTGGGCTCATGCTCAGGCTCGCCAGCGCCCTCACCTCGGCCCACCCTGCTGCGTGCCGCACAGACGCTGATCGGGTCCACCGGCATCCGGGGGGCTAACCGTAACCCTAGATCGACCCCTGAGGGGCCCCTCCCAAGGGGCCTGGCGCTGCAACACAGGGGATTGGGGACCCTGAGCCTCAGCACCTGACTCACCCTGCCACCCAGCCACCACCCAGGGGCTTGGGGTGCTGCCGTTCATTCAGGGCGGGAGAACGGGCAGGGCCCTCCGATACACGGTGTCCTTCGAATCCCCCCCGCGCCAAAATGCCTGGGCCCACGCTCCCAAACACCAGCACCCTCACCTAGGTCCGCCACTCCACTCTCCACACAGCTGGCGAATAGGAACTGCCGAGTTCCTAGGGGCTAAACCTAACCCTAAGTTGTCATCCGAGGGGCCCCTCCCAAGGGGCCTGGCGCCGCATCGCTGGGGATTGGAGATACCTGAGCCTCAGGGCCTGACTCACCCTGCCACCCCTCACCACCCGGGCCGCTAGGGGCACCGCCGTTCATGCAGGGTGGGAGAACAGGCAGGGCCCTCGAGACCCCGGCGACCTTTGAAAGCCCCAAGTCAAAACGCTGGTGCCCAGGCTCCTGCTCGCCAGCACCTTTACTTTGGCCCGCCCCTCCTCTCACAGTCTAGCTGGCATATCGGGCCTGCCGGCCTCCTGGGGGCTAACCCTAACCCTAGGTTGGCCCAGAGGGGCCCCTCCCAAGGGGACTTGTGACCAAAGCCGGGGATTGGGGACAGCCGAGCCGCAGCGCCGGACTCACCCTGCCGTCCTGTCGACATCAGGCTCTCTGGGGCATCACTGGTCCTTCAGGGTGGGAGAATGGGCAGGGCCCTCGAGACTCCGGTCAATTTTGAAGGCCATCCGCGCCAAAATGCTGGGGCCCACGCTGGAGCTCGCCAGCGCCTTCACCTCAGCCTGCCCCTCCGCCCTCTGCACAGCTGGCAGATCAGGCCTGCCGGCCTCCTGGGGGCTAACTCTAATCCTAGGTTGGCCCCAGAGGGGCCCCTCTGAAGGGGCCTGCCGCCACAACGCCGGGGATTGGGGACCCTCGAGTCGTAATGCCGGACTCACCCTGCTGCCCCGCTGACACCAGTGGTGCTAGGGCGCCACAGATCGTTTTGGGCGGGAGAACGGGCAGGGCCCTCTGAGCCCCGGTGAACTTTGAAGGCCCCAGCACCAAAACGCTGGGGCCCACGCTCCGCTCGCCAGCGGCCTCACCTCGGACCGCGACTCCATTCACCTCAAGATGGTGGATCGAGCCTGACGGCCTCCTGAGGGCTAACTCTAACCCTACCTTGGCCCCAGAGGGGCCCTTCCCAAGGGGCCTCGCACTGCAACGTCGGGTATAGGGAAGCCCGAGCCTCAGCACTGGACTCATCCTGCCGCCCCGCCATCACCCGGGCCGCTAGGGGCGCCGCCGGTCATCCAGGTGAGGGAACGAGCAGGGCCCTCCAAGCCCCCAGTGACTTTCGAAGGCCCCCTGCTCCAAAACGCTTGGGACCACGCTCCCGCTCGCCAGCGCACTCACCTCGGCCCGCCCCACTGCTCGCCACTCAGCAGGTGGATCGGGCCTGCCGGGCTACTGGGGGCTAAACCTAACCCTAGGTTGGCCCCCAAGGGGCCCCTCCCAAGGGGCCTGTCGCCGCAACACCGGGGATTGATTACCCCTAAGCCCCAGCGCTGGACTCACCCTGCTGCCCCGCTGGCACCCAGGCCACTAGGGGCGCCACTGGTCATTCAGGGCGGGAGAATGGGCAGGGCCCTCTGAGTCCTGGTGAACTTCTAAGGGCCCATGTTCCAAAATGCTTGGGCCCATGCTCCCGCTAAGCAGCGCCCTCACTTCGACCCGCCCCTCTGCTCGACGCACAGCCAGCTGATCAGGTCTGCCAGCCTCCTGGGGGCTAACCCTAACCTTAGGTTGGCCCCCAAGGGGAACCTCCCAAGGGGCCTGGCGCAGCAACGCCAGGGATTGGGGACCCCCGAGCCCTAGCACCATACTCTCCGTGCCGCCCCGCTGACACCGGGCACACTGGGGCATTACTGTTCATTCAGGGTGGGAGAACAGGCAGGGCCCTCGAGACCCCAGCGACCTTCCAAGGCCCCCCGTGACAAAATGCTTGGGCCCACGCTCCAGTTCGCCGGCGCCCTCACCTCGGCCGCACAGCTGGCAGATAATGTCTACTGGAATCCTGGGTGCTAACAGTAACCCTAGGATGGTCCCAGAGGGGCCCCTCCCAAGGGGCCTTGCGCTGCAATGCATGGCATTGGGGACCCCCAAACCGCAAAGCCAGACTCACACTGCCAACCTGCCACCACCCAGGCGCTAGGGGCGCCGCCGGTCATTCAGGGCGGGAGAACGGACAGGGCCCTCCGAGCCTCTAGCGACTTTCAAAGGCCCCCTGCGCCAAAACGCTAGATACCATACTCCTGCTCGGCAGCGCACTCACCTCATCCCACTCCTCCACTCCCCGCACAACTGGCACATGGGTCCTGCTGGCCTACTAGGGCTAACCCTAACCTTAAACCCTAACCCCTAACCTTAAACCCTAAACCTTAACCCCTAAACCTAACCCTAACTCTAACCTCTAACCCTTACCCTAACCACAACCCTACTCTAAACCTAACAATAAACCCTAATCCTTAAACCCTAAACCCTAACATTAACACTAAACCCTAAACCCTAACCCCTAACCCTAATCACGAAACCTTAAACTCTAAACCCTAACCTTAACCACTAACTCCAAACCCCAAACCCTAACCCTAAACCCTAACCCTACCCGGCCCTACCATACCCCTAACCCTACCCCTAAACCTACCCCTTCAGCTAACCCTACCCCTAACCCGTAACCTAACCCTAAACCTAACCCTAATCCTACCCTAACCTGTACCCTAACCCTAAACGTAACCCTAACACATACTCTAATCTGTACCTTAACCCGTACCCTAACCCTAACCCTAACCCGTACCCTAAGCCGTACCCAAATCCGTACACCAACACTTACCCTAAACCGTACCCTAACCCGTACCCTAAACTGTACCCTAATGTGTACACTAACCCATACCCTAACCCTAACCCGTATCCTAAACCTAACCCGTACTCCAACCCTAACCCTAACCCTAAACCCTAACCCTTACCCTAAACCCTAATCTGTACCCTAACTCGTAACCTCTAAACTGTAACCCCTAAACCCAACCCTAACCCGTACCCTCTCCTTACCCTAACCCTAACCCTTACCCTCAATCATACCCTAACCGTAACCCATACCCTAACCTTAACCCATACCCTAAACCGTACCCTAACCCCGGGGATTAGTAAACCTGAGCCCCACCATGGGACTCAGCCTGCCACCCCTCAGGAAACCATGCCCCTTGGGGCGCCACAGAGCATCCCATGCAGGAAAACTGGTAGGGCCCCCCTGAGCCCCCAGCAATCCTCGGCGGCCCCATACACCCCAACCCTGAGGCCCACGCTAATCCCGCCCCACACCTTCCCTTCAGCTTGCCACCGAGCTCGTCGCAGAGCCAGCAGATCAGGCCTGCCGGGTTCCTGGGGCCTAGAACTGACCCTAGGTCAGCTGGGTAGGGCCCCTCCCCTGGGGCCCGGTGCCGCAGCCCCAGGGACTGGGGACACCTGAGCCCCACTGCAGGACAAAGCCTGTCAGCCCGCAGGAAACCGTGCCCCTTGGGAGGCTGTAGAGCATTCAGGGCGGGAGAACCAGGAGGGCCCCCAGAGCCCCCAGCGAACATCGGCAATCCCTAAACCCAACCTTGAAGCCCATGCTCACCCCACCCCACACCCTCACCTCAGCCCATGGCGGAGCTCGCCACATAGTGGGCAGATCTGGCCTGCGGGGTTCCTGGGCGCCAACCCTAACCCTAGTTCATCTGTGGAGGGGCCCCTCCCCAGGAGCCTGGAGCCGCAGCTGCGGGCATTTGGGACACCTGAGCCCCACAGCAGCACTCAGTCTGCCACCCCGCAGGAAACCGTGCCCCTTGGGAGGCCATAGAGCATTCAGGGCGGGAGAACCAGGAGGGCCCTCCTGAGCCACCAGCGAACTTCGGCGGCCTCCCACACCGGAACCCTGAGGCCCATGCTCACCCTCCCCACACCCTCACCTCAGCCCATGTAGCTCGCCATACAGCCAGCAAATCGGGCCTGCGGGGCTCCTGGACCTAACCCTAGCCCTAGGTCGGCCGTGGGTATGGGGGCCTCCCCAGGAGCCTTACACCGCAGCCCCGGGGAATTGGGATACCTGTGCCCCACTGCAGGTCTCAGCTTGCCACCCGACAGGAAACATTGCCCCTTGGGGCTCTAAGGAGCCTACAGGGCACGAGAACTTGGGGAGGCCCCCGGAGCCCATCCCCATCCTTTGGCAGCCCCCCATGCCCCAACCCTGAGGCCCATGCTCACCCTCCCCCATGGCCTCCTCTCAGCCCTCCACAGAGCTCGCCTAACAGCCTGCAGATTGTCCCTGCTGGGCTCCGGGACCCTAACCCTTACCCTAGGTTGGGCAGAGAGGGGCCCCTCCCCAGGGTCCTGGCAACCAACTCCAGGGGATGGGGACACCAAAGCCCCACCGCAGGACTCAGCCTGCAACCCACAGTAAACTGTACCATTTTGGGACACAACAGAGCATTCAGGGCAAGAGATTTGGGGCACCCCCTGAGAGCCCCTTCTGGTGAACCCCGACCTTTGTGGGCCCTTCCAGATGAAACCCCAAGGCTCACACTCACCCGCCCTTGTGCCCTCATCTCACTCGGCATGAGAGTTCTCTGAGCACTGGGCAGTTCAGATCTGCTGTCTCTTGAGGCCTAACCTAACCCTGGGTCTTCTGCTGAGGGTCCCTCCCCGTTTGCCTGCCTCCAAGGCACCAGGCATTGGGCTCACCTCAGCACGACTAGAGGACTCAGCCTGCCCCACAGCAGGAAACTGTCCATTTTGGGCTGCAGCAAGAATTCATAGGAAAATCGGAGGGCCCCCTTCAGCCCATCCCAGGCAACCCCCAATTTCAGAGATCTCCCCGGATCCAATTAGTAGCTTCACACTGAACTTGGAACTTGCTCTCCACGGAGATCTTTTGAAATTCTCCACACTTCCAACCGATGGCATCATCCAGCTTCAGTGCCTTACCCAGCTTTAGGTCTTGAGATGGATTAAAATGGGAAGTCACTTCACTGATGATGACGTACTGGTGACCAAAAGATACATGCATAAATGCTTCATATCACTTGGCTTTAGGGAAATGCAAATCTAAACCCCTATAGATGCCATATCACACGAGGCTGAATATCTAAAAATAAGAAGACATGAAACTATACATGTTGGAGAGGATGTGGTGAAACAGGAACCCTCTTACACCCCTGTACGAATGCAGTCCGGTACAGCCACTCTTGAAAATGGTACGGAGTTTCCTCAAGAAGTTATAAATAAAGTTACCCTATGTCCCAGCAATTGCACTACTGGCTATTTACCCCCAAAGAGACAGAGGTAGTGAAGAAGGGACACATGCACCCCAGTGTTCATAGAAGCAATAACCATAATAGACAAGCTGTGGAAGGAGTGCAGATGACCATGGATAGATGAATGGATAAAGAAGATGTGGATCATATATATAATGGAATATTACTCAGCCATCAGAAAGGATGAGTACTTACCATCACACCGACCTGGGTGGAGCTGGAGGGTATTATGCTGAGTGGAATAAGCCAATGAAAGAAAGACAATGATCATATGCTTTCACTCCTATGTGGAATATCAGAAACAAGGAAGAAGACCATAGGACAAGGAAGGGAAAATAGAATGGGAAGTCATCAGAGAGGGAGAAAACCCATAATGGATGCTTAACTATCGCAAGAAACTGATGATTGTTGGAGGAGAAGTTGGGGGGGGGGGTAACTGGGTGAGTAGCATTAAGGAGGTCACACGATACAATGAGCACTCGGTGCTACACATGACTGAAAATTTATTGAAGACTACATCTGAAACGAATGATGTACTGTAAGTTGGCTAATTGAATTTAAATTAAAGAACAAAAGACCTCGAATAAACAATCCTACACATTTGTATGGAACCACTAAAGATTCCGAACAGCCAGTGCAATGTGGAAAAGAAAAACAAAGCTGGAGGACTCACAATTTCAGATTTCAGGTTATACTACAAAGCTGCAGTCATCCTAACAAGACAGTACGGCACAAAAATAGACACAGCGACCAAAGGAACAGGATACAAGTTCAGACAGAAACCCACAATTATGTGGTTCGTGAATCTTCCACAAAGCAAGCAACGATATCAAAAGGGAAATGGACAGTCTCTACAACAAATGGTGTTGGGAAAACTAGACAGCTATGCACAAAAGAATGAAATTAGACTGCTTTCTTACACAATACAGACAAACAGAAAACAGTTTCAAGACCTCAATATGAGACCTGAATCCATAAAAATCCTACAGGAGGGAAGACAGTAACTTCTTGACATGGACCATACCAACGTTTTTCTAGACTGTGTCCTGAGGCAAAGGAAATGAAAGCAAAAATAAACTATTGGGAATACAGCAAAATAAAAAGTTTCCACATGGCAGAAGAACAATGAAAACGTAAAAATAATAAGACAACTTACTCAAAGGGAGAAGATATTTGCAAAGATCATATGCAATAAAGGGATAGTGTCCAAAACATATACAACTGATACTACTCGACCCCCCAAAAAACAAATACTCCAGTTAAAAAATAGGCAGAAGACATGGACAGACATTTCTCCAAAGAAGAAATACAAATGGCCAACAGTCCCGTGAAAAGATGTTCGCCATCACCCATCATCAGGAAAATGTAAATCCAAAGGACAATGAGGTAATACCTCAAACCTGTCAGAATGGCTAACATCAAAAGCACAACAAAGAGCAGGTTTTGGGAGGATGTGGATAAAGGGGAATCCTAGCGAACTGTGGGTGGGAATGCAAACTGTGTTGGCCACCGTGGAAAACAGTATGAAGGTTCCTCAAAAAATTAAATATAGAACTACCCTACGATCCAACAATCACACTACTCGTATTTACCCAAAGAATAGGAAAACAGTAACGTAAAAGGATACGTGCACCCCTATGTTTCTTGCACCATTATTTACAATATCACAATATGGAAGCAACCCAAGTGTCTGTAGAAAAATTGACAAATGAGATGATAGGTGTGTGTGTTCTCACACACACACACACACACACACACACACACACACAGACACACACAATGGAGTATTACTCGGCTTGAAAAAGAATGAAACCTTGCCATTTGCAGACACATGGATGGAGCTAGAGAGTATTATCCTAACTAAAATCAGTCAGTCAGAGAAAGACAAATCCCATACGATGTCATTCTAATGGGGAATTTACAAAACAAACAAAATAAGTAACTAAAAGAGAAAAAGGAGACACACCAAAATACAAACTCTTAACAATAGAGAACAAACGGATGGTTACCAGAGAGGAGGTGGATAGAGGGTTGAGTGAAATAGATGAAGGGGATTAAGAGGACGCTTTTCTTGATGACCACTGAGTAATATATAGAATTATTAATCACTCTCTTGTACACCTGAAATGAATGTAACACTGTATGTTAGCTCTACTGGGATTAAAATAAATTTTAAAAAAGATTTTTCTTTCAGGAACCTCTTTGAAAAAGCTTTTCCTGTGCACTGTGCATAAGCCCTACTTGGGAGGATTCACTCTACAGTAATTATTCACTCCATGCCTCAAATTCATATTTCACTGAGTTCTTACCGTGGATTCCAGCCCACGGGAGCCATGGTCCTTTTCTGTCAAGGCTCAGCACCTATGCATTCAAGATTGGAAGTAGAGACACATGTCACTTCACATTCCAGAAAGCTATTATTGTTTCTGTTTCAGTGTGAGAGTGACAGACTTTGGGACAGGTTTCAGAGCAGGTTTATTATGGATCCTGGATCTCTACTTCAATGTTCATTGCCTGGATCCATTTGGCTAATAGGTTCCCTGTGGATGGGCTTGCTTCCAAGCACTTACATGGAAGATGCAAAGGTGGGTGGGCTTGGTGTGGGACAGGAAGAAGACCAAAAACATACAAGGGTCCGACCCCTCCCCTGATCCAGGAACTGCTATGGGAGAGGGTACAGGTGGGAGAATTCATGCGAAACTCCAAGGTCACCAGCTGAACACAGGAGGCACAGGTCAAGGGATCTGGAGATGCAGCGGTTGAAGGCTGCTCTGAGCTACCTCTGGGAGGAAGGGAGGGATGGAATGAGAAGGAGACACTGCCTGCTCCTGGCCCATGCCAGCTGCCCACCGCTCCGACACGCATCAGTCGACACAGCTGACACAGCCTGGGCTCAGGATGGGCTGGCTCGCGTCCCTCAATCCTCAGTGGGACAGCTGTCCCCAGGGCTCAGAGACATGCTGAGGGAGATGAGAGGGAAAGCTGCCCCACCCTGGTCACCCCCTCTTTGAGCAAACAGCCCTTCAGAACTGCTAAAAAAACCCACTAACGGGGTTGAAAGACTTGCCATGGATGAACTAAAGCATAGAGATATGTAAAATAACATTCATTTTTAAGTTCAGAGCTGTCATCTCAGGAAGTGGGGAGAGCTTCCCTGAAGAAGACTGAGGGGAGGGCAGGCCATGCTGAAAAGGGAGACATGGCTCTCCTGATTGGGGACCTGCAGCCCCCTTCCAGGGCAGGGCATCATCCTCACATCAAAAGAGATCCATGGAAGTGTTCCATCAGGGCCAGATGTTTGTCTCGAGAAGGCTACCTTGGCATTGGACTGCACAGGGCACAAGGGACGAGGGCCAGATGGAGGACGGACAATACCCCGGAGGCCATGGGTAAGAGCAGAGGCACAGGACCTTGAAGATGATGATGAAAAGCAGGAGGTGGCAGCATGGAGCCGTCCCAAAAGTATCATGGGAGCAGCGCCCACAGCTTCACTGAATGGGTGTCTTCTGTGCCAGGTGTGGCTGACGTCAGTGGGCTCCAGAGTAGTCCTGACCACAACTCTAGGAAGTGTGCACCACCCCCGTCCTCCTCTCCCCTTGCAGCTGCTAGGAATCACGTTGACAGACCCTGGTCAGCATTCGTGGAAAGCAAGCAGTGGCTCCCGCACACGCTGCACCTCTGGTGTTGGTCCAGTGCGACCCTTGTGCCTGGCAAGACACTGATGTCTACCTGTCTCCATACAAATCCACAGACAGGAGGGTGTCCCTGAATTCCACAGCACATGATGAGACAGATCCACAGAAACCAACACCCATTGGATCACTCGGGACCTCACCTATGGTCATGGAGCTCACCATACCCTATTTCTGTCACTTACTACAGAAAGCCTGGTTATGATCCCCCACAATAC
Source organism: Ursus americanus (assembly GCF_024610735.1). Classification (NCBI taxonomy): domain Eukaryota; kingdom Metazoa; phylum Chordata; class Mammalia; order Carnivora; family Ursidae; genus Ursus; species Ursus americanus. The sequence continues at coordinate 416,415 of NW_028273662.1, forward strand.
CATACATCCTGGTTGCTGACCTGGGGTCATGCCATGAACCCACATAGCACCTTTCTTTAAGTGAAGGCTATGCCTACACCTCCTAGAAAATATTTCTAATGAAGTACAAGTCCATCAGGACTATGGTGTGAACAGTAGCACACAGCTTTTATGGTAGTAGTCAGTAATTCTAACAAGGGTTAACCCCACTCCCTGTCTCACAAAAACTTCCTCCATCCCCACTTAACTCATGGTCTGCCCTCAGAAAGCCCTCCAGGAAACAAACCTTTCATCTGAATGCTCTCTTCACCTTCTGCTTCAAACCTTGTCCAACCACAAAGATATGAAACTAGAAATCAGTCTAAAGAAAAAAATGGGACAGTCAAAAATAGGTGGAGATTTTTGGGGCCTGGGTGGCTCAGTCGTTAAGGAACTGCTTTCATCTCTGGTCTTGATCCCAGGATCCTGGGATCTAGCCCCATATCAGGCTCCTTGCTCAGTGGGAAGCCCACTTTTCCCTCTCCCACCCCCTTGCTTGTGTTCACTCTCTCGCTGTCTCACTCTCTGTCAGATACTTAAATAATCTTAAAAAAATATGTGGAGATTTAACAACATGCTACTGAACAACCAACAGTCAAAGAAGAAATCAAAAAAATTTTAGAAGTACCTTGACACTGATGAAAAAGACAACCTACAAAAACTTATGGGATGCAGCAAAAGTAGCTTTATGGGGGACATTCATAGCAATTCAAGTCTTCATCATTCCATGAGAATGGTCTCCAATAAACAACCTGATTTATGTGGTAAAGAAGTAGAAAAAAAAACAACAAACAAAGCCCCAAATTAGTAGAAATAAGGAAATAACAAAAAGGAATGCATAAATAAATCCAATGGATACTAAAAAGACAAAAAAAAAAAAACAATGAAAATGAGAGCGGCCTTTTTTGGAAAGATAAACAAAACCGACAAACTTAGCTAGACTCACCAAGAAAGACAGAGGACTCGAATATAATCAGGAAAATAAGATAATGGATTCCTGTCTCATATCAAAATCAAAAGAACTCTTCAACCTTGGACACAACAACTTCTTGCAAGCCACGTCTCTAAAGGCAAAGGAAATAAAAGCAAAAATGAACTATTGGCACTTCATCAGGATAAAAAGCTTCTGCTTGGCAAAGCAAATGATCAAAAAACAAAAAGGCAACCTATGGAATCGAAGAAGATATCTGCAAATGATATTACAGATAAAGGGCTGGTTTCCAAGATCTATAAAGAACTCCTCAAACTCGACACCCAAAAAATGGGCAGAAGGCACAAAGAGATACTTCTCCAGAGAAGACATACAAATGGCCAACAGACACATGAAAAAATGCTCCACATCACTTGCCATCAGGCAAATACAAATCAAAACGACAATGAGATACCACCTTACACTAGATAGAATGGTTAAAATTAACCAGGCAGGGGGCACCTGGGTGGCACAGCGGTTAAGCGTCTGACTTCGGCTCAGGGCATGATCCTGGCATTATGGGATCGAGCCCCACATCAGGCTCCTCCGTTATGATGCTGCTTCTCCCTCTCCCACTACCCCTGCTTGTGTTCCCTCTCTCGCTGGCTGTCTCTATCTCTGTGGAATAAATAAATAAAATCTTGAAAAAAAATTAACAAGACAGAAAAAAAAATGTCAGAGAGGATGTGGAGAAAGGGGAGCCCTCTTACACTACTCGTGAGAATTCAAGCTGGTACAGCCACTTTTGAAAACAATATGGATGTTCCTCACGACGTTAACCACAGAGATATCCTACGACCCACCAATTGCACTACTGGGTATTTACCCCATAGACACAGAGTAATGAAAAGAAGCGGCACCTGTATCCCAATGTTCATAGCTGCAATGTCCATAATAGCCAAACTGTGGAAGGAGCCAAGATGTCCTTCAGCAGATGAATGGACAAAGAAGATGTGGTTCATCTATACAATGGACTATTACTCAGTCGTCAGAAGGATGAATACCCACCACTTGCACAAACGTGCATGGACCAGGAGGGGATTATGCTAAGTGAAATTAAAGCAAGCAGAGAAAGACAATTATCATATGGTTTCACTCCTATGTGGAATGGAAGGAATAGCATGGAGGATATTAGAAGAAGGAAGGGAAAAGTGAAGTGAGGTAATGAGAGGGGAAATGAAACATGAGAGACTACTGACACTGGGAAACAAACTGAAGGTTGCAGAAAGGGAGGGTAGGGGAATGGGTTATCCTGGTGATGGGTATTAAGGAGGGCACGTGTTGGGGCACCTGGGTGGCACAGCGGTTAAGCATCTGCCTTCGGCTCAGGGCGTGATCCCGGCATTAGGGGATCGAACTCCACAACAGGCTCCTCCGCTGTGAGCCTGCTTCTTCCTCTCCCACTCCCCCTGCTTGAGTTCCCTCTCTCGCTGGCTGTCTCTATCTATCGAATAAATAAATAAATTCTTTAAAAAGAAGGAGGGCACGTGTCATAATGAGCACTAGGTGTTATATGCAAACAATGAATCATGGAACACTTCATCAAAAACAAATGAAGTACTGTAGGGTGATTAACATCATTTTAAAAAAATAGAAGGATATGAAATTCATACAGGAAAAATGTCACTATTTGCAAATGACATGAAATCCCAAAAGATTACACACACACACACACACACACACACAAAACTGTTAGAATAAACAAATTCTAGAAAGCTGCAGGATATAAAGTCAATATACAGAGACCTGTTCTCTTTTTTTTTCATATTTTATTTATTTATTTGAGAGGAAGAGTAAAAGCAAGGGTAGGGGGAGTGTCCAAAAGAGGGAGAAGCAGACCCTCGCTAAACGGGGAGCCCAACACAGGGCTCAATGTCAGAACTCTGAGTTCATGACCTGAGATGAAGGCAGAAGCTTCACCTATGGGGCCACCCAGGTGACCCAACTTCTTGCATTTCTGCATACTGATGACGCACTTTTGCAAAGAGAAATTCAAAAAGCAATGCCATTTATAATTGCATCAAAAAAAAAATCTAGGAATAAAAGTAACCAAAAATGCGAAAGACATAGTACACTCAACACATGGCAGAAAAGAAATGAAAAACATGTGTGTCGAGGGGGGCAGGATGTATGGGTCAAAGATTTGGAAGGCAACACAAACAAATGGAAGCTTACGCCATGCTCCTTAACTGGAAGATTTAATTATGTGAACATGTCCATCGTACCCAAAGCAATCGACAGATATGATGAAATCCCTATCTGAATTCCAACGGCATTATTCGAGCAAATAGAAAACAGTCCTCAAACTTGTATGGAATCACAAAAGACCCCAAATACCCAAAGCAACCTGGAGAAAGAAATGTGCAGTCAACACACTCCTGGATTTCAAGCTAGATTACAAAGCTGTTGTCATCAAAACAGGATGGTACTGGCAGAAACACAGACACCAGGTCAGTGGAACAGAACAGAAAGCTCAGAAACTTACCCACACGTAGATGATACTAACTTACGACACAGCAGCAGAAGATATGCCATGAAGGAAGGACTGTTTCTTCAGTGAGCGGTAACAGGCAAACTGGACACTAAATGCAGAAGAATATAACTGCTCCACTTTCTTACACCACACACAAAATTTTTAATGGATGAATTATTTGAACATAAGACCTGAATCCATAAACCTCCAAGAAGACACAGGTACTAAGTCTCTCGACATTAGTTTTGGCAAAGTGTCTTCAGATCGGACACCAAATGCAAAGGCAACAAAAGCAAAAATAAACAAGTGGAACAACATCAAACTGAAATCTTCCACACGGCAAAAGAAACCAGCAAAAACTTAAAAGGCCACTGACCCAATAAGAAAAAAAATATCTGCGAATCATATGTGTGAGAAGAGGCTAATATCCAAAATACACACAACACTCATACAAATCAAAACAAAAAAATTGTATAAAAAATGTGGGGAATATGTGAATAGATACTTTCTAAAGATGGCACACAGGTGCCAACAGACAGAGAAAGTTGTTAGACATCACTCATCATAATCAGGGAAACATCAGTCAAACCCACAATCGGCTATCCACTCACAACAGTTGGAACAGCAATTGTCCCAGAGACAGACACCAGGTGGGGTCAAGGGTGTGCAGAGGAGGAGACACTGTGCACTGTTGGTGGGAATGGAAATTGGTGCAGCCACTGTGACAAACGGTATGGAGGTTCCTGAAAAAATAAATGCGACTACCACATGACCCATTAATGGCTCTACTGAGTATTGATTTGGAGAACACAAAAATACTGCCTAAAAAAGACAGATGCACTTCCACGTTCACTGCAGCATTATTCACAAGAACCAGACATGGAGACACAGACCTTGGGGGCCTTATTCCAAGTAACTCAGACACAGAAAGACCAATCCCAGATGCTCTCATGTACATTCCACGTGGAATAAACAATTACTGAATGCATAGATACTGATAGCAGATTGGTAGGTGCCAGATTCGGGGATGGGGTGTTAGAAATGGGTGAAGGTGGTCAAAGTCTCAATGTTTGAGTGAGAAAATCCGACAGTCATGAAATGTTCCATCCAGTATGGAGACTAAAACTAACCCCGCAGCATGGGGTATAGGTTTCCCTGCTCTTTGAAAGTACAGGGCTTCTGAGAAACCTTCCACAGCAGAAATGGTGTTCAAGAAGGAATGGCCATTAATTTACACGGCACAATTAGATAGTGTCCTCAGACTCAAAAATTCCTTCTCTTTGGCTTTTCTTAGGCCTCAGGACACAAGTTTCTAATGGAGGCCCAGCATAAATGAAGACAAAGCAGAGCAGAGGCTCACAGACACCATTCAAAGTGCTGGTGGCTGGATGCGGAGAGCAGTTCCCAGCGGAAGGAGCAGGTTGGGGTGCACGACGCCTCTGTCGTGCTTCTCCCCAAAACAGATGCTGAACGCGATTCTCACTGTTCACCTTTTTTCATGAGGGAAATCCTCTTCAGGTCTCTTCCTCTTACTGAAGCTGGGTAATAACGTAGTTCTTTCAAGAAAGCCCAGTGTCTTACTGTGAACGTTTAAAAAGTGGGGGATACTTGTACTTGAGCATTGCTGAGGGAGGAGATGTGAAAGGTTCTCCCAGACACAAACCTCAGCAGATCCACTGGGAAAGGCACCTTCCTCAGCATGTGGAACACGGACTACCTCCTACCACCCGAGAAACCCTCTCCTTCCCCTCGATCAGGACAACCCACAACAGCTGGGAGTTACCCCAATTCCTCTGTTCTCCTGCTCCTAATAGCTAACCCATCAGCAAATCCTGTGAGCTCCATCTTCAAAATGGACCCAGAATAGGTCTAACCACTCCATCCAAGGCCACCTGTCTGGACCACAGTGCCTGAGTTCCTGGAAAAGCTTCGTCATTGACCTGCCTTGCCATCTTCAACCCTCTGTCATCTGTTCTCAACACTGTAGCCACGATGGCCCAGTGAAACAGGGTCTCATGGGGTTATAGCCCTGGAATGGCTTTCTGTCACCTCTCTGAGGTCATGTCCTAAGCTGTCTCCTGTGGCCACAGGGCCATCTTGCTACTCCAGGACATAGCTGGAATTTTCCTGCCCCAGAGCTATGCACATGCTTTCCCTTCTGTTCAGAATGCTCCTGATGTGTTCTCACTCACCTTCGGAGAAGTCTGAATTGGAGTGACAGGGACAGAAGAATAGGCTGTGTGTGTTAGGTGAGGCTGGTGGCCCAGAAGAAGGTTCTCTGCCAGCTCTCCGCCTGTGCCTCACTTGTCCTCAGCCAGGAACTTGCACACAGCCCTCACCTGTCACAACTCTCACCCAGGAGACCCACAGCCACCCCTGGAGCCCACCCTGCCCACACCCTGCTGCAGAATGCATTCAGCTCTCCTCTGGAACCCCTGTCAGCTTTACCCAGTCCTGGAACTCCCCCATCTCCTGCAAAGCTCCCGGATTACCTCTCTGCTTCCAAAATCACACTGGCGCAAGGCTTTCATGAGAAAGCTATAACGCTAACTAATGAAAGGTTCACACCTACTTTCCCCTTCTGTTGCCTTTCTCTCCACCTTCTTTCCTACCTGTGCAAACTGTAACATATCAGTGGAACATGAACATGCTCTGAGACCTGAATCTTTCATTGCAGCTTTCTGAGGACTCCTTATGTGATAAGCAACTAGTGTATCCTACAACAGGGTGATTTACAACTCTCATCTATAGAATAGTACAGCCCAAATCACTACAATTTTACCTCACTCTTCATGAAGCAGAACACTTTTACCTTTCTCCTCTTACTTAAATTCCAGTTAGTTCACATGCCATGGAATATTCGCTTCAGGGGTAGGATTTAGTGATTCCTCACCTGCATACAGAACTCGGTGCTCATCACAAGTGCCCTCCTTAATACCCCTCACCCATTTAACTCTTCCCCCCATGTCCCTGTCCTGCAGCAACACTCAGTTTGTTCTCCAAGGTTGAGTCTATTTCCTTGTTTGCCTCTCTCATCACTCCTCAACTCTGTTCATCTGTTTTCTTTCTGAAGTTCCACAGGCATGAGAGCATAGGATATTTGTCTTTCCTCAATGATTTTGCTTAGCTTAATACACTCTAGGTCCATCCACATCCTTGCAAATGGTAAGTTTTCATTCTTTTTGAATCTGGGTCATATTCCAGTGTATATATATGTATCCCACATCTGTTTTACCCATTCATCAGTGCATGGACGTTGGGATTCTCTCTATAGTTTGGCTACTGTGGACATTTCTGCTATAAACATCATGGTGCATGTACCCATTTCGAATCCACATTTTTGTATCCTTTGGGTAAATACCTAGAAGAGCAATTGCTGGATCATGGGGTTGTTCAATTTTTAACTTTTTGAGGAACCCCCACACTGTTTCCCAGACTGGCTGCACCACTTTGCATTCCCACCAACAGGATGGGAGGCTTCCCCTTTAAGCAGAACATTATCTGCCAGCAATTTCATAAGAGGAAACAAAACCTCTAGGAGATGCACCTAGGGTCAGACAAGCAGTTGCAGAGTTCACCCCAAGGCTCCTGACGCCAAGCCCCTTGAAGCCACCAGCATGCCACTATCCAAAAGAATTCCCAGACTCTCCTTCTGACTCCACCACCAAAGAAACTACAGAGAGAATATGGCACCTCAAAATATCGAGATAATACATTTAGTAAAACTAGAAAGTCAAGCTCAACTTTTAAACAGGAACAGGCCGCTTTGGAAAATTTTCAATTTTCCCTCCACCCTAATTTTAACTCTTCTGATGAATAAATTAATCAATGATGAAACATCAACTTTGTCAAATGACATCATCCAAGTCTGTATCAGATGAAAAAAGTCACCTAACTCTAGATGTTGGCCACTCAACCATATCTTAGGCCCAATTGAATAAACACTGTTAGATGAAGGAACAAATTAGATGTTACAAACAGGCACAGAGTGAATCTCACCTTCCCTTTCTAATAAAAGAGGGTTCCTAGGAAACAGATGGTCAAAATACATTTGTAAGCAATAAATGGACAGAGAAATTGTGATCCCCTGCAACGTTCTACCTCCAGGGAAACTAAGTAATTCCTGCACCAAACCCAGAATGCTGACAGCTACTTCAATTTTACTTTGTGGCTCAACTAGAGAAAAGAGAAAAGTCCAGGAGGTTTTGGGATAATGAGAGGTTTTACCTCCAGCCCTGACATAGATAGGACATTTTGCCAAACATACCTGTGCTTTCTCTGAACACTGGCGTCCTGTGACAAGCTGCCTCGCTGACTCTGATGCTGACGTTCAAAACCTCGGGTTTCTTGGAGCCAGAGCAGAGAATTGCTGTCAGGTGGGGAGAAGAAGGCACCTCTGACCTAAAGCCTGCACACCTGCTTCGGTTTCTGGGCGAAGGGGCAACACATACTTGTTGTTTATCAGTAATTATCTTCATTCTCAATAGACCAATGACCTTGCCTTTTCTGGAAAGCAGACTTACTCTTCTAAAGAAACCCTCAATTCGTCTATTCCCAATGCAACTAGAGTGGGGTCTGGTTTACGCACGCCTCCAGGCCCCCACCTGGAGGATATTCCTGCATGATTCTAATAGCCAATTACCACTACCCAGGTGCACACGGGGCATAATGCTGAAGTTGGGGGATGGCCCTGGGGCTTGCTACTGCCACATCTGTGCCTGGGGGACCAGGACACACCCTGCTGAACTCAGGGTACTGCTCAAGATGCATCACCTGCACTGTGTCAGAGAACTGAAAGTGGGGATTGTGTGAGGTCGTTACCCGCACTCTTCCAGGGGAACAGGTGAAACGCTGAAATTCTGCAACCCATCCCACAAAAGCTCAGGTGAGTGGGTGCCCTGGAGCTCCCGGGTATGGGGAATAAGGTCAGTTGAGGACATGGGGCAGAAGAGACTTTAAAGGGAAAAAGAAAACTCACCTGAGTACCCACAATGAACCCTCTCCACGTGCCCTTCCAAAACCTTGCCTCCCACCTGGGGCACACCCTACCCCCAGACCTCCACCCCAGTGCAAGCTGCTCACTCACCAGCAGGGATCTCCACAGGGCAACTCTCTCTCTCTCAGTGCCCCTTCTTCTGCCCCAATTCTGCAACCCATTGCAAATCTGGGACTGCCCACAGAGACATCTCCACCCCCAAGCAGTGAATGGTTGGGGAGGTTGGTGCCTGAGCCCCTTGGATGCTGGGCAACCCGCCCTCAAGCCCTTGGAACCCTGAAAGTGCAGGGGCCCCAAGAGGCGCCTCCTCTACCCAACACCCGGCACAGGAATGGGTGGGGTCGTGGGCCAGGGCACCCACACACACCTGGCCCCTTCTAGGGACCCCTCTAGCTGCAGACCACCCTCAGAGTCCTGCCCCTTCCCTTTCTGCACCAGCCCTCCCTGCTGGGGTGTGCCTGGTTCTGGGCAAGGTCAGTGGCTCTCAGACCCTCCAAGGCTTTGGCTTTAGGAAATGCAATGGTTTCATGCATTTTCAGTATGTACATGTCAGTATGACTTTAATCTTATGGGAGCCAAAGAGGTTCTTTATTTTTTCTTATCTTCATGTTGGCATTTTTGGTTGTTTTCTTCTCAAAGCAGATGTACAACATGTGTTTGGGGCAGAAATAGGGCCCATGCTTTGAGTTTTTGCCCAATCATTTTGAGCCAGTTAAAATGTTAAAGGATAGCTTCCCTGGGAGCCCAGGATCAGGGCCCACAGATGATATAAGATAAAAATTACTTTCATCATTATAATGACTACTAAATGGAGGAATTTGAGACAAAAGCACCTTTCACAAGAGTACCAAGAAATGACAATGATGCCCACAGAAGGCTACCTGCTCCATGGTCAGCACAGGTAACAGAAGTGTTCACAGTCTCTGGACTCCTGCCCTTCTCCTGCCCAAATCTCTGAAGCACACAGACCACTTAAAATCAGAATTGTAGAACTGCTAGACACCTTAGAGATGTCTGGCACCATTCCCTTGGACTGCAGAATAAAACACAGTAGCTCGTTGTCACAAACTAATTTCAACATGAAGTGCCCCCTGGATGCACTAAGGTCTTTCTCTGCAAATGTTGACTAATGTAAGTCACAGTCACACCATTTAAACACTAGGATGGCTGGGAAGTCAACGTAGGTAAGGCAATATTTTAGCCAGGTTTATAAGCATTGGCTCACTTTGTAGAAGAGGCTGAGCTGAGTGTTTTTAAATACTATTTCAGGTACAAGAGAGGAGTTAAGATGGTGGAGGAGTAGGGGACTCCTTTTTCCGCAGATCCCCTGAGTCCTGCTGGATAGGTAGCAGGCCAGCCTAAACAACCACGGAATCAGCCTGAGAGGCAGGAAGATATATCTGGATCTCTACAAATGAACATCTCCAGCGCTGCGTATTGAGGTAGGAAGCGGGGAGTCCTGAAACCTGGCACAGATACTGGAAGATAAAAGGAAGGGGGAGGGAGCCACCGCATTTGGGCGCCAGGAAGTAGCAGCCACCTGCACAGGGGAGCTGGCAGATTCACAGAAGGCACCCCTAGAGAGAGGACTGAGACTGGTGAGCCCAGAGAGCACACCACTAGGCATCTCCCAGAACACAGGAATCCCAGTGTGCTCATGGGATCCAGAATGAGAATGAGAGCTCCTGGAGCGCGTGCGGGTCCACTGGAGGCTGGCAGGCCACCTGCACAGGGGAGAGGGCAGATTCATGGTCAGAACCCAGGAAACAGCAGACTGAGACCCTGAACCAGGTGCGCCCACCACCAGGCTTCTCACGGAACTCCGGAATCCCAGTGTGCTCACCGGGAATAGACAGACCCAGAGACCCGGGAGCACGCGGGGCGGCTGGCGGCTGGTGGGCCACCTGAATGGGGCAGCGGGCGAACTCGTGGTTGGCACCCAGGAAACAGCAGACTGAGACCCTGAAGGAGGTGGTATGCCACCAGGCTTCTCAGGAAACTCCGTAATCCTGGTGTGCTCACAGGATCCAGACTGAGACCTGGAGATCTGGGAGCTCCAGGGGGCGGCTGGTGGCTGGTGGCCTTAGAAACACAAAGGACAGAGATGCACCTGCCCTGGAAGTGAGGGCAGGGACACCAGGTGTGGAGCACACATCCAGGGACGCTATGGGGTTGAGCAGCACCAACAGTAACGGAGTTAAAGTGGCCAGAACATCCGTGAAGAACATGCCGCAATCCCTCTGTTCTGTGACAATTCAGCCTCTGCTGCTCTGACTCTCAGAAGAGGCACAGCAGACCGCCAGAGAAAGATGCCAGGGAACAAAAGCCTGGAAATACTGGCTCACAGCGTTCCCACACCAATCCCCCCTCGCAGGGGACAGGGCAACTCTACCCAAACAGGGTTGCCTGAGTATGGGTGTGGCAAAATACAAACTCTTAACAATAGAGAACAAACGGATGGATACCAGAGAGGAGGTGGATAGAGGGATGAGTCAAATAGATGAAGCAGATTAAGAGGACACTTTTCTTGATGACCACTGAGTAATATATAGAATTACTGAATCACTCTATTGTACACCTGAAACGAATGTAACACTGTAGGTTAGCTCTACTGGAATTAAAATAAATTTTTAAAAAAAGATTTTTCTTTCAGAAACCTCTTTGAAAAAGCTTTTCCTGTGCATTGTTCATAAGCCCTACTTGGGAGGATTCACTCTACAATAATTATTCACTCTATGCCTTGAATTCAGATTTCACTGAGTTCTTACTGTGGATCCCAGCCCACGGGAGCCATGGTCCTTTTCAGTCCAGGCTCAGCACCTATGCATTTAAGATTAGAAGTAGAGACACATGTCACTTCACAGTCCAGAAAGCTATTATTGTTTCTGTTTCAGTGTGAGAGAGTCACAGACTTTGGGACAAGTTTCCGAGCAGGTTTATTATGGATCCTGGATCTCTACTTCAATGTTCTTTGCCTGGATCCATTTGGCTAATAGGTTCCCTGTGGATGGGCTTGCTTCCAAGCACTTACATGGAAGATGCAAAGGTGGGTGGGCTTGGTGTGGGACAGGAAGAAGATCAAAAGCAGACAAGAGTCCCACCACTCCCCTGATCCAGGAACTGCTACAGGAGAGGGTATGGGAGGTAGAATCAATGCAAAACTCCAAGGTCACCAGCTGAACACAGGAGGCACAGGTCAAAGGATCTGGAGATGCAGGGGTTGAAGGCTGCTCTGAGCTATATCTGCGAGGAAGGGAGGGAAGGAATGAGGAGACACTGCCTGCCCCTGGCCCATGCCGCTGCCCACCACTCTGACACGCATCCGTCTACACAGCTGACAGAGCCTGGGCTCAGGATGAGCTGGCTCGGGTCCCTCAATCCTCAGTGGCACAGTTGGCCCCAGGGCTCAGAGACATGCTGAGGGAGATGAGAGGGAAAGCTGCCCCACCCGGGTCATCCCCTCCTTGAGCAGACAGCCCTTCAGAACTGCTAAAGAAAAACCCCACTAACGGGTTTGAAAGACATGCCATGGATGAACTAAGGCATAGAGATATGTAAAATAACATTCATTTTTAAGTTCAGAGCTGTCATCTCAGGAAGTGGGGAGAGCTTCCCTGAAGAAGACTGAGGGGAGGGCAGGCCATGCTGAAAAGGGAGACATGGCTCTCCTGATTGGGGACCTGCAGCCCCCTTCCAGGGCAGGGCTTCATCCTTGCATCACACGAGATCCATGGAAGTGTTCCATCAGGGCCAGATGATTGTCTCGAGAAGGCTATCCTGGCATCGGACTGCACAGGGCAACAGGGACGAGGGCCAGATGGAGGATGGACAATACCCCGGAGGCCATGGGGCAAGAGCAGAGGCACATGACTTTGAAGATGATGATGAAAAGCAGGAGGTGGCAGCATGGAGCCGGCCCGAAAGTACCATGGGAGCAGTGCCCACAGCTACACTGACTGGGGGCCTTCTGTGCCCAGTGTGGCTGACTTCAGTGGGTTCCAGACTAGTCCTGACCACAACTCTAGGAAGTGTGCACCACCCCCGGCCTCCTCTCCCCTTGCAGCTGCTAGAAATCACGGTCAAAGACCCTGGTCAGCTTTCGTGGAAAGCAAGCAGTGGCTCCCGCACACGCTGCACCTCTGGTGGTGGTCCAGTGCGACCCTTGTGCCTGGCCAAACACTGATGTCTACCTGTCTCCACACAAATCCACAGACAGGAGGGTGTCCCTGAATTCCACAGCACCTGATGAGACAGATCCACAGAACCCAACACCCAGTGGGTCACTCGGGACCTCACCTATGGTCATGGAGCTCACCATAAACTATTTCTGTCACTTCCCACAGAAAGCCTGTTTCTCATCCCCCACAATACCATACATGCTGGTTGCTGACCTGGGGTCATGCCATGAACCCACATGGCACCTTTCTTTAAGAGAAGGCTATGCCTAAACCTCCTAGAAAATATTCCTAATGAAGTACAAGTCCATCAGGACTACGGTGTGAACAGTAGCACACAGCCTGCATGGTAGTAGTCAGTAATTCTAACAAGGGTTAACCCCACCCCCGTCTCACAAAACCTTCCTCCGTCCCCACAGAACTCATGGTCTGCCCTCAGAAATCCCTCCAGGAAACAAACTTTTAATCTGAATGCTCTTCACCTTATGCTTCAAATCTTGTCCAACCACAAAGATATGAAACTAGAAATCAGTCTCAAGAAAAAAATGGGACAGTCAAAAATAGGTGGAGATTGGGGAGCCTGGGTGGATCAGTTGTTAAGGATCTGCCTTCAGCTCAGGTCCCGATCCCAGGATCCTGGGATTTAGGTTGGAATCAGGCTCCTTGCTCAGTGGGAAGCCCGCTTCTCCCTCTCTCACCCCCCCTGCTTGCGTTCCCTCTCTCACTGTCTCACTCTCTGTCAGATACTTAAATAATCTCAAAAAAATATGTGGAGAATTAAAAACATGCTACCGAACAACCAACAGTCAAAGAAGAAATCAAAAAAGATTTTAGAAGTACCTTGACACTGATGAAAAAGACAACTTACAAAAACTTATGGGATGCAGCAAAAGTAGCTCTATGGGGGACATTCATAGAAACTCAAGTCTTCATCAATCCATGAGAAGGGTCTCCAATAAACAACCTGATTTATGTGGTAAAGAAGTAAAAAATAAAACAACAAAGACCCAATATAGTAGAAATAAGGAAATAACAAAAAGGAATGCATAAATAAATCCAACAGAGACTAAAAAGACCAAAAAAAAACAAAAACAAAAACAATGAAATTGAAAGGTGCCTTTTTTGGAAAGATAAATAAAACTGACAAACTTAGCTAGACTCACCAAGAAAGACAGAGGAATCGAATACATTCAGGAAAGAAAGATAATGGATTCCTGTATCATATCCAAATCAAAAGATCTCTTCAACCTTGGACACAACAACTTCTTGCAAGCCATGTCTCTAAAGGCAAAGGAAATAAAAGCAAAAATGAACTATTGGCACTTCATCAAGATAAAAACCTTCTGCACAGCAAAGCAAACGATCAACAAAACACAAAGGCAACCTATGGAAAAGAAGAAGATATCTGCAAATGATATTACAGATAAAGGGCTGGTATCCAAGATCTATAAAGAACTCCTCAAACTCGACACCCAAAAAATGGGCAGAAGACACAAAGAGATACTTCTAGAGAAGACATACAAATGGCCAACAGACACATGAAAAAATGCTCCACATCACTTGCCATCAGGCAAATACAAATCAAAACGACAATGAGATACCACCTTACACCAGTTAGAATGGTTAAAATTAACAAGGCAGGGGGCACCTGGGTGGCACAGAGGTTAAGGATCTGCCTTCGGCTAAGGGTGTGATCCTGGCATTATGGGATCGAGCCCCACATCAGGCTCCTCCGCTATGAGCCTGCTTCTTCCTCTCCCACTCCCCCTGCTTGTGTTCCCTCTCTCGCTGGCTGTCTCTATCTCTATCAAATAAATAAATAAAATCTTGAGAAAAAAATTAACAAGACAGGAAATTACAAAAAGTCAGAGATGATGTGGAGAAAGGGGAGCCCTCTTACACTACTCGTGAGAATTCAACTGGTATAACCACTTTTGAACAATATGGATGTTCCGCAAGACATTAAACACAGAGCTATCCTATGACCCAACAATTGCACTACTGGGTATTTACCCCATAGACACAGAGTAATGAAAAGAAGGGGCACCTGTATCTCAATGTTCATAGCAGCAATGTCCATAATAGCCAAACTGTATAAGGAGCCAAGATGTCCTTCAGCAGATGAATGGACAAAGAAGATGTGGTTCATCTATACAATGGAATATTACTCAGTCATCAGAAAGGATGAATACCCACCATTTGCACCAAGGTGAATTGACCAGGAGGGGATTATGCTAAGTGAAATTAAGGCAAGCACAGAAAGAGAATTATCATAAGGTTTGACTCCTATGTGGAATGGAAGGAATAGCATGGAGGACATTAGAAGAAGGAAGGGAAAAGTGAAGGGGGGGAATGAGAGGGGGAGAGGAACCATGAGAGACTGTTGACACTGGGAAACAAACTGAAGGTTGCAGTAAGGGAGGGGTAGGG
The DNA here is from genome assembly GCF_024610735.1 of Ursus americanus. Lineage (NCBI taxonomy): Eukaryota > Metazoa > Chordata > Mammalia > Carnivora > Ursidae > Ursus > Ursus americanus. The sequence continues at coordinate 431,477 of NW_028273662.1, forward strand.
GAATGGGTTATCCTGGTGATGGGTATTAAGGAGGGCACGTGTCATAAGGAGCACTAGGTGTTATATACAAACAATGAATCATGGAACACTTCATCAAAAACAAATGAAGTACTGTAGGGTGACTAACATCATTTTAAAAAAAGAGAAAGATATGAAATCCATACAGGAAAACTGTCACTATTTGCAAATGACATGAAATCCCGAAAGATTCCACACACACACACACACACAAACAGTTAGTTTAAACAAATGCAAGAAAGCTGCAGGATATAAAGTCAATATACAGAGACCTGTTGTCTTTATTTTTTTTCAGATTTTATTTATTTATTTGAGAGGAAGAGAAAAAGCACATGCAGGGGGAGTGTAGGAAAGAGGGAGAAGCAGACCCTCGCTAAGCGGGGAGCCCAAAATGGGGCTCGATCCAGGACTCTGGGATCATGACCTGAGCTGAAGGCACACGCTTCACCTATGGGGCCACCCAGGTGACCCAACTTCTTGCATTTCTGTATACTGATGACACACGTTCGCAAAGAGGAATTAAAAAAGCAATGCCATTTACAATTGCATCAAAAAAAAATCTAGGAATAAAAGTAACCAAAAATGCGAAAGACATAGTACACTCAACACATGGCAGAAAAGAAATGAAAAACATGTGTGTCGAGGGGGGCAGAATGTATGGGTCAAAGATTTGGAAGGCAACACAAACAAATGGAAGCATACGCCATGCTCCTTAACTGGAAGATTTAATTATGTGAACATGTCCATCGTACCCAAAGCAATCGACAGATATGATGAAATCCCTATCTGAATTCCACTGGCATTATTCGAGCAAATAGAAAACAGTCCTCAAACTTGTATGGAATCACAAAAGACCCCAAATACCCAAAGCAACCTGGAGAAAGAAAGGTGCAGTCAACACACTCCTGGATTTCAAGCTAGATTATAGAGCTGTTGTCATCAAAACAGGATGGTACTGGCATAAACACAGACACCAGTTCAGTGGAACAGAACAGAAAGCTCAGAAACTTACCCACACGTAGATGATCCTAACTTACGACAGAGCAGCAGAGGATATGCCATGAGGGAAGGACCGTCTCTTCAGTGAGCGGTAACATGCAAACTGGACAGTAAATGCAGAAGAATATAACTGGGCCACTTTCTTACACCACACACAAAATTTTTAATGGATGAATGATTTGAACATAAGACCTGAATCCATAAACCTCCAAGAAGACACAGGTACTAAGTCTCTCGACATTGGTTTTGGCAAAGAGTCTTCAGATCGGACACCAAATGCAAAGGCAACAAAAGCAAAAATAAACAAGTGGAACAATATCAAACTGAAATCTTCCACACGGCAAAAGAAACCAGCAAAAACTTAAAAGGCCACTGACCCAATAAGAAAAAAATATCTGCGAATCATATGTGTGAGAAGAGGCTAATATAAAAAATACACACAACACTCATACAAATCAAAAGAAACAAAAAAAAAAACTGTATAAAAAAACGTGGGGAATATGTGAATAGATACTTTCCAAAGATGGCACACAGGTGCCAACAGACAGAGAAAGTTGTTAGACATCACTAAAAATCGTCAGGGAAACATCAGTCAAACCCACAATCGGCTATCCCCTCACAACAGTTGGATCACCAATTGTCCAGAGACAGACACCAGTTGGGGTCAAGGGTTTGCAGAGGAGACACTGTGCACTGTTGGTGGGAATGGAAATTGGTGCAGCCACTGTGACAAATGGTATGGAGGTTCCTGAAAAAATAAATGCAACTACCACATGGCACAGTAATGGCTCTACTCAGTATTTATTCGGAGAACACAAAAATACTGCCTCAAAAAGACAGATGCACTCCCACGTTCACTGCAGCATTATTCACAAGAATCAGACCTGGAAACACAGACCTTGGGGACCTTATTCCAAGTAACTCAGACACAGAAAGACCAATCCCAGATGCTCTCATGTACATTCCACGTGGAATAAACAAATACTGAATGCATAGATACTGATAGCAGATTGGTAGGTGCCAGATTCGGGGATGGGGTGGTAGAAATGGGTGAAGGTGGTCAAAGTCTCAATGTTTGAGTGAGAAAATCTGACAGTCATGAAATGTTCTGTCCAGCATGGAGACTAAAACTAACCCCGCAGCATGGGGTATAGGTTTCCCTGCTCTTTGAAAGTGCAGGGCTTCTGAGAAACCTTGCACAGCAGAAATGGTGTCAAGAAGGAATGGCCATTAATTTACACGGAACAATTAGACAGTGTGCTCAGACCCCAAAATTCCTTCTTTTGGCTTTTCTTAGGCCTCAGGACACAAGTACCTAACGGAGGCCCAGCATAAATGAAGATAAAGCACAATAGAGGCTCACAGACACCATTCAAAGTGCTGGTGGCTGGATGCGGAGAGCGGTTCCCAACGGAAGGAGCTTCTCCCCAAAACAGATGATGAACGCGATTCTCACAGTTCACCTTTTTTCATAAGAGGAAAATCCTCTTCAGGTCTCTTCCTCTTACTGAAGATGGGTAATTACGTAGTTATTTCAAGAAAACCAAGTGACTTACTGTGAACGTTTAAAAAGTGGGGGATACTTGTACTTGAGCATTGCTGAGGGAGGAGAAGTGAAAGGTTCTCTCAGACACAAACCTCAGCAGATCCACTGGGAAAGGCACCTTCCTCAGCATGCAGAACACGGACTACCTCCTACCACCCGAAAAACCCACTCCTTCCCCTCGATCAGGACAACCCACAACAGCTGGGAGTTACCCCAATTCCTCTGTTCTCCTGCTCCTAATAGCTAGCCCATCAGCAAATCCTGTGAGCTCCATCTTCAAAATGGACCCAGAATAGGTCTAACCACTCCATCCAAGGCCACCTGTCTGGACCACAGTGCCTGAGTTCCTGGAAAAGCTTCGTCATTGACCTGCCTTGCCATCTTCAACCCTCTGTCATCTGTTCTCAACACTGTAGCCACGATGGCCCAGTGAAACAGGGTCTCATGGGGTTATAGCCCTGGAATGGCTTTCTGTCACCATCTGTCACCTCTCTGAGCTCATGTCCTAAGCTGTCTCCTGTGGCCACAGGGCCTTCTTGCTGCTCCTGGACATACCTGGAATTCTCCTGCCCCAGAGCCTTTCCACATGCTTTCCCTTCTGTTTCGAATGCTCTTGATGTGTTCTCACTCACCTTCGGAGAAGTCTGAATTGGAGTGACAGGGACAGAAGATGAAGCTGTGTGTTGGGTGAGGCTGGTGGCCCAGAAGAAAGTTCTCTGCCAGCTCTCCACCTGTGCCTCACTTGTCCTCAGCCAGGAACTTGCACACAGCCCTCACCTGTTACAACTCTCACCCAGGAGACCCACAGCCACCCCTGGAGCCCACCCCGCCCACACCCTGCTGCAGAATGCATTCAGCTCTCCTCTGGGACCCTTGTCAGCTTTACCCAGATCTGGAACTCCCCCATCTCCTGCAAATTTCCCGGATTCCCCTCTGCTTCCATAATCACATTGGCGCAAGGCTTTCATGAGAAAGCTATAATGCTAAGTAATGAAAGGTTCACACCTACTTTCCCCTTCTGTTGCCTTTCTCTCCATCTTCTTTCCTACCTGTGCAAACTGTAACATATCAGTGGAACATGAACATACTCTGACACCTGAATCTTTCATTGCAGCTTTCTGAAGACTCCTTATGTGATAAGCAACTAGTGTATCCTACAACAGGGTGTTTAACAACTCTCATCTATAGAATAGTACAGCCCAAATTACTACAAGTTTACCTCACTCTTCATGAAGCAGAACACTTTTTCCTTTCTTCTCTTACTTAAATTCCAGTTAGTCACATGCCATGGAACATTTGCTTCAGGGGTAGGATTTAGCGATTCCTCACCTGCATACAGTACCCGATGCTCATCACAAACACCCTCCTTAATACCTCTCACCCATTTAACTCTTCCCCCCATGCCCCTGTCCTGCAGTAACACTCAGTTTGTTCTCCAAGGTTGAGTCTATTTCCTTGTTTGCCTCTCTCATCGCCCCTCCACTCTGTTCATCTGTTTTCTTTCCGAAGTTCCACAAGCGTATGAGCATAGGATATTTGTCTTTCCTCACTGATTTTGCTTAGCTTAATACACTCTAGATCCATCCGCATCCTTGCAAATGGTAAGATTTCATTCTTTTTGAAGCTGGGTCATATTCCATTATATATATGTATCCCACATCTTCTTTATCCATTCATCAGTGCATGGATGTTGGGATTCTCTCCATAGTTTGGCTACTGTGGACATTTCTGCTATAAACATCATGGTTCAGGTTCCCCCTTTAAATCTGCATTTTTGTATCCTTTGGGTAAATACCTAGGAGAGCAATTGCTAGATCATGGGGTTGTTCAATGTTTAACTTTTTGAGGAACCCCCACACTGTTTCCCAGACTGGCTGCACCACTTTGCATTCCCACCAACAGGATGGGAGGGTTCCCCTTTAATCAGAACATTATCTGCCGGCAATTTCATAAGAGGAAACAAAACCTCTGGGAGATTCTCCTAGGGTCAGACAAGCAGTTGCAGACTTCACCCAAGGCTCCTGACGCCAAGCCCCTTGAAGCCACCAGCATGCCACTATCCAAAAGAATTCCCAGACTCTCCTTCTGATTCCACCACCAAAGAAACTACAGAGAGAATATGGCACCTCAAAATATCGAGATAATACATTTAGTAAAACTAGAAAGTCAAGCTCAACTTTTAAACAGGAACAGGCCGCTTTGGAAAATTTTCAATTTTCCCTCCACCCTAATTTTAACTCTTTTGATGAATAAACTAATCAATGATGAAACATCACCTTTGTCAAATGACATCATCCAAGTCTGTATCAGATGAAAAAAGCCACCTAACTCTAGATGCTGGCCACTCAAACATGTCTTAGGCTCAATTGAATAAACATTGTTAGATGAAGGAACAAATTAGATGTTACAAACAGGCACAGAGTGAATCTCACCTTCCCTTTCTAATAAAAGAGGGTTCCTAGGAAACAGATGGTCAAAATACATTTGTAAGCAATAAATGGACAGAGAAATTGTGATCCCCTGCAATGTTCTACCAGCAGGGAAAATTGTAATTCTTGCACCAAACCCAGAATGCTGACAGTTACTTCAATTTTACTTTGTGGCTCAACTAGAGAAAAGAGAAAAGCCCAGGAGGTTTTGGGATAATGAGAGGTTTTACCTAAAGCCCTGACATAGTTAGGACATTTTGCCAAACATACCTGTGCTTTCTCTGAACACTGGCGTCCAGTGACAAGCTGCCTCGCTGACTCCGATACTGACGTTCAAAACCTCGGGTGTCTTGGAGTCAGAGCAGAGAAGTGCTGTCAGCTGTGGAGAAGAAGGCACCTCTGACCTAAAGCCTGCACACCTGCTTCGGTTTCTGGGCAAAGGGGCAACACATACTTCTTGTTTAGCAGTAATTATCTTCATTCTCAATAGACCAATGACCTTGCCTTTTCTGGAAAGCAGACTTACTCTTCTAAGGAAACCCTCAATTTGTCTATTCCCAGTGCAACTAGAGTGGGGTCTGGTTTACACCCGCTTCCAGGCCCCCACCTGGAGAATTTTCCTGCATGATTCCAACAGCCAATGACCACTAACCTGGGGGCACACGGGGCATAATGCTGAAGTTGGGTATGGCTCTGGGGCTTGCTACTGCCACACCTGTGCCTGGGGGACCAGGGCACACCCTGCTGAACTCGGGGTACTGCTCAAGATGCATCACCTGCACTGTGTCAGAGAACAGGGGGACACATCACTGAAGGTGGGGACTCTGTGAGGTCCTTACCCACACTTTTCCAGGGAACAGGGGAAACCCTGAAATTCTGCAACCCATCCCACAAAAGCTCAGGTGATTGGGCGCCCTGGAGTTCACGGGTATGGGGAATAAGGCCAGTTGAGGACATGGGGCAGAAGAGACTTTAAAGAGGAAAAGAAAACTCACCTGAGTCCCCACAATGAACCCTCTCCAAGTGCCCTTCGAGAACCCTGCCTCCCACCTGGGTTGCACCCTACCCCCGAACTCCCCCGCCCCTGGTGCATTCTGCTCACTCAGCAGCTGGGACCTCCACAGGGCAACTCTCTCTCTCCCAGTGCCCCTTCTTCTGCCCCAGGTCTGCACCCCACTGCAACTCTGGAACAGCCCACAGAGACGTAGCTCCACCCCCAAGGGGTGATTGGTCAGGGAGGGTGGTGCCCCAGCCCCTGGGATGCCAGGCAACCCGCCCTCAAGCCCCTGGAACCCTGAAAGTGCAGGGAGTCCAAGAGGCGCCTCCTCTACCCAACACCCAGCACAGGCATGGTTGGGGTCCTGGGCCGGGCTCCCCACACACACCTGGCCCCTTCCAGGGACCCCTCTAGCTGCAGACCTCCCTCAGAGTCCTGCCCCTTCCCTTTCTGCACCACCCCTCCCTGCTGGGGTGTGCCTGGTTCTGGGCAATGTCAGTGGTTCTCAGACCCTCCAAGGCTTGGGCTTTAGGAAATGCAATGATTTCATGCATTTTCAGTATGTACATGTCAGTATGACTTTAATCTTATGGGAGCCAAAGAGGTTCTTTATTTTTTCTTATTTTCATGTTGTCATTTTTGGTTATTGTTTTATTCTTGAAGCAGATGTACAACATGTACTTGGGGCAGAAATAGGGCTCATGCTTTGAGTTTTTGCCCAATCATTTTGAGCCAGTTAAAATGTTAAAGGATAGCTTCCCTGGGAGCCCAGGATCAGGGCCCACAGATGATATAAGATAAAAATTACTTTCATCATTATAATTACTCCTAAAAAGGAGGAATTTGAGACAAAAGCACCTTTCACAAGAGTACCAAGAAATCAAAATGATGCCCACAGAAGGCTACCTGCTCCATGGTCAGCACAGGTAACAGAAGTGTTCACAGTCTCTGGACTCCTGCTCTTCTCCTGCCCAAATCGCTGAAGCACACAGACCACTTAAAATCAGAATTGTAAAACTGCTAGACACCTTAGAGATGTCTGGCACCATTCCCTTGGACTGCAGAATAAAACACAGTAGCTCGTTGTCACAAACTAATTTCAACATGAAGTGCCCCCTGGATGCACTAAGTTCTTTCTCTGCAAATGTTGACTAATGTAAGTCACAGTCATACCATATAAACACTATGATGGCTGGGAGGTCATCGTAGGTAAGGCAATATTTTAGCCATGTTTATAAGCATTGGCTCACTTTGTAGAAGAGGCTGAGCTGAGTGTTTTTAAATACTATTTCAGACCTGTTTTACAGCACCCTCTGAACATACCAGAGCCTGAATCGACTAAAAAAGATAGTTGGTTTCAGGAACTTTAATACCAGAAAAATATTATACTGTCTGTATCCCTAAGGATCTTTGAATATCTTACCCAGAGGTCCTCCACTGAGATAATGATCTTAATGATCACCATGGGCAGAGGTGAAAAGGCCCGCTGAATTCGTTCCAGTTGTCCACATGACAAGAAAATCCTGATACTTGATTGGTTTCCAGATCGAGAAGACCAGAGATAAGAGGGAAATAGTACCCTCTATGGAACAACAAGGGATTTGGAGTCAATTTGGGGATCCCACTTAGGTTTCTGACACTAAAATCCTCTGTGACTCATATCATCCGAGTCCCTGTCTAACCACCTGAAAATGTGCCTACAAATATCTACACCCTAGTTGAGAAGTTTAAGAGGCAGAATGCTACAAAGAGCCAGTATGATGTCTCTCAAGAACAGGTGCTCAGGAAGCCATAATTGCTATTGGGTCTATTTCTTTTCCAGAAGAAAGAACACATGTTGAATCCTATTTCTAATAGATGACTCACCAGATGATTTTCAAACCTGAAGGAAGGCCAAGAAGTCGCTCTTGTGTCATAGTTCACTCAGAAATCATGTTGTTGGACTGGTGAGGATGATAAGATAGCAACGTCATCACTAAGAGTGGGGAGCTTCTAATTTCCATACGGCCATGTTGACCCCCTTAGCTCAGAGCCACCAGAAAGGGCAGCTGGGGAGGGGGCACTGCCATCACTATGAGTGGGGAGCTTCCCATTTCCATATGGCCATGTTGACCCCCTTAGCTCAGGGCCACCAGAAAGGACAGCTGAGGGGGACCACAGGCCAAGGCTGCCAGGTGTGGCTGGGGCAGGCAGAACTCTGACTTAAGGCTCAACTCCTGTCTAGGTTATTATTATGCTCTTCACAAAGAAAGTGCCATTGTGTGTGAGCCCTCATGTATAAAAGGTTCAGAATTTCCAATGAGATTCCTTCTCTGACCTTTAGGATATGTAGCAAAGTTCCATTTAATTTTTAAACATTGAAGGACTTCCTGGTTTTCTTTTCGCTATGACTGTGACTCAATTCCCCTCTGGTCTAAGAATAGAATCCAGTTAATTTCAGGGTTTAACATTTGTAGCCTTGATTCGTGGCCCCACCTATCATCTATTTGGGTAAAGAGTCTATGATCACTTGAAAATAACGTATTCTGCACTTATTATGGAATGTTCCCTATATGTCAATTTGGTCACATTTGTTACCAATGTTTTGTCTGCTTTTTCTGTCAGATATTGAGAAAGGTATATGAAAATCTTTAAACAATGCTGCTCTATTCAACGTGGCATCGGAGAATCTACCAGTGTTTTAAGGCAAGAGAAACAAAAAGGATAAGAATTGAGGGGATAATAGTGACTATTCACAGATAACACGATTGTGTACATAGAAAATTCAAAACAGTCTATAAATACCCTTTTAGAATTAAAAATGCAATTTAAAATAATAATAATAATAATAATAATAATAATAATAACAAAAGAGGTTTCCTAGGAAACAGATGGTCAAAATACATTTGTAAGCAATAAATGGACAGAGAAATTGGATTGTAGCTTCCCATTGGACAGTTTCTGAAAGAAAACGTAGAACCTGTCAATCTTGGGGTAGGACATAGGGTGCACTAACCATTTAAAAGAATTCAGTGGGACTTCATAAAAATGTGAAATTTGTAAGCAATAAATGGGCAGAGAAAATGGATTGTAGCTTCCCATTGGACAGTTTCTGAACGGAAACGTAGAACCTGTCAGTCTTGGGGTAAGACATAGGGTGCACAAACCATTTAAAAGAATTCAGTGGGACTTCATAAAAATGTGACATTTCTCCTTATCTTATGACCATAAGAAAATGAAAAAGTGAACCGCAGGCTGGGAAGTAAAGATTTGCAATACACACACTGACAAAGACTTGTCAATAAAGAATTCCTGCTCATCAACCATAGAAAGTCTATTTATAAACGAATACTTCACAAAAGATTGACTGATGGCCAATAAGAACAGGAAAGGGTGCTCTACAGTATTATTTTCAGGCACAGCAAGGCCTTTCCTAAAATGAAAACATACACACAAACCAGTATTCCCTAGATGGATGACGTCCTTATTTCTGAGGACAGCTTGAAGAACAGACTAGCATCAAAGTAAAGTGATGGAATTCCTGACACTCAGAGGATGGACAATTGACCTCAAACTACAGTACAATTTCTAGGCATCATTTGGTCCTCTGAAGGCAGACAACTACCACACCCCTTCCTACACCACACAGGTTGCTTCCCAACCCCTACCATAAAAGAACAAGATGAGAAACAGATAGGACTAGTAGGAAATAGCAAAAATCACATGTGGGGATTATCCTGAAACACACTGATCACATAACTAGTGTAAGGAAGTGTAGGGAACTGACAAGAACAGAGACTCAAGAGGTACTTCTTTGGGAAATGCTGTCTGAAATCCTCACACGTTGGTACCAGCTAATGAGGGCTCTGAGCATACCTAGGGTTTGCTCACAAGGGTCTGCAACACCATCGCTGAGGACTGAAACTCTTCAAGACCTCAAAGCTTGCCTGATTGACTATTGGACTAAGAGATTCCCATGTTCTGAAAACAGATACCAACTCATTGAAAGGTTCACCTGTGCTCTCTCGGAGGCCCTGCAAGTAGCTGAACCATTCACTGAAAATCAATTACACACACACACACACACACACACACACACACACACACACACACACCTGTCATTTCAGCAATTACTTAAACATTCAAGGTTCTTCCTACCTTTTCTTTTTCACATTGATATTTATACTCACATGAAATGTCATCATTTCTAATGAACACTGATGGCAAAATAGAGATCCATTGACACAATATTCACAAAATGGAACTTCCCTGCTATAATTTTCAATATAGCATTTTTTAAAGTTCATACATATTTTAGGTTTTTAGTAACTTATACAGGAGAAGATCAGCATTGAAAAACTCTGAATACTGACAATGAGTTTTAAGCCTAGAGAACAAAAATTGTCCAATTTCATAGATAACAAGGAACCAAAGGGAAAGCATGGAAGCCGTAGTCGAATAATTTTACACATGTGCATTCTCTATTATTCTACTACTGTGGGGCGTGTTTTATTACCAGTATACATTCATCAGTTATCTTTCACGTGCACCTACACAGGTATAATCAATTACTAGAGTAGAATGAAATGTCTGGGAACTACTTGGCGGCATCTATAATGAACAATGAAATTTCGATCTTATATTTGGTGAACTTCCACTGTCTGTCCCTTTAGACAATGGACCCTAAACAGAAGGGGGAATGAGCCACGAGAGACTATGGACTCTGGGAAACAAACTGAGGGCTTCAGAGGGGAGAGGGGTGGGGGATTGGGATGGGCCAGTGATGGGTATTAAGGAAGGTACATATTGCATGGAGCACTGGGTGTTATATGCAAATAATGAATCACGGAACACTACATCAAAAACTAAAGAAATACTGTATAGTGACTAACATATAATAATAAAAAATTGTTACTAGAAAAAAATTAAAGGTAAAAAAAAAAAACAATACAGCTGTTCTGTTTCAAGAACAATCACAATTGAGAAAAAACTAACTTCCAATCCCTAAAGCAAAACACAGACCAAGTTCCATTTCACTCCCCTTTATTCACATTCTCTGTGGGTTCTAAGCTATTTCCCTACTCCTTTCCTGCTGAGCAGGGACCCTCGGCTCGATTCCAGAACCCTGGGATCATAACCTGAGCCAAAGGCACATGCTTAACTGGCTGAGCCAGCCAGGAGCCCCAGCCATGTTTTTCTTAAGCAAAAGGACACTTTCTCACAAAGCCTTCACATGACTTCACATGGTACCAGAGATCTGCATTTGCCTCTGGAGGTTGCAGGTGAAGGCAATTGCAAACTCTCACAGTGGTTTATCAAATACAATGACCTGCCTGGTGACAGTGAAACTCTTATGAGCCCACGAGAGGGTGCTGTGACACTCAGCTGTGGCTGGGCTGGCACAGAGAACCAAATCCATTTCCCTGCCTGATGTCTGTGAGGAACAGATGCCCCCAATGTGAATGAGACTCTGACACTGAGCTGTCCAGAGATGGCCATCCTCACGGAGGATGAGGATAAAGGACAATGCCTGAGGAGACCTCATCTGTCTCTTTTATCTTTTCATATTTTTGACAGTGGACAAATCACTGCCTAGGAGTCCCCAACTACCTTAGTCTCATCTGTGAATGACCAAGAGGTTTTACAAAACACTTCAGATTTTGACCTCACAAATGCCCACAACCACTTACCATAGGGATTCAACATTAAGCAAAGATAATGTTCGTTGGAAGAGAGGTCCTGCCCACTGTTGTTTCTCACTTATATGCTCATCTTCCTTACCTCATGGTAACATAACCAGCTTGATTCCTGCTTCCGTCTTCAGGAAGGCTGAGGTGACTTGAAGGGCATTACCCTGACATCGTTCTTTCTTAGCAATAAGATGTGTACATTTCCCTAGTCCTACACACCAAAAGTTGAATCGGAATCAGGATTGAGGAGGCTGATGAGAGTTGAAGGTGTTTTCCTGTACACGGTGGTTTATTACCAATAAGGATGGGTCAGAGTCCTCGAAATTCCAGAACCTTCCATTCATGCTTCCTACTCGTGAATGATGATGTACATTGCTCTTTCCCTGTACAGTGTGGTGACTCAGAGAAAAGTGCTTAGCCCTTTCGTCAGACTTCCACGACCACTTTGGGGCTGGCTTCCATATTCACAAAGGATGATGTTAGGGCTAAGAGGGTTCCTGTACACTGTTATTTCTTTCAGATAAGTGTATGGCATTTTTGTTACATTGTCAGAGCCACTTAGCGCCGGGCTTGCCGGCCTCCTGTGGAAGAACCCTAACCCGAGGTCGGCCCCCGAAGGGCCCCTCCCAAGGAGCCTGGCACCACAATGCTGGGGATTTGGGACCCCCGAGCCCCAGTGCTGGACTCACTATGCCACCCCGCAAGCACCCAGGGCGCTACGGGCGTTGCCAGTCATTCAAGAAGGGAGAACGGGCAAGGCCCTCCGATCCCCCTTCGACCTTCAAAGGCCCCCCGCACAAAAACTCTGGCTCCCTTGCTCCTGCTCCCCAGCGCCCTAACCTCGGCCCACCCCTCCTCTCGCTGCAGAGCTGGCGGATCGGGCCTGCTGGCTTCCTGGGGGCTAACCCTATGCCTAGGTTGCACCCGAGGGGCCCCTCCCAAGTGGCCTGGCGCCGCATGCCAGGGATTGGGGACCCCCGAGTCCCACCACCGGATGCACCCTGCCGCCCTGCCGCCACATGGGGCACTAGGGGCATCACCAGTCCTTCAGGGCGACAGAACGGGCAGGACCCTCTAAGCCTCCTGCAACCTTCGAAGGCACCCCAAGCCAAAGCCTAAATGCTCTGGCCCACGCCCCCACTCGCCAGCTACCTCACCTCAACCCACACCTCCATTCACCGCACATGGGCGGAACGAGCCTGCCAGCCTCCTGGGGGCTAACCCTAACCCTAGGTCGGCCTCCGAGGGTCCCATCCCAAGGGACCTGAGGCCACAACGCCGGGTATTAAGGAGCCCCGATCCCCAGCGCCGGAGTCTCCCTGCCACCCCATCACCACCCGGGCCGCTAGGGGTGCCGCTGGTCATTCAGGGCGGGAGAATGGGCAGGGCCCTCCGAGCCCCTGGCGAACTTCGAAGGCCCCCGCATCCAAAACACTTGAGACCACGCTCCTGCTCCTCAGTGCCCTCACTTCGGCCCGCCCCTCCGCTCGCCACAGAGCCAGCAGATGAGGCCTGCACTCCTCCAGAACCCTAGGTTGTCCCCTGAGATGCCCCTCTGAAGGGGCCTGGCACCGCAATGCCTGGGATTGGGGACTCCCGAGCCCCAGTGCCGGACTCACCCTCCTGCCCTACCGCCACCTGGGCCGCTAGGGGCGCCGCCATTCATTCAGGGAGGGAGAACGGGCAGGGCCCTCCGAGCGACCGGTGACCTTCGAAGGCCCCCCGCACCAAAACGCTTGGCCCCACGCTCCCGCTGGCCAGCGCCCTTACCTCGGCCCTCTCCTCCGCTCGCCTCACAGCTGGCGGATCGGGCCTGTGGGCCTTCTGGGGGCTAACCCTAAACCTAGGTCGGCCCTAGTGGCCCCTCCCAAGGGGCCTGGTGCCACAACGACGGGGAAAGGGGACTCCCGAGCCCCAGCGCCGGACTCACCATGCCCCCCGCCGCCACCCGGGCCACTAGGGGCACTGCCGGTCATTCAGTGCGGGAGAATGGGCAGGGCCCTCTGAGCCCCCAACGACCTTCGAAGGCCCCCTGCACCAAAGCACTAGGGCCCATGGTCCCGCTTGCCATCGCCCTTACCTCAGCCTGCCCCTCCGCTCGCCGCACAGCCGGCAGATCAGGCATCCTAGCCTCCTGGCGGCTAACCCTACCCTAGGTAGGCCCCCTAGGGGCCCATCCCAAAGGGCCTGGCGCTGCAACGCCGGGGATTGGGGACCCCCGAGCCCCAGCACCAGACTCTCCCTGCCGCCCCGCTGCTAAACGGGCCACGAAGGGCGCCGTCAGTCATTCAGGTCAGGAGAACAGGCAGGGCCCTCCGAGCCCCTGGCAACCTTTGAAGGCCCCTCGCGCCAAAATGCTTGGCCCCACCTTCCCGCTCGCCAGTGCCCTCATCTCATCCCACCCCTCTGCTCCTGCACAGCTGGAGGATTGGGCCTGCCGGCCTCCTGGGGGCTAACCCTAACCCTAGGTCAGACCCGAGGGGCCCCTGCCAAGGGGCCTGGCGCTGCAACGCCGGGGATTGGGGACCAAGCTGCAGCGCCGGAGTCACCCTGCCGCCCCGCTGCCATTCGGGCCGCTAGGGGTGCAGCCGGTCATTCAGGGCGGGAGAACAGGCAGGGCCCTCCTAGCCCCCGGCGACATCAAAGGCCCCCTGCGCCAAAACGTTTGGGCCCAGGCTCCCGGGCCTGCCGGCCTCCTGGGGGCTGACCCTAACCCTAGGTCAGCCCCCGAGGGGCCCCTTCCAAGGGGCCTGGTGGCACAATGCTGGGGATTGGGAACCCCCGACCCCCAGCACCGGACTCAACCTGTAGCCCCGCCGCCACCAGGGCCGCTGCAGGTGACGCCGGTCATTCAGGGAGGGAGAACAGGCAGGGACCTCCCAGGCCCCTGCGGCCTTCGTAGCCCTCCCGTGCCAAAACGCGTGGGCCCACGCTCCCGCTCACCAGCGCCCTCACCTCGGCCCGCCCATCTGCTTTACGCACAGCTGGCGTTTCAGGCCTGCCGGCCTTCTGAGGTCTAACCCTAACCCTAGGTCAGCCCCCGAGTCATTCCTGCCAAGGGGCTTGGCGCTGCAACGCCGGAAATTGGTGACCCCTGAGCCGCAGCGCCAGACTCACATTGCCACCCCACCGCCACCCGGGCCTCTAGGGCCGCTTCCGGTCAGTCAGGGCGGGAGAACGGGGAGGGCCCTCCGAGCCACGGCGACCATTAGAGGCCCCCTGCGCCAAAATGCTTGGGCCCATGTTCCTGCTCACCAGCGCCCTCGCCAAGTCCCGCCCCTCCGCTCGCTGCACAGCCGGCATATGGGCCTGCCGGATTCCTAGGAGCTAACCCTAACCCTAGGTCGGCCCCCGAGGGGCCTCTCCCAAGGGGCCTGGCGCCACAAGCCAGGGATTCTGGACCCGCAAGCCTCAGCGCCGGACTCACACTTCCGCTCCGCCACCACCCGTGCCGCTAGGAGCGCTGTAGGTCATTCAGGCCGGAACAAAGGACAGGGCCCTCTGAGCCACTGGCGACCTTCGAAGGCCCCCTGCGCCACAATGCTTGCGCCCACGCTCCCACTAGTCAGCGCCCTCACCTCGGCCGGCCCCTCCGCTCCCCACACAACTGGCAGATCGGGCCTCCCGGCCTCCAGGGGGCTAACCCTAACCCTAGGTCGGCCGCTGAGGGGCCCCTCCCAAGGGGCCTGGGACCGCAACGCCGGGTTGGGGACCCCCGAGCCCCAGCGCCGGACTCACCCTGCTGCCCCTCCACCACCCGGGCCGCTAGGGGTGTCGCTGGTCATTCAGTGTGGGAGAACAGGCAGGGCCCTCCGAGCCCACGGCGACCTTCCAAGGCCCCCCCATCCAAAACGCTTGAGCCCATGCTCCTGCTCCTCAGTGCCCTCACCTCGGCCCGTCCCTCCGCTTGCTGCAGAGCTGGTGGATGAGGCCTGCCCGACTCCTGGGGCTACCCATAACCCTAGGTTGGCCCCTGAGGGGCCCTTCCAAAGGGGCCTGGCACCGCAATGCCTGGGATT
Source organism: Ursus americanus (assembly GCF_024610735.1). NCBI lineage: Eukaryota > Metazoa > Chordata > Mammalia > Carnivora > Ursidae > Ursus > Ursus americanus. The sequence goes on from NW_028273662.1 coordinate 447,154, forward strand.
GGGGACCCCCGAACCCCAGCGCCGGACTCACCGTGTTGCTCTGCCACCACCCAGGCCACTAGGAACACCGTCGGTCATTCAGGGAGGGAGTACGGGCAGATCCCTCCAAGCCCCTGGCGACCTTCAAAGGCCCCCTGTGCCAAAATGCTTTGGCCCATGCTCCCACTCGCCTGCGCCCTCACCTCGTTCCGCCCCTCTGCTCGCTGCACAGCCAGTGGATCAGGACTGCCAGCCTCCTGGGTGTTAACCTAACCTTTGGTGGGCCCCCGAGGGGCCCATCCCAGGTTCCTATTGCCTCAACACTGGGGACTGGGGACTCCTGAGCCCCAGCGCCCAGCTGACCCTCCCGCCCTACCGCCACCTGGGCCGCTAGGGGCGCCGCAGTTCATTCAGGGAGGGAGAATGGCCAGGGCCCTCCAAGCCACCGGCGACCTTCGAAGGCCCCCAGCACCAAAACGCTTGGGCCCACGCTACTGCTCCCCAGCGCCCTTACCTCGGCCCTCCCCTCCGCTCGCCGCACAGATGGTGAATCGGGCCTGTGGGCCTTCTGGAGGCTAACCCAAACCCTAGGTCGGCCCCCTAGTGGCCCCTCCCAAGGGGCCTGGCGCCGCAACGACGGGGATTGGGGACTCCTGAGCCCCAGCACCAGACTCACCATGCTCCCCCGCCGGCAACTGAGCCGCTAGAGGCACCGCCGGACATTCAGTGCGGGAGAACGGGAAGGGCTTCTTGAGCGCCGGCGACCTTCGAAGGCCCCCCACGCCAAAACTCATGGGCCTACGCTACCGCTCGCGCCCTCACCTCGGCCCTCCCCTCTGCTCACCGCACAGCCGGTGGATTGGGCCTGCGGCCTCCTGGGGGCTAACCATAACCCTAGGTCAGCCTCCGAGGGGCCCCTGCAAAGGGGCCTGGTGCCGCAACACCGGGGACTGGGAACCCCCAACCCCAGCGATGGACTCACCCTGTTGCCCTGCTGCCACCCGGGCCCCAGGGGCGCCGCAGGTCATTCAGGGCGGGAAAACGGGCAGGGTCCTCCGATCCCCCGGCGACCATCGAAGGCTTCCCGCGCCAAAACGCTTCAGCCAAGCTCCCGCTCGCCAGCGATCTCACCTCGGCCCGCCCCTCCGCTCGCCGCACAGCTGGCACATCGGGCCTGCCGGCCTCCTGGGGGCTAACTTTAACCTTAGGTCGGCCCCGAGGGGCCACTACCAAGGGTCTGCCCCCGCAACGCCGGGGATTGGGGACCCCCAAGCCCCAGTGCTGGGCTCACCCTGCCGCTCCGCCCCCCCGGGCCGCTAGTAGCGCCACTGGTCATTCAGGGCAGGAGGACGGGTTGGGCCCTCCGAACCCCCGATGACCTTCGAAGGCCCCCCGTGCCAAAACGCTTGGGTCCACATTCTTGCTCTCAAGCGCCCTCACCTGGGTCCACCCCTCCGCTCGCCTCACAGCCGGCGGATCTGGCCTGCTGGCCCCCTGGGGGCTAACAATAACCCTTGGTCGGCCCCCTAGAGCCCTTCCAAAGGGGCCTGGCGCCCCAACGCCGAGGATTGGGGACCCCCAAGCCCCAGCGCCCAAGTCACCCTAACACCCCTCCTCCACCCGGGCCGCTAGGGGAGCCGCCGGTCATTCAGGGCAGAAGAACGTACAGGGCCCTCCAAGCCCCCAGCGACTTTCGAAGGACCCCCGCGCCAAAACGCCTGAGCCCACGCTCCCGCTCGCCAGCGGCCTCACCTCCGCCGGCCTCTCCGCTTGCCGCAGAGTTGGCGGATCGGGCTTCCGGCCTCCTGGGGGCTAAATCTAACCATAGGTCGGTCCCCTAGGGGCCCCAGCAAGGGGCCTAGAGCCGCAACACCGGGGATTGGAGAACCCCGAGCTCCAGCGCTGGACACAACCGGCTGCCCCGCTGCCACATGGGCCACTAGGGGCGCTGCCGGTCATTCAGGGCGGGACAAGGGGCAGGGCCCTCAGAGCCTCTGGCGACATTCGAAGGCCCCCCGCGCCAAAACGCTTGGGCTCACGCTCCCGCTCGCCAGCGCCCTCACCTCGCCCCGCCCCTCCGTTCTCTGCACAGCCGGCGGATCGGGCCCCGGCCTCCTTTGGGCTAACCTCAACCCTAGGTCGGCCCCCGAGGGACCCCTCCCAAGGGGCCAGGCGCCGCCTCGCCGGGGCATTTGGACCCCTGAGCCCTACTCCAGACTCACCCTGCTGCCCCGCCGCCACCCGGGACGCTAGGGGCGCCACCGGTCATTCAGGGAGGGAGTACTGGCAGGGCCCTCCGAGCCCCCGATGACCTTCGAAGGCCCCCCGCACCAAAACGCTTGGGCCTAAGCTCCCGCTCGCCAGCGCCCTCACCTCGGCTCACCCCTCCCCTCGCCGCACAGCCGGCCAATCGGGCCTGCTGGCCTCCTTTGGGCTAACGATAACCCTAGCTCGGCCCCCGAGGGACCCCTCCCAAGCGGCCTGGCAATGCCATGCCGGGTATTGGGGACCCCCGAGCCCGAGCTCCGGACTCACCCTGCCTCCCCGCCGCCACCCTGGCCGCTAGGGAGCCGCTGGGCATTCAGGGCGGGAGAACTTGCTGGGCCCTCCTAGCCCCCGGTGAGCTTCGAAGGCCCCCCATGCCAAAACGCTTGGGCCCACGCTCCCATTTGCCAGCGCATTAACGTCGGCCCACCCCTCCGCTCGCTGCACAGCCGGCGGATTGGGCCCGCCGGCCTCCTTTGGGCTAACACTCACCATATGTCGGCCCCCGAGGGACCCCTCCCAAGTGCCTGGAGCCACCGCGCCGGGGATCGGGGACCACTGAGCCCCAGCTCCAGACTCATCCTGCCGACAAGCCGCCACCCTGGCCGACAGGGGCGCCACCGGTCATTTAGTGTGTGAGAATGTGCAGGGCCCTCCAAGCCCCCAGTGACAATCCAAGGCCCCCTGTGCCAAAACCCTGGGCCCACGCTCCCCCTCGCCAGCGCCCTCACCTCGGCCCGCCCCTCTGCTCGCCGCACAGCCGGCGGTTCGGGCCTGCCGGCCTCCTTTGGGCTAACCCTAAACCTAGGTCGGCCCCAGAGGAGCCCCTCCCAAGGGGCCTGGCGCCGCCACGCTGGGGATTGGGGACACCCGAACCCCACCGCCGGACGCACTCTGCCGCTCCTCACCACCCGGCCCGCTAGGGGCGCCGTCCTCATTCAGGGCGTTAGAACGGGCAGGGCCCCCCGGGCCCCCGGCGACCTTCGAAGGTCCCCCGCGACAAAACGCTTGGGGCCATGCTCCCGCTCGCCAGCGCCCTCACCTCGGCTAGCCCCTCCGCATGTGGCAGAGCCGGCGGATAGGGCCTGCCAGCCTCCTGGGGACTAACCCGAACCCTAGGTCGGCCCCCAAGGGGCCCCTCCCAAGGGGCCTATCGCTGCAATGCCTGGGATTGGTGACCCCCGAGTCCCAGCGCCGGACGCACTGTGCCGCCCCGCCGCCACCCGGGCCGGTAGGAGAGCTGTCGGTCATTCAGGGCAGAACAACGGACAGGGCCCTCAGAGCCCCCAGCGCCGTTTGAAGGCCCTCCGCGCCAAAACCCTTGGGCCCACGCTCCCGCTCCCCAGCACCATCACTTCAGCCCACCCTCCGCTCCCTGCACAACCGGCGGATTGGGCCTGACGGTCCCCTGGGGGCTAAACCTAACCCTAGCTCGATCCCTCGAGGGGCCCCTCCCAAGGGGCCTGGTGCCGCAATGCCCGGGATTCCGGACCCACAAGCCCCAGCGCCAGACTCACCCTCCCGCCCCGCTGCCACCCGGGCCTCTAGGGGCACCGCCGATCATCCAGGGCGGGAGAACGGGCAGGGTCCTCCGAGTCCCCGGTGACCTTCAAAGGCCCCCCGCGCCAAAACTCATGGGCCTACGCTACCGCTCGCCAGCGCCCTCACCTCGGCCCTCCCCTCTGCTCACCGCACAGCCGGTGGATTGGGCCTGCGGCCTCCTGGGGGCTAACCATAACCCTAGGTCAGCCTCCGAGGGGCCCCTGCAAAGGGGCCTGGTGCCGCAACACCGGGGATTGGGAACCCCCCAACCCCAGCGACGGACTCACCCTGTCGCCCTGCCGCCACCCAGGCCCCAGGGGCGCCGCAGGTCATTCAGGGCGGGAGAACGGGCAGGGTCCTCCGAGCCCCTGGTGACCTTCAAAGGCCCCCGCACCAAAACGCTTGGGCCCACGCTCCTGCTCTTCCGCGCCCTCACCTCGGCCTGCCCCTCCGCTTGCCACACAGCTGGCAGATCGGGCCTGCCGGCCTCCTGGGGGCGAACCCTAACCCTAGCTCACACTCGGAGGGGCTCATCCCAAGGTGCCTGGAGCGGCAATGCCGGGCATTGGAGACCCACGAGCCACAGTGCTGGACTCACCGTGCTGCCCCGCCGCCACACAGGCCGCTAGTGGCACCACCGGTCACTCAGGGCGGGAGAACGGGAGGGGCCCTTGGAGCCCCCGGCCTCTTTCGAAGGCCCCCCGTGCCAGAAAGCTTGCGCCCACTCTCCCGGTAGCCAGTGCCCTCACCTCGGCCCGCCCCTCCGCTCGCCGCACAGCCGGCGGATAGGGCCCGCCAGCCTCCTGGGGGCTAACCCTATCCCTTCGTCGGCCCCCGAGAGGCCCCTCCCAACGGGCCTGGCACCGCAACACCTGGGTTTGCGGACCGCTAGCCCCAGCATCCGACTCACCATGCTCCCCCGCCGGCAACTGAGCCGCTAGGGGCACCGCCGGACATTCAGTGCGGGAGAACGGGCAGGGCTTCTTGAGCCCCGGCGACCATCGAAGGCCCCCCGCGCCAAAACTCATGGGCCTACGCTACCGCTCGCCAGCGCCCTCACCTCGGCCCTCCCCTCTGCTCACCGCACAGCCGGTGGATTGGGCCTGCGGCCTCCTGGGGGCTAACCATAACCCTAGGTCAGCCTCCGAGGGGCCCCTGCAAAGGGGCCTGGTGCCTCAACACCGGGGATTGGGAACCCCCCAACCCCAGCGACGGACTCACCCTGTCGCCCTGCCGCCACCCGGGCCCCAGGGGCGCCGCAGGTCATTCAGGGCGGGAAAACGGGCAGGGTCCTCCGATCCCCCGGCGACCTTCGAAGGCTTCCCGTGCCAAAACGCTTCGGCCTAGCTCCCGCTCGCCCGCGCCCTCACCTCGGCCCTCCCCTCCGCTCGCCGCACAGCTGGCACATCGGGCCTGCCGGCCTCCTGGGGGCTAACTCTAAACTTAGGTCGGCTCCCGAGGGGCCACTACCAAGGGTCTGCCCCCGCAACGCCGGGGATTGGGGACCCCCAAGCCCCAGTGCTGGGCTCACCCTGCCGCTCCGCCCCCCCGGGCCGCTAGTAGCGCCGCTGGTCATTCAGGGCAGGAGGACGGGTTGGGCCCTCCGAACCCCCGATGACCTTCGAAGGCCCCCCGTGCCAAAACGCTTGGGTCCACATTCTTGCTCTCAAGCGCCCTCACCTGGGTCCACCCCTCCGCTCGCCTCACAGCCGGCGGATCTGGCCTGCTGGCCCCCTGGGGGCTAACAATAACCCTTGGTCGGCCCCCTAGAGCCCTTCCAAAGGGGCCTGGCGCCCCAACGCCGAGGATTGGGGACCCCCAAGCCCCAGCGCCCAAGTCACCCTAACACCCCTCCTCCACCCGGGCCGCTAGGGGAGCCGCCGGTCATTCAGGGCAGAAGAACGTACAGGGCCCTCCAAGCCCCCAGCGACTTTCGAAGGACCCCCGCGCCAAAACGCCTGAGCCCACGCTCCCGCTCGCCAGCGGCCTCACCTCCGCCGGCCTCTCCGCTTGCCGCAGAGTTGGCGGATCGGGCTTCCGGCCTCCTGGGGGCTAAATCTAACCATAGGTCGGTCCCCTAGGGGCCCCAGCAAGGGGCCTAGAGCCGCAACACCGGGGATTGGAGAACCCCGAGCTCCAGCGCTGGACACAACCGGCTGCCCCGCTGCCACATGGGCCACTAGGGGCGCTGCCGGTCATTCAGGGCGGGACAAGGGGCAGGGCCCTCAGAGCCTCTGGCGACATTCGAAGGCCCCCCGCGCCAAAACGCTTGGGCTCACGCTCCCGCTCGCCAGCGCCCTCACCTCGCCCCGCCCCTCCGTTCTCTGCACAGCCGGCGGATCGGGCCCCGGCCTCCTTTGGGCTAACCTCAACCCTAGGTCGGCCCCCGAGGGACCCCTCCCAAGGGGCCAGGCGCCGCCTCGCCGGGGCATTTGGACCCCTGAGCCCTACTCCAGACTCACCCTGCCGCCCCGCCGCCACCCGGGACGCTAGGGGCGCCACCGGTCATTCAGGGAGGGAGTACTGGCAGGGCCCTCCGAGCCCCCGATGACCTTCAAAGGCCCCCCGCACCAAAACGCTTGGGCCTAAGCTCCCGCTCGCCAGCGCCCTCACCTCGGCTCACCCCTCCCCTCGCCGCACAGCCGGCCAATCGGGCCTGCTGGCCTCCTTTGGGCTAACGATAACCCTAGCTCGGCCCCCGAGGGACCCCTCCCAAGCGGCCTGGCAATGCCATGCCGGGTATTGGGGACCCCTGAGCCCGAGCTCCGGACTCACCCTGCCTCCCCGCCGCCACCCTGGCCGCTAGGGAGCCGCCGGGCATTCAGGGCGGGAGAACTTGCTGGGCCCTCCGAGCCCCCGGTGAGCTTCGAAGGCCCCCCATGCCAAAACGCTTGGGCCCACGCTCCCATTTGCCAGCGCATTAACGTCGGCCCACCCCTCCGCTCGCTGCACAGCCGGCGGATTGGGCCCGCCGGCCTCCTTTGGGCTAACACTCACCATATGTCGGCCCCCGAGGGACCCCTCCCAAGTGCCTGGAGCCCCCGCGCCGGGGATCGGGGACCACAGAGCCCCAGCTCCAGACTCATCCTGCCGACACGCCGCCACCCTGGCCGACAGGGGCGCCACCGGTCCTTTAGTGTGTGAGAATGGGCAGGGCCCTCCAAGCCCCCAGTGACAATCCAAGGCCCCCTGTGCCAAAACCCTGGGCCCACGCTCCCCCTCGCCAGCGCCCTCACCTCGGCCCGCCCCTCTGCTCGCCGCACAGCCGGCGGTTCGGGCCTGCCGGCCTCCTTTGGGCTAACCCTAAACCTAGGTCGGCCCCAGAGGAGCCCCTCCCAAGGGGCCTGGCGCCGCCACGCTGGGGATTGGGGACACCCGAACCCCACCGCCGGACGCACTCTGCCGCTCCTCACCACCCGGCCCGCTAGGGGCGCCGTCCTCATTCAGGGCGTTAGAACGGGCAGGGCCCCCCGGGCCCCCGGCGACCTTCGAAGGTCCCCCGCGACAAAACGCTTGGGGCCATGCTCCCGCTCGCCAGCGCCCTCACCTCGGCTACCCCTCCGCATGTGGTAGAGCCAGCGGATAGGGCCTGCCAGCCTCCTGGGGGCTAACCCGAACCCTAGGTCGGCCCCCAAGGGGCCCCTCCCAAGGGGCCTATCGCTGCAATGCCTGGGATTGGTGACCCCCGAGTCCCAGCGCCGGACGCACTGTGCCGCCCCGCCGCCACCCGGGACGGTAGGAGAGCTGTCGGTCATTCAGGGCAGAACAACGGACAGGGCCCTCGGAGCCCCCAGCGCCGTTTGAAGGCCCTCCGCGCCAAAACCCTTGGGCCCACGCTCCCGCTCGCCAGCACCATCACTTCAGCCCACCCTCCGCTCCCTGCACAACCGGCGGATTGGGCCTGACGGTCCCCTGGGGGCTAAACCTAACCCTAGCTCGATCCCTCGAGGGGCCCCTCCCAAGGGGCCTGGTGCCGCAATGCCCGGGATTCCGGACCCACAAGCCCCAGCGCCAGACTCACCCTCCCGCCCCGCTGCCACCCGGGCCTCTAGGGGCACCGCCGGTCATCCAGGGCGGGAGAACGGGCAGGGTCCTCCGAGCCCCTGGTGACCTTCAAAGGCCCCCCGCGCCAAAACTCATGGGCCTACGCTACCACTCGCCCGCGCCCTCACCTCGGCCCTCCCCTCCGCTCGCCGCACAGCTGGCACATCGGGCCTGCCGGCCTCCTGGGGGCTAACTGTAACCTTAGGTCGGCCCCCGAGGGGCCACTACCAAGGGTCTGCCCCGCAACGCCGGGGATTGGGGACCAACAAGCCCCAGTGCTGGGCTCACCCTGCCGCTCCGCCCCCCCGGGCCGCTAGTAGCGCCGCTGGTCATTCAGGACAGGAGGACGGGTTGGGCCCTCCGAACCCCCGATGACCTTCGAAGGCCCCCCGTGCCAAAACGCTTGGGTCCACATTCTTGCTCTCAAGCGCCCTCACCTGGGTCCACCCCACCGCTCGCCTCACAGCCCGCGGATCTGGCCTGCTGGCCCCCTGGGGGCTAACAATAACCCTTGGTCAGCCCCCTAGAGCCCTTCCAAAGGGGCCTGGCGCCCCAACGCCGAGGATTGGGGACCCCCAAGCCCCAGCGCCCAAGTTACCCTAACACCCCTCCTCCACCCGGGCCGCTAGGGGAGCCGCCGGTCATTCAGGGCAGAAGAACGTACAGGGCCCTCCAAGCCCCCAGCGACTTTCGAAGGACCCCCGCGCCAAAACGCCTGAGCCCACGCTCCCGCTCGCCAGCGGCCTCACCTCCGCCGGCCTCTCCGCTTGCCGCAGAGTTGGCGGATCGGGCTTCCGGCCTCCTGGGGGCTAAATCTAACCATAGGTCGGTCCCCTAGGGGCCCCAGCAAGGGGCCTAGAGCCGCAACACCGGGGATTGGAGAACCCCGAGCTCCAGCGCTGGACACAACCGGCTGCCCCGCTGCCACATGGGCCACTAGGGGCGCTGCCGGTCATTCAGGGCGGGACAAGGGGCAGGGCCCTCAGAGCCTCTGGCGACATTCGAAGGCCCCCCGCGCCAAAACGCTTGGGCTCACGCTCCCGCTCGCCAGCGCCCTCACCTCGCCCCGCCCCTCCGTTCTCTGCACAGCCGGCGGATCGGGCCCCGGCCTCCTTTGGGCTAACCTCAACCCTAGGTCGGCCCCCGAGGGACCCCTCCCAAGGGGCCAGGCGCCGCCTCGCCGGGGCATTTGGACCCCTGAGCCCTACTCCAGACTCACCCTGCCGCCCCGCCGCCACCCGGGACGCTAGGGGCGCCACCGGTCATTCAGGGAGGGAGTACTGGCAGGGCCCTCCGAGCCCCCGATGACCTTCGAAGGCCCCCCGCACCAAAACGCTTGGGCCTAAGCTCCCGCTCGCCAGCGCCCTCACCTCGGCTCACCCCTCCCCTCGCCGCACAGCCGGCCAATCGGGCCTGCTGGCCTCCTTTGGGCTAACGATAACCCTAGCTCGGCCCCCGAGGGACCCCTCCCAAGCGGCCTGGCAATGCCATGCCGGGTATTGGGGACCCCCGAGCCCGAGCTCCGGACTCTCCCTGCCTCCCCGCCGCCACCCTGGCCGCTAGGGAGCCGCCGGGCATTCAGGGCGGGAGAACTTGCTGGGCCCTCCGAGCCCCCGGTGAGCTTCGAAGGCCCCCCATGCCAAAACGCTTGGGCCCACGCTCCCATTTGCCAGCGCATTAACGTCGGCCCACCCCTCCGCTCGCTGCACAGCTGGCGGATTGGGCCCGCCGGCCTCCTTTGGGCTAACACTCACCATATGTCGGCCCCCGAGGGACCCCTCCCAAGTGCCTGGAGCCACCGCGCCGGGGATCGGGGACCACTGAGCCCCAGCTCCAGACTCATCCTGCCGACACGCCGCCACCCTGGCCGACAGGGGCGCCACCGGTCATTTAGTGTGTGAGAATGGGCAGGGCCCTCCAAGCCCCCAGTGACAATCCAAGGCCCCCTGTGCCAAAACCCTGGGCCCACGCTCCCCCTCGCCAGCGCCCTCACCTCGGCCCGACCCTCTGCTCGCCGCACAGCCGGCGGTTCGGGCCTGCCGGCCTCCTTTGGGCTAACCCTAAACCTAGGTCGGCCCCAGAGGAGCCCCTCCCAAGGGGCCTGGCGCCGCCACGCTGGGGATTGGGGACACCCGAACCCCACCGCCGGACGCACTCTGCCGCTCCTCACCACCCGGCCCGCTAGGGGCGCCGTCCTCATTCAGGGCGTTAGAACGGGCAGGGCCCCCCGGGCCCCCGGCGACCTTCGAAGGTCCCCCGCGACAAAACGCTTGGGGCCATGCTCCCGCTCGCCAGCGCCCTCACCTCGGCTAGCCCCTCCGCATGTGGCAGAGCCGGCGGATAGGGCCTGCCAGCCTCCTGGGGGCTAACCCGAACCCTAGGTCGGCCCCCAAGGGGCCCCTCCCAAGGGGCCTATCGCTGCAATGCCTGGGATTGGTGACCCCCGAGTCCCAGCGCCGGACGCACTGTGCCGCCCCGCCGCCACCCGGGACGGTAGGAGAGCTGTCGGTCATTCAGGGCAGAACAACGGACAGGGCCCTCGGAGCCCCCAGCGCCGTTTGAAGGCCCTCCGCGCCAAAACCCTTGGGCCCACGCTCCCGCTCGCCAGCACCATCACTTCAGCCCACCCTCCGCTCCCTGCACAACCGGCGGATTGGGCCTGACGGTCCCCTGGGGGATAAACCTAACCCTAGCTCGATCCCTCGAGGGGCCCCTCCCAAGGGGCCTGGTGCCGCAATGCCCGGGATTCCGGACCCACAAGCCCCAGCGCCAGACTCACCCTCCCGTCCCGCTGCCACCCGGGCCTCTAGGGGCACCGCCGGTCATCCAGGGCGGGAGGACGGGCAGGGTCCTCCGAGCCCCTGGTGACCTTCAAAGGCCCCCCGCGCCAAAACTCATGGGCCTACGCTACCGCTCGCCAGCGCCCTCACCTCCGCCCTCCCCTCTGCTCACCGCACAGCCGGTGGATTGGGCCTGCGGCCTCCTGGGGGCTAACCATAACCCTAGGTCAGCCTCCGAGGGGCCCCTGCAAAGGGGCCTGGTGCCGCAACACCGGGGATTGGGAACCCCCCAACCCCAGCGACGGACTCACCCTGTCGCCCTGCCGCCACCCAGGCCCCAGGGGCGCCGCAGGTCATTCAGGGCGGGAGAACGGGCAGGGTCCTCCGAGCCCCTGGTGACCTTCAAAGGCCCCCGCACCAAAACGCTTGGGCCCTGCTCCTGCTCTTCAGCGCCCTCACCTCGGCCTGCCCCTCCGCTTGCCACACAGCTGGCAGATTGGGCCTGCCGGCCTCCTGGGGGCTAACCCTAACCCTAGCTCACCCTCGGAGGGGCTCATCCCAAGGTGCCTGGAGCGGCAATGCCGGGCATTGGAGACCCACGAGCCACAGTGCTGGACTCACCGTGCTGCCCCGCCGCCACACAGGCCGCTAGTGGCACCACCGGTCATTCAGGGCGGGAGAACGGGAAGGGCCCTTGGAGCCCCCGGCCTCTTTCGAAGGCCCCCCGCGCCAGAAAGCTTGCGCCCACTCTCCCGGTAGCCAGTGCCCTCACCTCGGCCCGCCCCTCCGCTCGCCGCACAGCCGGCGGATAGGGCCCGCCAGCCTCCTGGGGGCTAACCCTATCCCTTCGTCGGCCCCCGAGAGGCCCCTCCCAACGGGCCTGGCACCGCAACACCTGGGTTTGCGGACCGCTAGCCCCAGCATCCGACTCACCATGCTCCCCCGCCGGCAACTGAGCCGCTAGGGGCACCGCCGGACATTCAGTGCGGGAGAACGGGCAGGGCTTCTTGAGCCCCGGCGACCTTCGAAGGCCCCCCGCGCCAAAACTCATGGGCCTACGCTACCGCTCGCCAGCGCCCTCACCTCGGCCCTCCCCTCTGCTCACCGCACAGCCGGTGGATTGGGCCTGCGGCCTCCTGGGGGCTAACCATAACCCTAGGTCAGCCTCCGAGGGGCCCCTGCAAAGGGGCCTGGTGCCGCAACACCGGGGATTGGGAACCCCCCAACCCCAGCGACGGACTCACACTGTCGCCCTGCCGCCACCCGGGCCCCAGGGGCGCCGCAGGTCATTCAGGGCGGGAAAACGGGCAGGGTCCTCCGATCCCCCGGCGACCTTCGAAGGCTTCCCGCGCCAAAACGCTTCGGCCTAGCTCCCGCTCGCCTGCGCCCTCACCTCGGCCCTCCCCTCCGCTCGCCGCACAGCTGGCACATCGGGCCTGCCGGCCTCCTGGGGGCTAACTGTAACCTTAGGTCGGCCCCCGAGGGGCCACTACCAAGGGTCTGCCCCCGCAACGCCAGGGATTGGGGACCCCCAAGCCCCAGTGCTGGGCTCACCCTGCCGCTCCGCCCCCCCGGGCCGCTAGTAGCGCCGCTGGTCATTCAGGGCAGGAGGACGGGTTGGGCCCTCCGAACCCCCGATGACCTTCGAAGGCCCCCCGTGCCAAAACGCTTGGGTCCACATTCTTGCTCTCAAGCGCCCTCACCTGGGTCCACCCCTCCGCTCGCCTCACAGCCGGCGGATCTGGCCTGCTGGCCCCCTGGGGGCTAACAATAACCCTTGGTCGGCCCCCTAGAGCCCTTCCAAAGGGGCCTGGCGCCCCAACGCCGAGGATTGGGGACCCCCAAGCCCCAGCGCCCAAGTCACCCTAACACCCCTCCTCCACCCGGGCCGCTAGGGGAGCCGCCGGTCATTCAGGGCAGAAGAACGTACAGGGCCCTCCAAGCCCCCAGCGACTTTCGAAGGACCCCCGCGCCAAAACGCCTGAGCCCACGCTCCCGCTCGCCAGCGGCCTCACCTCCGCCGGCCTCTCCGCTTGCCGCAGAGTTGGCGGATCGGGCTTCCGGCCTCCTGGGGGCTAAATCTAACCATAGGTCGGTCCCCTAGGGGCCCCAGCAAGGGGCCTAGAGCCGCAACACCGGGGATTGGAGAACCCCGAGCTCCAGCGCTGGACACAACCGGCTGCCCCGCTGCCACATGGGCCACTAGGGGCGCTGCCGGTCATTCAGGGCGGGACAAGGGGCAGGGCCCTCAGAGCCTCTGGCGACATTCGAAGGCCCCCCGCGCCAAAACGCTTGGGCTCACGCTCCCGCTCGCCAGCGCCCTCACCTCGCCCCGCCCCTCCGTTCTCTGCACAGCCGGCGGATCGGGCCCCGGCCTCCTTTGGGCTAACCTCAACCCTAGGTCGGCCCCCGAGGGACCCCTCCCAAGGGGCCAGGCGCCACCTCGCCGGGGCATTTGGACCCCTGAGCCCTACTCCAGACTCACCCTGCCGCCCCGCCGCCACCCGGGACGCTAGGGGCGCCACCGGTCATTCAGGGAGGGAGTACTGGCAGGGCCCTCCGAGCCCCCGATGACCTTCGAAGGCCCCCCGCACCAAAACGCTTGGGCCTAAGCTCCCGCTCGCCAGCGCCCTCACCTCGGCTCACCCCTCCCCTCGCCGCACAGCCGGCCAATCGGGCCTGCTGGCCTCCTTTGGGCTAACGATAACCCTAGCTCGGCCCCCGAGGGACCCCTCCCAAGCGGCCTGGCAATGCCATGCCGGGTATTGGGGACCCCCGAGCCCGAGCTCCGGACTCTCCCTGCCTCCCCGCCGCCACCCTGGCCGCTAGGGAGCCGCCGGGCATTCAGGGCGGGAGAACTTGCTGGGCCCTCCGAGCCCCCGGTGAGCTTCGAAGGCCCCCCATGCCAAAACGCTTGGGCCCACGCTCCCATTTGCCAGCGCATTAACGTCGGCCCACCCCTCCGCTCGCTGCACAGCCGGCGGATTGGGCCCGCCGGCCTCCTTTGGGCTAACACTCACCATATGTCGGCCCCCGAGGGACCCCTCCCAAGTGCCTGGAGCCACCGCGCCGGGGATCGGGGACCACTGAGCCCCAGCTCCAGACTCATCCTGCCGACACGCCGCCACCCTGGCCGACAGGGGCGCCACCGGTCATTTAGTGTGTGAGAATGGGCAGGGCCCTCCAAGCCCCCAGTGACAATCCAAGGCCCCCTGTGCCAAAACCCTGGGCCCACGCTCCCCCTCGCCAGCGCCCTCACCTCGGCCCGCCCCTCTGCTCGCCGCACAGCCGGCGGTTCGGGCCTGCCGGCCTCCTTTGGGCTAACCCTAAACCTAGGTCGGCCCCAGAGGAGCCCCTCCCAAGGGGCCTGGCGCCGCCACGCTGGGGATTGGGGACACCCGAACCCCACCGCCGGACGCACTCTGCCGCTCCTCACCACCCGGCCCGCTAGGGGCGCCGTCCTCATTCAGGGCGTTAGAACGGGCAGGGCCCCCCGGGCCCCCGGCGACCTTCGAAGGTCCCCCGCGACAAAACGCTTGGGGCCATGCTCCCGCTCGCCAGCGCCCTCACCTCGGCTAGCCCCTCCGCATGTGGCAGAGCCGGCGGATAGGGCCTGCCAGCCTCCTGGGGGCTAACCCGAACCCTAGGTCGGCCCCCAAGGGGCCCCTCCCAAGGGGCCTATCGCTGCAATGCCTGGGATTGGTGACCCCCGAGTCCCAGCGCCGGACGCACTGTGCCGCCCCGCCGCCACCCGGGACGGTAGGAGAGCTGTCGGTCATTCAGGGCAGAACAACGGACAGGGCCCTCGGAGCCCCCAGCGCCGTTTGAAGGCCCTCCGCGCCAAAACCCTTGGGCCCACGCTCCCGCTCGCCAGCACCATCACTTCAGCCCACCCTCCGCTCCCTGCACAACCGGCGGATTGTGCCTGATGGTCCCCTGGGGGCTAAACCTAACCCTAGCTCGATCCCTCGAGGGGCCCCTCCCAAGGGGCCTGGTGCCTCAATGCCCGGGATTCCGGACCCACAAGCCCCAGCGCCAGACTCACCCTCCCGCCCCGCTGCCACCCGGGCCTCTAGGGGCACCGCCGGTCATCCAGGGCGGGAGAACGGGCAGGGTCCTCCGAGCCCCTGGTGACCTTCAAAGGCCCCCCGCGCCAAAACTCAGGGGCCTACGCTACCGCTCGCCAGCGCCCTCACCTCCGCCCTCCCCTCTGCTCACCGCACAGCCGGTGGATTGGGCCTGCGGCCTCCTGGGGGCTAACCATAACCCTAGGTCAGCCTCCGAGGGGCCCCTGCAAAGGGGCCTGGTGCCGCAACACCGGGGATTGGGAACCCCCCAACCCCAGCGACGGACTCACCCTGTCGCCCTGCCGCCACCCGGGCCCCAGGGGCGCCGCAGGTCATTCAGGGCGGGAGAACGGGCAGGGTCCTCCGAGCCCCTGGTGACCTTCAAAGGCCCCCGCACCAAAACGCTTGGGCCCTGCTCCTGCTCTTCAGCGCCCTCACCTCGGCCTGCCCCTCCGCTCGCCACACAGCTGGCAGATTGGGCCTGCCGGCCTCCTGGGGGCTAACCCTAACCCTAGCTCACCCTCGGAGGGGCTCATCCCAAGGTGCCTGGAGCGGCAATGCCGGGCATTGGAGACCCACGAGCCACAGTGCTGGACTCACCGTGCTGCCCCGCTGCCACACAGGCCGCTAGTGGCACCACCGGTCATTCAGGGCGGGAGAACGGGAAGGGCCCTTGGAGCCCCCGGCCTCTTCCGAAGGCCCCCCGCGCCAGAAAGCTTGCGCCCACTCTCCCGGTAGCCAGTGCCCTCACCTCGGCCCGCCCCTCCGCTCGCCGCACAGCCGGCGGATAGGGCCCGCCAGCCTCCTGGGGGCTAACCCTATCCCTTCGTCGGCCCCCGAGAGGCCCCTCCCAACGGGCCTGGCACCGCAACACCTGGGTTAGCGGACCGCTAGCCCCAGCATCCGACTCACCATGCTGCCCCGCCGGCAACTGAGCCGCTAGGGGCACCGCCGGACATTCAGTGCGGGAGAACGGGCAGGGCTTCTTGAGCCCCGGCGACCTTCGAAGGCCCCCCGCGCCAAAACTCATGGGCCTACGCTACCGCTCGCCAGCGCCCTCACCTCGGCCCTCCCCTCTGCTCACCGCACAGCCGGTGGATTGGGCCTGCGGCCTCCTGGGGGCTAACCATAACCCTAGGTCAGCCTCCGAGGGGCCCCTGCAAAGGGGCCTGGTGCCGCAACACCGGGGATTGGGAACCCCCCAACCCCAGCGACGGACTCACCCTGTCGCCCTGCCGCCACCCGGGCCCCAGGGGCGCCGCAGGTCATTCAGGGCGGGAAAACGGGCAGGGTCCTCCGATCCCCCGGCGACCTTCGAAGGCTTCCCGCGCCAAAACGCTTCGGCCTAGCTCCCGCTCGCC
Organism: Ursus americanus; assembly: GCF_024610735.1. Lineage (NCBI taxonomy): Eukaryota > Metazoa > Chordata > Mammalia > Carnivora > Ursidae > Ursus > Ursus americanus. The sequence goes on from NW_028273662.1 coordinate 463,192, forward strand.
CGCGCCCTCACCTCGGCCCTCCCCTCCGCTCGCCGCACAGCTGGCACATCGGGCCTGCCGGCCTCCTGGGGGCTAACTGTAACCTTAGGTCGGCCCCCGAGGGGCCACTACCAAGGGTCTGCCCCCGCAACGCCGGGGATTGGGGACCCCCAAGCCCCAGTGCTGGGCTCACCCTGCCGCTCCGCCCCCCCGGGCCGCTAGTAGCGCCGCTGGTCATTCAGGGCAGGAGGACGGGTTGGGCCCTCCGAACCCCCGATGACCTTCGAAGGCCCCCCGTGCCAAAACGCTTGGGTCCACATTCTTGCTCTCAAGCGCCCTCACCTGGGTCCACCCCTCCGCTCGCCTCACAGCCGGCGGATCTGGCCTGCTGGCCCCCTGGGGGCTAACAATAACCCTTGGTCGGCCCCCTAGAGCCCTTCCAAAGGGGCCTGGCGCCCCAACGCCGAGGATTGGGGACCCCCAAGCCCCAGCGCCCAAGTCACCCTAACACCCCTCCTCCACCCGGGCCGCTAGGGGAGCCGCCGGTCATTCAGGGCAGAAGAACGTACAGGGCCCTCCAAGCCCCCAGCGACTTTCGAAGGACCCCCGCGCCAAAACGCCTGAGCCCACGCTCCCGCTCGCCAGCGGCCTCACCTCCGCCGGCCTCTCCGCTTGCCGCAGAGTTGGCGGATCGGGCTTCCGGCCTCCTGGGGGCTAAATCTAACCATAGGTCGGTCCCCTAGGGGCCCCAGCAAGGGGCCTAGAGCCGCAACACCGGGGATTGGAGAACCCCGAGCTCCAGCGCTGGACACAACCGGCTGCCCCGCTGCCACATGGGCCACTAGGGGCGCTGCCGGTCATTCAGGGCGGGACAAGGGGCAGGGCCCTCAGAGCCTCTGGCGACATTCGAAGGCCCCCCGCGCCAAAACGCTTGGGCTCACGCTCCCGCTCGCCAGCGCCCTCACCTCGCCCCGCCCCTCCGTTCTCTGCACAGCCGGCGGATCGGGCCCCGGCCTCCTTTGGGCTAACCTCAACCCTAGGTCGGCCCCCGAGGGACCCCTCCCAAGGGGCCAGGCGCCACCTCGCCGGGGCATTTGGACCCCTGAGCCCTACTCCAGACTCACCCTGCCGCCCCGCCGCCACCCGGGACGCTAGGGGCGCCACCGGTCATTCAGGGAGGGAGTACTGGCAGGGCCCTCCGAGCCCCCGATGACCTTCGAAGGCCCCCCGCACCAAAACGCTTGGGCCTAAGCTCCCGCTCGCCAGCGCCCTCACCTCGGCTCACCCCTCCCCTCGCCGCACAGCCGGCCAATCGGGCCTGCTGGCCTCCTTTGGGCTAACGATAACCCTAGCTCGGCCCCCGAGGGACCCCTCCCAAGCGGCCTGGCAATGCCATGCCGGGTATTGGGGACCCCCGAGCCCGAGCTCCGGACTCACCCTGCCTCCCCGCCGCCACCCTGGCCGCTAGGGAGCCGCCGGGCATTCAGGGCGGGAGAACTTGCTGGGCCCTCCGAGCCCCCGGTGAGCTTCGAAGGCCCCCCATGCCAAAACGCTTGGGCCCACGCTCCCATTTGCCAGCGCATTAACGTCGGCCCACCCCTCCGCTCGCTGCACAGCCGGCGGATTGGGCCCGCCGGCCTCCTTTGGGCTAACACTCACCATATGTCGGCCCCCGAGGGACCCCTCCCAAGTGCCTGGAGCCACCGCGCCGGGGATCGGGGACCACTGAGCCCCAGCTCCAGACTCATCCTGCCGACACGCCCTCACCCTGGCCGACAGGGGCGCCGCAGGTCATTCAGGGCGGGAGAACGGGCAGGGTCCTCCGAGCCCCTGGTGACCTTCAAAGGCCCCCGCACCAAAACGCTTGGGCCCTGCTCCTGCTCTTCAGCGCCCTCACCTCGGCCTGCCCCTCCGCTCGCCACACAGCTGGCAGATTGGGCCTGCCGGCCTCCTGGGGGCTAACCCTAACCCTAGCTCACCCTCGGAGGGGCTCATCCCAAGGTGCCTGGAGCGGCAATGCCGGGCATTGGAGACCCACGAGCCACAGTGCTGGACTCACCGTGCTGCCCCGCCGCCACACAGGCCGCTAGTGGCACCACCGGTCATTCAGGGCGGGAGAACGGGAAGGGCCCTTGGAGCCCCCGGCCTCTTTCGAAGGCCCCCCGCGCCAGAAAGCTTGCGCCCACTCTCCCGGTAGCCAGTGCCCTCACCTCGGCCCGCCCCTCCGCTCGCCGCACAGCCGGCGGATAGGGCCCGCCAGCCTCCTGGGGGCTAACCCTATCCCTTCGTCGGCCCCCGAGAGGCCCCTCCCAACGGGCCTGGCACCGCAACACCTGGGTTTGCGGACCGCTAGCCCCAGCATCCGACTTACCATGCTCCCCCGCCGGCAACTGAGCCGCTAGGGGCACCGCCGGACATTCAGTGCGGGAGAATGGGCAGGGCTTCTTGAGCCCCGGCGACTTTCGAAGGCCCCCCGCGCCAAAACTCATGGGCCTACGCTACCGCTCGCCAGCGCCCTCACCTCGGCCCTCCCCTCTGCTCACCGCACAGCCGGTGGATTGGGCCTGCGGCCTCCTGGGGGCTAACCATAACCCTAGGTCAGCCTCCGAGGGGCCCCTGCAAAGGGGCCTGGTGCCGCAACACCGGGGATTGGGAACCCCCAACCCCAGCGACGGACTCACCCTGTCGCCCTGCCGCCACCCGGGCCCCAGGGGCGCCGCAGGTCATTCAGGGCGGGGAAAACGGGCAGGGTCCTCCGATCCCCCGGCGACCTTCGAAGGCTTCCCGCGCCAAAACGCTTCGGCCTAGCTCCCGCTCGCCCGCGCCCTCACCTCGGCCCTCCCCTCTGCTCGCCGCACAGCTGGCACATCGGGCCTGCCGGCCTCCTGGGGGCTAACTGTAACCTTAGGTCGGCCCCCGAGGGGCCACTACCAAGGGTCTGCCCCGCAACGCCGGGGATTGGGGACCAACAAGCCCCAGTGCTGGGCTCACCCTGCCGCTCCGCCCCCCCGGGCCGCTAGTAGCGCCGCTGGTCATTCAGGACAGGAGGACGGGTTGGGCCCTCCGAACCCCCGATGACCTTCGAAGGCCCCCCGTGCCAAAACGCTTGGGTCCACATTCTTGCTCTCAAGCGCCCTCACCTGGGTCCACCCCACCGCTCGCCTCACAGCCCGCGGATCTGGCCTGCTGGCCCCCTGGGGGCTAACAATAACCCTTGGTCAGCCCCCTAGAGCCCTTCCAAAGGGGCCTGGCGCCCCAACGCCGAGGATTGGGGACCCCCAAGCCCCAGCGCCCAAGTTACCCTAACACCCCTCCTCCACCCGGGCCGCTAGGGGAGCCGCCGGTCATTCAGGGCAGAAGAACGTACAGGGCCCTCCAAGCCCCCAGCGACTTTCGAAGGACCCCCGCGCCAAAACGCCTGAGCCCACGCTCCCGCTCGCCAGCGGCCTCACCTCCGCCGGCCTCTCCGCTTGCCGCAGAGTTGGCGGATCGGGCTTCCGGCCTCCTGGGGGCTAAATCTAACCATAGGTCGGTCCCCTAGGGGCCCCAGCAAGGGGCCTAGAGCCGCAACACCGGGGATTGGAGAACCCCGAGCTCCAGCGCTGGACACAACCGGCTGCCCCGCTGCCACATGGGCCACTAGGGGCGCTGCCGGTCATTCAGGGCGGGACAAGGGGCAGGGCCCTCAGAGCCTCTGGCGACATTCGAAGGCCCCCCGCGCCAAAACGCTTGGGCTCACGCTCCCGCTCGCCAGCGCCCTCACCTCGCCCCGCCCCTCCGTTCTCTGCACAGCCGGCGGATCGGGCCCCGGCCTCCTTTGGGCTAACCTCAACCCTAGGTCGGCCCCCGAGGGACCCCTCCCAAGGGGCCAGGCGCCACCTCGCCGGGGCATTTGGACCCCTGAGCCCTACTCCAGACTCACCCTGCCGCCCCGCCGCCACCCGGGACGCTAGGGGCGCCACCGGTCATTCAGGGCGGGAGAACGGGAAGGGCCCTTGGAGCCCCCGGCCTCTTTCGAAGGCCCCCCGCGCCAGAAAGCTTGCGCCCACTCTCCCGGTAGCCAGTGCCCTCACCTAGGCCCGCCCCTCCGCTCGCCGCACAGCCGGCGGATAGGGCCCGCCAGCCTCCTGGGGGCTAACCCTATCCCTTCGTCGGCCCCCGAGAGGCCCCTCCCAACGGGCCTGGCACCGCAACACCTGGGTTTGCGGACCGCTAGCCCCAGCATCCGACTCACCATGCTCCCCCGCCGGCAACTGAGCCGCTAGGGGCACCGCCGGACATTCAGTGCGGGAGAACGGGCAGGGCTTCTTGAGCCCCGGCGACCTTCGAAGGCCCCCCGCGCCAAAACTCATGGGCCTAAGCTACCGCTCGCCAGCGCCCTCACCTCGGCCCTCCCCTCTGCTCACCGCACAGCCGGTGGATTGGGCCTGCGGCCTCCTGGGGGCTAACCATAACCCTAGGTCAGCCTCCGAGGGGCCCCTGCAAAGGGGCCTGGTGCCGCAACACCGGGGATTGGGAACCCCCCAACCCCAGCGACGGACTCACCCTGTCGCCCTGCCGCCACCCGGGCCCCAGGGGCGCCGCAGGTCATTCAGGGCGGGAAAACGGGCAGGGTCCTCCGATCCCCCGGCGACCTTCGAAGGCTTCCCGCGCCAAAACGCTTGGGCCCACGCTCCTGCTCTTCAGCGCCCTCACATCGGCCTGCCCCTCCGCTCGCCACACAGCTGGCAGATCGGGCCTGCCGGCCTCCTCGGAGCTAACCCTAACCCTAGGTTGGCCCCCCAGGGGCCCCTCCCAAGGGGACTGTCGACGCAACACTGGGGATTGATGACCCCCAGCCCCAGTGCCGGGCGTACCCTGCTGCCCCGCCGGCACCTAGGCAGCTAGGGCACCGCCGGTTCATTCAGGGTGGGAGAATGGACAGGGCCCTCCCAGTCCCAGTGAACTTCTAAGGCCCCTGGCGCCAGAATGCTTGGGCCCATGCTTCCGCTCACCAGCGCCCTCACCTCAGCCAGCCCCTCTGCTGGCCGCACAGCCAGCTGATCAGGCCTGCGGGCCTCCTGGGGGCTAACCCTAACCCTAGATTGGCCCCCGAGGGGAACCTCCCAAGGGGCCTGGCGCAGCAATGCCAGGGATTGGGGACCCCTGAGCTCCAGCGCCAGACTCACCCTGCCGCCCCGACGCCACCCGAGCCGCTATGGGCACTGCCGGTCATTCAGTGCGGGAGAACAGGCAGGGCCCTTCGAGCCCCTGGAGACCTTCGAAGGTCCAACTTGCGAATACGCTTGGGCCCACACTCCTGCTCGCTAGCACCCACATCTCGGCCCGCCCTTCCGCTTGCCGCACACCCGGCAGATCAGGCCTGCCCGCATCCTGGGGGCTAACTCTAACATTTGGTCGGCCCAGGAGGGGCCCCTCCCAAGGGGCCTTGCACCGCAACGCCGGGGATTGGGGACACCCGAGCCCCAGCGCCAGACTCTACCTGCCACCCTGCCGCCAACTGGGCCAGTAAGGGCGCCGCCGATCATTCAAGGAGGGAGAAGGAGCAGGGCCCTCTGAGCCCCTTGCGACCTTCGAAGACCTCCTGCGCTAAAACGCTTGGGCCCACTTTCCTGCTCCCCAGCGCCCTCACCTCGGCCCGCATCTCCACTCGCCGCACAGTGTGCGGATTGGGCCTGACGGTCTTTTTGGGGCTAATCTTCACCCTAGGTCGTCGCCCCAGGGGCCCCTCCCAAGGGTCCTGGTGCCACTACGCCGGGGATCTGGTACCCCAAGCCCCAGAGCCAGACTCAACCTCCCACATCGCTGCCACCTGGGCCGCTAGGGGCGCCGCCGGTCATTCAGGGTGGGAGAACAGACAGGGCCCTGGAGAAACTGGCGACATTTGAAGCCTCCCGCGCCAAAATGCAGGGGCCCACCATCCCGCTCCCCAGCACCTTTACCTCGGCCCACCCACCTCTAGCCGCCTAGCCAGAGGATCATGCCTGCCGGCGTAATGGGGTCTAAATCTAACCCTAGGTTGGCTCACGAGGAGCCCTTCCCAAGGGGCCTGGCACTGCAACACCGGGTGTTGGGATTACCCGAGCCGCAGTGTGGGACTCACTCTGCTGCCCCACCGCCAACGGAGCCGCTAGGGGCACACCGGTTATTCAGGGTGTTAGAACGGGCAGGGCCTTCTGAGCCTCTAGCGACGTTCAAAGGCCCCTGCGCCAAAACGCTGGATACCATACTCCCGCTAGCCAGCGCCCTCACCTCGGCCCACTCCTCTGCTCGCCGCACAGCCGGCACATTGGTCCTGCTGGCCTACTGAGGTCTAACCCTAACTCTAAACCCTAACCCCTAACCTTAAACCCTAAACCTTAACCCCTAACCCTACCCAAAATCTAACCATAAGCCCTAATCCTTAAACCCTAAACCCTAACATTAACACTAAACCCTAAACCCTAACCCTAATCCCGAAGCCCTAAACAATAAACCCTAACCTTAACCACTAACCCCAAACCCTAACCCTACCCTTAACGCTACCCCTTCAGCTAACCCTACCCCTAACCCGTAAACTAACCCTAAACCTAATCCTAACCCGTACCCTAACCTGTACCCTAACCTTAACCCTAAACCCTAAACCCTGACCCTAACCCATACCCTAAATCGTACCATAACCTGTACCCTAACCCAACCCATAACCTAACCCTAACCCGTACCCTAACTGTAACCCTAAACCCTAAACCGTAACCCGTACCCTACCCTAACCAGTACCCTACCTTAACCTTAACCCATACCCTAACCTGTACACTAACCCATACCCTAACCCGTACACTATCCCAAACCCGGACCCTAACCCATACCCTAACCCATACCTAACCCTAACCTGTACCCTAACCTGTACCCTAACCCATACCCTAACCCTAAACCGTACCCTATACCTATCCCTAACCCGTTCCCTAACCCGTACCCTAACCCTAACCCTAAACCGTAACCTAACCTGTACCATAACCCTAAACTGTAACCTAACCCTAACCCGTACCCTAACCCTAACCCATACCCTAAACCGTACCCAAATCCGTACGACAACACTTACCCTAAACCGTACCCTAACACGTACCCTAAACTATACCCTAATGCGTACCCTAACTCGTACCCTAACCCTAACCCATACCCTAAACCTAACCCGTACTCCAACCCTAACCCCAACCCTAACCCCAAACCCTAAACCCTAACCCGTACCCTAAACCCTAATCTGTACCCTAACCCATAACCTCTAACCTGTAACCCCTAAACCCAACCCTAACCCGTACCCTCTCCTTCCCCTAACTCTAACCTCTACCCTCACCCATACCCTAACCGTAACCCATACCCTAACCTGAACCCATACCGTAATCCATACCCTAACCCCGGGGATTGGGTACACCTGAGCACCACCACGGGACTCAACCTGCCAGCCCTCAGGAAACCATGCCCCTTGGGGCGCCACAGAGCATCCCATGCAGGAGAACTGGTAGTGCCCCCCTGAGCCCCCAGCGATCCTCGGCGGCCCCATACACCCCAACCCTGAGGCCCACGCTCATCCCACCCCATGCCTTCCCTTCAGCTTGCCACCGAGCTCATCGCAGAGCCGGCAGATCAGGCCTGCCGGGTTCCTGGGGCCTACACCTGACCCTAGGTCAGCTGGGTAGGGCCCCTCCCCTGGGGCCCGGTGCCGTAGCCCCAGGGACTGGGGACACCTGAGCCCCACTGCAGGACAAAGCCTGCCAGCCCACAGGAAACCGTGCCCCTTGGGAGGCTATAGAGCATTCAGGGCGGGAGAACCAGGAGGGCCCCCAGAGCCCCCGGCGAACTTTGGTGATCCCTAAACCCAACCTTGAAGTCCATGCTCACCCCAGCCCGCACCCTCACCTCAGCCCATGGCAGAGATCGCCACATAGTGGGCAGATCTGGCCTGCGGGGTTCCTGGGCGCCAACCCTAACCCTAGTTCATCTGTGGAGGGGCCCCTCCCCAGGAGCCTGGAGCCGCAGCCACGGGGATTCGGGACACCTGAGCCCCACAGCAGGACTCAGTCTGCCACCCCACAGGAAACCATGCGCCTTGGGAGGCCATAGAGCATTCAGGGCGGGAGAACCAGGAGGGCACTCCTGAGCCACCAGCGAACTTTGGCGGCCTCCCACACCCCAACCCTGAGTCCCACGCTCACCCTCCCCACACCCTCACCTCAGCCCGTGTAGCTAGCCATACAGCCAGCAGATCGGGCCTGCGGGGCTCCTGGGGCCTAACCCTAGCCATAGGTAGGCCACAGGTGTGGGGGCCTCCCCAGGAGCCTTACACCGCAGCCCCGGGGAATTGGGATACCTGTACCCCACCAGAGGACTCAGCTTGCCACCTGACAGGAAACATTGCCCCTTGGGGCTCTATGGAGCCTACAGGGCATGAGAACTTGGGGAGGCCCTCAGAGCCCGTCCCCACATTTGGCAGCCCCCCGTGCCCCAACCTTGAGGCCCATGCTCACCCTCCCCCATGGCCTCCTCTCAGCCCTCCACAAAGCTCACCTCACAGCCTGCAGATTGTCCCTGCCGGGCTCCGGGACCCTAACCCTTACCCTAGGTTGGCCACAGAGGGGCCCCTCCCCAGGGTCCTGGCACCACAGTCCGGGGGATTGGGGACACCCAAGCCCCACCGTAGGACTCAGCCTGCAGCCCACAGTAAACTGTACCATTTTGGTGCACAACAGAGCAGTCAGGGCAAGAGAATTGGGGCACCCCCTGAGAGCCCCTTCTGGTGAACCCCGACCTTTGTGGGCCCTTCCGGATGAAACCCCAAGGCTCACACTCACCTGCCCTTGTGCCCTCATCTCACTCGGCCTGGGAGCTCTCTGAGCACTGGGCAGTTCAGACCTGCTGTCCTTGAGGCCTAACCTAACCCTGGGTCTTCTGCTGAGGGTCCCTCCCCGTTTGCCTGCCTCCAAGGCACCAGGCATTGGGCTCACCTCTGCACGACTAGAAGACTCAGCCTGCCCCACAGCAGGAAACTGTCCATTTGGGGCTGCAGCAAGGATTCATAGGAAAATCAGAGGGTCCCCCTCAGCCCATCCCAGGCAACCCCACTTTCAGAGATGTCCCCAGATCCAATTAGTAGCTTCACACTGAACTTGCTCTCCACGGAGATCTTTTGAAATTCTCCAAAATTCCAACTGATGGCATTATCCAGCTTCAGTGCTTTACCCAGCTTTAGCTCTTGAGATGGATTAAAATGGGAAGTCACTTCACTGATGACGACGTACTGGTGACCAAAAGATACATGCATAAATGCTTCATATCACTTGGCTTCAGGGAAATGCAAATCTAAACCCCTATACATGCCATATCACACGAGGCCAAATATCTAAAAATAAGAAGACATGAAACTATACATGTTGGAGAGGATGTGGAGAAACGGGAAACCTCTTACACTCCTATACGAATGCAGTCCGGTACAGCCACTCCTGAAAATGGTACGGAGTTTCCTCAAGAAGTTATAAATAAAGCTACCCTATGTCCCAGCAATTGCACTACTGGGTATTTACCCCAAAGCGACAGGTACTGAAGATGGGACACATGCACCACAGTGTTCATAGCAGCAATATCCATAATAGACAAGCTGTGGAAGGAGTGCAGATGACCATGGATAGATGAATGGATAAAGAAGATGTGGATCATATATATAATGGAATATTACTCAGCCATCAGAAAGGATGAATACTTACCATCACACTGACCTGGGTGGAGCTGGAGGGTATTATGCTGAGTGGAATAAGTCAATGAAAGAAAGACAATGATCATATGCTTTCACTCCTATGTGGAATATCAGAAACAAGGAAGAAGACCATAGGGGGAGGAAGGGAAAATAGAATGGGAAGTCATCAGAGTGGGGGAAAACCCATGATGGACTCTTAACTATCACAAGAAACTGATGATTGTTGGAGGAGAAGTTGGGGGGGGGGGGTAACAGGGTGAGTAGCATTAAGGAGGTCACACGATACAATGAGCACTGGGTGTTACACACAACTGAAAATTGATTGAAGACTACATCTGAAACTAATGATGTACTGTAAGTTGGCTAATTGAATTTAAATTAAAGAACAAAAGACCTTGAATAAACAATCCTACACATTTGTATGGAACCACTAAAGATTCCGAACAGCCAGTGCAATGTGGAAAAGAAAAACAAAGCTGGAGGACTCACAATTTCAGATTTCAGGTTATACTACAAAGCTGCAGTCATCCTAACAAGACAGTATGGCACAGAAATAGACACAGCGACCAAAGGAACAGGATACAAGTTCAGACAGAAACCCACAATTATGTGGTCCATGAATCTTCCACAAAGCAAGCAACGATATCAAAAGGGAAAAGGACAGTCTCTACAACAAATGGTGTTGGGAAAACTAGACAGCTACGCACAAAAGAATGAAATTAAACTGCTTTCTTACACAATACAGACAAACACAAAACAGTTTCAAGACCTCAATATGAGACCTGAATCCATAAAAATCCTACAGGAGGGAAGACAGTAACTTCTTGACATGGACCATACCAACGTTTTTCTGGACTGTGTCCTGACAAAGGAAATGAAAGCAAAAATAAACTATTGGGAATACAGTAAAATAAAAAGTTTCCACACAGCAGAAGAACAATGAAAACGTAAAAATAATAAGACAACCTACTCAAAGGGAGAAGATATTTGCAAAGATCATATGCAATGAAGGGATAGTGTCCAAAACATATAGAACTGATCCTACTCGACCCCCAAAAAAACAAATAATCCAGTTAAAAAATAGGCAGAAGACATGGACAGACATTTCTCCAAAGAAGAAATACAAATGGCCAACAGTCCCGTGAAAAGATGTTCACCATCACCCATCATCAGGAAAATGTAAATCCAAAGGACAATGAGGTAATACCTCAAACCTGTCAGAATGGCTAACATCAAAAGCACAACAAAGAGCAGGTGTTGGGAGGATGTGGATAAAGGGGAATCCTCGCGAACTGTGGGTGGGAATGCAAACTGTGGTGGCCACCATGGAAAACAGTACGAAGGTTCCTCAAAAAATTAAATATAGAACTACCCTATGATCCAACAATCACACTACTCCTATTTACACAAAAATAGGAAAACAGTAACGTAAAAGGATACGTGCACCCCTATGTTTCTTGCACCATTATTTACAATATCACAATATGGAAGCAACCCAAGTGTCTGTAGAAAAATTGACAAATGAGATGATAGATGTGTGTATTCACACACACACACACACACACGGACACACACACACACACAGACACACATACACACACACAATGGAGTATTACTCGGCTTGAAAAAGAATGAAACCTTGCCATTTGCAGACACATGGATGGAGCTAGAGAGTATTATCCTAACTAAAATCAGGCAGAGAAAGAAAAATCCCATACGATGTCACTCTAATGGGGAACTTAAGAAACAAACAAAAATAAATAACTAAAAGAGAAAAAGGAGATACACCAAAATACAAACTCTTAACAATAGAGAACAAACGGATGGTTACCAGAGAGGAGGTGGATAGAGGGATGAGTGAAATAGATGAAGGGGATTAAGAGGACGCTTTTCTTGATGACCACTAGTAATATATAATTACTGAATCATTCTATTGTACACCTGAAACAAATGTAACACTGTATGTTAGCTCTACTGGAATTAAAATAAATTTTTGTAAAAGATTTTTCTTTCAGGAACCTCTTTGAAAAATCTTTTCCTGTGCAATGTGCATAAGCCCTACTTGGGAGGATTCACTCTACAATAATTATTCACTTCATGCCTCAAATTCAGATTTCACTGAGTTCTTATCGTGGATCCCAGCCCGCGGGAGCCATGGTCCTTTTCAGTCCAGGCTCAGCACCTATGCATTCAAGATTGGAAGTAGAGACACATGTCACTTCACAGTCCAGAAAGCTATTATTGTTTCTGTTTCAGTGTGAGAGAGTCACAGACTTTGGGACAGGTTTCAGAGCAGGTTTATTATGGATCCTGGATCTCTACTTCAATGTTCATTGCCTGGATCCCTTTGGCTAATAGGTTTCCTGTGGATGGGCTTGCTTCCAAGCACATACATGGAAGATGCAAAGGTGGGTGGGCTTGCTGCGGGACAGGAAGAAGACCAAAATCAGACAAGGGTCAGACCCCTTCCCTGATCCAGGAACTGCTACGGGAAAGGGTACAGGTGGGAGAATTCATGCGAAACTCCAAGGTCACCAGCTGAACACAGGAGGCACAGGTCAAGGGATCTGGAGATGCAGCGGTTGAAGGCTGCTCTGAGCTACCTCTGGGAGGAAGGGAGGGAAGGAATGAGAAGGAGACACTGCCTGCTCCTGGCCCATGCCAGCTGCCCACCGCTCCGACACGCATCAGTCTACACAGCTGACACAGCTTGGGCTCAGGATGGGCTGGCTCGGGTCCCTCAATCCTCAGTGGGACAGCTGGCCCCAGGGCTCAGAGACATGCTGAGGGAGATGAGAGGGAAAGCTGCCCCACCCAGGTCATCCCCTCCTTGAGCAGACTGCCCTTCAGAACTGCTAAAAAAAAAACCACTAACGGGGTTGAAAGACATGCCATGGATGAACTAAGGCATAGAGATATGTAAAATAACATTCATTTTTAAGTTCAGAGCTGTCATCTCAGGAAGTGGGGAGAGTTTCCCTGAAGAAGACTGAGGGGAGGGGAGGCCATGCTGAAAAGGGAGACATGGCTCTCCTGATTGGGGACCTGCAGCCCCCTTCCAGGGCAGGGTATCAACCTCGCATCACACGAGATCCATGGAAGTGTTCCATCAGGGCCAGATGTTTGTCTCGAGAAGGCTACCCTGTCATCGGACTGCACAGGGCACCAGGGACGAGGGCCAGATGGAGGACGGACAATACTCCAGAGGCCATGGGGCAAGAACAGAGGCACATGACCTTGAAGATGATGATGAAAAGCAGGAGGTGGCAGCACGGAGCCAGCCTGAAAGTAACATGGGAGCAGTGCCCACAGCTACACTAACTGGGTGCCTTCTGTGTCAGGTGTGGCTGACTTCAGTGGGCTCCAGACTAGTCCTGACCACAAGTCTAGGAAGTGTGCACCACCCCGGCCTCCTCTCCCCTTGCAGCTGCTAGGAATCACGGTCACAGACCCTGGTCAGCTTTCGGGGAAACCAAGCAGTGGCTCCCCCGCACGCTGCACCTCTGGTGGCGGTCCAGTGCGACCCTCATGCCAGGCCAGACACTGATGTCTACCTGTTTCCACACAAATCCACAGACAGGAGGGTGTCCCTGAATTCCACAGCACCTGATGAGACAGATCCACAGAACCCAACACCCAGTGGGTCACTCGGGACCTCACCTATGGTCATGGAGCTCACCATACCCCATTTCTGTCACTTCCCACAGAAAGCCTGGTTCTGATCCCCCACAATACCATACATCCTGGTTGCTGACCTGGGGTCATGCCATAAACCCACATGGTACCTTTCTTTTAGAGAAGGCTATGCCTACACCTCCTAGAAAATATTTCTAATGAAGTACAAGTCCATCAGGACTATGGTGTGAACAGTAGCACACAGCCTGCATGGTAGTAGTCAGTAATTCTAACAAGGGTTAACCCCAACCCCCGTCTCACAAAACCTTCCTCCATCCCCACTGAACTCATGGTATGCCTCAAAAAACCCTCCAGGAAACAAACCTTTCATCTGAATGCGCTCTTCACCTTCTGCTTCAAATCTTGTCCAACCACAATGATATGAAACTAGAAATCAGTCTCAAGAAAAAAATGGGACAGTCAAAAATAGGTGGAGATTGGGGGGCCTGGGTGGCTCAGTCGTTAAGGATCTGCTTTCAGCTCAGGTCGTGATCCCAGGATCCTGGGATCTAGCCCCAATCAGGCTCCTTGCTCAGTGGGAAGCCCGCTTCTCCCTCTCCCAACCCCCTGCTTGCGTTCCCTCTCTCGCAGTCTCACTCTCTGTCAGATACTCAAATAATCTTAAAAAAATATGTGGAGACTTAACAACATGCTACTGAACAACCAACAGTCAAAGAAGAAAACAAAAAAATTTTAGAAGTACCTTGACACTGATGCAAAAGACAACCTACAAAAACTTAGGGGATGCAGCAAAAGTAGCTTTATGGGGGACATTCGTAGAAATTCAAGTCTTCATCAATCCATGAGAATGCTCTCCAATAAACAACCTGATTTATGTGGTAAAGAAGTAGAAAAAAAAACAACAAACAAAGCCCCAAATTAGTAGAAATAAGGAAATAACAAAAAGGAATGCATAAATAAATCCAAAGGAGACTAAAAAGACAAAAAAAAAAAAAACAATGAAAATGAGAGCTGCCTTTTTTGGAAAGATAAACAAAACTGACAAACTTAGCTAGACTCACCAAGAAAGACAGAGGACTCCAATACAATCAGGAAAGGAAGATAATGGATTCCTGTCTCATATCAAAATCAAAAGAACTCTTCAACCTTGGACACAACAACTTCTTGCAAGCCACGTCTCTAAAGGCAAAGGAAATAAAAGCAAAAATGAACTATTGGCACTTCATCAGGATACAAAGCTTCTGCTCGGCAAAGCAAACGATCAACAAAACAAAAAGGCAATCTATGGAATCGAAGAAGATATCTGCAAATGATATTACAGATAAAGGGCTGGTATTCAAGATCTATAAAGAACTCCTCTAACTCGACACCCAAAAAATGGGCAGAAGACACAAAGAGATACTTCTCCAGAGGGGAAACACAAATGGCCAACAGACACATGAAAAAATGCTCCACATCACTTGCCATCAGGCAAATACAAATCAAAACGACAATGAGATACCACCTTACACCAGATAGAACGGTTAAAATTAACAAGGCAGGGGGCACCTGGGTGGCACAGCAGTTAAGTGTCTGCCTTCGGCTAGGGGCGTGATCCTGGCATTATGGGATCGAGCCCCACATCAGGCTCCTCCATTATGAGCCTGCTTCTTCCTTTCCCACTCCCCCTGCTTGTGTTCCCTCTCTCGCTGGCTGTCTCTATCTCTGTGGAATAAATCAATAAAATCTTGAAAAAAATTAACAAGACAGGAAATAAAAAAAAGTCAGAGAGGATGTGGAGAAAGGGGAACCCTCTTACACTACTCGTGAGAATTCAAGCTGGTACAGCCACTTTTGAAAACAATATGGAGGCTCCTCAAGACGTTAAACACAGAGATATCCTACGACCCACCAATTGTACTACTGGGTATTTACCCCATAGACACAGAGTAATGAAAAGAAGGGGCACCAGTATCCCAATGTTCATAGCAGCAATGTCCATAACAGCCAAACTGTGGAAGGAGCCATGATGTCCTTCAGCAGATGAATGGACAAAGATGATGTGGTCATCTGTACAATGGAATATTACTCAGTCATCAGAAAGGATGAATACCCACCATTTGCACCAACGTGGATGGACCAGGAGGGGATTATGCTAAGTGAAATTAAGTCAAGCAGAGAAAGACAATTATCATATGGTTTCACTCCTATGTGGAATGGAAGGAATAGCATGGAGGACATTAGGAGAAGGAAGGGAAAAGTGAAGAGGGGGAATGAGAGGGGGAGATGAACCATGAGAGACTATTGACACTGGGAAACAAACTGAAGGTTGCAGAAAGGGAGGGGTAGGGGAATGGGTTATCCTGGTGATGGGTATTAAGGAGGGCACGTGTCATAATGAGCACTAGGTGTTATATGCAAACAATGAATCATGGAACACTACATCAAAAACAAATGAAGTACTGTAGGGTGACTAACATCATTTTAAAAAAAGAGAAAGATATGAAATCCATACAGGAAAACTGTCACTATTTGCAAATGACATGAAATCCCGAAAGATTCCACAAAAAAAAAAAAAAAAAAAAAACTGTTAGAATAAAAAAATTCAAGAAAGCTGCAGGATATAATGTCAATATACAGAGACCTGTTGTCTTTATTTTTTTTCAGATTTTATTTATTTATTTGACAGGAAGAGAAAAACCACGAGCAGGGGGAGTGTCAGAAAGAGGGAGAAGCAGACCCTTGCTAAGCGGGGGCCCAGCACGGGGCTCAATCCCAGAACTCTGGGATCATGACCTGAGCTGAAGGCAGATGCCTCACCTATGGGGCCACCCAGATGACCCAACTTCTTGCATTTCTGTATACTGATGACACATATCGTAAAGAGAAATTAAAAAAGCAATGCCATTTACAATTGCATCAAAAAAATCTAGGAATAAAAGTAACCAAAAATGAGAAAGACATAGTACACTCAACACATGGCAGAAAAGAAATGAAAAACATATCTGTCGAGGGGGGAGGAATGCATGGGTCAAAGATTTGGAAGGCAACACAAACAAATGGAAGCATACGCCATGCTCCTTAACTGGAAGAGTTAATTATGTGAACATGTCCATCGTACCCAAAGCAATCGACAGATGTGATGAAATCCCTATCTGAATTCCAGTGGCATTATTCGAGGAAATAGAAAACAGTCCTCAAACTTGGATGGAGTCACTAAAGACCCCAAATACCCAAAGGAACCTGGAGAAAGAAAGGTGCAGTCAACACACTCCTGGATTTCAAGGTAGATTACAAAGCTGTTGTCATCAAAACAGGATGGTACTGGCAGAAACACAGACACCAGGTCAGTGGAACAGAACAGAAAGCTCAGAAACTTACCCACACGTAGATGATCCTAACTTATGACACAGCAGCAGAAGATATGCCATGAGGGAAGGACTGTTTCTTCAGTGAGCGGTAACAGGCAAACTGGACACTAAATGCAGAAGAATATAGCTGGGTCACTTTCTTACACCAGACACAAAATTTTTAATGGATGAATGATTTGAACATAAGATCTGAATCCATAAACCTCCAAGAAGACACAGGTACTAAGTCTCTCGACATTGGTTTTGGCAAAGAGTCTTCAGATCGGACACCAAATGCAAAGACAACAAAAGCAAAAATAAACCAGTGGAACAACATCAAACTGAAATCTTCCACACGGCAAAAGAAACCAGCAAAAACTTAAAAGGCCACTGACCGAATAAGAAAAAAATATCTGTGAATCATATGTGTGAGAAGAGGCTAATATCCAAAATACACACAACACTCATACAAATCAAAACAAACAAACAAAAAAAGGTATAAAAATGGGGGGTATATGTGAATACATACTTTCCAAAGATGGCACACAGGTGCCAACAGACAGAAAAAGTTGTTCGACATCACTAATCATCGTCAGGGAAACATCAGTCAAACCCACAATCGGCTATCCCCTCACAACTGTTGGAACAGCAATTGTCCAAGAGACAGACAAAAAGTGGGGTCATGGGTGTGCAGACGAGGAGACACTGTGCACTGTTGGTGGGAATGGAAATTGGTGCAGCCACTGTGACAAACGGTATGGAGGTTCCTGAAAAAATAAATACAACTACCCCATGACCCAGTAATGGCTCTAATGAGTATTGATTCAGAGAACACAAAAATACTGCCTCAAAAAGACAGATGCACTCCCACATTCACTGCAGCATTATTCACAAGAACCAGACATGGAAACACAGACCTTGGGGGCCTTATGCCAAGTAACTCAGACACAGGAAGACCAATACCAGATGCTCTCATGTACATTCCACGTGGAATAAACAAATACTGAACACATAGATACTGAGAGCAGATTGGTAGGTGCCAGATTCGGAGATGGGGTGCTAGAAACGGGTGAAGGTGGTCCAAGTCTCAATGTTTGAGTGAGAAAATCCGACAGTCATGAAATGTTCTGTCCAGCATGGAGACTAAAACTAACCCCACAGCATGGGGTATAGGTTTCCCTGCTCTTCAAAAGTACAGGACTTCTGAGAAACCTTGCACAGCAGAAATGGTGTCAAGAAGGAATGGCCATTAATTTACACGGAACATTTAGTGTGCTCAGACTCCAAAATTCCTTCTCTTTGATTTTCTTAGGCCTCAGGACACAAGTTTCTAACGGAGGCCCAGCATAAATGAAGATAAAGCACAGCAGAGGCTCACAGACACCATTCAAAGTGCTGGTGGCTGGATGCGGAGAGCGGTTCCCAGCAGAAGGAGCTGGTTAGGGTGCATGCCACCTCTGTTGTGCTTTTCCCCAAAACAGATGCTGAACGCGATTCTCACTGTTCACCTTTTTTCATAAGAGGAAAATCCTCTTCAGGTATCTTCCTCTTACTGAAGCTGGGTAATAAACGTAGTTCTTTCAAGAATGCCCAGTGTCTTACTGTGAACGTTCAAAAAGTGGGGGATAATTGTACTTAAGCAATGCTGAGGGAGGAGATGTGAAAGGTTCTTCCAGACACAAACCTCAGCAGATCCACTGGGAAAGGCACCTTCCTCAGCATGCAGAACACGGACTACCTCCTACCCCCAGAAACCCTCTCCTTCCCCTCAATCAGGACAACCCACAACAGCTGGGAGTTACCCCAATTCCTCCATTCTCCTGCTTCTAATAGCTAACCCATCAGCAAATCCTGTGAGCTCCATCTTCAAAATAGACCCAGAATAGGTCTAACCACTCCATCCAAGGACACTTGTCTGGTCCACAGTGGCTGAGTAACTGGAAAAGCTTCGTCATTGACCTGCCTTGCCATCTTCAACCCTCTGTCATCTGTTCTCAACACTGTAGCCACGATGGCCCAGTGAAACAGGGTCTCATGGGGTTATAGCCCTGGAATGGCTTTCTGTCACCCTCTGTCACCTCTCTGAGCTCATGTCCTAAGCTGTCTCCTGTGGCCACAGGGCCTTCTTGCTGCTCCTGGACATACCTGGAATTCTCCTGCCCCAGAGCCATTGCACATGCTTTCCCTTCTGTTTCGAATGCTCTTGATGTGTTCTCACTCACCTTCGGAGAAGTCTGAATTGGAGCGTCAGGGACAGAAGATGAGACTGTGTGTGTTGGGTGAGGCTGGTGGCCCAGAAGAAGGTTCTCTGCCAGCTCTCCGCCTGTGCCTCCCTTGTCCTCAGCCAGGAACTTGCACACAGCCCTCACCTGTCACAACTCTCACTCAGGAGACCCACAGCCACCCCTGGAGCCCACCCTGAACACACCCTGCTGCAGAATGCATTCATCTCTCCTCTGGGACCCCTGTCAGCTTTACCCAGACCTGCAACTCCCCCATCTCCTGCAAAGCTCCCGGATTACCTCTCTGCTTCCAAAATCACACTGGCGCAAGGCTTTAATGAGAAAGCTATAACGCTAACTAATGAAAGGTTCACACCTACTTTCCCCTTCTGTTGCCTTTCTCTCCACCTTCTTTCCTACCTGTGCAAACTGTAACATATCGGTGGAACATGAACATGCTCTGAGACCTGAATCTTTCATTGCAGCTTTCTGAGGACTCCTTATGTGATAAGCAACTAGTGTATCCTACAACAGGGTGTTTTACAAATATCATCTATAGAAGACTACAGCTCAAATCACTACAATTTTACCTCACTCTTCATGAAGCAGAACACTTTTTCCTTTCTTCTTTTATTAAATTCCAGTTAGTTCACATGCCATGGAATATTCGCTTCAGGGGTAGGATTTAGTGATTCCTCACCTGCAAGGAGTACCCGGTGCTCATCACAAGTGCCCTCCTTAATACCCCTCACCGATTTGACTCTTCCCCCCATGCCCCTGTCCTGCAGCAACACTCAGTTTGTTCTCCAAGGTTGAGTCTATTTCCTTGTTTGCCACTCTCACCACCCCTCAACTCTGTTCCTCTGTTTTCTTTCTGAAATTCCACAAGCGTGAGAGCATAGGATATTTGTCTTTCCTCACTGATTTTGCTTAGCTTAATACACTCTAGGTCCATCCACATCCTTGCAAATGGTAAGATTTCATTCTTTTTGAAGCTGGGTCATATTCCGTTATATATATGTATCCCACATCTGCTTTATCCATTCATCAGTGCATGGACTTTGGGATTCTCTCCATAGTTTGTCTACTCTGGACAATGCTGCTATAAACATCATGGTGCATGTTCCCCCTTCGAATCCGCATTTTTGTATCCTTTGGGTAAATACCTAGGAGAGCAATTGCTGGATCATGGGGTTGTTCAATGTTTAACTTTTTGAGGAACCCCCACACTGGTTCCCAGACTGGTTGCACCACTTTGCATTCCCACCAACAGGATGGGAGAGTTCCCCTTCAAGCAGAACATTATCTGCGGGCAATTTCATAAGAGGAAACAAAACCTCTGGGAGATGCACCCAGGTTTAGGCAAGCAGTTGCAGACTTCACCCCAAGGCTCCTGACGCCAAGCCCCTTGAAGCCACCACATGCCACTATCCAAAAGAATTCCCAGACTCTCCTTCTGACTCCACCACCAAAGAAACTACAGAGAGAATATGGCACCTCAAAATATCGAGATAATACATTTAGTAAAACTAGAAAGTCAAGCTCAACTTTTAAACAGGAACAGGCCGCTTTGGATAATTTTGAATTTTCCCTCCACCCTAATTTTAACTCTTCTGATGAATAAACTAATCAATGATGAAACATCACCTTTGTCAAATGACATCACCCAAGTCTGTATCAGATGAATAAAGCCACCTAACTCTAGATGCTGGCCACTCAACCATATCTTAGGCCCAATTGAATAAACACTGTTAGATGAAGGAACAAATTAGATGTTACAAACAGGCACAGAGTGAATCTCACCTTCCCTTTCTAATAAAAGAGGGTTCCTAGGAAACAGATGGTCAAAATACATTTGTCAGCAATAAATGGACAGAGAAATTGTGATCCCCTGCAAAGTTCTACCTGCAGGGAAACTAAGTAATTCTTGCACCAAACCCAGAATGCTGACAGCTACTTCAATTTTACTTTGTGGCTCAACTAGAGAAAAGAGAAAAGCCCAGGAGGTTTTGGGATAATGAGAGGTTTTACCTCCAGCCCTGACATAGATAGGACATTTTGCCAAACATACCTGTGCTTTCTCTGAACACTGGCGTCCTGTGACAAGCTTCCTCGCTGACTCAGATGGTGACGTTCAAAACCTCGGGTTTCTTGGAGCCAGAGCAGAGAAGTGCTGTCAGCTGGGGAGAAGAAGGCACCTCTAACCTAAAGCCTGCACATCTGCTTCGGTTTCTGGGCGAAGGGGCAACACATACTTGTTGTTTAGCAGTAATTATCTTCATTCTCAATAGACCAATGACCTTGCCTTTTCTGGAAAGCAGACTTACTCTTCTAAAGAAACCCTCAATTCATCTATTCCCAATGCAACTAGAGTGGAACATTTATTTCTCACTTAAATAGAAAACACTGTTATTGTCGACATTGCATGAATGAACTTTTAAAAACATTTTAGAGAGAAAGGAAGAGACCTTTATTCAAACCCAAGTCAGGACAGCTGCCTGGGAGACACAATCTTCACCAAGAAGGGAGTGCTCCGGGGAAGGAACTTTTGGGGCAGGCTTATGTATTTTTTTCTGTTTTGTTTTACATACAGAGTTACACACCACAATGAGGATCTTCTTAGATTCCAGAAAGTGACAGACTCTTTCTTATGTTTTCAGTATGTACATGTCAGTATGACTTTAATCTTATGGGAGCCAAAGAGGTTCTTTATTTTTTCTTATCTTTATGTTGGCATTTTTGGTTATTGTTTTCTTCTCAAAGCAGATGTACAACATGCTTGGGGCAGAAACAAGGCCCATGCTTTGAGGTTTTGCCTAGTCATTTTGAGCCGGGTAAAATGTAAAGGGATAACTTCCCTGGGAGCCCAGGATCAGCGCCCACAGATGATATAAGATAAAATTACTTTCATCATTATAATTACTTCTAAAATGGAGGAATTTGAGACAAAAGCACCTTTCACAAGAGTACCAAGAAATCAAAATGATGCCCACAGAAGGCTACCTGCTCCATGGTCAGCACAGGTAACAGAAGTGTTCACAGTCTCTGGGCTCCTGCCCTTCTCCTGCCCAAATCTCTGAAGCACACAGACCACTTAAAATCAGAATTGTAGAACTGCTAGACACCTTAGAGTTGTCTGGCACTATTCATTTGTACTGCAGAATAAAACACAGTAGCTCGTTGTCACAAACTAATTTCAACATGAAGTGCCCACTGGATGCACTAAGTTCTTTCTCTGCAAATGTTGACTAATGTAAGTCACAGTCATACCATATAAACACTACGATGGCTGGGAAGTCATCGTAGGTAAGGGAATATTTTAGCCATGTTTATAAGCATTGGCTCACTTTGTAGAAGAGGCTGAGCTGAGTGTTTTTAAATACTATTTCAGACCTGTTTTACAGCACCCTCTGAACATACCAGAGCCTGAATGGACTAAAAATGATAGTTGGTTTCAGTAACTTTAATACCAGAAAAATATTATACTGTCTCTGTTCCTAAGGATCTTTGAGTATCTTACCCAGAGGTCCTCCACTGAGATAATGATCTTAATGATCACCATGGGCAGAGGTGAAAGGCCCGCTGAATTCGTTCCAGTTGTCCACATGACACGAAAATCCTGATACTTGATAGGTTTCCAGATCGAGAAGACCAGAGATAAGAGGGAAATAGTACCCTGTATGGAACAACAAGGGATTTGGAGTCAATTTGGGGATCCCACTTAGGTTTCTGACACTAAAATCCGCTGTGACTCATATCATCCGAGTCCCTGTCTAACCACCTGAAAATGTGCCTACAAATATCTACACCCTAGTTGAGAAGTTTAAGAGGCAGAATGCTACAAAGAGCCAGTATGATGTCTCTCAAGGACAGGTGCTCAGGAAGCCCTAATTGCTATTGGTTCTATTTCTTTTCCAGAAGAAAGAACACATGTTGAATCCATATTTCTAATAGATGACTCACCAGATGATTTTCAAACCTGAAGGAAGGCCAAGAAGTCACGCTTGTGTCATAGTTCACTCAGAAATCATGTTGTTGGACTGGTGAGGATGATACGATAGCAACGTCATCAATAAGAGTGGGGAGCTTCTAATTTCCATACGGCCATGTTGACCCCCTTAGCTCAGAGCCACCAGAAAGGTTAGCTGGGGAGGGGGAACCGCCATCACTATGAGTGGGGAGCTTCCCATTTCCATATGGCCATGTTGACCCCCTTAGCTCAGGGCCACCAGAAAGCACAGCTGAGGCGGACCACAGGCCAAGGCTGCCAGGTGTGGCTGGGGTAGGCAGAACTCTGACTTAAGGCTCAACTCCTGGCTAGGTTATTATTATGCTCTTCACAAAGAAAGTGCCATTGTGTGTGAGCCCTCATGTAGAAAAGGTTCAGAATTTCCATTGAGATTCCCTCTCTCACCTTTAGGATATGTAGCAAAGTTCCATTTAATTTTTAAACATTGAAGGACTTCCTGGTTTTCTTTTCGCTATGACTGTGGCTCAATTCGCCTGTGGTCTAAGAATAGAATCTAGTTAATTTCAGGGTTTAACATTTGTAGACTTCATTCGTGGCCCCACCTATCATCTATTTGGGTAAAGAGTCTATGACCACTTGAAAATAATGTATTCTGCACTTATTATGGAATGTTCCCTATATGTCAATTAGGTCACATTTGTTACCAATGTTTTGTCTGCTTTTTCTGTCAGATATTGAGAAAGGTATATTAAAATCTTCAACAATGCTGCTCTATTCAACGTGGCATCGGAGAGTCTACCAGTGTTAGAAGGCAAGAGAAACAAAAAGTATAAGAATTGAGGGGATAATTGTGACTATTCACAGATAATACGATTGTGTACATAGAAAATCCAAAACAGTCTATAAATACCCTTAGAATTAAAAATGCAATTTATAAATTTGAGATGGATTGTAGCTTCCCATTGGACAGTTTCTGAAAGAAACCATAGAACCTGTCAATCTTGGGGTAGGACATAGGGTGCACTAACCATTTAAAAGAATTCAGTGGGACTTCATAAAAATGTGACATTTCTCCTTATCTTATGACCATATGAAAATGAAAAAGTGAACCGCAGGCTGGGAAGTACAGATTTGCAATACACACACTGACAAAGACTTGTCAATAAAGAATTCCTGCTCATCAACCATTAAAAGTCTATTTATAAACAAATACTTCACAAAAGATTGACTGATGGCCAATAAGAACAGTAAAGGGTGCTCTACAGTATTATTTTCAGGAGCAGCAAGGCCTTTCCTAAAATGAAAACATACACACAAACCAGTATTCCCTAGATGGATGACGTCCTTATTTCTGAGGAAAGCTTGAAGAACAGACTAGCATCAAAGTAAAGTGATGGAATTCCTGACACTCAGAGGATGGACAATTGACCTCAAACTACAGTACAATTTCTAGGCAGCATTCGGTCCTCTGAAGGCAGACAACTACCACACACCTTCCTACACCACACAGGTTGCTTCCCAACCCCTACCATAAAAGAAGAAGATGAGAATCAGATAGGACTAGTAGGAAATAGCAAAAATCACATGTGGGGATTATCCTGAAACACACTGAACACATAACTAGTGTAAGGAAGTGTAGGGAACTGACAAGGACAGAGACTCAAGAGGTACTTCTTTGGGAAATGTTGTCTGAAATCGTCACACGTTGGTACCAGCTAATGAGGGCTCTGAGCATACCTAGGGTTTGCTCACAAGGGTCTGCAACACCATCTCTGAGGACTGAAACTCTTCAGGACCTCAAAGCTTGCCTGATTGACTATTGGACTAAGAGATTCCCATGTTCTGAAAACAGATGCCAACTCATTGAAAGGTTCACCTGGGCTCTCTCGGAGGCCCTACAAGAAGCTGAACCATTCACTGAAAATCAATTACACACACACACACACACACACACACACACACACACACACCTGTCAAGGTTCTTCCTACCTTTTCTTTTTCACATTGATATTTATACTCACATGAAATGTCATCATTTCTAATGAACACTGATGTCAAAATAGAGATCTATTGACACAATATTCACAAAATGGAACTTCCCTGCTGTCATTTTCAATATAGCGTTTTTTAAAGTTCATACATATTTTAGGTTTTTGGTAACTTATACAGGAGAAGATCAGCATTGAAAAACTCTGAATACTGACAATGAGTTTTAAGCCTAGAGAACAAAAATTGTCCAAATTCATAGATAATAAGGAACCAAAGGCAAAGCATGGAAGCTGCAGTCGAATAATTTTACACATGTGCATCCTCTACTATTTTACTACTGAGGGGCGTGTTTTATTACCACTAAACATGCATCAGTTATCTTCCACATGCACCTGCACAGGTATAATCAATTACTAGAGTAGAATGAAATGTCTGGGAACTACTTGGCGGCATCTATAATGAACAATGAAATTTCGATCTTATATTTGGTGAACTTCCACTGTCTGTCCCTTTAGACAATGGACCCTAAACAGAAGGGGGAATGAGCCACGAGAGACTATGGACTCTGGGAAACAAACTGAGGGCTTCAGAGGGGAGAGGGGTGGGGGATTGGGATGGGCCAGTGATGGGTATTAAGGAAGGTACATATTGCATGGAGCACTGGGTGTTATATGCAAATAATGAATCACGGAACACTACATCAAAAACTAAGGAAATACTGTATAGTGACTAACATATCATAATAAAAAATTGTTATTAGAAAAAAAGGTAAAAAAAAAACCAATACAGCTTTTCTGTTTCAAGAACAATCACAATTGAGAAAAAACTAACTTCCAATCCCTAAAGCAAAACACAGACCAAGTTCCATTTCACTCCCCTTTATTCACATACTCTGTGGGTTCTAAGCTATTTCCCTACCTCCTTTCCAGCTGAGCAGGGAGCCCGGGCTCGATCCCAGAACCCTGGGATCATAACCTGAACCAAAGGCACATGCTTAACTGGCTGAGCCAGCCAGGAGCCCCAGCCATGTTTTTCTTAAGCAAAAGGACACTTTCTCACAATGCCTTCACATGACTTCACATGGTACCAGACACCTGCATTTGCCTCTAGGAGGTTGTAGATGAAGGCAATTGCAAACTCTCACAGTGGTTTATCAAATACAATGACCTGCCTGGTGACAGTGAAACTCTTATGAGCCCACGAGAGGGTGCTGTGACACTCAGCTGTGGCTGGGCTGGCACAGAGAACCAAATCCATTTCCCTGCCTGATGTCTGTGAGGAACAGATGTCCCCATTGTGAATGAGACGCTGCCACTGAGCTGTCCAGAGATGGCCATCCTCACGGAGGATGAGGATAAAGGACAATGCCTGAGGAGACCTCATCTGTCTCTTTTATCTTTTCATATTTTTGACAGTGGACAAATCACTGCCTAGGAGTCCCCAACTACCTTAGTCTCATCTGTGAATGGCCAAGAGGTTTTACAAAACACTCAAGATTTTGACCTCACAAATGCCCACAACCACTTACCATAGGGATTCAATATTAAGCAAAGATACTGTTCCTTGGAAGAGAGGTCCTGCCCACTGTTGTTTCTCACTTATATGCTCATCTTCCTTACCTCATGGTAACATAACCACCTTGATTCCTGCTTCCGTCTTCAGGAAGGCTGATGTGACTTGAAGGGCATTACCCTGACATCGTTCTTTCTTAGCAATAAGATGTGGACATTTCCCTAGTCCTACACACCCAAAGTTGAATCGGAATCAGGATTGAGGAGGCTGATGAGAGTTGAAGGTGTTTTCCTGTACACGGTGGTTTATTACCAATAAGGATGGGTCAGAGTCCTCGAAATTCTAGAACCTTTTCATTAATGCTTCCTACTCGTGAAAGATGATGTACATTGGTCTTTCCCTGTATAGTGTGGTGACTCAGAGAAAAGTGCTTAGCCTTTTCGTCAGACTTCCACGACCACTTTGGGGCTGGCTTCCATATTCACAAAGGATGATGTTAGGGCTAAGAGCGTTCCTGTACACTGTTATTTCTTACAGATAAGTGTATGGCATTTTTGTTACATTGCCAGAGCCACTTAGCGCTGGGCTTGCCGGCCTCCTGGGGACGAACCCTAACCCTAGGTCAGCCCCCGAGGGGCCCCTCCCAAGGGGCCTGGCGCCACAACGCCGGGGATTGTGGACACCCAAGCCCAGCGCCGGAGTCACCCTGCCACCCCCAGCAACCCGGGCTGCTAGGGGCGCCGCCAGTCTTTCAGGGCGAGAGAACAGGCAGGGCCCTCCAAGCCCCCGGCGACCTTTGAAGCCCCCAGCGCCAAAACGCTTGGGCCTACACTCCCTCTCGCTAGTGCGCTCACCTCGGCCTGCCCCTCTGCCTGCCGCAGAGCTAGCGGAAGGGGCCTGCTGGAATCCTGGAGGCTAACACTTACCCTAGGTCGGCCCCCGAGAGGCCCCTCCCAAGGAGCCTGGCACCGCAATGCCAGGGGTTTGGGACCCCCGAGCCCCAGTGCTGGACTCACTCTGCCACCCCGCAATCACCCAGGGTGCTAGGGGCGTGGGCAGTCATTCAGGAAGGGAGAACGGGCAGGGCCCTCTGATCCCCCTGCGACCTTCGAAGGCCCCCCGCACAAAAACTCTGGCTTCCTCGCTCCTGCTCGCCAGCGCCCTAACCTCGGCTCACCCCTCCGCTCGCTGCAGAGCTGGCGGATCGGGCCTGCTGGCTTCCTGGGGGCTAACCCTATCCCTAGGTCACCCCCAAGGGGCCCCTCCCAAGTGGCCTGGCGCCACATGCCAGGGATTGGGGACCCCAAGTCCCAGCGCCGGACGCACCCTGCCGCCCCGCTGCCACATGGGGTGCTAGGGGCGTCGCCAGTCCTTCAGGGCGACAGAACGGGCAGCACCCTCTGAGCCACCTACGACCTTCGAAGGCACCCCGAGCCAAAGCCAAATGCTCTGGCCCACGCTCTCGCTCGCCAGCTACCTCACCTGGACCCACACCTCCATTCTCTGCACATGGGTGAAACGAGCCTTCCAGTCTCCTGGGGGCTAACCCTAACCCTAGGTCAGCCCCCGAGGGGCCCGTCCCAAGGGGCCTGGCGCCGCAACGCCGGGTATTAGGGACCCCCGAGCCCCAGCGCTGGAATCACCGTGCTGCCCCACCGCCACCCGGGCCGCTAGGGGTGCCGCTGGTCATTCAGTGCAGGAGAATGGGCAGGGCCCTCCGAGCCCACGGCGACCTTCGAAGGACCCCCGCACCAAAACGCTTGGGCCCAAGCTCCGGCTCGCCAGCGCCCTTACCTCGGCCCTCCCCCCCGCTCGCCACACAGCTGGCAGATCAGGCCTGGGGGCCTTCTGGGGGCTAACCCAAACCCTAGGTCTGCCCCCTAGTGGCCCCTCCCAAGGGGCCTGGCGCTGCAACGAGGGGGATTGGGGACTCCTGAGCCCCAGCGCCGGACTCACCATGCCCCCCACCGCCACCCGGGCCACAAGGGGCACCCCCGGTCATTCAGGGCAGGAGAACGGGCAGGACCCTCTGAGCCCCTGGTGACCTTCGAAGGCCCCTCGCTCCAAAACTTTGGGCCCACGTTCCCGCTCGCCAACGCCGTCATCTCAACCCGCCCCTCTGCTCACTGCACAGCTGGCAGATCGGGCCTACTGGCCTCCTGGGGTAACCCTAACCCTAGGTCGGCACCCAAGGGGGCCCTCTCAAGGGGTCTGGGGCCACAACGCTGGTAATTGGGGACCCCAGAGCCCTAGCGTCGGACTCAACCTGCCGCTCCGCCACCATCTGGGCTTCTAGGGGCGCCGCCGGTCATACAGGGTATGAGAACGGGCAGGGCCCTCCTAGCCCACGGTGACATTTGAAGGCGCCCCGCGCCAAAACGCTTGGGCCCATGCTCCCGCTCGCCAGCGCCCTCACCTAGGCCTGCCCCTTCGCTCGCCCGACAGAGGGCGGATCAGGCCTGCCCGACTCCTGGGGGCTAACTCAAACACTAGGTCGGCCCCCCAGGGACCCGTCCGATGGGTCCTGGCGCCTCAACGCCTGGGACTGCTGAACCATGAGCTCCAGCGCCGGACTGACAGTGCTGCCCCGCTGACACCCAGGCCTCTAGAGGCGCCGCTGGTCATTCAGGGCGTGAGCACGGGCAGGGGCCTCCGAGCCCCCCTTGTCCTTCGAAGGCCCACCGCACCAAAACGCTTGGGTCCAGGCTCGCACTCGTCAGCACCCTCACTTCATCCCGCCCCTCCGCTCGCCACCCAATGGGTGGATCAGGACTGCCGGCCTCCTGAGGGTTAACCCTAACCCTAGGTCGACCACCGAGGGGCCCTTCCCAAGGGGCCTGGCACCGCAATGCAGGGATTGGGGACCCCCGAACCCCAGCACCAGACTAACCTTACCACTCTGCCAGCAGCCGAGCCGCTAGGGGCGCCGCCGGTCATTCAGGGCGGGAGAACGTGTAGGGCCCTCCGAGCCCCCGGCGACCTACGAAGGCCCCCCGCGCCAAAACGGTTGGGCCCACCCTCCTGTTCGCCAGCATCCTCACCTCGGCCCGCACCTCCGCTCGTAGTACAGCCCGCGGATCAGGCCTGCCTGCCTCCTGGGGGCAAATTCTAACCCTAGGTCGACCACCGAGGGGCCCTTCCCAAGCGGCGTGGCGCTGCAACGCCGGGGATTGGGGATACCTGAGCTGCAGCACGGGAATCACCCTGCCACCCCACCGCCAACGGAGCCACAAAGCGCGCCGCTGGTTATTCAGGGCAGGAGAACAGGCAGGGCCCTTCGAGACATGGCAACATTCTAAGGCCCAGGGCGCCAAAACGCTGGGGATCACGCTCCCGCTCTGCATCACCCTCAACTCGGCCCACACCTCCACTCTTCACAGACCCAGCGACACGGGCCTGCCGGCCTCCTGGGCACTAACACTAACCCTAGGACAGCCCCTGAAGGTCCCTTCCTAAGGGGCCAGACGCCGCAACGCCAGGGATTGGGGACCCCCAAGCCCCAGCGCCGGATTCACGCTGCCGCCCCACCCCACATGGGCCGCTAGGGGCGCCGCCATTCATTCAGGGTGGGAGAACTGGCAGGGCCCTCCGAACCCCTGCCGACATTCGAAGGCACACCGAACCAAAACGCTTGGGCCCAGGCTCATGTTCACCAGGACCCTCATCTCGGCCCAACTCTCCGCTCGACCCACAGGTGGTGTATCAGGCCTGCAGCGCTCCTGGAGGCTAACCCTAACCATAGGTCGGCCCCCGAGGGGCCCTTCCCAAGGGGCCTGGCGTCGCAACGCTGGGGATGGGGAACCCGAGCCCATGTGCCGGACTCACCCTGCTGCCCTTCAGCCACCCGAGCCACTAGAGGCCCCGCCGGTCAATCAGGGCAGGAGATCGGGCAGGGCCCTCCGAGCCCACGCTGACCATTGAAGGCTCCCCGTGCAAAACCGTTGGCTCCCAGGATCCTGCTCGCCAGTGCCCTCACCTCGGCCCGCCCCTCCGCTTGCTTCAGAGCTGGTGGATAGGGCCTGCCGGGCTCCTGGCAGCTAACCAAAACCTAGGTCGGCCCTGTGGGGACATCCCAAGAAGCCTGGCTCTGCAATGCTGGGGATTGGTGACTCAGAGCCCCAGAGCCAGACTCAACCTGCCGCACTGTACCCACCCGGGCCGCTAGGGGCGCAGCCGGTCATAGAGAGCGAGAGAAGGGCAGGGCCTTCTGAGCCACCGGTGACCTTCAAAGGCTCCCCACGCCAAAACGCTGGTTCCCACGCTCCTGCTCCCCAGCGCCCTCACCTGGGCCCGCACCTCAGCTCGCCGCACAGTGTGCGGATTGGGCCTGACGGTCTCCTTGGGGCTAACCCTAACCCTAGGGCCCCTCCCAAGGGTCCTGGTGCCACTAAGCCTGGGATCTGGGACTCCAAGCCCCAGAGCCAGACTCACCCTTCCACAACACTGCCACACGGGCCGCTAGGGGCGCCGCCGGTCATTCAGGGCGGTAGAAGGGACAGGGCCCTGGAGAAACAAGTGTCATTTGAAGCCTCCAGCGCCAAAATGCAGGGGCCCACAATCCCGCTCCCCAGCACCCTCACCTCGGCCCACCCCTCCGCTCGCCCCACAGCCATCGTATCCGGACTGCCGGCCTCCTGGGGGCTAACCCTAACCCTAGGTCGGCCCCCGAAGGGCACTCCCAAAGGGCCTGGCACCGCGACGCCGGACATTGGGGACCCACAAGCCCCAGCGATGTACTCAACCTGCCCCTCTGCCGCCACCCGGGGCACTTGGGGCACCGCCGGTCAATCAGGGTGGGGGAACGGGCACGGCCCTCCGAGCCCCTGGCGACATTCGTAGGTCCCCCATGCCAAAACGCTGAGGCCCATGCTCCCGCTCTACAGCGCCCTCACCTCGGCCTGCCCCCCCTCTAGCCACACAGCTGGCAGATCCTGCCTCCCGGGCTCCTCGGGGCTAACCGTAACCCTAGGTGGGCCCCAGAGTGGCCCCTCCCAAGAGGCTTGGTGCCGCAACGGCAGGGATTGGGGACCTGCAAGCCCCAGCGCCAGGCTCACCCTGCCGCCCCGCCGCCACGTGGGCCGCTAGGGGTGCCGCCGGGCATTCAGGGCGGGATAACCGGCAGGGCCCTCCGAGCCTCCGGTAAAATAAGAAGGCCCCCACGCCAAAACGCTGGGTACCACGCTACCGCTCGACTGCGCCCTACCACGGTCAATCCCTCCGCTCACTGCACAGCCGGCGGATCTGGACTGCGGCCTCCTGGGGGTTAACCTAACCCTAGGACAGTCCCAGAGGGGCCCCTCCCAAGGGGCCTGGCGCCGCAACGCTGGGGATTGGGGAAACCCAAGCACCAGTGCAGGACTGACCCTGCCACCCCGCTGCCACCCAGGGAGCTAAGGGCGTCGCCGGTCCTTCATGGCGGGAGAATGAGCAGGGCCCTCCGAGCCCCCTGCGACATTCGAAGGCCCACCGAGCCAAAATGTTGGGGCCCACGCTTCCGCTCGCCAGCGACCTCACCTTGGCCCACCCCTCCATTTGCCACGGAGCCGGTGGATCGAGCCTGCCAGCCTCCTGGGGGCTAACCCTAACCCTAGGTCGGCCTCCAAGGGGCCCCTCCCAAAGGGACTGCCGCCGAACGCCAGGGATTGGGGACCCCTGAGTCACAACGCTGGACTCACCGTTCCGCCCCGCCCACACCCGGGCCACTAGGGTACCGCCGATCATTCAGGGCTGGAGGATGGGCAGGGCCCTCCCTGCCCCAGTGACCTTCGAAGGCCCGCAGCGCCAAAAGGCTGGGGCCCAGTCTCCTGCTCGCCAGCGCCCTGATCTTCGACCGCGTCTCCATTCGCCCCAGACTGCGGATTGTGCCTACAGCCTCCAGGAGCTAACCTTTACCCTAGGTCGGCCCCCAAGGGGCCTCTCCCAAGGGGCCTCGTGCTGCAACGTCTGGCATTGGAGACCCCCGAGCCTCAGCGCCAGACCCACCCTGCCGCCCCGCCACCACTCGGGCTGCTAGTGGAGCCGCCACTCATTCGGGGCAGGAGAATGGGCAGGGCCCTCTGAGTCCCCGGCGACATTCGAGGGCCCCCGGCGCCAAAACTTTGGGTACCACCTTCCAGCTCGCCAGTCCCTCACCATGGCCCGCCCCTCCGCGCACCGCACAGCTGGCATATGGGGCCTGCTGGCCTCCTGGGGGCTAACCCTAACACTAGATTGGCCCCAGAGGGGGCCCTCACAAGGGGACTGGTGACCAAAGCCGGGGATTGGGGACACCCGAGCTGCAGTGCCGGACTCACCCTGCCGCCCCGTCGACATCGGCCCGCTGGGGCGTCACTAGTCATTTAGGGCGGGAGAACGGGCAGGGCCCTCCGAGCCTCTAGCAATGTTCAAAGGCCTCCTGCGCCAAAACGCTGGATACCATACTCCTGCTCGCCAGCGCCCTCACCTCGTCCCACTCCTCCGCTCCCCGCACAGCAGGCGCATCGGTCCTGCTGGCCTACTGGGGTCTAACCCTAAGCCTAAACCCTAACACCTAACCTTAAACCCTAAAACTTAACCCCTAACCCTAACCCCTAACCCTACCCCTTCAGCTAAACCTACCCATAACCCGTAACCTAACCCTAAACCTAACCCTAACCCGTACCCTAACCCTAACCCTACCCGTACCCTAACCCTAAACCTAACCTGTACCCTAACCCTAACCGTAACCCTAAAACGTACTCTAACCCATACCCTAACCCTAAACTGTACCCTAACCCGTAACTTAAACCGTACCCTAAACCTAACCGTAACCCTAACAAGTACCCTAACCCATACCCTAACTTTAACCCTAAACCTTAAAACCTGACACTAACCCATGTCCTAACTCATACCATAACCTGTACCCTAACCCTACCCATAACCTAACCCTAACCCATACCCTAACCGTAACCCTAAACACTAAACTGTAACCCTTACCCTAACCCTAACCAGTACCCTTACCTTAACTTTAACCCATACCCTAACCCGTACCCTAACCCATAAACTAACCCGTACCCTATCACTAACCTGGACCCTAACCCATACCCTAACCCATACCTAACCCTAATCTGTACCATAACCCATACCCTAACCCTAAACCGTACCCAATCCCAATCCCTAACGTGTTTCCTAACCCGTACCCTAACCCTAATCCGTACCCTATGCCGTACCCAAATCCGTACGCCAACACTTACTCTAAACCGTCCCCTAACCTGTACCCTAAACCGTACCCTAATGCGTACCCTAACCCATACCCTAAACCTAACCAATACCCTAAACCTAACCCGTACTCCAACCCTAACCCTAACCCTAAACCCGAACCCTAAACCCTAACCCGTACCCTAAACCCTAATCTGTACCCTAACCCATAACCTCTAACCTGTAACCCCAAAACCCAACCCTAACCCGTACCCTCTCCTTACCCTAACCCTAACCCCTACCCTCACCCATACCCTAACCGTAACCCATACCCTAACCTTAACCCATACCCTAACCTCAACCCATACCCTAATCTGTACCCTAACCCCAGGGATTGGGTACACCTGAGCCCCACCACGGGACTCATCCTGCCACCCCTCAGGAAACCATGCCCATTGGGGCGCCACAGAACATCCCATGCAAGAGAACTGGTAGGGCCCCCCTGAGCCCCCAGGGATCCTCGGTGGCCCCTACACCCCAACCCTGAGGCCCACACTCATCCCGCCCCACGCCTTCCCTTCAGGTTGCCACCAAACTCATCGCAGAGCCGGCAGATCAGACCTGCCGGGTTCCTGGGGCCTACACCTGACCCTAGGTCGGCTGGGTAGGGCCCCTCCCCTGGGGCCCGGTGCCGCAGCCCCAGGGACTGGGGACACTTGAGCCCCACTGAAGGATAAAGCCTGCCAGCCCGCGGGAAACTGTGCCCCTTGGGAGGCTGTAGAGCATTCAGGGCGGAAGAACCAGGAGGGCCCCCAGAGCCCCCGGCGAACTTCGGCGATCCCTAAACTCAACCGTGAAGCCCATGCTCACCCCACCCCGCACCTTCAACTCAGCCCAGGGCGGAGCTTGCCACATAGTGGGCAGATCTGGCCTGCGGGATTCCTGGGCCCCAACCCTAACCATAGTTCATCTGTGGAGGGGCCCCTCCCCAGGAGCCTGGAGCCGCAGCCGCGGGGATTCGGGACACCTGAGCCCCACAGCAGGACTCAGTTTGCCACCCTGCAGGAAACCGTGTGCCTTGGGAGGCCATAGAGCATTCAGGGCGGGAGAACCAGGAGGGCCCTCCTGAGCCACCAGCGAACTTCGGTGGCCTCCCGCACCCCAACCCTGAGGCCCATGCTCACTCTCCCCACATCCTCACCTCAGCCCGTGTAGCTCGCCATACAGCCAACAGATCGGGCCTGCGGGGCTCCTGGGCCTATCCCTAGCCCTAGGTCTGCCATGGGTTTGGGGGCCTCCCCAGGAGCCTTACACCACAGACCCGGGTAATTGGGATACCTGTGCCCCACCGCAGGACTCAGCTTGCCACCCGACAGGAAACCGTGCCCCTTGGGGCTCTATAGAGCCTACAGGGCACGAGAACTTGGGGAGGCCCCCGGAGCCCATCCCCATCCTTTGGCAGCCCCCCGTGCCCCAACCCTGAGGCCCATGCTCACCCTCCCCAATGGCCTCCTCTCAGCCCTCCACAGAGCTCGCCGCACAGCCTGCAGATTGTCCCTGCCGGGCTCCTGAACACTAACCCTTACCCAAGGTTGGCCACAGAGGGGCCCCTCCCCAGGGTCCTGGCACCCCACTCCAGCGGATTGGGGACACCCAAGACCCACCGTAGGACTCAGCCTGCAACCCACAGTAAACTGTACCATTTTGGGGCACAACAGAGCATTCAGGGCAAGAGAATTGGGGCACCCCCTGAGAGCTCCTTCTGCTGAACCCCGACCTTTGTGGGCCCTTCCGGATGGAACCTCAGGCTCACACTCACCCGCCCTTGTGCCCTCATCTCACTCGGCCTGGGAGTTCTCTGAGCACTGGGCAGTTCGGACCTGCTGTCTCTTGAGGCCTAACCTAACTCTGGGTCTTCTGCTGAGGGTCCCTCCCCGTTTGCCTGCCTCCAAGGCACCAGGCATTGGGCTCACCTCTGTACGACTAGAGGACTCACCCTGCCCCACAGGAGGAAACTGTCCATTTGGGGCTGAAGCAAGGATTCATAGGAAAATCGGAGGGCCCCCTCAGCCCATCCCAGGCAACCCCCACTTTCAGAGATCTCCCCGGATCCAATTAGTAGTTCACACTGACCTTTAAACTTGCTCTCCACGGAGATCTTTTGAAATTCTCCACACTTCCAACCGATGGCATCATCCAGCTTCAGTGCCTTACCCAGCTTTAGGTCTTGAGATGGATTAAAATGGGAAGTCATTTCAATGATGACAACATACTGGTGACCAAAAGATACATGCATAAATGCTTCATATCACTTGGCTTCAGGGAAATGGAAATCTAAACCTCTATAGATGCCCTACCACACGAGGCCGAATATCTAAAAATAAGAAGACATGAAACTACACATCTTGGAGAGGATGTGGAGAAACGGGAACCCTCTTACACCCCTGTAAGAATGCAGTGCGGTACAGCCACTCTTGAAAATGGTACAGAGTTTCCTCAAGAAGTTATAAATAAAGCTACCCTATGTCCCAGCAATTGCACTACGGGGTATCGACCCCAAAGAGACAGATGTAGTGAAGACGGGACACATGCACCCCAGTGTTCATAGCAGCAATGTCCATAATAGACAAACTGTGGAAGGAGTGCAGATGATCATGGACAGATGAATGGATAAAGAAGATGTGGATCATATATATATATAATGGAATATTACTCAGCCATCAGAAAGGATGAATACTTACCATCACACCGACATGGGTGGAGCTGGAGGGTATTATGCTGAGTGGAATAAGTCAATGAAAGAAAGACAATGATCATATGCTTTCACTCCTATGTGGAATATCAGAAACAAGGAAGAAGACCATAGGGGAAGGAAGAGAAAATAGAATGGGAAGTCATCAGAGAGGGAGAAAACCCATGATGGACTCTTAACTATCGCAAGAAACTGATGATTGTTGGAGAAGTTGGGGGGGGGTAACTGGGTGAGTAGCATTAAGGAGGCCACATGATACAATGAGC
The DNA here is from genome assembly GCF_024610735.1 of Ursus americanus. Lineage (NCBI taxonomy): Eukaryota > Metazoa > Chordata > Mammalia > Carnivora > Ursidae > Ursus > Ursus americanus. The sequence goes on from NW_028273662.1 coordinate 499,726, forward strand.
ACTGGGTGTTACACACGACTGAAAATTTATTTAAGACTACATCTGAAACTAATGGTGTACTGTAAGTTGGCTAATTGAATTTAAATTAAAGAACAAAAGACCTCGAATAAAGAATCCTAAACATTTGTATGGATCCACTAAAGATTTCGAACAGACAGTGCAATGTGGAAAAGAAAAACAAAGCTGGAGGACTCACTATTTCAGATTTCAGGTTATACTACAAAGCTGCAGTCATCCTAACAAGAGAGTACGGCACAAAAATAGAAACAGCGACCAAAGGAACACGATACAAGTTCAGACAGAAACCCATAATTATGTGGTCCATGAATCTTCCACAAAGCAAGCAACGATATCAAAAGGGAAAAGGACAGTCTCTACAGCAAATGGTGTTGGGAAAACTAGACAGCTACGCACAAAAGAATGAAATTAGACTGCTTTCTTACACAATACAGACAAACACAAAACAGTTTCAAGACCTCAATATGAGACCTGAATCCATAAAAATCCTACAGGAGGGAAGACAGCAACTTCTTGACATGGACCATACCAACGTTTTTCTAGACTGTGTCCTGAGGCAAAGGAAATGAAAGCAAAAATAAACTATTGGGAATACAGCAAAATAAAAAGTTTCCACACAGCAGAAGAACAATGAAAACGTAAAAATCATAAGACAACCTACTCAAAGGGAGATGATATTTGCAAAGATCATATGCAATAAAGGAATAGTGTCCAAAACATATACAACTGATACTACTCGACCCCCCAAAAAACAAATAATCCAGTTAAAAAATAGGCAGAAGACATGGACAGACATTTCTCCAAAGAAGAAATACAAATGGCCAACAGTCCCGTGAAAAGATGTTCACCATCACCCATCATCAGGAAAATGTAAATCCAAAGGACAATGAGGTCTTACATCAAACCTGTCAAAATGGCTAACATCAAAAGCACAACAAAGAGCAGGTGTTGGGAGGATGTGGATGAAGGGGAATCCTCGTGAACTGTGGGTGGGAATGCAAACTGTGGTGGCCACCGTGGAAAACAGTATGAAGGTTCCTCAAAAAATTAAATATAGAACTACCCTACGATCCAACAATCACACTACTCGTATTTACCCAAAGAATAGGAAAACAGTAAGTAAAAAGGATACGTGCACCCCTATGTTTCTTGCACTATTATTTACAATATCACAATATGGAAGCAACCCAAGTGTCTGTAGAAAAATTGACAAATGAGATGATAGATGTGTGTATTCACACACACACACACACACACACACACACACACACACACAATGGAGTATTACTCGGCTTGAAAAAGAATGAAACCTTGCCATTTGCAGCCACATGGATGGAGCTAGAGAGTATTATCCAAACTAAAATCTGTCAGTCAGAGAAAGACAAATCCCATATGATGTCACTCTAATGGGGAATTTAAAAAACAAACAAAAGTAAATAACTAAAAGAGAAAAAGGAGACACACCAAAATACAAACTCTTTTCAATAGAGAACGGATGGTTACCAGAGAGGAGGTGGATAGAGGGATGAGTGAAATAGATGAAGGGGATTAAGAGGACACTTTTCTTGATGACCACTTTGTAATATATAGAATTACTGAATCACTCTACTGTACACCTGAAACGAATGTAACACTGTATGTTAGCTCTAATGGAATTAAAATAAATTTTAAAAAAAGATTTTTCTTTCAGAAACCTCTTTGAAAAAGCTTTTCCTGTGCAATGTGCAAAAGCCCTACTTGGGATTCACTCTACAATAATTATTCACTTAATGCCTAAAATTCAGATTTCACTGCGTTCTTACTGTGGATCCCAGCCCACGGGAGCCATGGTCCCTTTCTGTCCAGGTTCAGCACCTATGCATTCAAGATTGGAAGTAGAGACACATATCACTTCACAGTCCAGAAAGCTATTATTGTTTCTGTTTCAGTGTGAGAGAGTCACAGACTTTGGGACAGGTTTCAGAGCAGGTTTATTATGGATTCTGGATCTCTACTTCAATGTTCATTGCCTGGATCCATTTGGCTAATAGGTTCCCTGTGGATGGGCTTGCTTCCAAGCACATACATGGAAGATGAAACGGTCGGTGGGCTCGGTGCGGGACAGGAAGAAGACCAAAAGCAGACAAGGGTCCGACCCCTCCCCTGATCCAGGAACTGCTATGGGAGAGGGTACGGGAGGTAGAATCCATGCGAAACTCCAAGGTCACCAGCTGAACACAGGAGGCACAGGTCAAGGGATCTGGAGATGCAGGGGTTGAAGGCTGCTCTGAGCTACTTCTGGGAGGAAGGGAGGGAAGGAATGAGAAGGAGACACTGCCTGCCCCTGGCCTATGCCATCTGCCCACCGCTCCGACACGCATCAGTCTATGAGCTGACACAGCCTGGGCTCAGGATGGGCTGGCTCGGGTCCCTCAATCCTCAGTGGGACAGCTGGCCCCAGGGCTCAGAGACATGCTGAGGGAGATGAGAGGGAAAGCTGCCCTGCCCAGGTCATCCCCTCCTTGAGCAGACAGCCCTTCAGAACTGCTAAAAAAAAAAAAAAACCCACTAACGGGGTTGAAAGACATGCCATGGATGAACTAAAGCATAGAGATATGTAAAATAACATTCATTTTTAAGTTCAGAGCTGTCAGCTCAGGAAGTGGGGAGAGCTTCCCTGAAGAAGACTGAGGGGAGTGCAGGCCATGCTGAAAAGGGAGACATGGCTCTCCTGATTTTGGACCTGCAGCCCCCTTCCAGGGCAGGGCATCATCCTCGCATCACAAGAGATCCATGGAAGTTTTCCATCAGGGCCAGATGTTTGTCTCGAGAAGGCTACCCTGTCATCGGACTGCACAGGGCACCAGGGACGAGGGCCAGATGGAGGACGGACAATACCCCGGAGGCCATGGGGCAAGAGCAGAGGCACATGACCTTGAAGATGATGATGAAATGCAGGAGGTGGCAGCATGGAGCCGGCCCAAAAGTGCCATGGGAGCAGTGCCCACAGCTACACTGACTGGGTGCCTTCTGTGCCAGGTGTGACTGACTTCAGTGGGCTCCAGACTAGTCCTGAGCACAAGTCTAGGAAGTGTGCACCACCCCGGCCTCCTCTTCCCTTGCAGCTGCTAGGAATCACGGTCACAGACCCTGGTCAGCTTTCGGGGAAACCAAGCAGTGGCTCCCCCGCACGCTGCACCTCTGGTGGTGGTCCATTGCGACCCTCGTGCCTGGCCAGACACTGATGTCTACCTGTCTCCACACAAATCCACAGACAGGAGGGTGTCCCTGAATTCCACAGCACCTGATGAGACAGATCCACAGAACCCAACACCCAGTGGATCACTAGGGACCTCACCTATGGTCATGGAGCTCACCATACCCTATTTCTGTCGCTTCCCACAGAAAGCCTGCTTCTGATCCCCCACAATACCATACATCCTGGTTGCTGACCTGGGGTAATGCCATGAACCCACATGGCACCTTTCTTTAAGTAAAGGCTATGCCTACACCTCCTAGAAAATATTTAATGAAGTACAAGTCCATCAGGACTATGGTGTGAACGGTAGCATACAGCCTGCATGGTAGTAGTCAGTAATTCTAACGAGGGTTAACCCCACCCCCCGTCTCACAAAACCTTCCTCCATCCCCACTGAACTCATGGTATGCCTCAAAAAACCCTCCAGGAAACAAACCTTTCATCTGAATGCGCTCTTCACCTTCTGCTTCAAATCTTGTCCAACCACAATGATATGAAACTAGAAATCAGTCTCAAGAAAAAAATGGGACAGTCAAAAATAGGTGGAGATTTTTGGGGCCTGGGTGGCTCAATCGTTAAGGATGTGCTTTCAGCTCAGGTCTTGACCCCGGATCCTGGGATCTAGCCCCAAATCAGGCTCCTTGCTCAGTGGGAAGCCTGCTTCTCCCTCTCCCACCCCCCTGCTTGCGTTCCCTCTCTCGCTGTCTCACTCTCTGTCAGATACTAAAATAATCTTAAAAAATATGTGGAGATTTAACAACATGCTACTGAACATCCAACAGTCAAAGAAGAAATCAAAAAACTTTTAGAAGTACCTGGTCACTGATGAAAAAGACAACCTACAAAAACTTATGGGATGCAGCAAAAGTAGCTTTATGGGGGACATTCATAGAAATTAAAGTCTTCATCAATCCATGAAAATGCTCTCCAATAAACAACCTGCTTTATGTGGTAAATAAGTAGAAAAAAAAAACAACAAACAAAGCCCCAAATTAGTAGAAATAAGGAAATAACAAAAAGGAATGCATTAATAAATCCAACGGAGACTAAAAAGACAAAAAAAAAAACAATGAAAATGAGAGCAGCCTTTTTTGGAAAGATAAACAAAACTGACAAACTTAGCTAGACTCACCAAGAAAGACAGAGGACTCGAATACAATCAGGAAAATAAGATAATGGATTCCTGTCTCATATCAAAATCAAAAGAACTCTTCAACCTTGGACACAACAACTTCTTGCAAGCCACGTCTCTACAGGCACAGGAAATAAAAGCAAAAAATGAACTATTGGCACTTCATCAGGATAAAAGGCTTCTGCTTGGCAAAGCAAATGATCAAAAAACAAAAAGGCAACCTATGGAATTGAAGAAGATATCTGCAAATGATATTACAGATAAAGGGTTGGTATCCAAGATCTATAAAGAACTCCTCAAACTCGACATCAAAAAAATGGGCAGAAGACACAAAGAGATACTTCTCCAGAGAAGACATACAAATGGCCAACAGACACATGAAAAAATGCTCCACATCACTTGCCATCAGGCAAATACAAATCAAAATGACAATGAGATACCACCTTACACCAGTTAGAAATGTTAAAATTAACAAGGCAGGGGGCACCTGGGTGGCACAGAGGTTAAGCCTCTGCCTTCGGCTAAGGGCGTGATCCTGGCATTATGGGATCAAACCCCACATCAGGCTCCTCCGTTATGAGCCTGCTTCTTCCTCTCCCACTCCCCTGTTTGTGTTCCCTCTCTCGCTGGATGTCTCTATCTCTGTGGAATGAATAAATAAAATCTTGAAAAAAAATTAACAAGACAGAAATAAAAAAAAGTCAGAGAGTATGTGAAGAAAGGGGAGCCCTCTTACACTACTCGTGAGAATTCAAGCTGGTACAGCCACTTTTGAAAACAATATGGAGGTTCCTCAAGACGTTAAAAACAGAGCTATCCTAAGACCCACCAATTGAACTACTGGGTATTTACCCCATAGACACAGAGTAATGAAAAGAAGGGGCACCTGTATCCCAATGTACATAGCAGCAATGTCCATAATAGCCTAACTGTGGAAGGAGCCAAGATGTCCTTCAGCAGATGATTGGACAAAGAAGATGTGGTTCATCTATACAATGGAATATTACTCAGTCATCAGAAAGGATGAATACCCCCCATTTGCACCAACGTTGATGGACCAGGAGGGGATTATGCTAAGTGAAATTAAGTCAAGCAGAGAAAGACAATTATCATATGGTTTCACTCCTATGTGGAACGGAAGGAGTAGCATGGAGGACATTAGAAGAAGGAAGGGAAAAGTGAATGGGGGGGAATGAGAGGGGGAGATGAACCATGAGAGACTATTGACACTGGGAAACAAACTGAAGGTTGCAGAAAGGGAGGGGTAGGGTAATGGGTTAACCTGGTGATGGGTATTAAGGAGGGCACCTGTTCGGGCCCCTGGGTGGCACAGCGGTTAAGCGTCTGACTTTGGCTCAGGGCGTGATCCCGGCATTATGGGATCGAGCCCCACAACAGGCTCCTCCGCTGTGAGCCTGCTTCTTCCTCTCCCACTCCCCCTGCTTGTGTTCCCTCTCTCGCTGGCAGTCTCTATATCTGTTGAATAAATAAATAAATTCTTTTTTTAAAAAAGGAGGGCATGTGTCATAATGAGCACTTGGTGTTATATGCAAACAATGAATCATGGAACACTACATCAAAAACAAATGAAGTACTGTAGGGTGACATCATTTTAAAAAAAGAAAGATATGAAATCCATACAGGAAAACTGTCACTATTTGCAAATGACATGAAATCCCGAATGAATCCACAAAAAAAAAAAAAAACTGTTAGAATAAACAAATTCAAGAAAGCTGCAGGATATAAAGTCAATATACAGAGACCTGTTGTCTTTATGTATTTTCAAATTTTATTTATTTATTTGACAGGAAGAGAAAAAGCACGAGCAGGGGGAGTGTGAGAAAGAGGGAGAAACAGACCCTCTGTAAGCGGGGAGCCCAACACGGGGCTCGAACCCAGAACTCTGGGTTCATGACCTGAGCTGAAGGCAGACGCTTCACCTATGGGGCCACCCAGATGACCCAACTTCTTGCATTTCTGTATACTGATGACACACTTTCGCAAAGAGAAATTAAAAAACAATGCCATTTACAATTGCATCAAAAAAAATTTAGGAATAAAAGCAACCAAGAATGAGAAAGACATAGTACACTCAACACATGGCAGAAAAGAAATGAAAAACATGTGTGTCGAGGGGGGCAGGATGTATGGGTCAAAGATTTGGAAGGCAACACACACAAATGGAAGCATACGCCATGCTCCTTAACTGGAAGAGTTAATTATGTGAACATGTCCATCGTACCCAAAGCAATTGACACATGTGATGAAATCCCTATCTGAATTCCAGTGGCATTATTCGAGCAAATAGAAAACAGTCCTCAAACTTGTATGGAATCATAAAACACCCCAAATACCCAAAGCAACGTGAAGAAAGAAAGGTGCAGACAACACACTGTTGGATTTCAAGCTAGATTACAAAGCTGTTGTCATCAAAACAGGATGGTACTGGCATAAACACAGACACCAGGTCAGTGGAACAGAACAGAAAGCTCAGAAACTTACCCACACGTAGATGATCCTAACTTACGACACAGCAGCAGAAGACATGCCATGAGGGAAGGACTGTGTCTTCAGTGAGCGGTAACAGGCAAACTGGACACTAAATGCAGAAGAATATAACTGGGTCACTTTCTTACACCACACACAAAATTTTTAATGGATGAATGATATGAACGTAAGACCTGAATCCATAAACCTCCAAGAAGACACAGGTACTAAGTCTCTCGACATTGGTTTTGGCAAAGAGTCTTCAGATTGGACACCAAATGCAAAGGCAACCAAAGCAAAAATAAACAGGTGGAACAACTTCAACTGAAATCTTCCACACGGAAAAAGAAACCAGCAAAAACTTACAAGGCCACAGACCCAATAAGAAAAAAAATATCTGCGAATCATATGTGTGAGAAGAGGCTAACATCCAAAATACACACAACACTCATACAAATCAAAACAAACAAACAAAAAAAATTGTATAAAAAATGTGGGGAATATGTGAATAGATACTTTCCAAAGACAGCTCACAGGTGCCAACAGACAGAAAAAGTTGTTCGACATCACTAAATATCGTCAGGGAAACATCAGTCAAACCCACAACTGGCTATTCCCTCACAAGTGTTGGAACACCTATTGTCCCAGAGACAGACACCAGGTGGGGTCAAGGGTGTGAAGACGAGAGGACTCTGAGCATTGTTGGTGGGAATGGAAATTGGTGCAGCCACTGTGACAAACGGTATGGAGGTTCCTGAAAAAATTAATGCAACTACCCCATTACCCAGTAATGGCTCTACTGAGTATTGATTCGGAGAACACAAAAATACTGCCTCAAAAAGACAGATGCACTCCCACGTTCACTGCAGCATTATTCACAAGAACCAGACATGGAAACACAGACCTTGGGGGCCTTATGCCAAGTAACTCCGACACAGAAAGACCAATACCAGATGCTCTCATGTACATTCCACGAGGAATAAACAAATACTGAACACATAGACACTGAGAGCAGATTGGTAGGTGCCAGATTCGGGGATGGGGTGGTAGAAACGGGTGAAGGTGGTCAAAGTCTCAATGTTGAAGTGAGAAAATCCGACAGTCATGAAATGTTCTGTCCAGCATGGAGACTAAAACTAACCCTGAAGCATCGGGTATAGGTTTCCCTGCTCTTTGAAAGTACAGGGCTTCTGAGAAACCTTGCACAGCAGAAATGGTGTCAAGAAGGAATGGCCATTAATTTACACGGAACAATTAGACAGTGTGCTCAGACTCCAAAATTCCTTCTCTTTGGCTTTTCTTAGGCCTCAGGACACAAGTTTCTAAGGGAGGCCCAGCATAAATGAAGATAAAGCACAGCAGAGGCTCACAGACACCATTCAAAGTGCTGGTGGCTGGATGTGGATAGCTGTTCCCAGCGGAAGGAGCTGGTTGGGGTGCACGCTGCCTCTGTTGTGCTTCTCCCCAAAACAGATGCTGAACGCGATTCTCACTGTTCACATTTTTGCATAAGAGGGAAAGCCTCTTCAGGTCTCTTCCTCTTACTGAAGCTGGGTAATAACATAGTTCTTTCAAGAAAGCCCAGTGTCTTACTGTGAACGCTTCAAAAGTGGGGGATACTTGTACTTGAGCATTTCTGAGGGAGGAGATGTGAAAGGTTCTCCCAGACACAAATATCAGCAGTCCCACCGGGAAAGGCACCTTCCTCAGGATGCGGAACACAGACTACCTCCTATCCCCAGAAACACTCTCCTTCCCCTCGATCATGACAACCCACAACAGCTGGGAGTTACCCCAACGCCTCCGTTCTCCTGCTCCTAATAGCTAACCCATCAGCAAATCCTGTGAGCTGTATCTTCAAAATGGACCCAGAATAGGTCTAACCACTCCATCCAAGGCCACCTGTCTGGTCCACAGTGCCTGAGTTCCTGGAAAAGCCTCGTCATTGACCTGCCTTACCGTCTTCAACCCTCTGTCATCTGTTCTCAACACTGTAGCCAGGATGGCCCAGTGAAACAGGGTCTCATGGGGTTATAGCCCTGGAATGGCTTTCTGTCACCTCTCTGAGCTCATGTCCTAAGCTGTCTCCTGTGGCCACAGGGCCTTCTTGCTGCTCCTGGACATACCTGGAAATCTCCTGCCCCAGAGCCATTGCACATGCTTTCCCTTTTGTTCAGAATGCTCTTGATGTGTTCTCACTCACCTTCGGAGAAGTCTGAATTGGAGTGACATGGACAGAAGATGAGGCTGTGTGTGTTGGGTGAGGCTGGTGGCCCAGAAGAAGGTTCTCTGCCAGCTCTCCGCCTGTGCCTCACTTGTCCTCAGCCAGGAACTTGCACACAGCCCTCACCTGTCACAACTCTCACCCAGGAGACCCACAGCCACCCCTGGAGCCCACCCTGCCCACACCCTGCTGCAGAATGCATTCAGCTCTCATCTGGGACCCCTGTCAGATTTACCCAGACCTGGAACTCCCCTGTCTCCTCCAATGCTCCCGGATTCCCCCTCTTCTTCCAAAATCACACTGGCGCAAGGCTTTCATGAGAAAGATATAATGCTAACTAATGAAAGGTTCACACCTACTTTCCCCTTCTGTTGCCTTTCTCTCCACCTTCTTTCCTACCTGTGCAAACTGTAACATATCAGTGGAACATGAACATGCTCTGAGATCTGAATCTTTCATTGCAGCTCTCTGAGGACTCCTTATGTGATAAGAAACTAGTGTATCCTACAACAGGGTGTTTTACATCTATCCTCTATAGAATAGTACAGCCCAAATCACTACAATTTTACCTCACTCTTCATGAAGCAGAACACTTTTTCCTTTCTTCTTTTACTTAAATTCCAGTTAGTTCACATGCCATGGAATATTCGCTTCAGGGGTAGGATTTAGTGATTCCTCACCTGCATACAGTACCTGGTGCTCATCACAAGTACCCTCCTTAATACCCCTCACCCATTTAACTCTTCCCCCCACACCCCTGTCCTGCAGCAACGCTCAGTTTGTTCTCCAAGGTTGAGTCTATTTCCTTGTTTGCCTCTCTCATCACCCCAACACTCTGTTCATCTGTTTTCTTTCTGAAATTCCACAAGTGTGAGAGGATAGGATATTAGTCTTTCCTCACTGATTTTGCTTAGCTTAATACACTCTATGTCCATCCACATCCTTGCAAGTGGTAAGATTTCATTCTTTTTGAAGCTGGGTCATATTCCGTTATATATAGGTATCCCACATCTGCTTGATCCATTCATCAGTGCATGGACTTTGGGATTCTCTCCATAATTTGGCTACTGTGGACATTGCTGCTGTAAACATCATGGTGCATGGACCCCCTTTGAATCCACATTTTTGTATCCTTTGGGTAAATACCTAGGAGAGCAATAGCTGGATCATGGGGTTGTTCAATGTTTAACTTTTTGAGGAACCCCCACACTGTTTCCTAGACTGGCTGCACCACTTTGCATTCCCACCAACAGGATGGGAGGGTTCCCCTTCAAGCAGAACATTATCTGCCGGCAATTTCATAAGAGGAAACAAAACCTCTGGGAGATGCACCCAGGGTCAGACAAGCAGTTGCAGAATTCACCCCAAGGCTCCTGATGCCAATCCCCTTGAAGCCACCAGCATGCCACTCTCCGAAAGAATTCCCAGACTCTCCTTCTGACTCCACCACCAAAGAAACTACAGAGAGAATATGGCACCTCAAAATATCGAGATAATACTTTTAGTAAAACTAGAAAGTCAAGCTCAACTTTTAAACAGGAACAGGCCGCTTTGGATAATTTTGAATTTTCCCTCCACCCTAATTTTAACTCTTCTGATGAATAAACTAATCAATGATGAAACATCACCTTTGTAAAATGACATCATCCAAGTCTGTATCAGATGATAAAAGCCACCTAACTCTAGATGCTGACCACTCAACCATATCTAAGGCATAATTGAATAAACAGTGTTACAGGAAGGAACAAATTAGATGTTACAAACAGGCACAGAGTGAATCTCACCTTCCCTTTCTAATAAAAGAGGGTTCCTAGGAAACAGATGGTCAAAATACATTTGTAAGCAATAAATGGACAGAGAAATTGTGATCCCCTGCAAAGTTCTATCTGCAGGGAAACTAAGTAATTCTTGTACCAAACCCAGAATGCTGACAGCTACTTCAATTTTACTTTGTGGCTCAACTAGAGAAAAGACAAAAGCCCAGGAGGTTTGGTATAATGAGAGGTTTTACCTCCAGCCCTGACATAGATAGGACATTTTGCCAAACATACCTGTGCTTTCTCTGAACACTGGCGTCCTGTGACAATCTGCCTCGCTGACTCTGATGCTGACGTTCAAAACCTCGGGTGTCTTGGAGCCAGAGCAGAGAAGTGTTCTCAGCTGTGGAGAAGAAGGCACCTCTGACCTAAAGCCTGCACACCTGCTTCGGTTTCTGGGCGAAGGGGCAACACATACTTGTTGTTTAGCAGTAATTATCTTCATTCTCAACAGACCAATGACCTTGCCTTTTCTGGAAAGCAGACTTACTCTTCTAAAGAAACCCTCAATTCGTCTATTCCCAATGCAACTAGAGTGGGGTCTGGTTTACGCCCGCCTCCAGGCCCCCACCTGGAGGATTTTCCTGCATGATTCTAATAGCCAATTACCACTAACCTGGGGGCACAGGGGGCATAATGCTAAGTTGGGGGACGGCTCTGGGGCTTGCTACTGCCACACCTGTGCCTGGGGGACCAGGGCACACCCTGCTGAATTCGGGTTAATGCCCAAGAGGCATCACCTGCACTGTGTCAGAGAACTGAAGGTGGGGATTGTGTGAGGTCCTTTCCCGCACTCTTCCAGGGGAACAGGGGAAACCCTGAAATTCTGCAACCCATCCCACAAAAGCTCAGGTGAGCGGGCGCCCTATAGTTCACGGGGATGGAGAATAAGGCCAGTTGAGGACATGGGGCAGAAGAGACTTTAAAAGGAAAAGGAAAACTCACCTGAGTCCACACAATGAACCCTCTCCACGTTCCCTTCCAGAACCCTGCCTCCCACCTGGGGCGCACCGTGACCCGGACCCCCACCCCAGTGCATGCTGCTCACTCACCAGCAGGGATCTCCACAGGGCAACTCTCTCTCTCTCAGTGCCCCTTCTGCCCCAGGTCTGCAACCCACTGCAAATCTGGGACCGCCCACAGTGATGTAGCTCCACCCCCAAGTGGTGAATTGTCTGGGAGGGCTGTGCCTGAGCTCCTTGGATGCTGGGCAACCAGCCCTCAAGCCCCTGGAACCCTGAAAGTGCAGGGGGCCCAAGAGGAGCCTCCTCTACCCAACACCAGGCACAGGCATGGGTGGGCTCGTGGGCTGGGGCCTCCACACACACCTGGCCCCTTCCAGGGACCCCTCTAGCTGCAGACCACCCTCAGAGTCCTGTCCCTTCCCTTTCTGCACCAGCCCTCCCTGCTGGGGTGTGCCTGGTTCTGGGCAAGGTCAGTGACTCTCAGACCCTCCAAGACTTGGGCTTTAGGAAATGCAATGATTTCATGCATTTTCAGTATATACATGTCAGTATGACTTTAATATTATGGGAGCCAAACAGGTTCTTTATTTTGTCTTATCTTTATGTTGGCATTTTTGGTTATTGTTTTCTTCTCGAAGCAGATGTACAACATGTGCTTGGGGCAGAAATAGGGCCCATGCTTTGAGGTGTTGCCCAGTCATTTTGAGCCGGGTAAAATGTTAAAGGATAGCTTCCCTGGGAGCCCAGGATCAGGGCCCACAGATGATATAAGATAAAAATTACTTTCATCATTATAATTACTCCTAAATGGAGGAATGTGAGACAAAAGCACCTTTCACAAGAGTACCAAGAAATCAAAATGTTGTCCACAGAAGGCTGCCTGCTCCATGGTCAGCACAGGTGACAGAGTGTTCACAGTCTCTGGACTCCTGCCCTTCTCCTGCCCAAATCTCTGAAGCACACAGACCACTTAAAATCAGAATTGTAGAACTGCTAGACACCTTAGAGATGTCTGGCACCATTCCCTTGGACTGCAGAATAAAACACAGTAGCTCATTGTCACAAACTAATTTCAACATGATGTGCCCCCTGGATGCACTAAGTTCTTTCTCTGCAAATGTTGACTAATGTAAGTCACAGTCATACCATATAAACACTACGATGGCTGGGAAGTCATCGTAGGTAAGGGAATATTTTAGCCATGTTTATAAGCATTGGCTCACTTTGTAGAAGAGGCTGAGCTGAGTGTTTTTAAATACTATTTCAGACCAGTTTTACAGCACGGTTTGAACATACCAGAGCCTGAATCTACTAAAAATGATAGTTGGTTTCTGTAACTTTAATACCAGGAAAATATTATACTGTCTGTATTCCTAAGGATCTTTGAGTATCTTACCCAGAGGTCCTCCACTAAGATAATGATCTTAATGATCACCATGGGCAGACGTGAAAAGGCCCGCTGAATTCGTTCCAGTTTTCCACGTGACAAGAAAATCCTGATACTTGATAGGTTTCCAGATCGAGAAGACCAGAGATAAGAGGGAAATAGTACCCTGTATGGAACAACAAGGGATTTGGAGTCAATTTGGGGATCCCACTTAGGTTTCTGACACTAAAATCCGCTGTGACTCATATCATCTGAGTCCCTGTCTAACCACCTGAAAATGTGCCTACAAATATCTACACCCTAGTTGAGAATTTTAAGAGGCAGAATGCTACAAAGAGCCAGTATGATGTCTCTCAGGAACAGGTGCTCAGGAAGCCATAATTGCTATTGGGTCTATTTCTTTTCCAGAAGAAAGAACACATGTTGAATCCATATTCCTAATAGATGACTCACCAGATGATTTTCAAACCTGAAGGAAGGCCAAGAAGTCGCTTTTGTGTCATATTTCTCTCAAAAATCATGTTGTTGGACTGGTGAGGACGATACGATAGCAACGTCATCACTAAGAGTGGGGAGCTTCTAATTTCCATACGGCCATGTTGACCCCCTTAGCTCAGGGCCACCAGAAAGGACAGCTGAGGGGGACCACAGGCCAAGGCTGCCAGGTGTGGCTGGGGTAGGCAGAACTCTGACTTAAGGCTCAACTCCTGTCTAGGTTATTATAATGCTCTTCACAAAGAAAGTGCCATTGTGTGTGAGCCCTCATGTAGAAAAGGTTCAGAATTTCCATTGAGATTCCCTCTCTCACCTTTAGGATATGTAGCAAAGTTCCATTTAATTTTTAAACATTGAAGGACTTCCTGGTTTTCTTTTTCCTATGACTGTGGCTCAATTCCCCTGTGGTCTAAGAATAGAATCTAGTTAATTTCAGGGTTTAACATTTGTAGACTTGATTCTTGGCCCCACCTATCATCTATTTGGGTAAAGAGACTATGACCACTTGAAAATAATGTATTCTGCACTTATTATGGAATGTTCCCTATATGTCCATTAGGTCACATTTTACCAATGTTTTGTCTGCTTTTTCTGTCAGATATTGAGAAAGGTATATTAAAATCTTCAAACAATGCTGCTCTACTCAACGTTGCATTGGAGAATTTACCAGTGTTAGAAGGCAAGAGAAACAAAAAGTATAAGAATTGAGGGGATAATTGTGACTATTCAAAGATAATACGATTGTTTACATAGAAAATCCAAAACAGTGTATAAATACCCTATTATAATTAAAAATGCAATTTATAAATTTGAGATGGATTGTGTTTCCCATTGGACAGTTTCTGAAAGAAAACGTAGAACCTGTCAATCTTGGGGCAGGACATAGGGTGCACTAACCATTTAAAAGAATTCAGTGGGACTTCATAAAAATGTGACATTTCTCCTTATCTTATGACCATAAGAAAATGAAAAAGTGAACCACAGGCTGGGAAGTAAGATTTGCAATACACACACTGACAAAGACTTGTCAATAAAGAATTCCTGCTCATCAACCATAGAAAGTCTATTTATAAACGAATACTTCACAAAAGATTGACTGATGGCCAATAAGAACAGGAAAGGGTGCTCTACAGTATTATTTTCAGGAGCAGCAAGGCCTTTCCTAAAATGAAAACATACACACAAATCAGTATTCCCTAGATGGATGACGTCCTTATTTCTGAGGACAGCTTGAAGAACAGACTAGCATCAATGTAAAGTGATGGAATTCCTGCCACTCAGAGGATGGACAATTGACCTCAAACTACAGTACAATTTCTAGGCATCATTCGGTCCTCTGAAGGCAGACAACTACCACACCCCTTCCTACACCACACAGGTTGCTTCCCAACACCTACCATAAAAGAAGAACATGAGAAACAGATAGGACTAGTAGGAAATAGCAAAAATCACATGTGGGGATTATCCTGAAACACATTGAACACATAACTAGTGTAAGGAAGTGTAGGGAACTAATAAGGACAGAGACTCAAGAGGTACTTCTTTGGGAAATGCCGTCTGAAATCGTCACACCTTGCTACCAGCAAATGAGGGCTCTGAGCATACCCTAGGGTTTGCTCACAAGGGTCTGCAACACCATCGCTGAGGACTGAAACTCTTCAAGACCTCAAAGCTTGCCTGATTGACTATTGGACTAAGAGATTCCCATGTTCTGAAAACAGATACCAACTCATTGAAAGGTTCATCTGGGCTCTCTCGGAGGCCCTACAAGAAGCTGAACCATTCACTGAAAATCAATTACACACACACACAAACACACACACACACACACACACACACACACACACACACACACACACTCCTGTCATTTCAGCAATTACTTAAATATTCAAGGTTCTTCCTACCTTTCCTTTTTCACATTGATATTTATACTCACATGAAATGTCATCATTTCTAATGAACACTGATGTCAAAATAGAGATCCATTGACACAATATTCACAAAATGGAACTTCCCTGCTGTCATTTTCAATATAGCGTTTTTTAAAGTTCATACATATTTTAGGTTTTTGGTAACTTATACAGGAGAAGATCAGCATTGAAAAACTCTGAATACTGACAATGAGTTTTAAGCCTAGAGAACAAAAATTGTCCAATTTCATAGATAATAAGGAACCAAAGGGAAAGCATGGAAGCTGTAGTCGAATAATTTTACACATGTGCATCCTCTATTATTCTACTACTGAGGGGCGTGTTTTATTACCACTAAACATGCATCAATTGTCTTCCACGTGCACCTGCACAGGTATAATGAATTACTACAGTAGAATGAAATGACTGGGAACTACTTAGCGGCATCTATAATGAACAACGAAATTTCGATCTTATATTCGGTGAACTTCCACTGTCTGTCCCTTTAGACAATGGACCCTAAACAGAAGGGGGAATGAACCACGAGAGACTATGGACTCTGGGAAATAAACTGAGGGCTTCAGAGGGGAGAGGGGTGGGGGATTGGGATGGGCCAGTGATGGGTATTAAGGAAGGTATATATTGCATGGAGCACTGGGTGTTATATGCAAATAATGAATCATGGAACACTACATCAAAAACTAAGGAAATACTGTATAGTGACTACCATATCATAATAAAAAATTATTATTAGAGAAAAATTAAAGGTAAAAAAAAAAACCACTACAGCTTCTCTGTTTCAAGAACCATCACAATTGAGAAAAAACTAACTTCCAATCCCTAAAGCAAAACACAGACCAAGTTCCATTTCACTCCCCTTTATTCACATTCTCTGTGGGTTCTAAGCTATTTTCCTAACTCCTTTCCTGCTGAACAGGGAG
Organism: Ursus americanus; assembly: GCF_024610735.1. Classification (NCBI taxonomy): domain Eukaryota; kingdom Metazoa; phylum Chordata; class Mammalia; order Carnivora; family Ursidae; genus Ursus; species Ursus americanus. The sequence goes on from NW_028273662.1 coordinate 516,340, forward strand.
CCTCGCCTCGATCCCAGAACCCTGGGATCATAACCTGAGCCAAAGGCACATGCTTAACTGGCTGAGCCAGCCAGGAGCCCCAGCCATGTTTTTCTTAAGCAAAAGGACAATTTCTCACAATGCCTTCACATGACTTCACATGGTACCAGACACCTGCATTTGCCTCTAGGAGGTTGCAGATGAAGGCGATTGCAAACTCTCACAGTGGTTTATCAAATACAATGACCTGCCTGGTGACAGTGAAACTCTTATGAGCCCACGAGAGGGTGCTGTGACACTCAGCTGTGGCTGGGCTGGCACAGAGAACCAAATCCATTTCCCTGCCTGATGTCTGTGAGGAACAGATGCCCCCACTGTGAATGAGACCCTGCCACTGAGCTGTCCAGAGATGGCCATCCTCACGGAGGATGAGGATAAAGGACAATGCCTGAGGAGACCTCATCTGTCTCTTTTATCTTTTCATATTTTTGACAGTGGACAAATCACTGCCTAGGAGTCCCCAACTACCTTAGTCTCATCTGTGAATGGCCAAGAGGTTTTACAAAACACTTAAGATTTTGACCTCACAAATGCCCACAACCACTTACCATAGGGATTCAACATTAAGCAAAGATACTGTTCGTTGGAAGAGAGGTCCTGCCCACTGTTGTTTCTCACTTATATGCTCATCTTCCTTACCTCATGGTAACATAACCAGCTTGATTCCTGCTTCCGTCTTCAGGAAGGCTGAGGTGACTTGAAGGGCATTACCCTGACATCGTTCTTTCTTAGCAATAAGATGTGGACATTTCCCTAGTCCTACACCCCCAAAGTTGAATCGGAATCAGGATTGAGGAGGCTGATGAGAGTTGAAGGTGTTTTCCTGTACACGGTGGTTTATTACCAATAAGGATGGGTCAGAGTCCTCGAAATTCCAGAACCTTTTCATTAATGCTTTCTACTCGTGAAAGATGATGTACATTGGTCTTTCCCTGTATAGTGTGGTGACTCAGAGAAAAGTGCTTAGCCCTTTCCTCAGACTTCCACGACCACTTTGGGGCTGGCTTCCATATTCACAAAGGATGATGTTAGGGCTAAGAGGGTTCCTGTACACTGTTATTTCTTACAGATAAGTGTATGGCATTTTTGTTACATTGCCAGAGCCACTTATCGCAGTGCTTGCCGGCCTCCTGGGGATGAACCCTAAGCCTAGGTCGGCCCCCGAGGGGCCCTTCCCAAGGGGCCTGGCGCCACAACGCCGGGGATTGGGGCCCCCGAGCCCAGCGCCGGAGTCACCCTGCCGCCCCACAGCAACCCGGGCTGCTAGGGGCGCCGCCAGTCTTTCAGGGCGAGAGAACGGGCAGGGCCCTCCAAGCCCCCGGCGACTTTTGAAGGCCCCCCACGCCAAAACGCTTGGGCCCACACTCCCTCTCGCCAGTGCCCTCACCTCGGCCTGCCCCTCCGCCTGCTGCAGAGCTGGCGGAAAGGGCCTGCTGGAGTCCTGGGGGCTAACACTTACCCTAGGTCGGCCCCCAAGGGGCCCCTCCCAAGGAGCCTGGCACCGCAATGCTGGGGATTTGGGACCCCCGAGCCCCAGGGCTGGACTCACTCTGCCAACCCGCAAGCACCCAGGGCGCTAGGGGCATTGCCAGTCATTCAGGAAGAGAGAACGGGCAGGGCCCTCTGATCCCCCTGCGAACTTCGAAGGCCCCCCGCGCAAAACTCTGGCTCCCACGCTCCTGCTCGCCTGCTCCCTAATCTCGGCCCACCCCTCCGCTCGCTGCAGAGTTGGCAGATCCGGCCTGCTGGCTTCCTGGGGGCTAACCCTATCCCTAGGTCACCCCCAAGGGGCCCCTCCCAAGTGGCCTGGCGCCACATGCCAGGGATTGGGGACCCCCAAGTCCCAGCGCCAGACGCACCCTGCTGCCCCGCTGCCACATGGGGAGCTAGGGGTGTCGCCAGTCCTTCAGGACTACAGAACGGGCAGGACCCTCCGAGCCACGTGCGACCTTCGAAGGCACCCCGATCCAAAGCCAAATGCTCTGGCCCACGCTCCCGATCGCCAGCTACCTCACCTCGACCCAAACCTCCATTCACTGCACATGGGCGGAATGAGCGTGCCAGTCTCCTGGGGGCTAACCCAAACCCTAGATCAGCCCCTGAGGGGCACGTCCCAAGGGGCCTGGCGCCACAACGCCAGGTATTAGGGACCCCCGAGCCCCAGCGCCGGACTCACCCTGCTGCCCCGCCGCCACCCGGGATGCTTGGGGTGCCCCTGGTCATTCAGTGCGGGAGAACGGACAGGGCCCTCCGAGCCCACGGCGACCTTCGAAGGCCCCCCCATGAAAAATGCTTGAGCCCACGCTCCCGCTCCTCAGCGCCCTCACCTTGGCTCGCTCCTCCACTCGCTGCAGAGCCAGTGGATGAGGCCTGCCCTCCTCCTGGGGCTACCCATAACCCTAAGTTGGTCCCTGAGGGGCCCCTCCGAAGGGGCCTGGCACCGCAATGCCTGGGATTTGGGACCCCCGAGCCCCAGCGCCGGACTCACTGTGTTGCCCCGCCACCACCCGGGCCACTAGGAACACCGTTGGTCATTCTGGGAGGGAGAACTGGCAGATCCCTCCGATCCCCTGGCGACCTTCGAAGGCCCCCCGCGCCAAAACGCTTGGTCCCATGCTCCAGCTCGCCTGCACCCTCACCTCGGTCCGCCCCTCCGCTCGCTGCACAGCCTGTGGATCTGGACTGCCAGCCTCCTGGGTGTTACCCTAACCTTTGGTGGGCGCCGGAGGGGCCCATCCCAGGTTCCTATTGCCGCAACACCGGGGATTCGGGACTCCCGAGCTCCAGCGCCCAAATCACCCTCCCGCCCTACAGCCACCTGGGCCCCTAGGGGCGCCGCCATTCATTCAGGGAGGGAGAATGGCAAGGGCCCTCCAAGTCACCGGCCACCTTCGAAGGCCCCCCGCACCAAAACGCTTGGGCCAACGCTCCCGCTGGCCAGCGCCCTTACCTCGGCCCTCGCCTCCGCTCCGCACACAGCTGGTGGATCGGGCCTGCGGGCCTTCTGGGGGCTAAGCCAAACCCTAGGTCAGCCCCCTATTGGCCCCTCCCTAGGGGCCTGGCGCCACAATGATGGGGATTGGGGACTCCTGAGCCCCAGCACCGGACTCACCATGCCCCCCACTGCCACCCGGGCCACAAGGGGCACCCCCGGTCATTCAGGGCGGGAGAACGGGCAGGACCCTCTGAGCCCCTGGTGACCTTCGAAGGCCCCTCGCTCCAAAATTTTGGGCCCACGTTCCCGCACGCCAATGCCCTCATCTCAACCTGCCCCTCCGCTCACCGCACAGCCAGCAGATTGGGCCTACTGGCCTCCTGGGGGTAACCCTAACCCTAGGTCGGCACCCGAGGGGGCCCTCTCAAGGGGCCTGGGGCCGCAACGCTGGGGATTGGTGACCCCCGAGCCGCAGCGCCAGACTCACTTTGCTGCTCCACTGCCACCGGGGCAACAAGGGGCCCCTATGGTCATTTAAGGCGGGAGAACGGGCAGGGCCCTCCGAGCCCCCGGCAACCTTCGAAAGCCCCCCCAGGCAAAACGCTTCAGCCAACACTTCCGTTAACCAGTGCCCTCACCTCGGCCCACCCCTCCACTTGCTGCACAGCCTGCGGATCAAGCCTCCCAGCCTCCTGGGGGCTAACACTAACCCTAGGTAGGCCCGCTAGGGGCCCATCCCAAGGGGCCTGGCTCCGCAACGACGGGGATTTGGGACCCCGGAGCCCCAGCACCAGACTCACACTGCCGCTATGCTGCTCCCAGGGCTGCTAGGGGCGCTGCCGGTCATTCAGAGCGGGAGAATGGGCAGTGCCCTCCAAGCCACGGCAACTTTCGAAGGGTTCCCTCGCCAAAACGCTTGGGCCCACGCTTCCACTCTCCAGTGCCCTCACCTCGGCCCGCCCTTCCGCACGCTGCACAGCCAGCAGATCGGGCCTCCCAGCCTCCTGGGGGCTAACACTAACCCTAGGTAGGTCTCCTAGGGCCCCATCCCAAGTGGCCTGGCGCCGCAACGCTGGGTGTTGGAAACCCCCGAGGAGCAGCGCTGGACTTACCCTGCCGTCCCGCCGCCACATGGGCCGCTAGGGGCGCCGCTGGGCATTCAGGGCGGGATAACCGGCAGGGCCCTCCGAGCCTCCGGTGAAATAAGAAGGCCCCCCACACCAAAACGCTAGGTACCACGCTACCGCTCGACTGCGCCCTACCACGGTCAATCCCTCTGCTCACTGCACAGTCGGCGGATCGGGACTGCTGGCCTCCTGGGGGTTAACCTAACCCTAGGACAGTCCCCGAGGGGCCCCTCCCAAGGGGCCTGGCACCGCAACGCTGGGGATTGGGGAAACCCAAGCACGAGTGCCGGACTGACCCTGCCACCCCGCTGCCACCCAGGGAGCTAGGGGCGTCGCTGGTCCTTCATGGCGGGAGAATGTGCAGGGCCCTCCGAGCCCCCGGCGACCATCGAAGGCCCTAGCCCCAAAATGCTTGGGCCCACATACCCGCTCCCCTGCACCCTCACCTCGGCCCACCTCTCCACTCCCCACACAGTTGGGAGATCAGGCCTGCCGGCCTCCTGGGGGCTAACCCTAACCCTAGTTCGGTCCCTGAGGGCCCCTCCAAAGGGGCCTGGCGTTGCCACGCCAGGGATTGGGGACTCTCGAGCCCCAGCGCTGGACGCACCCTGCCGCCCTGCCGCTACCCGGGCCGCTAGGGACGCCGCCGGTCATTCAGGGCAGTAGAGCGGGCAGGGCCTCAGAGCTCCTGGTGACCCTCGAAGGCCCCCAGCGCCAAAACACTTGGGCCCACGAACCCTGTCGCCAGCACCCTCACCTCGGCCCGCCACTCCACTCACTGCACACCTGGCAGATCGGGCCTGCCGACCTCCTTTGGTCTAACCCTAACACTAGGTCGGCCCACGAAGGCCCCTCCCAAGGTGCCTGGCGCAAAACACGCCGGGGTTTGGGGACCCCCGACCCCAGCGCTGGAATCACCCTGCAGCCCCACCGCCACCCTGGCCGCTAGGGGTGCCGCCGGTCATTCAGTGCGGGAGAACGTGCAGTGCCCTCCGAGCCCCCAGCGAACATTGAAGGCCCATGAGCGAAAACTCTTGGGCCCACGCTCCCCCTCGTCAGCGTCCTCACCTCGGCCAGCACCTCCGTACGCCTGCCGGCCTCCTGGGGCTAACCCAAACCCTACTTTGGCGCCCAAGGGGCCTCTCCCAAGGGGCCTGGCACCGCCACGCTGGGGATTGGGGACCCCCGAGCACCAGCGCCTGATTCACCCTGCTGCCCCGCCACGACCCGGCCCGATAGGGGCGCCGTCCTCATTCAGGATGGGAGAACGGGAATGGCCCTCCGAGCCCCCGGCGACCTTCGAAGGCCCACCGCGCCAAAACGCTTGGGCTCTCGCTCCAGCTCGCCAGCGCCCTCAACTTGGCCCGCCCCTCCGCTCGCCACACAGCCGGCGGATCGGGCCTGCCGGCCACCTGGGACTAACCATAACCCTAGGTCGGTCCTCGAGGGGCCCATCCCAAGGGGCCTGGAGCAGCAACGCCTGGGATTGGGGACCCCCAAGCTCCAGCACTGGACTCACCCGGCTGCCCCACCGCCACCCAGGGTGCTAGGGGTGCCGCCGGTTATACAGGGCAGTAGAACGGGCAGGGCCCTCCGAGACTTCGACGACCTTCGAAGGCCCACTTTGCAAAATGCTTGGAGCCATGCTCCCACTCGCCAGCGGCCTCACCTCGGCCCGCCCCACCGTATGCCACACAGCCTGCGGATTGGGCCTGCCGGCCTCCTGGGGCTAACCCTACACCCAGGTCCCCCCCGAGGGGCCCCTTTCAAGGGGCCTAGCGCCACAACGCCGGGGATTGAGGACACCCAAGCCCCTGCGTGGGACTCACCCTGCCTTCCCGCCGCCACCCGGACCGCTAGGGGCGCCACGGTCATTCAGGGCGGGAGAACGGGCAGGGGCTTCCGAGCCCCTGGCGACATTCGAAGGCCCCCCGCACCAAAACGCTTGGGGTCACGCTCCTGTTTGTCAGCGCCCTCTTCTCAGGCCGCCCTTCCGCTTGCCGAAAGCTAGCGGATCGGGCCGGCCTGCTTCCTGGGGGCTAACCCTAACCCTAGGTCGGACCCCGAGGGGTCCCTTCCAAAGGCCTGGCGCCACAATGCCGGGGATTGGGGACCCCCGAGCCCTAGTGCTGGACTCACTCTACTGCCCCTCCCCTACCGGCCCCTAGGGGCGCCACCGGTCATTCAGGGTGGGAGAACCTGTAGGGCGCTTTGGGCCCCCGGCGACTTTCAAATGCCCCCAGCACCAAAACGCTTAGGCCCACGCTCCCGCTCGCCAGTGCCATCACCTCTGCACGCCACTTCACTCGCCGCACACCTGGCCGATCAGGCCTGCCAGCCTCCTGGGGGCTAACCCTAACCCAAGCTCGGCACCCAAGGGGCCCCTCCAAGCGGCCTGGCGCCGCAATGCCAGGGAATGGGGACCCCCGAGCCCCATTGCCAGTCTCATCCTGCCGCCACGCCACCACCCAGGCTGCTAGGGGTGCCGCTGGTCATTCAGGGTGGGAGAACAGGAAGGGCCCGCTGAACCCCCGATGATTTCGAAGGCCCCCCGTGCCAAAACACTTGAGCCCACGCTCTTGCTCTCAACCGCCCTCACCTGGGCCCACGCCTCCACTTGCCGCACAGCCGGCGGATTGGGCCTACTGGCCTCCTGGGGGCTAACAATAACACTTGGTTGGCCCCAGAGTGGCCCATCCCAAGGGCCCTGGATCCGCAACGCCTGGGATTGGGGACCCCCGAGCCCCAGCACTGGACTCACCCTGCCGCCCCTCTGCAACCCGCACCGCTAGGTGCGCCATCGGGCATTCAGCGCGGTACAACGGGAAGGGCACTCTGAGCCCCCAGCGACTTTTGAATGCCCCCCACGCCAAAACTCTTGGGCCCACGATTCCACTCAACAGCGCCCTCACCATGGCCCGCCCCTCTGCTCGCCACACAGCTGGGAGATCGGGTCTGCCGGCCTCCTGGGGGCTAACAGTAATGCTCGGTCGGCCCCCTAGAGCCCTTCCAAAGTGGCCTGGCGCCCCAACACCGAGGGCTGGGGACACCGAGCCCCAGCGCCTGACTCACCATACCGCCCGTCCTCTACCCGGGCCGCTAGGGTAGCCGCCGGTCATTCAGGGCGGAAGAACGTGCAGGGCCCTCTGAGCCTCCGGCGACCTTTGAAGGACCCCCACGCCAAAACACCTGGGCCCATGCTCCCGCTCGCCAGTGGCCTCACCTCCGCCTGACCCTCCGTTCGCCGCACAACTGGTGGATCGGGCCTGCCGGCCTCCTGGAGGCTAACCCAAACCCTATGTCAGCCCCCGAGGGGCCCCTCCCAAGGGGTCTGGTGCTGCAATGCCGGGGATTAGGGATCCCCGAGCCCCAGCACCGTACTCACCCTGCCGCCCCTCCGCAACCCGAGCCGCTAGGTACGCAGTTGGGCTTTCAGCGAGGTAGAACGGGAAGTGCGCTCTTAACCCCCAGTGACTTTCGAATGCCCCCACGCCAAAATGCTTGGGCCCGGGCTCCCGCTCGACAGCGCCCTCACCTCGGCCTGCCCCTCTGCTGGCTACACAGCCGGCGGATCAGGCCTGCCAGCTTCCTGGGGGCTAACCCTAAACCTAGGTCGGCCCCCGATGGGCCCCTCCCAAGGAGCCTGGAGCTGCAAGGCCTGGGATTGGGGACCCCCGAGCCCCAGCGCCGGACTCATACGGCCGCCCCACCGCAACCTGGGGTGCTAGGGGCGCCGCCGGTTATTCAGGGCAGAAGAACGGGCAGGGCCCTCCAAGCCCCTGCCGACTTTTGAAGGCCCCCCACACTAAAATGCTTGGGCCCACGCTCCCACTCCCCAGCGCCCCCACCTCGGCCCGCCCCTCCGCTCGCCGCACAGCTGGTGGATCGGGCCTGCTGGCCGCCTGGAGCTAACCATAACCCTAGCTTGGCTCCTGAGGGGCCCATCCCAAGGGGCCTGGCGCCACCATGCGGGGGATTGGGCACCCCCAAAGCAACCTGCCGGACGCACCCTGATGCCCCGCCACCACCCGGGCCGCTAGAGGCGCCGCCGGTCATCTGGGTTGGAGAATGGGCAGGGCCCTCCGAGCCTCCGGTGACATTTGAAGTCCTCCCACGCCAAAATGCTTTGGCCCACGCTTCCGCTCACCAGCGCCCTCACCTCGGCCAGCCCCTCCACAAGCCGCACAACCGCCGGATCGGGCCTGCCGGCCTCCTGGGGACTAACAGTAGGTTGGATGTGGAGGGGCCCCTCCCAGGGGTCTGGCGCCACCACGACAGGGATTGGGGACCCCCGAGCACCAGCGCCAGACTCACCCTGCCACCCTGCCGCGACCCGGCCCGCTAGGGGCGCCGTCCTCATTCAGAGTGGTAGAATGGGCAGGGCCCTCCAGTCCCCTGCGACCTTCAAAGGCAACCCGCACCAAAATGCTAGGTCCCACGCTCCTGCTCACCAGCACCCTCACCTGGGTCCGCCACTCCGCTCTCCACACAGCTGGCGAATAGGGCCTGCTGGCCACCTAGGGGCTAACCCTAACTCTAGGTTGGCCCCCGAAGGGCCCCTCCTAAGGGGCCTGGCGGCCCAATGCTGGGGATTGGGGACCCCCAACCCCATCGTCAGTTACACCCTGCCGCCCCGCCCCACCCGGACCGCTAGGGATGCCACCGTTCATTCAGGGTGGGAGAACGGGCTGGGCCCTCCGAAAACTGCCGATCTTCGAAGGCGCCCCAAACGAAAACACTTGGGCTCAGGCTCATGTTCACCAGCACCCTCACCTCGGCCCAACTCGCCGCTCGACGCACAGGTGGTGTATCGGACCTGCTGGACTCCTGGGGGCTAACCCTAACCATAGGTCGGCACCCCTGGGGCCCTTCCCAAGGGGCCTGGCATCGCAACGCTGGGGATGGGGACACTGAGCCCAAGTGCCAGACTCACCCTGCTTCCCTTCAGCCACCCGAGCCGCTAGGGGCCCACCGTTCAATCAGAGCAAGAAAATGGTTAGGGCCCTCCGAGCACCCGCTGACATTCAAAGGCCCCCCGTGCTTGGCTTGGGCTCATGCTAAGGCTCGCCAGCGCCCTCACCTCGGCCCAACCCTTCGCGTGTTGCACAGCCGCTGATTGGGACCACTGGCCTTCTGGGGGCTAACCGTAACCCTAGATTGACCACCGAGGGGCCCATCCCAAGGGGCCTGGCGCTCCAACGCCGGAGATTGGGGATCCTGAGCCTCAGCACCTGACTCACCCTGCCACCCAGCTGCCACCCAGGGGCTTGGGGTGCTGCCGTTCATTCAGGGCGGGAGAACAGGCAGGGCCCTCCGAGACACGGCGACCTTCAAAAGCCCCCCGCGCCAAAACACCCGAGCCCACGCTCCCGCTCACCAGCGCCCTCACCTCGGTCCGACACTCCAGTCTCCACACAGCTGGCGAATAGGGCCTGCCGGCCTCCTAGGGGCTAAACCTAACCCTAGGTTGGCCCCCGAGGGGCCCCTCCCAAGGGGCCTGGCGCCGCAACACCGGGGATTGGGGATACCCGAGCCGCAGCGCCTGACTCACCCTGCCGCCCCGCTGCCACCTGGGCAGCTAGGGGCACTGCCGGTCACTCAGGGAGGAGAATGGGCATGGCCCGCCGAGTCCCCAGAAACATTAAAAGGCCCCCGGAGCCAAAATGCTTGGGCCCAAGCTCCCTCTCGACAGAGACCTCACCTCGACCCACCACTCCATTCGCCGCACAGCTGGCGGATTGAGCCTGCTGGCGTCCTGGGGGCTGACCCTAACCTAGGTCAGCCCCCGAGGGGCCCCTCCCAAGGGGCCTGGCGCCGCAACACAGTGGATTGGGGACCCCTGAGACCCAGCGCCGGACTCACCTGCTGCCGCGCCACCACCCAGGCCGCTAGGGGAGCCACGGATCATTCAGTGTGGGAGAACTGGCAGGGTGCTCCGTTTCCCCTGCGACCTTCAAAGCACCCTTGTGCAAAAAGGTGGCTCCCACGCTCCTGCTCACCAGCGCCCTCCCCTTGGCCCGCCCCTCTGGTTGCTGCAGAGCTGGTGGATAAGGCCTGCCGGGCTCCTGGGGGCTAACCAAAACCCTAGGTCGGCCCCATGGGGGACATCCCAAGGGGCCTGGTTCTGTAACGCTGGGGTTTGGTGACTCAGAGCCCCAGATCCAGACTCACCCTGCCGCACTGTCGCCACCCGGGCCGCTAGGGACGCTGCAGGTCATTCAGGGCGAGAGAAGGGCCAGGGCCTTCTGAGCCCCCGGTGACTTTCAAGGGCTCCCTGGTCCAAAACGCTGGTGCCCACGCTCCCACTCCCCACGCCCTCACCTTGGCTTGCCCCTCAGCTCTCAGCCCAGCGGGCGGATTGGGCCTGCCGGCCTCCTGGGTCTTAACCCTAATCCTAGGTCGGCCCCTCAGGGGCCCCTCCCAAGGGTCCTGCTGCTGCTACACTGGGGATCGGGGACCCCAAGCCCCAGAGCCAGAATCACCCTGCCTCAATGCCGCCACCCGGGCCTCTAGGGGCGCCGCCGGTCATTCAGGGCGGGAGAACGACAGGGCCCTGGAGAAACCAGTGACATTTGAAGCCTCCCACGCCAAAATGCAGGGGCCCACGCTCCCGCTCCGCAGCGCCTTTACCTCTGCCCGCCCACCTCTCGCCGCCCAGCCAGAGGATTGGGCCTGCCAGCCTCCTGGGGGCTAACTCTAACCCTAGGTCAGCCCACGAGGAGCTCCTCCCAAGGGGCCTGCCCCCGCAACGCCGGGGATTGGGGATCCCCAAGCCACAGTGCAGGACTCACCCTGCTGCCCCACCGCCAACGGAGCCACTAGGGGCGCCGCTGGTTATTCAGGGCAGGAGAAAGGGCAGGGCCCTCCGAGCCATGGCAACATTGCAAGGCCCAGGGCGCCAAAACCCTGGTGCCCATGCTCCCGCTCGCCATCGCCCTCAACTCGGCCCACACCTCTGCCCTTCGCACAGCTGGCAGATCTGGCCTGCCGGCCTACTGGGCGCTAACCCTACACCCTAGGACGGCCCCTGAGGGTCCCTTCCTAAACGTGCCGCTAGGGGCACCACCATTCATTCAGTGTTGGAGAACTGGCAGGGCCCTCCGAACTCCCTCCAACCTTCGAAGGTGCCCGGAACCAAAACGCTTCGGTCCAGGCTCATGTTCACCAGCACCCTCACCTCAGCCCACCGCTCCAATCACCGCACATGTGGTGTATCGGGCCTGCCGGCCTCCTGGGGACTAACCCTAAGTGTAGGTCAGCCCCCGAGAGGCACTTCCTGAGTGGCGTGGCTCCGCAACGCCGAGGATGGGGACCACAAGCCCATGTGCCGGACTCACCCTGTTGCCCTTCAGCCACCCGAGCCGCTAGGGGCCCCGCTAGTCATTCAGAGCGGGAGAACGGGCAAGGCACTCCGAGGCCCCGGCGACTTTCGAAGGCCCTCCTGCACCAAAATGGTTGGGCCCATGCTGCCGCTCACCAGCGCCTTCACATTGGCCCACTCCTCCGATCGCCGCACAGCCGTTGCATCGGTCCTGCTGGCCTACTGGGGTCTAACCCTAAACCCTAACCCCTAACCTTAAACCCTAAACCTTAACCCCTAACCCTCACCCTAACCCTAACACTAACCCCTAACCCTTACCCTAACCCTGACCCTAACCTAAACCTAACCCTAAACCCTAATCCTTAAACCCTAAACCCTACATTAACACTAAACCCTAAATCCTAACCCCTAACCCTAAACCCGAAACCCTAAACACTAAACCCTTACCTTAACCACTAAGCCAAACCCCAAACCCTAACCCTAAACCCTAACCATACCCCGACCCCTATCATAACCCTAACCCTACCCCTTCAGCTAACCCTACCCCTAACCAGTAACGTAACCCTAACCCTTACCCTAACCCATACTCTAACCCTAACTTTAACCCATACCCTAACCCGAACCCTAACCTGTACCCTAACCCTAACACGTACTCTAACGCGTACCCAAACATGTACCCTAACCCTAACCCTAAACTGTACCCTAACCCATAACTTAAACTGTACCCTAAACTTAACCTTAACCCTAACAAGTACCCTAACCCATACCCTAACCTTAACCCTGAACCCTGACCATAACCCATACCCTAACTCGTACCATACCCGTACCCTAACCGTACCCGTACCCTAAACCTAACCCATACCCTAACCGTAAACCTAAACCCTAAACCGTAACCCGTACCCTAACCCTAACCAGTACCCTTACCTTAACCTTAACCCATACCCTAACCTGTACCCTATCCCTAACCCGGACCCTAACCCATACCCTAACCCATACCTAACCCTAACCTGTACCCTAACCCGTACCCACACCCATACCCTAACCCTAAACTGTACCCTATCCCTATCCCTAACCCATTCCCTAACCCGTACCCTAACCCTAACCCTAAACCATAACCTGGCCTGTACCATAACCCTAAACTGTACCCTAACCCTAACCCGTACCCTAACCCGTACCCTAAACCGTACCCTAATCTGAATGCCAACACTAACCATAACCGTACCCTAATGCGTACCCTAACCAGTACCCTAACCCTAATCCGTACCCTAAACCTAACCCCTACTCCAACCCTAACCCTAACCCTAAACCCAAACCCTAAATCCTAACCCGTACCCTGAACCCTAATCTGTACCCTAACCCATAACGTCTAACTTGTAACCCCTAAACCCAAACCTAACCCATACCCTCTCCTTACCCTAACCCTAAACCCTACCCTCTCCCATACCCTAACCATAATCCATACTCTAACCTTAACCCGTACCCTAATCCGTACCCTAACCCCGGGGATTGGGTACCCCTGGAACACACCACGGGACTCAGCCTGCCACCCCTCAGGAAACCATGCCCCTTGGGGCGCCGCAGAGCATCCCGTTCAGGAGAACTGGTAGGGCCCCTCTGAGACCCCAGCGATCCTCGGCGGCCCCCTACACCCCAACCCTGAGGCCCACGCTCATCCCGCCCCACGCCTTCCCTTCAGCTTGCCACTGAGCGCGTCGCAGAGCCGGCAGATCAGGCCTGCCGGGTTCCTGGGGCCTAGACCTGACCCTAGTTTGGCTGGGTAGGGCCCCTCCCCTGGGTCCCGGTGCCACAGCCCCAGGTACTGGGGACACCTGAGCCCCACTGCAGGATAAAGCCTGCCAGCCCACAGGAAACCGTGCCCCTTGGGAGGCTGTAGAGCATTCAGGGCGGGAGAACCAGGAGGGCCCCCAGAGTCCCCTGCGAACTTCAGTGATCCCTAAACCCAAGCTTGAAGCCCATGCTCACCCCACCCCACACCCTCACCTCAGCCCGCGGCAGTGCTCGCCACATAGCGGGCAGATCTGGCCTGCGGGGTTCCTGGGCCCCAACCCTAACCCTAGTTCATCTGTGGAGGGGCCCCTCCCCAGGAGCCTGGAGCCAGAGCCGCGGGGATTCGGGACACCTGAGCCCCACAGCAGGACTCAGTCTGCCACCCCGCAGGAAACCGTGCGCCTTGGGAGGCCATAGAGCGTTCAGGGTGGGAGAACCAGGAGGGCCCTCCTGAGCCACCAGCGAACGTTGGCGGCCTCCCGCAACCCAACCCTGAAGCCCACGCTCACCCTCCCTGCACCCTCACCTCAGCCCATGTAGCTCGCCATACAGCCAGCAGATCGGGCCTGCGGGGCTCCTGGGGCCTAACCCTAGCCCTAGGTCGGCCGCGGGTGTGGGGGACTCCCAGGGGCCTTACACCACAGCCCCAGGGAATTGGGGTACCTGTACCACACCGCAGGACTCAGCTTGCCACCGGAAAGGAAACAGTGCCCCTTGGGGCTCTACGGAGCCTACAGGGCATGAGAACATGGGGAGGCCCCCAGGGCCTATCCCCACTTTTGGCAGCCCCCCGTGCCCCAACCCTGAGGCCTATGTTCACCATCCCCCATGGCCTCCTCTCAGCCCTCCACAGAGCTCGCTGCACAGCCTGCAGATTGTCCTTGCCGGGCTCCTGGACCCTAAACCTTACACTAGGTTAGCCACAGAGGGGCCCCTCCCCAGGGTCCTGGCACCCTACTCCGGGGGATTGGGGACACACAAGCCCCACTGTAGGACTCAGCCTGCAGCCCACAGGAAACTGTACCGTTTTGGGGCACAACAGAGCATTCAGTGCAAGAGAATTGGGGCACCCCTGAGAGCCCCTTCTGGTGAACCCCGACATTTGTGGGCCATTCCGGATGAAACCCCAAGGCTCACACTCACCCACGCTTGTGCCCTCATCTCAGTCGGCCTGGGAGTTCTCTGAGCACTGGGCAGTTTGGACCTGCTGTCTCTTGAGGCCTAACCTAACCCTGGGTCTTCTGCTGAGGGTCCCTCCCTGTTTGCCTGCCTCCAAGGCACCAGGCATTGGGCTCACCTCTGCACGACTAGAGGACTCAGCCTGCCCCACAGCAGGAAACTGTCATTTGGGGCTGCAGCAAGGATTCATAGGAAAATCGGAGGGCCCTCCTCAGCCCATCGCAGGCAACCCCCACTTTCAGAGATCTCCCCGGATCCAATTAGTAGCTTCAAACTGACCTTTAAACTTGCTCTCCAAGGAGATCTTTTGAAATTCTCCACACTTCCAACCGATGGCACCATCCAGCTTCAGAGACTTACCCAGCTTTAGGTCTTGAGATGGATTAAAATGGGAAGTCACTTCACTGATGACGACGTACTGGTGACCAAAAGATACATGCATAAATGCTTCATATCACTTGGCTTCAGGGAAATGCAAATCTAAACCCCTATAGATGCCATATCACACGAGGCCGAATATCTAAAAATAAGAAGACATGAAACTATATATGTTGGAGAGGATGTGGAGAAATGGGAACACTCTTACACCCCTGTACAAATGCAGTCCAGTACAGCCACTCTTGAAAATGGTACAGAGTTTCTTCAAGAAGTTATAATAAAGCTACCCTATGTCCCAGCAATTGCACTACTGGGTATTTACCCCAAAGATACAGAGGTAGTGAAGATGGGACACATGCACCACAGTGTTCATAGCAGCAATATCCATAATAGACAAGCTGCAGAAGGAGTGCAGATGACCATGGATAGATGAATGGATAAAGAAGATATGGATCATATCTATAGTGGAATATTACTCAGCCATCAGAAAGGATGAATACTTACCATCACACCTACCTGGGTGGAGCTGGAGGGTATTATGATGAGTGGAATAAGTCAATGAAAGAAAGACAATGATCATATGCTTTCACTCCTATGTGGAATATCAGAAACAAGGAAGGTGACCATAGGGGAAGGAAGGGAAAATAGAATGGGAAGTCATCAGAGAGGGAGAAAACCCATGATGGACTCTTAACTATCACAAGAAACTGATGATTGCTGGAGGAGAAGTTTGGGGGGGTAACTGGGTGAGTAGCATTAAGGAGGTCACACGATACAATGAGCACTGGGTGTTACACACAACTGAAAATTGATTGAAGACTACATCTGAAACTAATGATGTACTGTAAGTTGGCTAATTGAATTTAAATTAAAGAACAAAAGACCTTGAATAAACAATCCTAAACATTTGTATGGAACCACTAAAGATTCCGAACAGCCAGTGCAATGTGGAAAAGAAAAACAAAGCTGGAGGACTCACAATTTCAGATTTCAGGTTATACTACAAAGCTGCAGGCATCCTAACAAGAGAGTATGGCACAAAAATAGACACAGCGACCAAAGGAACAGGATACAAGTTCAAACAGAAACCCATAATTATGTGGTCCATGAATCTTCCACAAAGCAAGCAACGATATCAAAAGGGAAAAGGACAGTCTCTACAACAAATTTTGTTGGGAAAACTAGACAGCTACGCACAAAAGAATGAAATTAGACTGCTTTCTTACACAATACAGACAAACACAAAA
Organism: Ursus americanus; assembly: GCF_024610735.1. Classification (NCBI taxonomy): domain Eukaryota; kingdom Metazoa; phylum Chordata; class Mammalia; order Carnivora; family Ursidae; genus Ursus; species Ursus americanus. The sequence continues at coordinate 532,354 of NW_028273662.1, forward strand.
CAGTTTCAAGACCTCAATATGAGACCTGAATCCATAAAAATCCTACAGTAGGGAAGACAGTAACTTCTTGACATGGACCATATTAACGTTTTTCTAGACTGTGTCTTGAGGCAAAGGAAATGAAAGCAAAAATAAACTATTGGGAATACAGCAAAATAAAGTTTCCACATGGCAGAAGAACAATGAAAACGTAAAAATAGTAAGACAACTTACTCAAAGGGAGATGATATTTGCAAAGATCATATGCAATAAAGGGATAGTGTCCAAAACATATACAACTGATACTACTCGACCCCCAAGAAACAAATAATCCAGTTAAAAAATAGGCAGAAGACATGGACAGACATTTCTCCAAAGAAGAAATACAAATGGCCAACAGTCCCGTGAAAAGATGTTCACCATCACCCATCATCAGGAAAATGTGAATCCAAAGGACAATGAGGTAATACCTCAAACCTGTCAGAATGGCTAACATCAAAAGCACAACAAAGAACAGGTGTTGAGAGGATGTGGATAAAGGGGAATCCTCGTGAACTGTGGGTGGGAATGCAAATTGTGGTGGCCACCGTGGAAAACAGTATGAAGGTTATTGAAAAAATTAAATATAAAACTACCCTACGATCCAACAATCACACTACTTGTATTTACCCAAAGAATAGGAAAACAGTAACGTAAAAGGATACGTGCACCCCTATGTTCCTTGCACCATTATTTAGAATATCACAATATGGAAGCAACCCAAGTGTCTGTAGAAAAATTGACAAATGAGATGATAGATGTGTATTCACACACACGCACGTGCACACACACACACACACACACACACATACACACACACAATGGAGTATTACTCGGCTTGAAAAAGAATGAAACCTTCCATTTGCAGCCACATGAATGGAGCTAGAGAGTATTATCCTAACTAAAATCAGGCATTCAGAGAAAGACAAATCCCATAAGATGTCACTCTAATAGGGAATTTAAGCAACAAACAAAAATAAATAACTAAAAGAGAAAAAGGAGACACACCAAAATACAAACTCTTAACAATAGAGAACAAACGGATGGTTACAAGAGGAGGTGGATAGAGGGTTGAGTGGAATAGGTGAAGGGGATTAAGAGGACACTTTTCTTGATGACCACTGAGTAATTTATAGAATTACTGAATCACTCTATTGTACACCTGAAACGAATGTAACACTGTATGTTAGCTCTACTGGAATTAAAATAAATTTCTAAAAAAGATTTTTTCTTTCAGGAACCTCTTTGAAAAAGCTTTTCCTGTGCACTGTGCATAAGCCCTACTTGGGAGGATTCGCTCTACAATAATTATTCACTACATGAATCAAATTCAGATTTCACTGAGTTCTTACCGTGGATCCCAGCCCATGGGAGCCATGGTCCTTTTCAGTCCAGGCTCAGCACCAATGCATTCAAGATTGGAAGTAGAGACACATGTCACTTCACAGTCCAGAAAGCTATTATTGTTTTTGTTTCAGTGTGAGAGACTCACAGACTTTGGGACAGGTTTCAGAGCAGGTTTATTATGGATCCTGGATCTCTACTTCAGTGTTCATTGCCTGGATCCATTTGGCTAATAGGTTCCCTGTGGATGGGCTTGCTTCCAAGCACATACATGGAAGATGCAAAGGTGGGTGGGCTTGGTGCTGGACAGGAAGAAGACCAAAAGCAGACAAGGGTCCGACCCCTCCCCTGATCCAGGAATTGCTACGGGAGAGGGTACGTGAGGTAGAATCCATGCGAAACTCCAAGGTCACCAGCTGAACACAGGAGGCACAGGTCAAGGGATCTGGAGATGCAGGGGTTGAAGGCTGCTCTGAGCTACCTCTGGGAGGAAGGGAGGGAAGGAATGAGAAGGAGACACTGCCTGCCTCTGGCCCATGCCAGCTACCCACCACTCTGACACGCATCAGTCTATGAGCTGACACAGCCTGGGCTCAGGAAGGGCTGGCTCGTGTCCCTCAATCCTCAGCGGGACAGCTGGCCCCAGGGCTCAGAGACATGCTGAGGGAGATGAGAGGGAAAGCTGCCCCACCCAGGTCATCCCCTCCTTGAGCAGACAGCCCTTCAGAACTTCTAAAAAAAACCCACTGACGGGGTTGAAAGACATGCCATGGATGAACTAAGGCATAGAAATATGTAAAATGACATTCAGTTTTAAGTTCAGGGCTGTCATCTCAGGAAGTGGGGAGAGCTTCCCTAAGAAGACTGAGGGGCGGGCAGGCCATGCTGAAAAGGGAGACATGGCTCTCCTGATTGGGGACATGTAGCCCCCTTCCAGTGCAGGGCATCACCCTCACATTACACGAGATCCATGGAAGTGTTCCATCAGGGCCAGATATTTGTCTCAAGACGGGTACCCTGGCATTGGACTGCACAGGGCACCAGGGACGAGGGCCAGATGGAGGACGGACAATACCCCGGAGGCCATGGGGCAAGAGCAGAGGCACATGACCTTGAAGATGATGATGAAATGCAGGAGGTGGCAGCATGGAGCCGGCCTGAAAGTGCCATGGGAGCAGTGCCCACAGCTACACTGACTGGGTGCCTTTTGTGCCAGGTGTGGCTGACTTCAGTGGGCTCCAGACTAGTCCTGACCACAACTCTAGGAAGTGTGCACCACCCCCGGCCTCCTCTCCCCTTGCAGCTGCTAGGAATCACGGTCACAGACCCTGGTCAGCTTTCGTGGAAACCAAGCAGTGGCTCCCACGCACGCTGCACCTCTGGTGGTGGTCCAGTGTGACCCTCGTGCCTGGCCAGACACTGATGTCTACCTGTCTCCACACAAATCCACAGACAGGAGGGTGTCCCTGAATTCCACAGCACATGATGAGACAGATCCACAGAACCCAACACCCAGTGGGTCACTAGGGACCTCACCTATGGTCATGGAGCTCACCATACCCTATTTCTGTCACTTCCCACAGAAAGCCTGGTTCTGATCCCCCACAATACCAAACATCCTGGTTGCTGACCTGGGGTCATGCCATGAACCCACATGGCACCTTTCTTTAAGTGAAGACTATGCCTACACCTCCTAGAAAATATTTCTAATGAAGTACCAGTCCATCAGGACTACGGTGTGAACAGTAGCACACAGCCTGCATGGTAGTAGTCAGTAATTCTAACGAGGGTTAACCCCAGCCCCCGTCTCACAAAACCTTCCTCCATCCCCACTGAACTCATGGTCTGCCCTCAGAAAACCCTCCAGGAAACAAACCTTTCATCTGAATGCTCTTTTCACCTTCTGCTTCAAATCTTGTCCAACCATAATGATATGAAACTAGAAATCAGTCTCAAGAAAAAAATGGGACAGTCAAAAATAGGTGGAGATTGGGGGGCCTGGGTGGCTCAGTTGTTAAGGATCTGCTTTCAGCTCAGGTCGTGATTCCAGGATCCTGGGATCTACCCCGAATCAGGCTCCTTACTCAGTGGGAAGCCCACTTCTCCCTCTCCCACCACCCTGCTTGCGTTCCCTCTCTCGCTGTCTCACTCTTTGTCAGATACTTAAATAATCTGAAATAAATGTGTGGAGATTTAACAACATGCTACTGAACAACCAACAGTCAAAGAAGAAATCAAAAAAATTTTAGAAGTACCTTGACACTGATGAAAAAGACAACTTACAAAAACTTATGGGATGCAGCAAAAGTAGCTTTATGGGGGACATTCATAGAAATTCAAGTCTTCATCAATCCATGAGAATGCTCTCCAATAAACAACCCGATTTATGTGGTAAAGAATTAGAAAAAAAAAAAAAGAACAAACAAAGCCCCAAATTAGTAGAAATAAGGAAATAACAAAAAGGAATGCATTAATAAATCCAACGGAGACTAAAAGGACAAAAAAAAATGAAAATGAGAGCTGCCTTTTTTGGAAAGATAAACAAAACTGACAAACTTAGTTAGACTCACCAAGAAACACAGAGGACTCGAATACAATCAGGAAAGAAAGATAATGGATTCCTGTATCATATCAAAATCAAAAGAGCTCTTCAAACGTGGACACAACAACTTCTTGCAAGCCACGTCTCTAAAGGCAAAGGAAATAAAAGCAAAAATGAACTATTGGCACTTCATCAGGATAAAAACTTCTGCTCGGCAAAGCAAATGATCAAAAAAACAAAAAGGCATCCTATGGAATTGAAGAAGATATCTGCAAATAATATTACAGATAAAGGGCTGGTATCCAAGATCTATAAAGAACGCCTCAAACTCGACACCCAAAAAATGGGCAGAAGACACAAAGAGATACTTCTCCAGAGAAGACATACAAATGGCCAACAGACACATGAAAAAATGCTCCACATCACTTGCCATCAGGCAAATACAAATCAAAACGACAATGAGATACCACCATACACCAGTTAGAATGGTTAAAATTAACAAGGCAGGCGGCAACTGGGTGGCACAGTGGTTAAGCGTCTGTCTTCGGCTAAGGGCGTGATCCTGGCATTATGCGATCGAGCCCCACATCAGGCTCCTCCGTTATGATGCTGCTTCTTCCTCTCCCACTCCCCCTGCTTGTGTTCCCTCTCTCGCTGTCTATCTCTATCTCTGTGGAATAAATCAATAAAATCTTGAAAAAAAATTAACAAGACAGGAAATAAAAAAAAGTCAGAGAGGATGTGGAGAAAGCATAACCATCTTACACTACTCGTGAGGATTCAAGCTGGTATAGCCACTTTTGAAAACAATATGGAGGTTCCTCACGACGTTAAACACAGAGCTATCCTATGACCCACCAATTGCACTACTGGGTATCTACCGCATAGACACAGAGTAATGAAAAGAAGGGGCACCTGTATCCCAATGTTCATAGCAGCAATGTACATAATAGCCAAACTGATGAAGGAGCCAAGGTGTCCTTCAGCAGATGAATGGACAAAGAAGATGTGGTTCATCTACACAATGGAATATTACTCAGTCATCAGAAAGGATGAATACCCCCCATTTGCACCAACGTGGATGGACCAGGAGGGGATTATGCTAAGTGAAATTAAGTCAAGCAGAGAAAGACAATTATCATATGGTTTCACTCCTATGTGGAACGGAAGGAATAGCATGGAGGACATTAGAAGATGGAAGGGAAAAGTGAAGGGGGGAATGAGAGGCGGAGATGAATCATGAGAGACTACTGAAACTGGGAAACAAACTGAAGGCTGCAGAAAGGGAGGGGAAGGGGAATGGGTTATCCTGGTGATGGGTATTAAGGAGGGTACATATTGGGGCACCTGGGTGGCACAGCGGTAAAGCGTCTGCCTTCGGCTCAGGGTTATGGGATCGAGCCCCACATCAGGCTCCTCCGCTGTGAGCCTGCTTCTTCCTCTCCCACTCCCCCTGCTTGTGTTCCGTCTCTCGCTGGCTGTCTCTATCTCTGTCGAATAAATAAATAAATTCTTTTTTTTAAAAAAAGGAGGGCACGTGTCATAATGAGCACTAGGTGTTATATGCAAACAATGAATCATGGAACACTACATCAAAAACAAATGAAGTACTCTAGGGTGACTAACATCATTTTAAAAATGAGAAAGATATGAAATCCATACAGGAAAACTGTCACTATTTGCAAATGACATGAAATCCCGAAAGATTCCACACAAAAAAACTGTTAGAATAAACAAATTCAAGAAAGCTGCAGGATATAAAGTCGATATACAGAGACCTGTTGTCTTTATTTTTTTCAAATTTTATTTATTTATTTATTTATTTATTTATTTATTTATTTGACAGGAAGAGAAAAAGCAGGAGCAGGGAGAGTGTCAGAAAGAGGGAGAAGCAGACCCTCGCTAAGCAGGGAGCCCAACATGGGGCTCGATCCCAGAACTCTGGGATCATGACCTGAGCTAAAGGCAGACGCTTCACCTATGGAGCCACACAGATGACCCAACTTGTTGCATTTCTGTATACTGATGACATACTTTCGCAAAGAGAAATAAAAAAGCAATGCCATTTACAATTGCATGAAAAAAAAATCTAGGAATAAAAGTAACTAAGAATGAGAAAGACATAGTACACTCAACACATGGCAGAAAAGAAATGAAAAACACGTGTGTCGAGGGGGGCAGAATGTATGGGTCAAAGATTTGGAAGGCAACACACACAAATGGAAGCTTACGCCATGCTCCTTAACTGGAAAAGTTAATTATGTGAACATGTCCATCGTACCCAAAGCAATCGACAGATGTGATGAAATCCTTATCTGAATTCCAGTGGCATTATTCGAGGAAATAGAAAACAGTCCTCAAACTTGTATGGAATCACAAAAGACCCCAAATACTCAAAGCAACCTGGAGAAAGAAAGGTGCAGTCAACACACACCTGTATTTCAAGCTAGATTACAAAGCTGTTGTCATCAAAACAGGATGGTACTGGCAGAAACACAGACACCAGGTCAGTGAAACAGAACAGAAAGCTCAGAAACTTACCCACACGTAGATGATCCTAACTTACGACACAGCAGAGAAGATATGCCATGAGGGAAGGACTGTGTCTTCAGTGAGCGGTAACAGGCAAACTGGACACTAAATGCAGAAGAATATAACTGGGTCACTTTCTTACACCACACACAAAATTTTTAATGGATGAATGATTTGAACATAAGACCTGAATCCATAAACCTCCAAGAAGACACAGGTACTAAGTCTCTTGACATTGGTTTTGGCAAAGAGTCTTCAGATCGGACACCAAATGCAAAGGCAACAAAAGCAAAAATAAACAAGTGGAACAACATCAAACTGAAATCTTCCACACGGCAAAAGAAACCATCAAAAACTTAAAAGGCCACTGACCCAATAAGAAAAAAAAATATCTGCGAATCATATGTGTGAGAAGAGGCTAATATCCAAAATACACACAACACTCATACAAATCAAAACAAAAAAAAAAGTATAAAAAATGTGGGGAATATGTGAATAGATACCTTCCAAAGATGGCACACAGGTGCCAACAGACAGAAAAAGTTGTTCGGCATCACTAATCATCATCAGGGAAACATCAGTCAAACCCACAATCGGCTATCCGCTCACAACTGTTGGAACAGCAATTGTCCCAGAGACAGACACCAAGTGGGGTCAAGGGTGTGCAGACGAGGAGACACTGTGCACTGTTGGTGGGAATGGAAATTGGTGCAGCCACTGTGACAAACGGTATGGAGGTTCCTGAAAAAATAAAAGCAACTACGACATGACCCAGTAATGGCTCTACTGAGTATTGATTCGGAGAACACAAAAATACTGCCTCAAAAAGACAGATGCACTCCCACATTCACTAAAGCATTATTCACAAGAACCAGACATGGAAACACAGACCTTGGGGGCCTTATGCCAAGTAACTCCGACACAGAAAGACCAATACCAGATGCTCTCATGTACATTCCACGTGTAATAAACAAATACTGAACACATAGATACTGAGAGCAGATTGGTAGGTGCCAGATTCGGGGATGGGGTGGTAGAAACGGGTGAAGGTGGTCAAAGGCTCAATGTTTGAGTGAGAAAATCCGACAGTCATGAAATGTTCTGTCCAGCATGGAGACTAAAACTAACCCCACAGCATGGGGTATAGGTTTCCCTGCTCTTTGAAAGTACAGAGCTTCTGAGAAACCTTGCACAGCAGAAATGGTGTCAAGAAGGAATGGCCATTAATTTACATGGAACAATTAGACAGTGTGCTCAGACTCCAAAATTCCTTCTCTTTGGCTTTTCTTAGGCCTCAGCACACAAGTTTCCAATGGAGGCCCAGCATAAATGAAGATAAAGCAGAGCAGAGGCTCACAAACACAATTCAATGTGCTGGTGGCTGGATGCGGAGAGCAGTTCCCAGCGGAAGGAGCTGGTTGGGGAGCACACCGCCTTTGTCATGCTTCTCCCCAAAACAGATGCTGAATGCGATTCTCACTGTTCACCTTTTTTCATAAGAGGGAAATCCTCTTCAGGTCTTTTCCTCTTACTGAAGCTGGGTAATAACATAGTTTTTCAAGAAATCCCAGTGTCTTACTGTGAACGTTTAAAAACGGGGGATACTTGTACTTGAGCATTGCTGAGGGACGAGATGTGAAAGGTTCTCCCAGACACAAACCTCAGCAGACCCACCGGGAAAGGCACCTTCCTCAGCATGTGGAACACGGACTACCTCCTACCTCCCGAGAAACCCTCTCCTTCCCCTCGATCACGACAACCCACAAAAGCTGGGAGTTACCCTAATTCCTCCGTTCTCCTGCTCCTAATAGCTAACCCATCAGCAAATCCTGTGAGCTGTATCTTCAAAATGGACCCAGAATAGGTCTAACCACTCCATCCAAGGCCACCTGTCTGGTCCACAGTGCCTGAGTTCCTGGAAAAGCTTCGTCATTGACCTGCCTTGCCATCTTCAACCCTCTGTCATCTGTTCTCAACATTGTAGCCAGGATGGCCCAGTGAAACAGGGTCTCATGGGGATATAGCCCTGGAATGGCTTTCTGTCACCCTCTGTCACCTCTCTGAGCTCATGTCCTAAGCTGTCTCCTGTGGCCACAGGGCCTTCTTGCTGCTCCTGGACATACCTGGAATTCTCCTGCCCCAGAGCCATTGCACATGCTTTCCCTTCTGTTTCGAATGCTCTTGATGTGTTCTCACTCACCTTCGGAGAAGTCTGAATTGGAGCGTCAGGGACAGAAGATGAGACTGTGTGTGTTGGGTGAGGCTGGTGGCCCAGAAAAAGGTTCTCTGCCAGCTCTCCGCCTGTGCCTCACTTGTCCTCAGCCAGGAACTTGCACACAGCCCACACCTGTCACAACTCTCACCCAGGAGACCCATAGCCACACCTGGAGCCCACCCTGCCCACATCCTGCTGCAGAATGCATTCAGCTCTCCTCTGGGCCCCCTGTCAGCTTTACCCAGACCTGGAACTCCCCCATCTCCTGCAAAGCTCCCGGATTCCCACTCTGCTTCCAAAATCACACTGGCGCAAGACTTTCATGAGAAAGCTATAACGCTAACTAATGAAAGGTTCACACCTACTTTCCCCTTCTGTTGCCTTTCTCTCCACCTTCTTTCCTACCTGTGCAAACTGTAACATATCAGTGGAACATGAACATGCTCTGAGACCTGAATCTTTCATTGCAGTTTTTTGAGGAATCCTTATGTGATAAGAAACTAGTGTATCCTACAACAGGGTGTTCTACAACTCTCATCTATAGAATAGTACAGCCCAAATCACTACAACTTTACCTCACTCTTCATGAAGCAGAACACTTTTTCCTTTCTTCTTTTACTTAAATTCCAGTTAGTTCACATGCCATGGAATATTCGCTTCAGGGGTAAGATTTAGTGATTCCTCACCTGCATACAGTACCCGGTGCTCATCACAAGATTCCTCCTTAATACCCCTCACCCATTTAACTCTTACCCCCACGCCCATGTCCTGCAGCAACACTCAGTTTGTTCTCCAAGGTTGAGTCTATTTCCTTGTTTGCCTCTCTCATCACCCCTCAACTCTCTTCATCTGTTTTTTTTCTGAAATTCCACAAGCGTGAGAGCATAGGATATTTGTCTTTCCTCACTGATTTTGCTTAGCTTAATACACTCTAGATCCACCCACATCCTTGCAAATGGTAAGATTTCATTCTTTTTGAAGCTGGGTCATATTCCATTATATATATGTATCCCACATCTGCTTTATCCATTCATCAGTGCATGGACTTTGGGATTCTCTCCATAGTTTGGCTACTGTGGACATTGCTGCTATAAACATTATGGTGCACGGACCCCCTTCGAATCTGCATTTTTTTATCCTTTGGGTAAATACATAGGACAGCAATTGCTGGATCATGTGGTTGTTCAATGTTTAACTTTTTGAGGAACCCCCACACTGGTTCCCAGACTGGCTGCACCACTTTGCATTCCCACCAACAGGATGGGAGGGTTCCCCTTTAAGCAGAACATTATCTGCCGGCAATTTCATAAGAGGCAACAAAACACCTGTGAGATGCACCAAGGGTCAGGCAAGCAGTTGCAGACTTCACCCCAAGGCTCCTGACGCCAAGCCCCTTGAAGCCACCAGCATGCCACTATCCAAAAGAATTCCCAGACTCTCCTTCTGACTCCACCACCAAAGAAACTACAGAGAGAATATGGCACCTCAAAATATCGAGATAATACATTTAGTAAAACTAGAAAGTCAAGCTCAACTTTTAAACAGGAACAGGCCGGTTTGGATAATTTTGAATTTTCCCTCCACCCTAATTTTAACTCTTCTGATGAATAAACTAATCAATGATGAAACATCACCTTTGTCAAATGACATCATCCAAGTCTGTATCAGATGAAAAAAGCCACCTAACTCTAGATACTGGCCACTAAACCATATCTTAGGCCCAATTGAATAAACACTGTTAGATGAAGGAACAAATTAGATGTTACAAACAGGCACAGAGTGAATCTCACCTTCCCTTTCTAATAAAAGAGGGTTCCTAGGAAACAGATGGTCAAAATACATTTGTCAGCAATAAATGGACAGAAATTGTGATCCCCTGCAAAGTTCTACCTCCAGGGAAACTAAGTAATTCTTGCACCAAACCCAGAATGCTGACAGCTACTTCAATTTTACTTTGTGGCTCAACTAGAGAAAAGAGAAAAGCCCAGGAGGTTTTGGGATAATGAGAGGTTTTACCTCCAGCCCTGACATAGATAGGACATTTTGCCAAACATACCTGTGCTTTCTCTGAACACTGGCGTCCTGTGACAAGCTGCCTCGCTGACTCCGATGCTGACGTTCAAAACCTCGGGTGTCTTGGAGCCAGAGCAGAGAAGTGCTGTCAGCTGGGAAGAAGAAGGCACCTCTGACCTATAGCCTGCACACCTGCTTCGGTTTCTGGGTGCAGGGGCAACACATACTTGTTGTATATCAGTAATTATCTTCATTCTCAATAGACCAATGACCTTGCCTTTTCTGGAAAGCAGACTTACTCTTCTAAAGAAACCCTCAATTCGTCTATTCCCAATGCAATTAGAGTGGGGTCTGGTTTATGCCCTCCTTCAGGCCCCCACCTGGAGGATTTTCCTGCATGATTCTAACAGCCAATTACCACTAACCTGGGGGCACACGGGGCAAAATGCTGAAGTTGGGGGATGGCTCTGGGGCTTGCTACTGCCACACCTGTGCCTGGGGGACCAGGGCACACCCTGCTGAACTTGGGGTACTTCTCAAGATGCATCACCTGCACTGTGTCAGAGAACCGTGGGACACATCACTGAAGGTGGGGACTCTGTGAGGTCCTTACCCGCACTCTTCCCGGGGAACAGGGGAAACCCTGAAATTCTGCAACCAATCCCACAAAAGCTCAGGTGAGTGGGCGCCCTGGAGTTCACAGGTATGGGGAATAAGGCCAGTTGAGAACATGGGGCAGAAGAGACTTTAAAAGGAAAAAGAAAACTCACCTGAGTTCCCACAATGAACCCTCTCCAGGTGCCCTTCCAGAACCCTGCCTCCCACCTGGGGTGCACCCTACCCCCAGACCCCCCCACCCAGGGGTGCACGCTGCTCTCTAACCAGCTGGGACCTCCGCAGGGCAACTCTCTCTCTCCCAGTTCCCCTTCTTCTGTCCCAGGTTTGCACCCCACTGCAACTCTGGAACAGCCCACAGAGATGTAGCTCCACTCCCAAGAGGTGATTTGTCAGGGAGGGTGGTGCCCCAGCCCCTGGGAAGCCAGGCAAGCCGCCCTCAAGCCCCTGGAACCCTGAAAGTGCAGGGGGTCCAAGAGGTGCCTCCTCTACCCAACACCCAGCATAGGCATAGGTGGGGTCCTGGGCTGGGCTCCCCAAACACACCTGGCCCATTCCAGGGACCCCTCTAGCTGCAGACCACCCTCAGAGTCCTGCCCCTTCCCTTTCTGCACCAGACCTCCCTGCTGGGGTGTGCCTGGTTCTGGGCAAGATCAGTGGCTCTCAGACCCTCCAAGGCTTGGGCTTTAGGAAATGCAATGATTTCATGCATGTTCAGTATGTACATGTCAGTATGACTTTAATCTTATGGGAGCCAAAGAGGTTCTTTATTTTTTCTTATCTTCATGTTGGCATTTTTGGTTATTGTTTTCTTCTTGAAGCAGATGTACAACATGTGCTTGGGGCAGAAATAGGGCCCATGATTTGAGGTTTTGCCCAATCATTTTGAACCGGGTAAAATGTTAAAGGATAGCTTCCCTGGGATCCCAGGATCAGGGCCCACAGATGATATAAGATAAAAATTACTTTCATCATTATAATTACTCCTAAATGGAGGAATTTGAGACAAAAGCACCTTCACAACAGTACCAAGAAATCAAAATGATGCCCACAGAAAGCTACCTGCTCCATGGTCAGCACATGTAACAGAAGTGTTCACAGTCTCTGGACTCCTGCCCTTCTCCTGACCAAATCTCTGAAGCACACAGACCACTTAAAATCAGAATTGTAGAACTGCTAGAACTCCTTAGAGATGTCTGGCACCATTCCCTTGGACTGCAGAATAAAACACAGTAGCTCGTTGTCACAAACTAATTTCAACATGAAGTGCCCCCTGGATGCACTAAGTTCTTTCTCTGCAAATGTTGACTAATGTAAGTCACAGTCATACCATATAAACACTACGATGGCTGGGGAGTCATCGTAGGTAAGGGAATATTTTAGCCATGTTTATAAGCATTGGCTCACTTTGTAGAAGAGGCTGAGCTGAGTGTTTTTAAATACTATTTCAGACCTGTTTTACAGCACCCTCTGAACATACCAGAGCCTGAATGGACTAAAAAAGATAGTTGGTTTCAGTAACTTTAATACCAGAAAAATATTATACTGTCTCTATTCCTAAGGATCTTTGAGTATCTTACCCAGAGGTCCTCCACTAAGATAATGATCTTAATGATCACCATGGGCAGAGGTGAAAAGGCCCACTGAATTCGTTCCATTTGTCCACATGACAAGAAAATCCTGATACTTGATAGGTTTCCAGATTGAGAAGACCAGAGATAAGAGGGAAATAGTACCCTCTATGGAACAACAAGGGATTTGGAGTCAATTTGGGGATCCCACTTAGGTTTCTGACACTAAAATCCTCTGTGACTCATATCATCTGAGTCCCTTTCTAACCGTCTGAAAATGTGCCTAAAAATATCTACACCCTAGTTGAGAAGTTTAAGAGGCAGAATGCTACAAAGAGCCAGTATGTCTCTCAGGAACAGGTGCTAAGGAACACATAATTGCTATTGGGTCTATTTCTTTTCTAGAAGAAAGAACACATGTTGAATCCATATTTCTAATAGATGACTCACCAGATGATTTTCAAACCTGAAGGAAGGCCAAGAAGTCGCTCTTGTGTCGTGTTTCACTCAGAAATCATGTTGTTGGACTGGTGAGGACAATACGATAGCAACGTCATCACTAAGAGTGGGGAGCTTCTAATTTCCATACGGCCATGTTCACCCCCTTAGCTCAGGGCCACCAGAAAGGACAGCTGAGGGGGACCACAGGCCAAGGCTGCCAGGTGTGGCTGGGGCAGGCAGAATTCTGACTTAAGGCTCAACTCCTGTCTAGGTTATTATAATGCTCTTCACAAAGAAAGTGCCATTGTGTGTGAGCCCTCATGTAGAAAAGGTTCAGAATTTCCATTGAGATTCCCTCTCTCACCTTTAGGATATGTAGCAAAGTTCCATTTAATTTTAAACATTGAAGGACTTCCTGGTTTTCTTTTCGCTATGACTGTGGCTCAATTCGCCTGTGGTCTAAGAATAGAATCTAGTTAATTTCAGGGTTTAACATTTGTAGACTTGATTCGTGGCCCCATCTATCATCTATTTGGGTAAAGAGTCTATGACCACTTGAAAATAATGTATTCTGCACTTATTATGGAATGTTCCCTATATGTCAATTAGGTCACATTTTTACCAACGTTTTGTCTGCTTTTTCTGTCAGATATTGAGAAAGGTATATTAAAATCTTCAAACAATGTTGCTCTATTCAACATGGCATCGGAGAATCTACCACTGTTAGAAGGCAAGGGAAACAAAAAGTATAAGAATTGAGGGGATAATTGTAACTATTCACAGATAATATGATTGTGTACATAGAAAATACAAAGCAGTCTATAAATACCCTATTAGAATTAAAAATGCAATTTATAAATTTGAGATGGATTGTAGCTTCCCATTGGACAGTTTCTGAAAGAAAATGCAGAACCTGTCAATCTTGGGGTAGGACATATGGTGCACTAACCATTTAAAAGAATTCAGTGGGACTTCATAAAAATGTGACATTTCTCCTTATCTTATGACCATAAGAAAATGAAAAAGTGAACCACAGTCTGGGAAGTAAAGATTTGCAATATACACACTGACAAAGACTTGTCAATAAAGAATTCCTGCTCATCAACCATAAAAAGTCTATTTATAAACGAATACTTCACAAAAGATTGACTGATGTCCAATAAAACCCAGAAAGGGTACTCTACAGTATTATTTTCAGGAACAGAAAAAGCCTTTCCTAAAATGAAAACATACACACAAACCAGTATTCCCTAGATGGATGACGTCCTTATTTCTGAGGACAGCTTGAAGAACAGACTAGCATCAAAGTAAAGTGATGGAATTCCTGACACTCAGAGGATGGACAATTGACCTCAACCTACAGTACAATTTCTAGGCATCATTCGGTCCTCTGAAGGCAGACAACTACCACACCCCTTCCTACACCACACAGGTTGCTTCCCAACCCCTACCATAAAAGAAGAACATGAGAAACAGATAGGACTAGTAGGAAATAGCAAAAATCACATGTGGGGATTATCCTGAAACACACTGATCACATAACTAGTGTAAGGAAGTGTAGGGAACTGACAAGGACAGAGACTCAAGAGGTACTTCTTTGGGAAATGCTGTCTGAAATCGTCACACGTTGGTACCAGCTAATGAGGGCTCTGAGCATACCCTAGGGTTTGCTCACAAGGGTCTGCAACACCATCGCTGAGGACTGAAACTCTTCAAGACCTCAAAGCTTGCCTGATTGACTATTGGACTAAGAGATTCCCATGTTCTGAAAACAGATACCAACTCATTGAAAGGTTCACCTGGGCTCGCTCGGAGGCCCTACAAGAAGCTGAACCACTCACTGAAAATCAATTACACACACACACACACACACACACACACACACACACACACACACCTGTCATTTCAGCAATTACTTAAACATTCAAGGTTCTTCCTACCTTTTCTTTTTCACATTGATATTTATACTCACATGAAATGTCATCATTTCTAATGAACACTGATGTCAAAATAGAGATCCATTGACACAATATTCACAAAATGGAACTTCCCTGCTGTCATTTTCAATATAGCGTTTTTTAAAGTTCATACATATTTTAGGTTTTGGTAACTTATACAGGAGAAGATCAGCATTGAAAAACTCTAAATACTGACAATGAGTTTTAAGCCTAGAGAACAAAAATTGTCCAATTTCATAGATAATAAGGAACCAAAGGGACAGCATGGACGCTGTAGTCAAATAATTTTACACATATGCATCCTCTCTTATTCTACTACTGAGGGGCGTGTTTTATTACCAGTATGCATGCATCAATTGTCTTCCACGTGCACCTTCACAGGTATAATGAATTACTACAGTAGAATGAAATGTCTGGGAACTACTTAGCGGCATCTATAATGAACAATGAAATTTCGATCTTATATTTGGTGAACTTCCACTGTCTGTCCCTTTAGACAATGGACCCTAAACAGAAGGGGGAATGAACCACGAGAGACTATGGACTCTGGGAAACAAACTGAGGGCTTCAGAGGGGAGAGGGGTGGGGGATTGGGATGGGCCAGTGATGGGTATTAAGGAAGGTACATATTGCATGGAGCACTGGGTGTTATATGCAAATAATGAATCACGGAACACTACATCAAAAACTAAGGAAATACTGTATAGTGACTAACATATCATAATAAAAAATTATTATTAGAAAAAAATTAAAGGTAAAAAAAAACCAATACAGCTTCTCTGTTTCAAGAACAATCACAATTGAGAAAAAAACTAACTTCCAATCCCTAAAGCAAAACACAGACCAAATTCCATTTCACTCCCCTTTATTCACATTCTCTGTGGGTTCTAAGCTATTTCCCTAACTCCTTTCCTGCTGAACAGGGAACCCGGGCTCGATCCCAGAACCCTGAGAACATAACCTGAGCCAAAGGCACATGCTTAACTGGCTGAGCCAGCCAGGAGCCCCAGCCATGTTTTTCTTAAGCAAAAGGACAATTTCTCACAATGCCTTCACATGACTTCACATGGTACCAGACACCTGCATTTGCCTCTAGGAGGTTGCAGATGAAGGCGATTGCAAACTCTCACAGTGGTTTATCAAATACAATGACCTGCCTGGTGACAGTGAAACTCTTATGAGCCCACGAGAGGGTGCTGTGACACTCAGCTGTGGCTGGGCTGGCACAGAGAACCAAATCCATTTCCCTGCCTGATGTCTGTGAGGAACAGATGCCCCCACTGTGAATGAGACCCTGCCACTGAGCTGTCCAGAGATGGCCATCCTCACGGAGGATGAGGATAAAGGACAATGCCTGAGGAGACCTCATCTGTCTCTTTTATCTTTTCATATTTTTGACAGTGGACAAATCACTGCCTAGGAGTCCCCAACTACCTTAGTCTCATCTGTGAATGGCCAAGAGGTTTTACAAAACACTCAAGATTTTGACCTCACAAATGCCCACAACCACTTACCATAGGGATTGAACATTAAGCAAAGATACTGTTCCTTGGAAGAGAGGTCCTGCCCACTGTTGTTTCTCACTTCTATGCACATCTTCCTTACCTCATGGTAATATAACCACCTTGATTCCTGCTTCCGTCTTCAGGAAGGCTGATGTGACTTGAAGGGCATTACCCTGACATCGTTCTTTCTTAGCAATAAGATGTGGACATTTCCCTAGTCCTACACATCCAAAGTTGAATGGGAGTCAGGATTGAGGAGACTGATGAGAGTTGAAGGTGTTTTCCTGTACACGGTGGTTTATTACCAATAAGGATGGGTCAGAGTCCTCGAAATTCCAGAACCTTTTCATTAATGCTTCCTACTCGTGAAAGAAGATGTACATTGGTCTTTCCCTGTATAGTGTGGTGACTCAGAGAAAAGTGCTTAGCCCTTTCGTCAGACTTCCACGACCACTTTGGGGCTGGCTTCCATATTCAGAAAGGATGATGTTAGGGCTAAGAGGGTTCCTGTACACTGTTATTTCTTACAGATAAGTGTATGGCATTTTTGTTACATTGCCTGAACCACTTATAGCCGGGCTTGCCGGTCTCCTGGGGACGAACCCTAACCCTAGCTCGGCCCCCGAGGGGCCCCTCCCAAGGGGCCTTGTGCCACAACGCCGGGGATTGGGGCCCCCGAGCCCAGCACCGGAGTCAGCCTGCTGCCCCGCGGCAACCCGGGCTGCTAGGGGCACCGACAGTCTTTCAGGGCAAGAGAACGGGCAGGGCCCTCCAAGCCCCTGGCGACCTTCGAAGGCCCCTGTGCCAAAATGCTTGGGCCCATACTCCCTCTCGCCAGCGCCCTCACCTCGGCCTGCCCCTCCGCCTGCTGCAGAGCTGGCGGAACGGGCCTCCTAGACTCCTGGGGGCTAGCACTTACCCTAGGTCACCCCCGAGGGGCCCCTCCCAAGGATCCTGGCACCGCAATGCCATGGATTTGGGACCCCCGAGCCCCAGTGCTGTACTCACTCTGCCACCCCATAGGCACCGAGGGCAATAGGGTCGTTGCCATTCAGGAAGGGAGAATGGGCAGGGCCCTCCGATCACCCTGCGACATTCGAAGGCCCCCCACGCAAAAACTCTGGCTCCCACACTCCTGCCCGCCAGTGCCCTAACCTCGGCCCACCCCTCCACTCGCTGCAGAGCTGGCGGATCAGGCCTGCTGGCTTCCTGGGGGCTAACCCTATCCCTAGGTCGCCCCCAAGGGGCCCCTCCCATGTGGCCTGGCGCCGCATGCCAGGGATTGGGAACCCCCAAGTCCCAGCGCCGGAAGCTCCCTGCCACCCCACCGCCACATGGGGAACTAGGGGCGTCGCCAGTCCTTGAGGGCGACAGAACGGGCAGCACCCTCCGAGCCACCTGGGACCTTCGAAGGCACCCCGAGCCAAAGCCAAAATGCTCTGGCCCACACTCCCACTCACCAGCTACCTCACCTCGACCCACACCTCCATTCACCGCACATGGTGGAACGAGCCTGCCATCCTCCTGCGGGCTAACCCTAACCCTAGGTCGGCCCCCGAGGGGCCCGCCCAAGGGGCCTGGCGCCGCAACGCTGGGTATTAGGGACCCCTGAGCCCCAGCGCCGGACTCACCCTGCCGCCCCGCTGCCACCCGGGCTGCTAGGGGTGCCGCTGGTCATTCAGGGCGGGAGAATGGGCAGGGCCCTCTGAGTCCATGGCAACACTCAACGGCCCCCCCATCCAAAACGCTTGAGCCCATGCTCCTGCTCCTCAGTGCCCTCACCTTGGCCCGCCCCTCCACTCGCTGCAGAGCCGGTGGATGAGGCCTGCCCTCCTCCTGGAGGCTACCCATAACCCTAGGTTGGCCCCTGAGGGGCCCCTCTGAAGGGGCCTGACACCACAATGCCTGAGATTGGGGACACCCGAGCCCCAGCGCCGGACTCACCGTGTCGCCCCGCCACCACCCAGGCCACTAGGAGCACTGTCGGTCATTTAGGGAGGGAGAACGGGCAGATCCCTCCAAGCCCCTGGCAACATTCGAAGGCCCCCCGTGCCAAAACGCTTGGGCCCACACTCCCGCTCAACAGCGCCCTCACCTAGGCCTGCCCCTCTGCTCGACACACAGCCGGCAGATCGGGTCTGCCAGCCTCCTGGGGGCTAACAGTAATGCTTGGTCAGCCCCCTAGAGCCCTTCCGAAGGGGCCTGGCACCCCAAAGCCGAGGACTGGGGACCCCGAGCCCCAGCGCTAGACTCACCCTACCGCCCCTCCTCTAACCGGGCCGCCAGGGTAGTCGCCTGTCATTCAGGGCGGAAGAACGTGAACGGCCCTCTGAGCACCTGGCGACCTTCGAAGGACCCCCCCCTCGAAAACTCCTGGGCCCATGCTCCTGCTCGCCAGCGGCCTCACCTCCGCCCGACCCTCCGCTCGCCACACAGCTGGTGAATCGGGCCTGAGGGCCTCCTGGGGGCTAACCCTAACACTAGGTCGCACCCGAGGGGCCCCTCCCAAGGGGCCTGGCGCTGCAACACCGGGGATTGGGGACCCCTGAGCCCTAGCACCGGACTCACACTGCTGCCCCTCTGCAACCCGGGCCGCTCGGTGCGCCGTCGGGCATTCAGGGCGGAAGAACGTGCAGGGCCCTCCGAGCCCCCGGCGACCTTTGAAGGCCCCAGCACCAAAACGCTTGGGTCCACGCTCCTGCTCGCCAGCGCCCTCATCTCAGCCCACCCCTCCGCTCCTTGCAGAGCGGGTGGATCCGGACTTCCGGCCTCCTCAGTGCAAACTCTAACCCTAGTTCGGCCACCGAGGGGCCCATCCCAAGTCGCCTATCGCCGCAACACCTGGGATTGGGGACCCCAAAGCCCCAGCGCCAGACTCTACCCTGCTGCCCTGCCGCAACCCGGGCCACTAGGCGTGCTGCCGGTCTTTCAGGTTGGGAGAACGGGCAGGGCCCTCCGAGCCCCCGGCGACCTTCAAAGGCCGCCTGCGCCAGAACGCTTGGGCCCACGCTCCCGCTCCCCAGCGCCCTCACCTTGGCCCGCCCCTCCGGTCGCTGCAGAGCCGGCACATCAGGCCTGCCCGCCTCCTGGGGGCTAACACTACCCCTAGGGTGGCCTATGAGGGGCCCTTTCGAAGGGGCCTGGTGCCTCAGTGCCAGGGATTGGTGACCCCCGAGCCCAAGCCAGGACTCACTTTGCCGTCCCGCTGCAAACCAGGCCACTAGGCGTGCTGCCGGTCTTTCAGGGTGGGAGAACGGGCAGGGCCCTCCGAGTCCCAGTGAACTTCTAAGCCCCCATGCGCCAAAATGCTTGGGCCCATGCTCCTGCTCACCAGCGCCCTGACCTCGGCCCGCCCCTCTGCTCACGCACAGCCAGCGGATCGGGCCTGCCAGCCTCCTGGGGGCTAACCCTAACCCTAGGTTGGCCCCCGAGCGGAACCTCACAAGGGGCCTGGCACAGCAACGCCAGGGATTGGGGACCCCCGAGCCCCAGCGCTATACTCACTGTGCCGCCCTGCCACCACCCGGGCCGCTAAGGGCGCCTCTGGCCATTCAGGGCGGGAGAACCGGCAGGGCCCTCCAATCCCCCGGCGACCTTCCAAGGCCCCCCCGTGCCAAAATGCTTGGGCCCACGCTCCAGCTCGCTGGCGTCTTCACCTCGGCCTGGCCTTCTGCTACCGCACAGCTGGCGGATCATGCCTGCCGGACTCCTGGGTGCTAACACTAACCCTAGGACGGCCCTAGAGGGGCCCCTCCCAAGGGGCCTTGCGCTGCAACGCACAGCATTGGGGACACCTAAACCGCATTGCCAGACTCACACTGACACCCCGCCACCACACCGGTCGCTAGGGGTGCCCCCGGTCATTCAGGGCGGGAGAACGGGCAGGGCCCTCCGAGCCTCTAGTGACGTAAAAGGCCCCTCGCGCCAAAACACTGCATACTATTCCCTCGCTCGCCAGCGCCCTCACCTCGGCCCACACCTCCGCTCGCCGCACAGCCGGCGCATCAGTCCTGCTGGCCTACTGGGGTCTAACACTAACCCTAAACCCTAACCCATAACCTTAAACCCTGAACCTTAAACCCTAATCCTAACCGTAACTCTAACCCCTAACCCTTACCCTAACCCTAACCCTACCCTAAACCTAACCCTAAACCTTAATCCTTAATCCTTAAACCTTAAACCCTAACATTAACACTAAACCCTAAACCCTAAGCCCTAACCCTAATCCCGAAACCCTAAACATGAAACCCTAACCCTAACCACTAACCCCAAACCCCAAACACTAACCCTAAACCCTAACCCTACCCCAACCCCTACCATACCCCTAACACTACCCCTCACCCTACCCCTTCAGCTAACCCTACCCCTAACCCGTAACCTAACCCTAAACCTAACCCTAACCTATACCCTCACCCGTACCCTAACCCTAACCCTAACCTGTACCCTAACCCTAACCCTAAACTGTACCCTAACTCTAACCGTAACCGTAACACGTACTCTAACCCATACCTTAACCCGTACCCTAACTTTAACCCTAAACTGTACCCTAACCCATAACTTAAACCGTACCCTAACCTTAACCGTAACCCTAACAAGTACCTTAACCTGTACCCTAACCTTAACCCTAAACCCTAAACCCGGAATCTAACCCATACCCTAACTCGTACCATAAACCGTACCCTAACCCTACCCGTACCCTAACCCTAACCTGTACCCTAACCGTAACCCTAAACCCTAAACTGTAACCCGTACCTTAACCCTAACCAGTACCCTTACCTTAACCTTAACCCATACCCTAACCCGTACCCAAACCCATACCCTAACCCGTGCCCTATCCCTAACCCGGACCCTAACCCATACCTAACCCTAACCTGTACCCTAGCCCGAACCCTAACCCATACACTAACTATAAACCATACCCTATCCCTATCCCTAACCCGTTCCCTAACGCGTACCCTAACCCCAACCCTAAACCGTAACCTAACCTGCACCATAACCCTAAACTATACCCTAACCCTAACCCGTACCGTAACCCTAACCCGTACCCTAAACCATACCCAAATCCGTATGTCAACACTTACCCTAAATCGTACACTAACCCGTACCCTAAACTGTACCCTAATGCGTACCCTAACCCGTACCCTAACCCTAACCTGTACCCTAAACCTAACCCGTACTCCAACCCTAACCCTAACCCTAAACCCAAACCCTAAACCCTAACCCATACCCTAAACCCTAATCTGTACCCTAACCCATAACCTCTAACCTGTAACCCCTAAACTCAACCCTAACCCGTACCCTCTCCTTACCCTAACCCTAACCCCTACCCTCACCCGTACTCTAACCGTAACCCATACCCTAACCTTAATCCATACCCTGATCCATACCCTAACCCCGGGGATTGGGTACACCTGAGCCCCACCACGGGACTCAGCCTGCCACCCCTCAGGAAACCATGCCCCTTGGGGCGCCACAGAGCATCCCGTGCAAGAGAACTGGTAGGGCCCCCCTGAGACCCAAGCGATCCTCGGTGGCCCCCTACACCCCAACCCTGAGGCCCACGCTCATCCCGCCGCACACGCCTTCCCTTCAGCTTGCCACCGAGCTCGTCGCAGAGCTGGCAGATCAGGCCTGTCGGGTTCCTGGGACCTAGACCTGTCCTTATGTCGGCTGGGGGGGCCCCTCCCCTGGGGCCCGGTGCCACAGCCCCAGGGACTGGGGACACCTGAGCCCCACTGCAGGATAAAGCCTGCCAGCTCACAGGAAACAGTGCCCCTTGGGAGGCTGTAGAGCATTCAGGGCGGGAGAACCAGGAGGGCTCCCAGAGCCCCAGGCGAACTTCGGCGATTCCTAAACCCAACCTTGAAGCCCATGCTCACCCCACCCCGCACCCTCACCTCAGACCGCGGCGGAGCTCGCCACATAGCGGGCAGATCTGGCCTGCGGGGTTCCTGGGCCCCAACCCTAACCCTAGTTCATTTGTGGAGGGGCCCCTCCCCAGGAGCCTGAAGTCGCAGCCGCGGGGATTCGGGACACCTGAGCCCCACAGCAGGAATCAGTCTGCCACCACGCAGGAAACCGTGCACCTTGGGAGGCCATAGAGCATTCAGGGTGGTAGAACCAGGAGGGCCCTCCTGAGCCACCAGCGAACGTTGGCGGCCTCCCGCACCCCAACCCTGAGGCCCACGCTCACCCTCCCCACACCCTCACCTCAGCCCGGGTAACTAGCCATACAGCCAGCAGATCAGGCCTGCGGGGTTCCTGGGGCCTAACCCTAGCCCTAGCTCGGCCGTGGGTGTGGGGGCCTCCCCAGGAGGCTTACACTGCAGCCCTGGGGAATTGGGATACCTGTGCCCCACCGCAGGACTCAGCTTGCCACCCGACAGGAAACCGTGCCCCTGGGGGATCTACGGAGCCTACAGGGCACGAGAATTTGGGGAGGCCCCCAGAGCCCGTCCCCACTTTTGGCAGTCCCCCGTGCCCCAACCCTGAGGCCCATGCTCACCCTCCCCCATGGCCTCCTCTCAGCCCTCCACAGAGCTCGCCGCACAGCCTGCAGTATGTCCCTGCCGGGCTCCTGGACCCTAACCCTTACCCTAGGTTGGCCACAGAGGGGTCCCTCCCCAGGGTCCTGGCACCCCACTCTGGGGGATTGGGGACACCCAAGCCCCACCGCAGGACTCAGCCTGCAGCCCACAGTTAACTGCACCATTTTGGGGAACAGAGCATTCAGGGCAAGAATTGGGGCAACCCCTGAGAGCCCCTTCTGGTGAACCCCGACCTTTGTGGGCCCTTCCGGATGAAACCCCAAGGCTCACACTCACCCGCCCTTGTGCCCTCATCTCACTCGGCCTGGGAGCTCTCTGAGCACTGGGCAGTTCAGACCTGCTGTCCTTGAGGCCTAACCTAACCCTGGGTCTTCTGCTGACGGTCCCTCCCCGTTTGCCTGCCTCCAAGGCACCAGGCATTGGGCTCACCTCTGCACGACTAGAGGACTCAGCCTGCCCCACAGCAGGAAACTGTCCATTTGGGGCTGCAGCAAGGATTCATAGGAAAATCGGAGGGCCCCCCTCAGCCCATCCCAGGCAATCCCCACTTTCAGAGATCTCCCCGGATCCAATTAGTAGCTTCACACTGACCTTTAAACTTGCTCTCCACGGAGATCTTTTGAAATTCTCCACACTTCCAACCGATGGCATCATCCAGCTTCAGAGACTTACCCAGCTTTAGGTCTTGAGATGGATTAAAATGAGAAGTCACTTCACTAATGATGAGGTAGCGGTGACCAAAAGATACATGCATAAATGCTTCATATCACTTGGCTTCAGGGAAATGCAAATCTAAACCACTATAGATGCCATATCACACGAGGCCGAATATCTAAAAATAAGAAGAAATGAAACTACACATCTTGGAGAGGATGTGGAGAAACGAGAACCCTCTTACACCCCTGTGCGAATGCAGTCTGGTACAGCCACTCTTGAAAATGGTACGGAGTTTCCTCAAGAAGTTATAAATAAAGCTACCCTATGTCCCAGCAATTGCCCTACTGGGTATCGACCCCAAAGAGACAGAGGTAGTGAAGATGGGACACATGCACCACAGTGTTCATAGCAGCAATATCCATCATAGACAAACTGTGGAAGGAGTGCAGATGATCATGGACAGATGAATGGATAAAGAAGGTGTGGATCATATATATAATAGAATATTACTCAGATATCAGAAAGGATGAGTACTTACCATCACACCGACCTGGGTGGAGCTGGAGGGTATTATGCTGAGTGGAATAAGTCAATGAAAGAAAGACAATGATCATATGCTTTCACTCCTATGTGGAATATCAGAAACAAGGAAGATGACCATAGGGGAAGGAAGGGAAAATAGAATGGGAAGTCATCAGAGAGGGAGAAAACCCATGATGGACTCTTAACTATCGCAAGAAACTGATGATTGCTGGAAGAGAAGTTGGGAGGGGTAACTGGGTGAGTAGCATTAAGGAGGTCACACGATACAATGAGCACTGGGTGTTACACACGACTGAAAATTTATTTAAGACTACATCTGAAACTAATGGTGTACTGTAAGTTGGCTAATTGAATTTAAATTAAAGAACAAAAGACCTCGAATAAACAATCCTAAACATTTGTATGGAACCACTAAAGATTCCAAACAGCCAGTGCAATGTGGAAAAGAAAAACAAAGCTGGAGGACTCACAATTTCAGATTTCAGGTTATACTACAAAGCTGCAGTCATCCTAACAAGACAGTACGGCACAAAACTGGACACAGCGACCAAAGGAACAGGATACAAGTTCAGACAGAAACCCACAATTATGTGGTCCATGAATCTTCCACAAAGCAAGCAACGATATCAAAAGGGAAATGGACAGTCACTACAACAAATGGTGTTGGGAAAACTAGACAGCTACGCACAAAAGGATAAAATTAGACTGCTTTCTTACACAATACAGACAAACACAAAACAGTTTCAAGACCTCAATATAAGACCTGAATCCATAAAAATCCTACAGGAGGGAAGACAGTAACTTCTTGACATGGACCATACCAACGTTTTTCTAGACTGTGTCCTGAGGCAAAGGAAATGAAAGCAAAAATAAACTATTGGGAATACAGCAAAATAAATAGTTTCCACATGGCAGAAGAACAATGAAAACGTAAAAATCATAAGACAACCTACTCAAAGGGAGAAGATATTTGCAAACATCATATGCAATAAAGGGATAGTGTCCAAAACATATACAACTGATACTACTCGACCCCCAAGAAACAAATAATCCAGTTAAAAAATAGGCAGAAGACATGGACAGACATTTCTCCAAAGAAGAAATACAAATGGCCAACAGTCCCGTGAAAAGATGTTCACCATCACCCATCATCAGGAAAATGTAATTCCAAAGGACAATGAGGTAATACCTCAAACCTGTCAGAATGGCTAACATCAAAAGCACAACAAAGAGCAGGTGTTGGGAGGATGTGGATAAAGGGGAATCCTCGCAAACTGTGGGTGGGAATGCAAACTGTGATGGCCACCGTGGAAAACAGTATGATGGTTCCTCAAAAAATTAAAAATAGAACTACCCTATGATCCAACAATCACACTACACATATTTACCCAAAGAATAGGAAAACAGTAACTTAAAAGGATACGTGCACCCCTATGTGTCTTGCACCATTATTTACAATATCACAATATGGAAGCAACCCAAGTGTCTGTAGAAAAATTGACAAATGAGATGATAGATGTGTGTATTCACACACACACACACACACACACACACACACAGAGACACACACACATACACACACAATGGAGTATTACTCGGCTTGAAAAAGAATGAAACCTTGCCATTTGCAGCCACATGGATGGAGCTAGAGAGTATTATCCTAACTAAAGTCAGTCAGTCAGAGAAAGACAAATCCCATACGATGTCACTCTAATAGGGAATTTAAGAAACAAACAAAAATAAATAACTAAAAGAGAAAAAGGAGACACACCAAAATACAAACTCTTAACAACAGAGAACAAACGGATGGTTACCAGAGAGGAGGTGAATAGAGGGATGAGTGAAATAGATGAAGGGGATTAAGAGGACGCTTTTCTTGACGACCACTGAGTAATATATGGAATTACTGAATCACTATTGGACACCTGAAACGAATGTAACACTGTATGTTAGCTCTACTGGAATTAAAATAAATTTTAACAAAAGATTTTTCTTTCAGGAACCTCTTTGAAAAAGCTTTCCCTGTGCACTGTGCATAAGCTGTACTTCGGAGGATTCACTCTACAATAATTATTCACTCTATGCCTTGAATTCAGATTTCACTGAGTTCTTACCATGGATCCCAGCCCACGGGAGCCATGGTCCTTTTCTGTCCAGGCTCAGCACCTATGCATTCAAGATTGGAAGTAGAGACACATGTCACTTTACAGTCCAGAAAGCTATTATTGTTTCTGTTTCAGTGTGAGAGAGTCACAGACTTTGGGACAGGTTTCAGAGCAGGTTTATTATGGATCCTGGATCTCTACTTCAATGTTCATTGCCTGGATCCATTTGGCTAATAGGTTCCCTGTGGATGGGCTTGCTTCCAAGCACATACATGGAAGATGCAAAGGTGGGTGGGCTTGGTGCGGGACAGGAAGAAGACCTAAAACAGAGAGGGTCCGACCCCTCCTCTGATCCACGAACTGCTACAGGAGAGGGTACAGGAGATAGAATCCATGGGAAACTCCAAGGTCACCAGCTGAACACAGGAAGCACAGGTCAAGGGATCTGGAGATGTAGGGGTTGAAGGCTGCTCTGAGCTACCTCTGGGAGGAAGGGAGGGAAGGAATGAGAAGGAGACACTGCCTGTCCCTGGCCCATGCCAGCTGCCCACCGCTCCAACACGCATCCGTCTATGAGCTGACACAGCTTGGGCTCAGGATGGGCTGGTTCAGGTCCCTCAATCCTCAGTGGGACAGCTGGCCCCAGGGCTCAGAGACATGCTGAGGGAGATGAGAGGGAAAGCTGCCCTGCCCAGGTCATCCCCTCATTGAGCAGACAGCCCTTCAGAACTGCTAAAAAAAAAAAAACCCACTAACGGGGTTGAAAGACATGCCATGGATGAACTAAGGCATAGATTTATGTAAAATAACATTCATTTTTAAGTTCAGAGCTGTCATCTCAGGAAGTGGGGAGAGCTTCCCTGAACAAGACTGAGGGGTGGGCAGGCCATGCTGAAAAGGGAGACATGGCTCTCCTGATGGGGATCTGCAGCCCCCTTTTAGGGAAGGGCATCATCCTCGCATCACACGAGATCCATGGAAGTGTTCCATCAGGGCCAGATGTTTGTCTCAAGAAGGCTACCCTGGCATCGGACTGCACAGGGCACCGGGGACGAGGGACAGATAGAGGATGGACAATACCCTGGAGGCCATGGGGCAAGAGCAGAGGCACATGACCTTGAAGATGATGATGAAATGCAGGAGGTGGCAGCATGGATCCGGCCCGAAAGTACCATGGGAGCAGTGCCCACAGCTACACTGACTGGATGCCTTCTGTGCTCGGTGTGGTTGACTTCAGTGTGCTCCAGACTAGTCCTGAACACAAGTCTAGGAAGTGTGCACTACCCCCGGCCTCCTCTCCCCTTGCAGCTGCTAGGAATCATGGTCACAGACCCTGGTCAGCTTTCGTGGAAACCAAGCAGTGGCTCCCCTGCACGCTGCACCTCTGGTGGTGGTCCAGTGCAACCCTCGTGCCTGGCCAGACACTGATGTCTACCTGTCTCCACACAAATCCACAGAGAGGAGGGTGTCCCTGAATTCCACAGCACATGATGAGACAGATCCACAGAACCCAACACCCAGTGGGTCACTCGGGACCTCACCTATGGTCATGGAGCTCACCATACCTTATTTCGGTCACTTCCCACAGAAAGCCTGTTTCTGATCACCCACAATACCATACATCCTTGTTGCTGACCTGGGGTCATGCCATGAACCCACATGGCACCGTTCTTTAAGTGAAGGCTATGCCTACACCTCCTAGAAAATATTTCTAATGAAGTACAAGTCCATCAGGACTATGGTGTGAACATTGGCATACAGCCTGCATGGTACTAGTCAGTAATTCTAACAAGGGTTAACCCCACCCCCGTCTCACAAAACCTTCCTCCGTCCCACGGAACTCATGTTCTGCCCGCAGAAAACCCTCCAGGAAACAAACCTTTCATCTGAATGCTCTCTTCACCTTCTGCTTCAAATCTTGTCCAACCACAATGATATGAAAATAGAAATCAGTCTCAAGAAAAAAATGAGACAGTCAAAAATAGGTGGAGATTTTTGGGGCCTGGGTGGCTCAGTCGTTAAGGATCTGCTTTCAGCTCAGGTCGTGATCCCAGGATCCTTGCTCAGTGGGAAGCCCGCTTCTCCCTCTCCCACCCCCGTGCTTGCGTTCCCTCTCTCACTGTCAGATACTTAAAGAATCTTAAATAAATATGTGGAGATTTAACAACATGCTACAGAACAACCAACAGTCAAAGAAGAAATCAAAAAATTTTAGAAGTACCTTGACACTGATGAAAAAGACAACCTACAAAACTTATGGGATGCAGCAAAAGTAGCTTTATGGGGGACATTCATAGAAACTCAAGTCTTCATCAATCCATATGATGCTCTCCAAAAAACAACCTGATTTATTTGGTAAAGAAGAAGAAAATAAAACAACAAACAAAGCCCCAAATTAGTAGAAATAAGGAAATAACAAAAAGGATGCATAAATAAATCCAACGGAGACTAAAAAGACAAAAAAAAAAAAAAAACAATGAAAATGAGAGCTGCCTTTTTTGGAAAGAGAAACAAAACTGACACTTAGGTAGACTCACCAAGAAAGACAGAGGGCTCGAATACAATCAGGAAAGAAATATAATGGATTCCTGTCTCATATCAAAATCAAAAGAACTCTTGAACCTTGGACACAACAACTTCTTGCAAGCCACGTCTCTAAAGGCAAAGGAAATAAAAGCAAAAATGAAGTATTGGAACTTCATCAGGATAAAAAGATTCTGCTCGGCAAAGCAAATGATCAACAAAACAAAAAGGCAACCTATGAAATTGAAGAAGATATCTGCAAATGATATTACAGATAAAGGGCTGGTATCCAAGATCTATAAAGAACTCCTCAAACTCAACACCCAAAAAATGGGCAGAAGACACAAAGAGATACAAATGGCCAACAGACATATGAAAAAATGCTCCACATCACTTGCCATCAGGCAAATACAAATCAAAACGACAATGAGATACCACCTTACACCAGTTAGAATGGTTAAATTTAACAAGGCAGGGAGCACCTGGGTGGCACCGTGGTTAAGCGTCTGCCTTCGACTCAGGGCGTGATCCTGGCATTATGGGATTGAGCCCCACATCAGGCTCCTCCGTTATGAGCCTGCTTCTACCTCTCCCACTCCCCTGCTTGTGTTCCTTCTCTTGCTGGCTGTCTCTATCTCTGTCGAATAAATAAATAAATTCTTTAAAAGAAAAAAGGAGGGCACGTGTCATAATGAGCACTAGGTGTTATATGCAAACAATGAATCATGGAACACTACATCAAAAACAAATGAAGTACTGTAGGGTAAATAACAATTTTTAAAAAAGAGAAAGATATGAAATCCATAAGGAAACTGTCACAATTTGCAAATGACAGGAAATCCGGAAAGATTCCTCAAAAAAAAAAAAAAAACCTGTTAGAATAAACAAATTCAAGAAAGCTGCAGGATATAAAGTCAATATACAAAGATCTGTTGTCTTTATTTATTTCAGATTTTATTTATTTATTTGACAGGAAGAGAAAAAGCACGAGCAGGGGGAGTGTCAGAAAGAGGGAGAAGCAGACCCTCACTAAGCGGGGAGCACAACACGGGGCTCAATCCCAGAACTCTGGGATCATGACCTGAGCTGAAGGCAGACGCTTCACATATGGAGCCACCCAGATGACCCAACTTCTTGCATTTCTGTATACTGATGACACACTTTCGCCAAGAGAAATTAAAAAAACAATGCCATTTAAATTGCATCAAAAAATCTAGAAATAAAAGTAACCAAGAATGAGAAAGACATAGTACACTCAACACATGGCAGAAAAGAAATGAAAAATATGTGTGTCCAGGGGGGCAGAATGTATGGGTCAAAGATTTGGAAGGCAACACAAACAAATGGTACCATACGCCATGCTCCTTAACTGGAAGAGTTAATTATGTGAACATGTCCATCGTACCCAAAGAAATCGACAGATGTGATGAAATGCCTGTCTGAATTCCAGTGGCATTACTCGAGGAAATAGAAAACAGTCCTCAAACTTGTATGGAATCACAAAAGACCCCAAATACCCAAAGCAACGTGAAGAAAGAAAGGTGCAGTCAACACACACCTGGATTTCAAGCTAGATTACAAAGCTGTTGTCATCAAAACAGGATGGTACTGGCAGAAACACAGACACCAGGTCAGTGGAACAGTAGAGAAAGCTCAGAAACTTACCCACACGTAGATGATCCTAACTTACGACACAGCAGCAGAAGATATGACATGAGGGAAGGACTGTGTCTTCAGTGAGCGGTAACAGGCAAACTGGACACTAAATGCAGAAGAATATAACTGGGTCACTTTCTTACACCACACACAAAATTTTTAATGATGAATGATTTGAACATAAGACCTGAATCCATAAACCTCCAAGAAGACACAGGTACTAAGTCTCTCGACATTGGTTTTGGCAAAGAGTCTTCAGATCGGACACCAAATGCAAAGGCAACAAAAGCACAAATAAACAAGTGGAACAATATCAAACTGAAATCTTCCACACAGCAAAAGAAACCATCAAAAGCTTAAAAGGCCACTGACCCAATAAGAAAAAATTATCTGTGAATCATATGTGTGAGAAGAGGCTAATATCCAAAATACACACAACACTCATACAAATCAAAACAAAAAAACTATTAAAAAAAATGGGAGGAATATGTGAATAGATACTTTCCAAAGATGGCACACAGGTGCCAACAGACAGAAAAAGTTGTTCGACATCACTAATCATCGTCAGGGAAACATCAGTCAAACCCACAATCGGCTATCCTCTCTCAACTGTTGGAACAGCAATTGTCCCAGAGACAGACACCAAGTGGGGTCAAGGGTGTGCAGACGAGGAGACACTGTGCACTGTTGGTGGGAATGGAAATTGGTGCAGCCATGTGACAAATGGTATGGAGGTTCCTGAAAAATTTAATGCAACTACCCCATGACCCAGTAGTGGCTCTACTGAGAATTGATTTGAAGAACACAAAAATGCTGCCTCAAAAAGACAGATGCACTCCCACGTTCACTGCAGCATTATTCACAAGAACCAGACATGGAAACACAGACCTTGGGGGCCTTATGCCAAGTAACTCAGACACAGAAAGACCAATACCAGATGCTCTCATGTACATTCCACGTGGAATAAATAAATACTGAACGCATAGATAATGAGAGCAGATTGGTAGGTGCCAGATTCGGGGATGGGGTGGTAGAAACGGGTGAAGGCGGTCAAAGTCTCAATGTTTGAGTGAGAAAATCCGACAGTCATGAAATGTTCTGTCCAGCATGGAGACTAAACTAACCACGCAGCATGGGGTATAGGTTTCCCTGCTCTTTGAAAGTACAGGGCTTCTGAGAAACCATGCACACCAGAAATGGTGTCAAGAAGGAATGACCATTAATTTACACGAACAATTAGACAGTGTGCTCAGACTCCAAAATTCCTTCTCTTTGGCTTTTCTTAGGCCTCAGCACACAAGTTTCCAATGGAGGCCCAGCATAAATGAAGATAAAGCACAGCAGAGGCTCACAGACACAATTCAAAGTGCTGGTGGCTGGATGCGGAGAGCGGTTCCCAGAGGAAGGAGCTGGTTGGGGTGCACGCCGCCTCTGTTGTGCTTCTTCCCAAAACAGATGCTGAACGCGATTCTCACTGTTCACCTTTTTTCATAAGAGGGAAATCCTCTTCAGGTCTCTTCCTCTTACTGAACCTGGGTAATAATGTAGTTCTTTCAAGAAAGCCCAGTGTCTTTGTGAACGTTTAAAAAGTGGGGGATACTTGTACTTCAGCATTGCTGAGGGAGTAGATGTGAAAGGTCCTCCCAGATACAACCCTCAGCAGATCCACCGGAAAGGCACCTTCCTCAGCATGCAGAACACGGACTACCTCCTACCCCCCGAGAAACCCTCTCCTTCCCCTTCATCAGGACAACACACAACAGCTGGGAGTTACCCCAATTCCTCTGTTCTCCTGCTCCTAATAGCTAACCCATCAGCAAATCCTGTGAGCTCCATCTTCAAAATGGACCCAGAATAGGTCTAACCACTCCATCCAAGGCCACCTGTCTGGTCCATAGTGTCTGAGTTCCTGGAAAAGCTTCGTCATTGACCTGCCTTGCCATCTTCAACCCTCTGTCATCTGTTCTCAACACTGTAGCCAGGATGGCCCAGTGAAACAGCGTCTCATGGGGTTATAGCCCTGGAATAGTTTTCTGTCACCCTCTGTCACGTCTCTGAGCTCATGTCCTAAGCTGTCTCCTGTGGCCACAGGGCCTTCTTGCTGCTCCTGGACATACCTGGAATTCTCCTGCCCCAGAGCCTTTGCACATGCTTTCCCTTCTGTTCAGAATGCTCTTGATGTGTTCTCACTCACCTTCGGAGAAGTCTGAATTGGAGTGACAGGGACAGAAGATGAGGCTGTGTGTGTTGGGTGAAGCTGGTGGCTCAGAAGAAGGTTCTCTGCCAGCTCTCCGCCTGTGCCTCACTTGTCCTCAGCCAGGAACTTGCACACAGCCCTCACCTGTCACAACTCTCACCCAGGAGACCCACAGCCACCCCTGGAGCCCACCCTGAACACACCCTTCTGCAGAATGCATTCAGCTCTCCTCTGGGACCCCTGTCAGCTTTACCCAGACCTGGAACTCCTCCCTGTCTCCTGCAAAGCTCCCGATTCCCCCGCTGCTTCCAAAATCACACTGGTTCAAGTTTTTCATGAGAGAGCTATAACGCTAACTAATGAAAGGTTCACACCTACTTTCCCCTTCTGTTTCTTTTCTCTCCACCTTCCTTCCTACCTGTGCAAACTGTAACATATCAGTGGAACACGAACATGCTCTGAGATCTGAATCTTTCATTGCAGCTTTCTGAGGACTCCTTATGTGATAAGACTCTATTGTATCCTACAACAGGGTGTTTTACATCTATCCTCTATAGAATAGTACGGCCCAAATCACTACAATTTTACCTCACTCTTCATGAAGCAGAACACTTTTTCCTTTCTTCTTTTACTTAAATTCCAGTTAGTTCACATGCCATGGAATATTTGCTTCAGGAGTAGGATTTAGTGATTCCTCACCTGCATACAGTACCCGGTGCTCATCACAAGTGCCCTCCTTAATACCCCTCACCCATTTAACACTTCCCCCCACACCCTTGCCCTGCAGCAACACTCAGTTTGTTCTCCACGGTTGAGTCTATTTCCTTGTTTGCCTCTCTCATCACCCCTCCACTCTGTTCATCTGTTTTTTTTTCTGAAATGCCAGAAGCGTGAGAGTATAGGATATTTGTCTTTCCTCACTGATTTTGCTTAGCTTAATACACTCTAGATCCATCCACATCCTTGCAAATTGTAAGATTTCATTCTTTTTGAAGCTGGGTCATATTCCATTATTTATATGTATCCCACATCTGCTTTATCCATTCATCAGTGCATGGACTTTGGGATTCTCTCCATAGTTTGGCTACTGCGGACATTACTGCCATGAACATCATAGTGCATGGACCCCCTTCGAATCTGCATTTCTGTATCCTTTGGGTAAATACCTAGGAGAGCAATTGCTGGATCATGTGGTTGTTCAATGTTTAACTTTTTGAGGAACCCCCAGACTTTTCCTAGACTGGCTGCACCACTTTGCATTCCCACCAATAGGATGGGAGGGTTCCCCTTTAAGCAGAACATTATCTGCGGGCAATTTAATAAGAGGAAACAAAACCTCTGGGAGATGCACCCAGGGTCAGGCAAGCAGTTGCAGACTTCACCCCAAGGCTCCTGACGCCAAGCCCCTTGAAGCCACCAGCATGCCACTATCCAAAAGAATTCCCAGACTCTCCTTCTGACTCCACCACCAAAGAAACTACAGGGAGAATATGGCACCTCAAAATATTGAGATAATACATTTAGTAAAACTAGAAAGTCAAGCTCAACTTTTAAACAGGAACAGGCCGCTTTGGATAATTTTCAATTTCCCCTCCACCCTAATTTTAACTCTTCTGATGAATAAACTAATCAATGATGAAACATCACCTTTGTCAAATGACATCATCCAAGTCTGTATCAGATGAAAAAAAACCACCTAAATCTAGATGCTGGCCACTCAACCATATCTTAGGCCCAATTGAATAAACACTGTTAGATGAAGGAACAAATTAGATGTTACAAACAGGCACAGAGTGAATCTCACCTTCCCTTTCTAATTAAAGAGGGTTCCTAGGAAACAGATGGTCAAAATACATTTGTCAGCAATAAATGGACAGAGAAATTGTGATCCCCTGCAAAGTTCTACCTGCAGGGAAACTAAGTAATTCTTGCACCAAACCCAGAATGCTGGCAGCTACTTCAATTTTACTTTGTGGCTCAACTAGAGAAAAGAGAAAAGCCCAGGAGGTTTTGGGATAATGAGAGGTTTTACCTCCAGCCCTGACATAGATAGGACATTTTGCCAAACATACCTGTGCTTTCTCTGAACACTGGCGTCCTGTGACAAGCTGCCTCGCTGACTCCGATGCTGACGTTCAAAACCTCGGGTGTCTTGGAGCCAGAGCAGAGAAGTGCTGTCAGCTGGGGAGAAGAAGGCACCTCTGACCTAAAGCCTGCACACCTGCTTCGGTTTCTGGGCAAAGGGGCAACACATACTTGTTGTTTAGCAGTAATTATCTTCATTCTCAATAGACCAATGTCCTTGCCTTTTCTGGAAAGCAGACTTACTCTTCTAAAGAAACCCTCAATTCGTCTATTCCCAATGCAAATAGAGTGGAACATTTATTTCTCACTTAAATAGAAAACACTGTTACTGTCGACACTGCGTGACTGAACTTTTAAAAACATTTTAGAGAGAAAGGAAGGGACCATTATTCAAACCCAAGTCAGGACAGCTGCCTCAGAGACACAATCTTCACCAAGAAGTGAGTGCTCCAGAGAAGGAACATTTGGGGCAGGCTTATATATTTTTTTCTGTTTTGTTTTACGTACAGAGTTACACACCACAATGAGGATCTTCTTAGATTCCAGAAAGTGACAGACTCTTTCTTATGTTTTCAGTGTGTACATGTCAGTATGTCTTTAATCTTATGGGAGCCAAAGAGGTTCTTTATTTTTTCTTATATTTATGTTGGCATTTTTTGGTTATTGTTTTCTTCTCGAAGCAGATGTACAACATGTGCTTGGGGCAGAAACAAGGCCCATGCTTTGAGGTTTTGCCCAGTCATTTTGAGCTGGGTAATTGTTAAAGGATAGCTTCCCTGGGAGCTCAGGATCAGGGCCCACAGATGATATACAATAAAAATTCCTTTTATCATTATAATTACTCCTAAATAGAGGAATTTGAGACAAAAGCACCTTTCACAAGAGTACCAAGAAATCAAAATGATGCCCACGGAATCCTGCGTGCTCCATGGTCAGCACAGGTAACAGAAGTGTTCACAGTCTCTGGGCTCCTGCCCTTCTCCTGCCCAAATCTCTGAAGCACACAGACCACTTAAAATCAGAATTGTAGAACTGCTAGACACCTTAGAGATGTCTGGCACCATTCCCTTGGACTGCAGAATAAAACACAGTAGCTCATTGTCACAAACTAATTTCAACATGAAGTGACCCCTGGATGCACTAAGTTCTTTCTCTACAAATGTTGACTAATGCAAGTCACAGTCATACCATATAAACACTAGGATGGCTGGGAAGTCATCGTAGGTAAGGGAATATTTTAGCCATGTTTATAAGCATTGGCTCACTTTGTAGAAGAGGCTGAGCTGAGTGTTTTTAAATACTATTTCATACTTGTTTTACAGTACCCTCTGAACATACCAGAGCCTGAATCGACTAAAAAAGATAGTTGGTTTCAGTAACTTTAATACCAGGAAAATATTATACTGTCTGTATTCCTTAGGATCTTTGAGTATCTTACCCAGAGGTCCTCTACTGAGATAATGATCTTAATGATCACCATGGGCAGACGTGAAAAGGCCCGCTGAATTCATTCCAGTTGTCCACATGACAAGAAAATCCTGATACTTGATAGGTTTCCAGATCGAGAAGACCAGAGATAAGAGGGAAATAGTACCCTGTATGGAACAACAAGCGATTTGGAGTCAATTTGGGGATCCCATTTAGGTTTCTGACACTAAAATCCTCTGAGACTCATATCATCTGAGTCCCTTTCTAACCGTCTGAAAATGTGCCTAAAAATATCTACACCCTAGTTGAGAAGTTTAAGAGGCAGAATGCTACAAAGAGCCAGTATGATGTCTCTCAAGAACAGGTGCTCAGGAAGCCCTAATTGCTATTGGGTCTATTTCTTTTCCAGAAGAAAGAACACATGTTGAATCCATATTTCGAATAGATGACTCACCAGATGATTTTCAAACCTGAAGGAAGGCCAAGAAATCACTCTTGTGTCATATTTCACTCAGAAATCATATTGTTGGACTGGTGAGGATGTTACGATAGCAATGTCATCACTAATAGTGGGGAGCTTCTAATTTCCATACGGCCATGTTGACCCCCTTAGCTCAGAGCCACCAGAATGGGCAGCTGGGGAGGGGGCACCATCATCACTATGAGTGGGGAGCTTCCCATTTCCATATGGCCATGTTGACCCCCTTAGCTCAGGGCCGCCAGAAAGGACAGCTGAGGGGTACCACAGGCCAAGGCTGCCAGGTGTGGCTGGGGTAGGCAGAACTCTGACTTAAGGCTCAACTCCTGTCTAGGTTATTATAATGCTCTTCACAAAGAAAGTGCCATTGTGTGTGAGCCCTCATGTAGAAAAGGTTCAGAATTTCCATTGAGATTCCCTCTCTCACCTTTAGGATATGTAGCAAAGTTCCATTTAATTTTAAACATTGAAGGACTTCCTGGTTTTCTTTTCGCTATGACTGTGGCTCAATTCCCCTGTGGTCTAAGAATAGAATCTAGTTAATTTCAGGGTTTAACATTTGTAGACTTGATTCGTGGCCCCACCTATCATCTATTTGGGTAAAGAGTCTATGACCACTTGAAAATAATGTATTCTGCACTTATTATGGAATGTTCCCTATATGTCAATTAGGTCACATTTGTTACCAATGTTTTGTCTGCTTTTTCTGTTAGATATTGAGAAAGGTATATTAAATCTTCAAACAATGCTGCTCTATTCAACGTGGCATCAGAGAATCTACAAGTGTTTTATGGCAAGAGAAACAAAAAGTATAAGAATTGAGGGGATAATTGTGACTATTCACAGATAATACGATTGTGTACATAGAAAATCCAAAACAGTCTATAAATACCCTATTAGAATTAAAATGCAATTTATAAATTTGAGATGGATTGTAGCTTCCCATTGGACAGTTTCTGAAAGAAAATGCAGAACCTGTCAATCTTGGGGTAGGATATAGGGTGCACTAACCATTTAAAAGAATTCAGTGGGACTTCATAAAAATGTGACATTTCTCCTTATCTTATGACCATAAGAAAATGAAAAAGTGAACCACAGTCTGGGAAGTAAAGATTTGCAATATACACACTGACAAAGACTTGTCAATAAAGAATTCCTGCTCATCAACCATAAAAAGTCTATTTACAAACGAATACTTCACAAAAGATTGACTGATGGCCAATAAGAACAGTAAAGGGTGCTCTACAGTATTATTTTCAGGAACAGCAAGGCCTTTCCTAAAATGAAAACATACACACAAACCAGTATTCCCTAGATGGATGACGTCCTTATTTCTGAGGACAGCTTGAAGAACAGACTAGCATCAAAGTAAAGTGATGGAATTCCTGACACTCAGAGGATGGATAATTGACCTCAAACTACAGTACAATTTCTAGGCATCATTCAGTCCTCTGAAGGCAGACAACTTCCACGCCCCCTCCTACACCACACAGGTTGCTTCCCAACCCCTACCATAAAAGAACAAGATGAGAAACAGATAGGACTAGTAGGAAATAGCAAAAATCACATGTGGGGATTATCCTGAAACACACTGGTCACATAACTAGTGTAAGGACGTGTAGGGAACTGACAAGGACAGAGACTCAAGAGGTACTTCTTTGGGAAATGCTGTCTGAAATACTCACAAGTTGGTACCTGCTAATGAGGGCTCTGAGCATACCCTAGGGTTTGCTCACAAGGGTCTGCAACACCATCGCTGAGGACTGAAACTCTTCAAGACCTCAAAGCTTGCCTGATTGACTATTGGACTAAGAGATTCCCATGTTCTGAAAACAGATACCAACCCATTGAAAGGTTCACCTGGACTCTCTCGGAGGTCCTACAAGAAGCTGAACCATTCACTGAAAATCAATTACACACACACACACACACACACACACACACCTGTCATTTCACCAATTACTTAAACATTCAAGGTTCTTCCTACCTTTTCTTTTTCACATTGATATTTATACTCACATGAAATGTCATCATTTCTAATGAACACTGATGTCAAAATAGAGATCCATTGACACAATATTCACAAAATGGAACTTCCCTGCTATAATTTTCAATATAGCATTTTTTAAAGTTTATACATATTTTAGGTTTTTGGTAATTTATACAGGAGAAGATCAGCATTGAAAAACTCTGAATACTGACAATGAGGTTTAAGCCTAGAGAACAAAAATTGTCCAAATTCATAGTAATAAGGAACCAAAGGGAAAGCATGGACGCTGTAGTCGAATAATTTTACACATGTTCATCCTCTATTATTCTACTACTGAGGGGCGTGTTTTATTACCAGTATACATTCATCATTTATCTTCCACGTGCACCTGCACAGGTATAATGAATTACTACAGTAGAATGAAATGTCTGGGAACTACTTGGCGGCATCTATAATGAACAATGAAATTTCGATCTTATATTTGGTGAAATTCCACTGTCTGTCCCTTTAGACAATGGACCCTAAACAGATGGGGGAATGAACCAGGAGAGACTATGGACTCTGGGAAACAAACTGAGGGCTTCAGAGGGGAGAAGGGTGGGGGATTGGGATGGGCCAGTGATGGGTATTAAGGAAGGTCCATATTGCATGGAGCACTGGGTGTTATATGCAAATAATGAATCACGGAACACTACATCAAAAACTAAGGAAATACTGTATAGTGACTAACATATCATAATAAAAAATTGTTATTAGAAAAAAAATAAAGGTAAAAAAAAAACCAATACAGCTTTTCTGTCTCAAGAACAATCACAATTGAGAAAAAACTAACTTCCAATACCTAAAGCAAAACACAGACCAAGTTCCATTTCACTCCCCTTCATTCACATTCTCTGTGGGTTCTAAGCTATTTCCCTACCTTCTTTCCTGCTGAGCAGGGAGCCT
This sequence comes from Ursus americanus, assembly GCF_024610735.1. Lineage (NCBI taxonomy): Eukaryota > Metazoa > Chordata > Mammalia > Carnivora > Ursidae > Ursus > Ursus americanus. Next base: position 572,263 of record NW_028273662.1, read on the forward strand.
CGGCTCGATCCCAGAACCCTGGGATCATAACCTGAGCCAAAAGCACATGCTTAACTGGCTGAGCCAGCCAGGAGCCCCAGCCATGTTTTTCTTAAGCAAAAGGACACTTTCTCACAATGCCTTCACATGACTTCACATGGTACGAGACACCTGCATTTGCCTCTAGGAGGTTGCAGATGAAGGCCATTGCAAACTCTCACAGTGGTTTATCAAATACAATGACCTGCCTGGTGACAGTGGAACTCTTATGAGCCCACGAGAGGGTGCTGTGACACTCAGCTGTGGCTGGGCTGGCACAGAGAACCAAATCCATTTCCCTGCCTGATGTCTGTGAGGAACAGATGCCCCCACTGTGAATGAGACCCTGCCATTGAGCTGTCCAGAGATGGCCATCCTCACGGAGGATGAGGATAAAGGACAATGCCTGAGGAGACCTCATCTGTCTCTTTTATCTTTTCATATTTTCGACAGTGGACAAATCACTGCCTAGAAGTACCCAACTACCTTAGTCTCATCTGTGAATGACCAAGAGGTTTTACAAAACACTTAAGATTTTGACCTCACAAATGCCCACAACCACTTACCATAGGGATTCAACATTAAGCAAAGATACTGTTCCTTGGAAGAGAGGTCCTGCCCACTGTTGTTTCTCACTTATATGCTCATCTTCCTTACCTCATGGTAACATAACCACCTTGATTCCTGCTTCCGTCTTCAGGAAGGCTGAGGTGACTTGAAGGGCATTACCCTGACATCGTTTTTCTTAGCAATAAGATGTGGACATTTCCCTAGTCCTACACACCCAAAGTTGAATCGGAATCAGGATTGAGGAGGCTGATGAGAGTTGAAGGTGTTTTCCTGTACACGATGGTTTATTACCAATAAGGATGGGTCAGAGTCCTCGAAATTCCAGAAACTTTTCATTAATGCTTCCTACTCGTGAAAGATGATGTACATTGGTCTTTCCCTGTACAGTGTGGTGACTCAGAGAAAAGTGCTTAGCCCTTTCGTCAGACTTCCACGAGCAATTTGGGGCTGGCTTCCATATTCAGAAAGGATGATGTTAGGGCTAAGAGGGTTCCTGTACACTGTTATTTCTTTCAGATAAGTGTATGGCATTTTTGTTACATTGCCAGAGCCACTTAGCGCCGGGCTTGCCAGCCTCCTGGGGAAGAACCCTAACCCGAGGTCGGCCCCCGAGGGGCCCCTCCCAAGGAGCCTGGCACCACAATGCCAGGGATTTGGGACCCCCGAGCCCCAGTGCTGGACTCTGCCACCCCGCAAGCACCCAGGCTGCTACAGGCGTTGCCAGTCATTCAAGAAGGGAGAACGGGCAAGGCCCTCCGATCCCCCTGTGACCTTCAAAGGCCCCCCGTGCAAAAACTCTGGCTCCCTCGCTCCTGCTTCCCAGCGCCCTAACCTCGGCCCACCCGTCCTCTCGTGGCAGAGCTGGCGGATCGGGCCTGTGGGCTTCCTGGGGGCTAACCCTATGCCATGTCGCCCCCGAAGGGCCCCTCCCAAGTGGCCTGACGCTGCATGCCAGGGATTGGGGACCCCCAAGTCCCACCGCCGGACGCACCGTGCCGCCCTGCCGCCACAAGGGGCACTAGGGGCGTCACCAGTCCTTCAGGGCGACAGAACGGGCAGGACCCTGCAAGCCTCCTGTGACCTTCGAAGGCACCCCAAGCCAAAGCGTAAATGCTCTGGCCCACGCCCCCACTCGCCAGCTACCTCACCTCAACCCACACCTCCATTCACCGCACATGGGCGGAACGAGCCTGCCAGCCTCCTGGGGGCTAACCCTAACCCTAGGTCTGCCACCGAGGGGCCCGTCCCAAGGGGCCTGAGGCTGCAACGCCGGGTATTAGGGAGCCCCAATCCCCAGCACCAGAGTCTCCCTGCCGCCCCATCACCACCCGGGCCGCTAGGGGTGCCGCTGGTCATTCAGGGCGATAGAACGGGCAGGGCCCTCTGAGCCCGTGGCGAACTTCGAAGGCCCCCCCCATCCAAAATGCTTGAGCCCACGCTCCTGCTCCTCAGCGCCCTCACCTCGGCCCGCCCCTCCGCTCGCCACAGAGCCGGCGGATGAGGCCTGCACTCCTCCTGGGGGCTACGCAGAACCCTAGGTTGTCCCCTGAGGTGCCCCTCCGAAGGGGCCTGGCCCGCAATGCCTGGGATTGGGGACCCCCGAGCCCCAGCGCCGGACTCACCGTGTCGCCCCCCCCCGCCACCCAGGCCGCTAGGAGCACCGTCGGTCATTCAGGGAGGGAGAACGGGCAGATTCCTCCGAGCCCCTGATGACATTCAAAGGCCCCCCTGTGCCAAAACGCTTGGGCCCATGCTCCCGCTCGCCTGCGCCCTCACCTCGGTCCGCCCCTCCGCTCGCTGTAGAGCCAGTGGATCTGGACTGCAGGCCTCCTGGGTGTTACCCTAACCATTGGTGGGCCCCCGAGGGGCCCATCCCAGGTTCCTATTGCCGCAACACCAGGGATTGGGGACTCCCGAGCCCAAGCGCCTGACTCACCCTCCTGCCCTACCGCCACCTGGGCCGCTAGGGGCGCCGCCATTCATTCAGGGAGGGAGAACAGGCAGGGCCCTCCGAGCAACCTGCGACCTTCGAAGGCCCCCCGCACCAAAACGCTTGGCCCCACGCTCCCGCTGGCCAGCGCCCTTACCTCGGCCCTCCCCTCCGCTCGCCGCACAGCTGGCGGATCGGGTCTGTGGGCCTTCTGGGGGCTAACCCTAAACCTATGTCGGCCCCCTAGTGGCCCCTCCCAAGGGGCCTGGTGCCGCAACGATGGGGAAAGGGGACTCCTGAGCCCCAGCACCGGACTCACCATGCCCCCCACTGCCACCCAGGTCACTAGGGGCACCGCCGGTCATTCAGGGCGGGAGAATGGGCAGGGCCCTCCGAGCCACCGGTGACATTTGAAGGCCCCCCGTGCCAAAATGCTTCGGCCCACGCTTCTGCTCACCAGTGCCCTCACCTCGGCCAGCCCCTCCGCAAGCCGCACAACCAGCAGATCGGGCCTGGCAGCCTACTGGGGTCTAACCCTAACCCTAGGTTGGCTGTCGAGGGGCCCCTCCAAAGGGGTCTGGCACCAACACGCCAGGGATTGGGGACCCCCGAGCACCAGCGCCGGACTCACCCTGCTGCCCTGCCGAGACCTGGCCCGCTAGGTTCGCCATCCTCATTCAGAGTGGGAGAACTTGCAGGGCCCTCCGTGCCCCCTGCGACCTTCGAAGGCAACCCACGACAAAACGCTAGGGCCCACGCTCCCGCTCACCATTGCCCTCACCTGGGACCCACCCTCCGCTCGCCACACAGCCGTCAGATCGGGCCTGCCAGCCTCCTGGGGGTTAACCCTAACCCTAGTTCAGCCCCTGAGGAGCCCCTCCCAAGGGGACTGGCGCCATCACGCCGGGGATTGGGGACAATCGAGCCCCAGTGCTGGACTTTCACTGCCACCCGGTCGCCACCCGGGCTGCTAGGGGCACCGCCAGTCCTTCGGGGCAGGAGAAGGGGCAGGGCCTTCCAAGCCCCCCGTGACCTTCGAAGGCCCCCTGCGCCAAAACGCTTGGGCCCACGCTCCCGCTCACCATTGCCCTCACCTCAGCCTGCCCCTCCGCTCGAACACACAGCTGGCGGACAGGGCCTGCTGGGCTCCTGGGGGCTAACCCTAAACCTAGGTCGGCCCCCGAGGGGCCCTTTCCAAGGGTCCTGGCTCCGCCACGCCGGGGATTGGGGACACACGAGCATGAGCACCAGACTCACCCAGCCGCCCCGCCGCCACCCGGGCTTCTAGGGGCGCCGCCACTCATTCAGGGCGGGAGAAGGGGCATGGATCTCTGAGCCCCCGGTGACTTTCGAAGGCCCCCCGCGCCAAAACGCTTGGGCCCACGCTCCCGCTCGCCAGCGCCCTCACCTCTGCCCACCACTCCTCTCGCCGCACAGCCGACAGAATGGGGCTGCCGGCCTCCTTTGGGCTAACCCTAACCCTAGGTAGGCCCCCAAGGTACCACTCCCAAGTGCCTGGCGACGCCACGCTGGGGATTGGGGACCCACGAGCCCTAGCTCCAGACTCACCCTGCCGCCCCGCCATGACCCGGCCCACTAGGGGCAACGTCCTCACAGGGCGAGAGAATAGGCAGGGCCCTCTGAGCCTCCGGTGACCTTCGAAGGCTCCCCGTGCCAAAACGCTTGGGCCCTCACTCCCGCTCGCCAGCGCATTCACGTCAGCCCGCCCTTCCGCTCCATGCACAGCCAGCGGATCAGGCCGCCGGACTCCTGGGGGTAACCCTAAAGCTAGGCAGGACCCAGAGGGGCCCCTCCCAAGGAGCCTGGCGCCACCAAGCCTGAGACTAGGACCATAGGCCCCATCGCCAGACTCACCCTGCCTCCCTGCTGCCACTCCGGCCACTAGGGGCGCCGCTGGTCATTCAGGGCACAAGAATGGACAGGGTCCTCCGAGCCACTGGCGACCTTCGAAGGCTCTCCGTGCCAAAACCCGGGTGCCCACGCTCCCGCTCCCCAGCGCCCTCACCTCAGCCCGCCCCTCTGCTCCCTGCACAGAGGGCGGATCCGGCATGCCGGCCTTGAGTGGGCTAACCCTAACCTTAGGTCGGCCCTCCAGGGTCCCTCCCAAGGATTCTGTTGCCTATACGCCAGGGATCTGGGACCCCAAGCCCCAGAACCAGACTCATGCTGCCACAACGCCGCCACCCAGGCCACTAGGGGCGCCGCCGCTCATGCAGGGCGGGAGAAGGGACAGGGCCCTGGAGAAACCAGCGACATTTGAAGCCTCCCGCGCCAAAATGCAGGGGCCCACGCTCCCGCTCACCAGCGCCTTTACCTCGACCCGCCCACCTCTCGCAGCCCAGCCAGAGGATTGGGCCTGCCGGCCTCCTGGGTGTTAACTCTAACCCTAGGTCAGCCCACGAGGAGCCCCTCCCAAGAGGCCTGGCCCTACAATGCTGGGGATTGGGGATCCCTGAGCCGCAGCTCAGGACTCACCCTGCAGCCCCACCGCCAACGGAGCCGCTAGGGGCGCCGCTGGTTATTCAGGGCAGGAGAATGGGCAGGGCCCTTGGAGACATGGCAACATTCGAAGGCCCAGGGTGCCAAAACGCTGGGGCCCACGCTCCCGCTCTGCATCCCCCTCAACTCGGCCCACACCTCCACTCCTCGCACAGCCGGCGGATCGGGCCTGCCGGCCTCCTGGGTGCTAACCCTAACCCTAGGACGGCCCCTGAGGGTCCCTTCCTAAGGAGCCTTGCGGCGCAACGCCGGGGATTGGCGACCCCCAAGCCCCAGGGCCGAGTGCACCCTGCTGCCCTGCCCCACACGGCCCGCTAGGGGCACCGCCATTCATTCTGGGTGGGAGAACTGGCAGGGGCCTCCGAACCCCCGCCCACCTTCAATGGCGCCCAGAACCAAAATGCTTGTGCCCAGGCTCATGTTCACCAGCATCCTCACCTCGGCCCAACTCCCCGCTCCACGCACAGGCAGTGTATAGGGCCTGCCAGCCTCCTGGGTGCTAACCGTAACTGTAGGTCGGCCCCCGAGTGGCCCTTCTCAAGTGGCCTGGTGCCACAACGCCGGGGATGGGGCAACCGAGCCCAAGTGCCGGACTCACCCTGCTGCCCTTCAGCCACCTGAGCCACTAGGGGCCCCGCTGGTCATTCAGAGCGGGAGAATGGGCAGGTCCCTCCAGCCACCGCCAACCTTCGAAGGCCCCCCACGCTAAAACGCTTGGGCTCATGCTCAGGCTCGCCAGCGCCCGCACCTCGGCCCACCCTGCCGCGTGCTGCACAGACGCTGATCTGGTCCACCGGTCTCCGGGGGGCTAACTGTAACCCTAGATCGACCACCGAGCGGCCCATCCCAAGGGGCCTGGCATCGCAACGCCAGGGATTGGGGACCCTGAGCCTCAGCACCTGACTCACCCTGCCGCCCAGCCACCACCCAGGGGCTTGGGGTGCTGCCATTCATTCAGGGCGGGAGAACGGGCAGGGCCCTCCGAGACACGGTGACTTTCGAATCCCCCCCGCGCCAAAACGCCCGAGCCCACGCTCCCAAACACCAGTGAACTCACCTCGGTCCGCCACTCCACTCTCCACACAGCTGGCGAATAGGACCTGCCGAGTTCCTAGGGGCTAAACCAAAACCTAAGTTGCATCCAAGCGGCCCTCCCAAGGGGCCTGGCGCCTCATCGCTGGGGATTGGAGATACCTGAGCCGCAGGGCCTGACTCACCCTGCCACCCCTCACGACCCGGGCCGCTAGGGGCGCTGCCGTTCCTGCAGGGTGGGAGAATGGGCAGAGCCCTTCGAACCCCCGCTGACCTTTGAAGGAGTTCTGAACCAAAACGCTTGGGCCCAGGCTCATGATCACCAGCATCCTCACCTTGGCCCAACTCTCCCCTTGATTCAGACCCATTGGATAGGGCCTGCCGGGCTCTTGGTTCTAATGAAAACCCTAGGTCGGCCCCGTGGGGCACATCCCAAGGGGCCTGGCTCTGCAACGCTGGGGATTGGTGACTCAGACCCCAGAGCCAGACTCACCCTGCCGCACTGTTGCCACCCGGGCCTCTAGGGGCGCCGCCGGTCATTCAGGGCGAGAGAAGGGCAGGGCCTTCGGAGTCCCAGGTGACCTTCAAAGGCTCACCACGCCAAAATGCTGGTGCCCACGCTCCCGCTCCCCAGAGTCCTCACCTCGACCCGCCCCTCCGTTTGCTGCAGAGCCAGTGGATAGTGCCTGCCGGGCTCCTGGGGGCTATCTGAAAACCTAGGTCGGCCCCGTGGGGCACATCCCAAGGGGTCTGGCTCTGCTATGCTTGGGATTGGTGACTCAGAGCCCCAGAGCCAGACTTGCCCTTCCACACTGTCGCCACCTGGGCAGCTAGGGGTGCCGCCGGTCATTCAGGGTGAGAGAAGTGGCAGGTCCTTCCGAGTTCCTGGTGACCTTCAAAGTCTCCTGGAGCCAAAACGCTGGTGCCCATGCTTCCACTCCCCAGCGCCCTCACCTCGGCCTGCCCCTCCGCTCCCCGCACAGCAGGCGGATCGGGCCTGCCAGCCACCTGGGGGCTAACCCTAACCCTAGGTCGGACCCGAAGGGCCCCTCCCAAGGGGCCTGACGCCACAATGCCGGGGATTGGGGACCCCAAGACTCAGCACCTGACTCACCTGCCGCCCAGCCGCCACTCGGGGGCTTGGGGTGCTGCCGTTCATTCAGGGCAGGAGAAGGGGCAGGGCCTTCAGAGACATGGCGACCTTCAAAGGCCCCGCACGCCAAAACGCCCAGGCCCACCCTCCCACTCACCAGCGCCTTCACCTAGGTCTACCACTCTGCTCTCCACACAGCTGGCGAATAGGGCCTGCTGGCCTCTTAGGGGCTAAACCTAACTCTAGGTTGGCCCCCGAGGGCCCCTCCCAAGGGGCCTGGTGCCGCAACACCAGGGATTGGGGACCCCCAAGCCCCAGCGCCCGATGCACCCTGCCGCCCCTCCCCACCTGGGCCGCTAGGGGCGCCGCTGTTCATTCACCTTGGAAGGATGGACAGGGCCCTCCGAATCCCCGCCAATTTTTGAAGGTGCCCCGAATCAAAACACTTGGGCCCAGGCTCACATTCACCAGCACCCTCACCTCAGCCCAACTCTCTGCTCGATGCCCAGGTGGTGTATCGGGCCTGCCGGCCTCCTGGGGGCTAACCCTAACCATAGTTCGGCCCCCGAGGGGCACTTCCCAGGGGCCTGGCATGACAACGCTGTGGATGGGGACCCCGAGCCCAAGTGCCGGTCTCACCCTGCTGCCCTTCAGCCACCCGAGCCGCTAGAGACCACTGGTCAATCAGGGTGGGAGAATGGGCAGGGCCCCCGGAGTCCCCGCTGACCTTCAAAGGCGCCCCGTGCAAAAACATTGGCTCCATTCCTCCTGCTCCCCAGCGCCCACAGCCTGGCCCGCCCCTCCGCTTGCTGCAGAGCCAGTGGATAGTGCCTGCCAGGGTCGTGGGGGCTAACTGAAATCCTAGGTAGGCATCATGGGGCACAACCCAAGGGGCCTGGCTCTGCAACGCTGGGGATTGGTGATTCAGAGCCCCAGAGCCAGACTCACCCTGCAGCACCATCGCAACCTAGGCCGCTTGGGGTGCCGCCGCTCATTCAGGGAGGGAGAATGGACAGGGCCTTGGAGAAACGAGTGACATTTGAAGCCTCCTGCGCCAAAATGCAGGGGCCCACGCTCCCGCTCGCCAGAGATTTTACCTCGGACCGTGTACCTCTCGCCGACCAGCCAGAGGATTGGGCCTGCTGGCCTCCTGGGTGCTAACTCTAACCCTAGGACTGCCCATGAGGAGCCCCTCCCAAGAGGCCTGGCCCCACAACGCTAGGGATTGGGGATCCCTGAGCCGCAGCATGGACTCACCCTGCCGCTCCACCGCCAAGGGAGCTGCTAAGGGCGCCACTGGTTATTCAGGGCAGGAGAACGGGCAGGGCCCTTTGAGCCATGGCAACAGTCGAAGGCCCAGGGCGCCAAAATGCTGGGGACCACGCTCCGGCTCTGCATCAACCTCAACTCGGCCCGCACCTCCGCTCTTCGCAGAGCCAGCGATTCGGGCCTGCCAGCCTCCTGGGAGCTAAACCTAACCCTAGGACAGCCCCTGAAGGTCCCTTCCTAGGGGGCCTGGCGCCGCAACGCCAGGGATTGGGGGCCCCCAAGCCCCAGCGCCGGATGCACGCTGCCACCCCAACCCACACAGGCCGCTAGGGGCGCCGCCATTCATTCAGGGTGGGAGAACTGGCAGGGCCCTCCGAACCCCTGCGGACCTTCGAAGGCGCCCCGAACCAAAACGCTTGGGCCCGGGCTCATGTTCACCAGTACCCTCACCTCGGCCCAACTCTCCGCTCGACGCACAGGTGGTGTATCGGGCCTGCTGGCCTCCTGGGAGCTAACCCTAACTGTAGGTCGGCCACGGAGGGGCCCTTCCCAAGTGGCCTGGCGCCACAACGCCGGGAATGGGGACCCCAACCCAAGTGCCGGTCTCACCCTGCTGCCCTTCAGACACCGGAGCCTCTAGGGGCCCCGCCGGTCATTCAGAGCGGGAGAACAGGCAGGTCCCTCCGAGCCCCCACTGACCTTCGAAGGCCCCCCGCACTAAAACGCTTGGGCTCATGCTCAGTCTCGCCAGCGCCCTCACCTCGGCCCAACCCTCCGCGTGCCGCACAGCCGCTGATCGGGTCCACCGGCCTCCTGGGGGCTAACCGCAACCCGAGATCGACCCCCGAGGGGCCCCTCCCAAGGGATCTAGCGCCACAACGCTGGGGATTGGGGACCCCCGAGCCTCAGCACTGGACTCACCCTGCCACCCACCGCCAACCTGGGGCTTGGGGTGGTGCCGTTCATTCAGGGCGGGAGCACGGGCAGGGCCCTCCAAGACACGGCGACCTTCAAAGGCCCCCCGCGCCAAAACACCCGGGCCCACGCTCCCGCTAACCAGTGCCCTCACCTCGGTCCGCCACTCCAGTCTCCACACGGCTGGCGAATAGGGCCTGCCGGCATCCTAGGGGCTAAACCTAACCCTAGGTCAGCCTCCGAGGGGCCCCTCCCAAGGGGCCTGGCGCCGCAACGCGGTGGACTGGGGACCCCCGAGCCCTATGCCCGGACTTACACGCCGCCCCGCCGCCACCTGGGCTGCTAGGGGCGCTGCCTGTCATTCAGGGAGGAGAATGGGCAGGGCCCGCCGAGTCCCCGGAGACATTCGAAGGCCCCCGGTGCCAAAACGCTTGGGCCCAGGCTCTTGCTCGCCAGAGCCCTCACCTCGGCCCACCCCTCCGCTCCACGCACAGCGGGCAGATCCCGCCTGCCGGCCTCCCGGGTGCTAACCCTAACCATAGGTCGGCCACCCAGGGGCCCCTCCCAAGGGTCCTGGTGCTGCTTCGCCGGGGATCAGGAACCTCAAGCCCCAGAGCCACACTCACCCTACCGCAACGCCTCCACCCAGGCCGCTAGGAGCACTGCGGGTCATTCAGGGCAAGAGAAGGGGCAGGGCCTTCCGAGCCCCCGGTGGCCTTCAAAGGCTCCCCGTGCCAAAACGCTGGTGCCCACGCTCCCGCTCCCCAACGCCCTCACCTCGGCCCCGCCCTCCGCTCCCCGGACAGTGGCCGGATCCCACCTGCCGGCCTCCTGGGGGCTAACCCTAACCCTAGGTCAGCCACCCAGGGGCCCCTCCCAAGGGTCCTGGTGCCGCTACACTGGGGATCAGGGACCCCAAGACCCAGAGCCAGACTCACCCTGCCGCAACGTCGCCACCTGGTCTGCTAGTGGCGCCGCCCGTCATTCAGGGCGGGAGAAGGGACAGGGCCCTGGAGAAACCGGCGATATTTGAAGCCTCCTGCGTCAAAATGCAGGGGCCCACGCTCCCGATCGCCAGCGCCTTTACCTCGGGCCGCCCATCTCTCGCCGCCCAGCCAGAGGATTGGGCCTGCTGGCCTCCTGGGTGCTAACTCTAAACCTAGGTCCGCCCACGAGGAGCCCCTCCCAAGAGGCCTGGCCCCACAAAGCTGGGGATTGGGGATCCCCGAGCCGCAGCATGGACTCACCCTGCCGCTCCACCGCCAAGGGAGCTGCTAAGGGCGCCGCTGGTTCTTCAGGGCAGGAGAACGGGCAGGGCCCTTTGAGCCATGGCAACAGTCGAAGGCCCAGGGCGCCAAAACGCTGGGGACCACGCTCCCGCTCTGCATCACCCTCAACTCGGCCCGCACCTCCGCTCTTCGCAGAGCCAGCGACTCGGGCCTGCCGGCCTCCTGGGAGCTCACCCTAACCCTAGGACAGCCCCTGAAGGTCCCTTCCTAAGGGGCCTGGCGCCGCAACGCCAGGGATTGGGGGCCCCCAAGCCCCAGCGCCGGATGCACGCTGCCACCCCAACCCACACAGGCCGCTAGGGGCGCCGCCATTCATTCAGGGTGGGAGAACTGGCAGGGCCCTCCGAACCCCTGCCGACCTTCGAAGGCGCACCGAACCAAAACGCTTGGGCCCGGGCTCATGTTCACCAGCACCCTCACCTCGGCCCAACTCTCCGCTCGACGCACAGGTGGTGTATCGGGCCTGCGGGGCTCCTGGAGGCTAACCCTAACCATAGGTCGGCCACCGAGGGGCCCTTCCCAAGGGGCCTGGCGTCGCAACGCTGGGGATGGGGACCCAGAGCTCATGTGCCGCACTCACCCTGCTGCCCTTCAGCCACCCGAGCCGCTAGAGGCCCCGCCGGTCAATCAGGGCAAGAGATCGGGCAGGGCCCTCCGAGCCCACGCTGACCTTTGAAGGCTCCCCGCGCAAAAACGTTGGCTCCCAGGATCCTGCTCGCCAGCGCCCTCGCCTAGGCCCACCCCACTGCTTGCTTCAGAGCCGGTGGATAGGGCCTGCCGGGCTCCTGGCAGCTAACCAAAACCCTATGTCGTCCCTGAGGGGACATCCCAAGCGGCCTGGCTCTGCAATGCTGGGGATTGGTGACTCAGAGCCCCAGAGCCGGACCACCCTGCAGCACTGTCCCCACCTGGGCCGCTAGGGGCGCCGCGGGTCATAGAGGGCAAGAGAAGGGCAGGGCCTTCTGAGTCCCTGGTGACCTTCAAAGGCTCCCCGTGCCAAAACGCTGGTGCCCACGCTCCCGCTCCCCAGCGCCTTCACCTCGGGCCGCACCTCAGCTCGCCGCACAGTGTGCGGTTGGGCCTGACGGTCTCCTGGGGGCTAACCCTAACCCTAGGTCGGCCCCCCAGGGGCCCCTCCCAAGGCTTTTGGTGCCACTAAGCCAGGGATCTGGAACCCCAAGCCCCAAATCCAGACTCACCCTCCCACAACGCTGCCACCCGGGCCGCGAGGGGCGCCGCCGGTCATTCAGGGCGGGAGAACTGACAGGGCCCTGGAGAAACCGGCGACATTTGAAGCCTCCCACCCCAAAATGCAGGGGCCCACAATCCCGCACCCCAGCGCCTTTACCTCGGCCCGCCCACCTCTCACCGCCCAGCCAGAGGATCTGGCCTGCCGGCCTTATGGGGGCTAACTCTAACCCTGGGTCGGCCCACGAGGAGCCCCTCCCAAGGGGCCTGGCACCACAACGCCGGGGATTGGGGATCCCCGAGCCGCAGCCTGGGATTCACCCTGCCGCCCCACCGCCAACGGAGCCGCTAGGGGCCTTGCTGGTTCTTCAGGGCAGGAGAAAGGGCAGGGCCCTCCGAGCCATGGCAACATTCAAAGGCCCAGGACGCCAAAACGCTGGGGCCCAGCTCCCGCTCGCCATCGCCCTCAACTCGGCCTGCATCTCCACTCCTCGCACAGCCGGCAGATCGGGCCTGCCGGCCTCCTGGGCGCTAACCCTAACCCTAGGACGGCCCCGAGGGTCGCTTCCTAAGGGGCCTGGCGCCGCAACGCCAGGGATTGGGAACCCCCAAGCCCCAGCTCTGGATGCACCCTGCCGCCCTGCCCCACACGTGCCGCTAGGGGCGCCGCCATTCATTCAGGGTGGGAGAACGGGCAGGGCCCTTCGGACCCCCGCCGACCTTCGAAGGCGCCCCGAACCAAAACACTTGGGCCCGGTCTCATGTTCACCAGCACCCTCACCTCGGCCCAACTCTCCGCTCGACGCACAGGCGGTGTATCGGGCCTGCTGGCCTCCTGGGGGCTAACCCTAACTGTAGGTCGGCCACGGAGGGGCCCTTCCCAAGTGGCCTGGCGCCACAACGCCGGGAATGGGGACCCCAACCCAAGTGCCGGTCTCACCCTGCTGCCCTTCAGGCACCGGAGCCTCTAGGGGCCCCGCCGGTCATTCAGAGCGGGAGAACGGGCAGGTCCCTCCGAGCCCCCACTGACCTTCGAAGGCCCCCCGCACTAAAACGCTTGGGCTCATGCTCAGTCACGCCAGTGCCCTCACCTCGGCCCAACCCTCCGAGTGCCGCACAGCCGCTGATCGGGTCCACCGGCCTCCTGGGGGCTAACCGGAACCCTAGATCGACCCCCGAGGGTCCCCTCCCAAGGGATCTGGCGCCGCAACGCTGGGGATTGGGGACCCCCGAGCCTCAGCACTGGACTCACCCTGCCACCCAGCCGCCACCCGTGGGCTTGGGGTGGTGCCGTTCATTCAGGGCGGGAGCACGGGCAGGGCCTTCCAAGACACGGCGACCTTCAAAGGCCCCCCGCGCCAAAACACCCGGGCCCACGCTCCCGCTAACCAGTGCCCTCACCTCGGTCCGCCACTCCAGTCTCCACACGGCTGGCGAATAGGGCCTGCCGGCATCCTAGGGGCTAAACCTAACCCTAGGTCAGCCTCCGAGGGGCCCCTCCCAAGGGGCCTGGCGCCGCAACGCGGTGGACTGGGGACCCCCGAGCCCTATGCCCGGACTTCCATGCCGCCCCGCCGCCACCTGGGCTGCTAGGGGCGCCGCCGGTCATTCAGGGAGGAGAATGGGCAGGGCCCGCCAAGTCCCCGAAGACATTCGAAGGCCCCCGGTGCCAAAACGCTTGGGCCCAGGCTCTTGCTCGCCAGCGCCCTCACCTCGGCCCGCCCCTCCGCTCCACGCACAGCGGGCGGATCCCGCCTGCCGGCCTCCCGGGTGCTAACCCTAACCCTAGGTCGGCCACCCAGGGGCCCCTCCCAAGGGTCCTGGTGCTGCTTCGCCGGGGATCGGGAATCTCAAGCCCCAGAGCCACACTCACCCTACCGCGATGCCGCCACCCAGGCCGCTAGGAGCACTGCGGGTCATTCAGGGCGAGAGAAGGGGCAGGGCCTTCCGAGCCCCCGGTGGCCTTCAAAGGCTCCCCGTGCCAAAACGCTGGTGCCCACGCTCCCGCTCCCCAACGCCCTCACCTCGGCCCCGCCCTCCGCTCCCTGGACAGTGGCCGGATCCCACCTGCCGGCCTCCTGGGGGCTAACCCTAACCCTAGGTCAGCCACCCAGGGGCCCCTCCCAAGGGTCCTGGTGCCGCTACACTGGGGATCAGGGACCCCAAGACCCAGAGCCAGACTCACCCTGCCGCCACGTCGCCACCCGGGACGCTAGTGGCGCCGCCCGTCATTCAGGGCGGGAGAAGGGACAGGGCCCTGGAGAAACCGGAGATATTTGAAGCCTCCTGCGCCAAAATGCAGGGGCCCACACTCCCGATCGCCAGCGCCTTTACCTCGGGCCGCCCACCTCTCACCGCCCAGCCAGAGGATTTGGCCTGCTGGCCTCCTGGGTGCTAACTCTAAACCTAGGTCCGCCCACGAGGAGCCCCTCCCAAGAGGCCTGACCCACAACGCTGGGGATTGGGGATCCCTGAGCCGCAGCATGGACTCACCCTGCCGCTCCACCGCCAAGGGAGCTGCTAAGGGCGCCGCTGGTTCTTCAGGGCAGGAGAACGTGCAGGGCCCTTTGAGCCATGGCAACAGTCGAAGGCCCAGGGCGCCAAAACGCTGGGGACCACGCTCCCGCTCTGCATCACCCTCAACTCGGCCCGCACCTCCGCTCTTCGCAGAGCCAGCGACTTGGGCCTGCCGGCCTCCTGGGAGCTCACCCTAACCCTAGGACAGCCCCTGAAGGTCCCTTCCTAAGGGGCCTGGCGCCGCAACGCCAGGATTGGGAGCCCCCAAGCCCCAGCGCCGGATGCACGCTGCCACCCCAACCCACACAGGCCGCTAGGGGCGCCGCCATTCATTCAGGGTGGGAGAACTGGCAGGGCCCTCCGAACCCCTGCCGACCTTCGAAGGCGCACCGAACCAAAACGCTTGGGCCCAGGCTCATGTTCACCAGCACCCTCACCTCGGCCCAACTCTCCGCTCGACGCACAGGTGGTGTATCGGGCCTGCGGGGCTCCCGGAAGCTAACACTAACCATAGGTTGGCGACCGAGGGGCACTTCCCAAGGGGCCTGGCGTCGCAACGCTGGGGATGGGGACCCCGAGCCCATGTGCCGCACTCACCCTGCTGCCCTTCAGCCACCCGAGCCACTAGAGGCCCCACCGGTCAATCAGGGCAAGAGATCGGGCAGGGCCCTCCGAGCCCACGCTTACTTTTGAAGGCTCCCCGCGCAAAAACGTTGGCTCCCAGGATCCTGCTCGCCAGCGCCCTCACCTAGGCCCACCCCACCGCTTGCTTCAGAGCCCGTGGATAGGGCCTGCCGGGCTCCTGGAAGCTAACCAAAACCCTAGGTCGGGCCTGAGGGGACATCCCAAGCGGCCTGGCTTTGCAATGCTGGGGACTGGTGACTCAGAGCCCCAGAGCCGGACTCAACCTTCCGCACTGTCCCCACCTGGGCCGCTAGGGGCGCCGCGGTTCATAGAGCGCGAGAGAAGGGCATGGCCTTCTGAGCCACCTGTAACCTTCAAAGGCTCCCCGTGCTAAAACCCTGGTGCCCATGCTCCCGCTCCCAAGCACCCTTACCTCGGCCCGCACCACCGCTCACCGCACAGTGTGTGGATTGGGCCTGATGTTCTCCTTGGGGATAACCCTAACCCTAGGTCGCCCCCCAAGGGGCCCCTCCCAAGGGTCCTGGTGCCACTACGCCAGGGATCTGGGACCCCAAGCCCCAGAGCCAGACTCACCCTCCCACAACGCTGCCACCCGGGCCTCTAGGGGCTCTGCCGTTCATTCAGGGAGGGAGAAGAGACAGGGCCCTGGAGAAACCAGAGATATTTGAAGCCTCCAGCGCCAAAATGCAGGGGCCCACAATCTCGCTCCCCAGCGCCCTCACCTCAGCCCACCCCTCCGCTAGCCCCACAGCCATCTTATCGGGCCTGCCGGCCTCCTGGGGGCTAACCCTAGCCCTAGGTCGGCCCCCGAAGGGCACTCCCAAAGGGCCTGGCACCACGATTTCGGAGATTGAGGACCCCCAAGCCCCAGCGATGTACTCAACCTGCCCCTCCGCCGCCACCCGGGCCACTTGGGGCGCCACCGGTCATTCAGGGTGGGGGAACGGGCAGGGCCCTCCGAGCCCCCGGCGACATTTATAGGTCCCCCGCGCCAACACGCTGAAGCCCATGCTCCCGCTCTACAGCACCCTCACCTTGGCCCGCCCCCCCTCTAGCCACACAGCTGGCGGATCCGGTCTCCCGGGCTCCTTGGGGCTAACGGTAACCCTAGATGGGCCCCAGAGTGGCCCCTCCCAAGAGGCTTGGTGCCGCAATGGCAGGGATTGGGGACCCGCAAGCCCCAGTGCCGGGTTCACCCTGCCGCCCCGCCGCCACGCGGGCCGCTAGGAGCGCCTCCAGGCATTCAGGGCGGGATAACAGGCAGGGCCCTCCGAGCCTCCGGTGAAATAAGAAGGCCCCCCACGCCAAAACACTGGGTACCACGCTACTGCTCAACTGCGCCCTACCACGGTCAATCCCTCCTCCGCTCACTGCACAGCCTGCGGATCCAGACTGCTGGCCTCCTGGGGGTTAACCTAACCCTAGGACAGTCCCCGAGGGGCCCCTCCCAAGGGGCCTGGCGCCTCAACGCTGGGGATTGGGGAAACCCAAGCACTAGTGTAGGACTGACCCTGCCACCCTGCTGCCACCCGGGGCGCTAGGGGGGTCGCTGGTCCTTCATGGCGGGAGAAGGAGCAGGGCCCTCCGAGCCCCCTGCGACATTCGAAAGCCCACCGAGCCAAAATGTTGGGGCCCACGCTTCCGTTCGCCAGCGACCTCACCTTGGCCCACCCCCCCATTCACCACAGAGCCCGTGGATTGAGCCTGCCGGCCTCCTGGGGGATAACCCTAACCCTAGGTCGGCCCCCAAGGGGCTCCTCCCAAAGGGACTGCCGCCGATCGCCAGGGATTGGAGACCCCCGAGTCGCAATGCTGGACTCACCATTCCGCCCCGCCCACACCGGGCTGCTAGGGTACCACCAATCATTCAGGGCGGGAGAACGGGCAGGGCCCTCCCTGCCCCGGTGACCTTCGAAGGCCCCCAGCGCCAAAACGCTGGGACCCACTCTCCTGCTCGCCAGCGCCCTGATCTTCGACCACGCCTCCATTCGCCCCAGACTGCGGATCGTGCCTGCCAGCCTCCAGGAGCTAACCTTTACCCTAGTTCGGCCCCCAAGGGGCCCCGCCCAAGGGGCCTGGTGCCGCAACGCCTGGCATTGGGGACCCCCGAGCCTCAGCACCAGACCCACCCTGCAGCCCCGCCACCACTCGGGTTGCTAGGGGAGCCGCCACTCATTCAGGGCGGGAGAACGGGCAGGGCCCTCCGAGTCCCCGGCGACATTCGAGGGCCCCCGGTGCCAAAACTTTGGGTACGACCTTCCAGCTCGCCAGTGCCCTCACCAAGGCCCGCCCCTCCGCTCGCTGCACAGCTGGCATATGGGGCCTGCTGGCCTCCTGGGGGCTAACCCTAACCCTAGGTTGGCCCCAGAGGGGCCCCTCCCAAGGGGACTGATGACCAACGCGGGGATTGGGGACACCTGAGCCGCAGCGCTGGACTCACCCTGCCAACCCGTCAACATCGGGCCCGCTGGGGAGTCGCTGGTCTTTCAGGGTGGGAGAATGGGCAGGGCCCTCGAGACTCCGGTGATTTGGAAGGCCATCCGCGCCAAAACGCTGGGGCCCACGCTGGAGCTCGCCAGCGCCCTCACCTCATCCCGCCCCTCCACTCTCTGCACAGCTGGCGGATCAGGCCTACCGGCCTCCTGGGGGCTAACTCTAATCCTAGGTCGGCCCCAGAGGGGCCCCTCTGAAGGGGCCTGCCGCCACAGCGCCGGGGATTGGGGACCCTCGAGTCGTAATGCTGGACTCTCCCTGCTGCCCCGCTGACACCAGTGGTGCTAGGGCGCCACCGGTCGTTTTGGGCGGGAGAACAGGCAAGGCCTTCTGAGCCCCGGTGAACATTGAAGGCCCCCAGCACCAAAACACTGGGGCCCACGCTCCTATCGCCAGCGCCCTCACCTAGGACCGCGACTCCATTTGCCTCAAGACGGTGGATTGGGCCTGCCGGCCTCCTGAGGGCTAATTCTAACCCTACATCGGCCCCAGAGGGGCCCTTCCGAGGGGCCTGGCACTGCAACGTCGGGTATAGGGAAGCCGGAGCCTCAGCATCGGACTCCCCCTGCCGCCCCGCCATCACACAGGCCGCTAGGGGCGCTGCCGGTCAACCAGGTGAGAGAAGGGGCAGGGCCCTCCAAGTCCAGGTGACCTTCGAAGGCCCCCGCTCCAAAACGCTTGGGCCCACGCTCCCGCTCGCCAGGGCACTCACCTCGGCCCGCCCCTCTGCTCGCCACTCAGCAGGCGGATTGGGCCTGCCGGGCTCCTGGGGGCTAAACCTAACCCTAGGTTGGCCCCTGAGGGGCCCCTCCCAAGGGGCCTGTCGCCGCAACACCAGGGATTGATGACCCCCAAGCCCCAGCGCCAGACTCACCCTGCCACCCCGCTGGCACCCATGCCACTAGGGGCGCCACCGGTCATTCAGGGCGGGAGAATGGGCAGGGCCCTCCGAGTCCTGGTGAACATCTAAGGGCCCAAGCACCAAAATGCTTGGGCCAATGCTCCCGCTCACCAGCGCCCTCACCTCGACCCGCCCCTCTGCTCGCCAAACAGCCAGCGGATCGGGACTGCCAGCCTCCTGGGGGCTAACCCTAACCTTAGGTTGGCCCCCAAGGGGAACCTCCCAAGGGGCCTGGCGCAGCAACGCCAGGGATTGGGGACCCCCGAGCCCCAGCGCCATACTCACCATGCCGCCCCGCCACGACCCAGGTCACTAGGGGCGCCTCTGGCCATTCAGGGCGGGAGAACCGGCAGGGCCATCCAATCCCCAGGCGACCTTCCAAGGCCCCCGCGCCAAAATGCATGGGCCCCCGCCCCAGCTCGCCACCGCCCTCACCTCGGCCTGGCCCTCCGCTATCGCACAGCTGGCGGATCATGTCTACCGGACTCCTGGGTGCTAACAGTAACCCTAGGACGGCCCCAGGGGCCCCTCCCAAGGGCCCTTGCGCTGCAACGCATGGCATTGGGGACCCCCAAACTGCAGTGTCAGACTCACACTGCCACCCCGCCACGACCCAGGCCGCTAGGGGCTCCGCCGGCCATTCAGGGCGGGAGAATGGGCAGGGCCCTCCGAGCCTCTAGTGGTGTTCAAAAGTCCCCTGCGCCAAAACGCGGGATACCATACTCCTGCTCGCCAGCGCCCCCAATCGTCCCACTCCCCCACTCGCCGCACAGCCGGCGCATCTGTCCTGCTGGCCTACTGGGGTCTAACCGTAACCCTAAACCCTAAGCCCTAACCTTAAACCTTAAACCTTAACCCCTAATCCTAACCCTAACCCCTAACACTTACCCTAACCCTAACCCTACCCTAAACCTAACCCTAAACCCTAATCCTTAAACGGTAAACCCTAACATTAACACTAAACCCTAAACCCTAACCCCTAACCCTAATCCCGAAACCCTAAACACTAAACCCTAACCTTAACCACTAAACCCAAACCCTAACCCTAAACCCTAACCCAACCCCGACCCCTACCATACTCCTAACCTTACCCCTAACCCTACCCCTTCAGCTAACCCTACCCCTAAACCGTAACCTAAACCTAACCCTAACCCTAACCTGTACCCTAACCCTAACCATAACCCTAACACGTACTCTAACACATACCCTAACCCTAACCCTAAACTGTACACTAACCCGTAATTTAAACCGTACCCTAAACCTAACCGTAACCCTAACAAGTACCCTAACCCATACCCTAACTTTAACACTAAACCCTAAACCCTGACCCTAACCCATATCCTAACTCGTACCATAATCCGTACCCTAACGCTACCTGTACCCTAACCCTAACCAGTACCCTTACCTTAACCTTAACCCATACCCTTTCCTTAACCTTAACCCATACCCTAACCCGTACCCTAACCCATACCCTAACCCGTACCCTATCTCTAAGCCGGACCCTAACCCATAGCCTAACCCATACCTAACCCTAACCTGTACCCTAATCCGTACCCTAACCCATACCCTAACCCTAAACTGTACCCAATCCCTATCCCTAACCCATTCCCTAACCCGTACCCTAACCATAACCCGTACCCTAAGCCATACCCAAATCCGTACGCAAACATTTACCCTAAACCGTACCCTAACCCGTACCCTAAACCGTACCCTAATGCGTACACTAACCCATACCCTAACCCTGACCCGTACCCTAAACCTAACCCGTACTCCAACCCAAACCCTAACCCTAAACCCAAACCCAAAACCCTAACCCGTACCCTAAACCCTAATCTGTACCCTAACCCATAACCTCTAACCTGTAACCCCTAAACCCAACCCTAACCCGTACCTTCTCCTTACCCTAACCCTAAACCCTACCCTAACACATACCCTAACCGTAACCCATACCCTAACCTTAACCCATACCCTAATCCGTACCCTAACCCCGGGAATTGGGTACACATGAGCCCCACCACAGGACTCAGCCTGCCACCCCTCAGGAAACCATGCCCCTTGGGGCGCCGCAGAGCATCCTGTGCAGAAGAACTGGTAGGGCCCCCCTGAGCCCCCAGAGATCCTTGGCGGCCCCCTACACCCCAACCCTGAGGCCCATGCTCATCCCGCCCCACGCCTTCCCTTCAGCTTGCCACCGAGCTCGACGCAGAGCCGGCAGATCAGGCCTGCCGGGTTCCTGAGGCCTAGACCTGACCCTAGGTCCGCTGGGTAGGGCCCCTCCCCTGGGGCCCGGTGCCGCAGCCCCAGGGACTGGGGACACCTGAGCCCCACTGCAGGACAAAGCCTGCCAGCCCGCAGGAAACCGTGCCCCTTGGGAGGCTGTAGAGCATTCAGGGCGGGAGAACCAGGAGGGCCCCCAGAGCCCCCGGTGAACTTTGGTGATCCCTAAACCCACCCTTGAAGCCCATGCTCACCCCATCCCGCACCCTCACCTCAGGCCGCGGCGGAGCTCGCCACATACTGGGCAGATCTGGCCTGCGGGGTTCCTGGGCCCCAACCCTAACCTTAGTTCATCTGTGGAGGGGCCCCTCCCCAGGAGCCTGGAGCCGCAGCCACGGGCATTCGGGACACCTGAGCCCCACAGCAGGACTCAGTCTGCCACCCCGCAGGAAACCGTGTGCCCTGGGAGGCCATAGAGCATTCAGGGCAGGAGAACCAGTAGGGCCTTCCTGAGACACCAGCGAACTTCGGTGGCCTCCCAACCCCAACCGTGAGGCCCATGCTCACCCTCCCCACACCCTCACCTCAGCCCGTGTAACTAGCCATACAGCCAGCAGATCGGGCCTGCGGGGCTCCTGGGCCTAAACCTAGCCCTAGGTCGGCTGTGGGTGTGGGGGCCTCACCAGGAGCCTTACACCGCAGCCCAGGGGAATTGGGATACCTGTGCCCCACTGCAGGACTCAGCTTGCCACCTGACAGGAAACCGTGCCCCTTGGGGCTCTACGGAGCCTACAGGGCACGAGAACTTGGGGAGGCCCCTGGAGCCCATCCCCATCCTTTGGCAGCCCCCCATGCCCCAACCCTGAGGCCCATGCTCACCCTCCCCCATGGCCTCCTCTCAGCCCTCCACAGAGCTCGCCGCACAGCTTGCATATAGTCCCTGCCGGGCTCCTGGACCCTAACCCTTACCCTAGGTTGGCCACAGAGGGGCCCCTCCCCAGGGCCCTGGCACCCCACTCCGGGGGATTGGAGACACCCAAGCCCCACTGTAGGACTCAGCCTGCAGCCCACAGAAAACTGTACCATTTGGGGGCACAACAGAGCATTCAGGGCAAGAGAATTGGGGCACCCCCTGAGAGCCCCTTCTGGTGAACCCCGACCTTTGTGGGCCCTTCCAGATGAAACCCCAAGGCTCACACTCACCCGCCCTTGTGCCCTCATCTCACTCAGCCTGGGAGTTCTCTGAGTACTGGGCAGTTCGGACCTGCTGTCTCTTGAGGCCTAACCTAACCCTGGGTCTTCTGCTGAGGGTCCCTCCCCGTTTGCCTGCCTCCAAGGCACAAGGCATTGGGCTCACCTCTGCAAGACTAGAGGACTCAGCCTGCCCCACAGCAGGAAACTGTCCATTTGGGGCTGCAGCAAGGATTCATAGGAAAATCGGAGGGCCCCCATCAGCCCATCCCAGGCAACCCCCACTTTCAGAGATCTCCCCGGATCCAATTAGTAGCTTCACACTGACCTTTAAACTTGCTCTCCACGGAGATCTTTTGAAATTCTCCACACTTCCAACCAATGGCATCATCCAGCTTCAGTGCCTTCCCCAGCTTTAGGTCTTGAGATAGATTAAAATGGGAAGTCATTTCACTGATAACGACGTACTGGTGATCAAAAGATTCATGCATAAATGCTTCATATCACTTGGCTTCAGGGAAATACAAATCTAAACCCCTATAGATGCCATATCACACGAGGCCGAATATCTAAAAATAAGAAGACATGAAACTATACATTTTGGAGAGGATATGGAGAAACGGGAACCCTCTTACACCCCTGTACGAATGCAGTCCGGTACAGCCACTCTTGAAAATGGTACAGAATTTCCTCAAGAAGTTATAAATAAAGCTACCCTATGTCCCAGCAATTGCACTACTGGGTATTTACCCCTAGAGACAGAGGTAGTGAAGACGGGACACATGCACACCAGTGTTCATAGCAGCAATATCCATAATAGACAAGCTGCGGAAGGAGTGCAGATGACCATGGATAGATGAATGGATAAAGAAGATGTGGATCATATATATAATGGGATATTACTCAGCCATCAGATAGGATGAATACTTACCATCACACCGACCTGGGTGGAGCTGGAGGGTATTATGCTGAGTGGAATAAGTCAATGAAAGAAAGACAATGATCATAGGCTTTCACTCCTATGTGGAATATCAGAAACAAGGAAGAAGACCATAGGGGAAGGAAGGGAAAATAGAATGGGAAGTCATCAGAGAGGGGGAAAACCCATGATGGACTCTTAACTATCGCAAGAAACTGATGATTGTTGGAGGAGAAGTTGGGGGGGGGGGTAACTGGGTGAGTAGCATTAAGGAGGTCACACGATACAATGAGCACTGGGTGATACACACGACAGAAAATTTATTGAAGACTACATCTGAAACGAATGATGTACTGTAAGTTGGCTAACTGAATTTAAATTAAAGAACAAAAGACCTCGAATAAACAATCCTAAATATTTGTATGGAACCACTAAAGATTCCGAACAGACAGTGCAATGTGGAAAAGAAAAACAAAGCTGGAGGACTCACAATTTCAGATTTCAGGTTATACTACAAAGCTGCAGTCATCCTAACAAGACAGTACGGCACAAAAATAGACACAGCGACAAAAGGAACAGGATACAAGTTCAGACAGAAACCCACAATTATGTGGTCCATGAATCTTCCACAAAGCAAGCAACGATATCAAAAGGGAAAAGGACAGTCTCTACAACAAATGGTGTTGGGAAAACTACACAGCTACGCACAAAAGAATGAAATTAGACTGCTTTCTTACACAATAAAGACAAACACAAAACAGTTTCAAGACCTCAATATGAGACCTGAATCCATAAAAATCCTACAGGAGGGAAGACAGTAACTTCTTGACATGGACCATACCAACGTTTTTCTAGACTGTGTCCTGAGGCAAAGGAAATGAAAGCAAAAATAAACTATTGGGAATACAGCAAAATAAAAAGTTTCCACACGGCAGAAGAACAATGAAAACGTAAAAATAATAAGACAACCTACTCAAAGGGAGAAGATATTTGCAAAGATCATATGCAATAAAGGGATAGTGTCCAAAACATATACAACTGATACTACTCAACCCCCAAAAAACAAATAATCCAGTTTAAAAATAGGCAGAAGACATGGACAGACATTTCTCCAAAGAAGAAATACAAATGGCCAACAGTCCCGTGAAAAGATGTTCAACATCACCCATCATCAGGAAAATGTAAACCCAAAGGACAATGAGGTAATACCTCAAACCTGTCAGAATGGCTAACATCAAAAGCACAGCAAAGAGCAGGTGTTGGGAGGATGTGGATAAAGGGGAATCCTCGTGAACTGTGGGTTGGAATGCAAGCTGTGGTGGCCACCGTGGAAAACAGTATGAAGGTTCCTCAAAAAATTAAATATAGAACTACCCTACGATCCAACAATCACACTACTCGTATTTATCCAAAGAATAGGAAAACAGTAACGTAAAAGGATACGTGCACCCCTATATTTCTTGCACCATTATTTACAATATCACAATATCAAGCAACCCAAGTGTCTGTAGAAAAATTGACAAATGAGATGATAGATGTGTGTATTCACACACACACACACACACACACACACACACACACACACACACACAATGGAGTATTACTCGGCTTGAAAAAGAATGAAACCTTGCCATTTGCAGCCATATAGATGGAGCTAGAGAGTATTATCCTAACTAAAATCAGTCAGTCAGTGAAAGACAAATCCCATACGATGTCACTCTAATGGGGAATTTAAGAAACAAACAAAAATAAATAACTAAAAGAGAAAAAGGAGACACACCAAAATACAAACTCTTAACAATAGAGAACAAACGGAAGGTTACCAGAGAGGAGGTGGATAGAGGGATGAGTAAAATAGATGAAGGGGATTAAGAGGACACTTTTCTTGATGACCACTGAGTAATATGTAGAATTACTGAATCACTCTGTTGTACACCTGAAATGAATGTAACACTGTATGTTAGTTCTACTGGGATTAAAATAAATTTTTAAAAAAGATTTTTTTTTCAGAAACCTCTTTGAAAAAGCTTTTCCTGTGCAATGTGCAAAAGCCCTACCTGGGAGGATTCACTCTACAATAATTATTCACTTCATGCCTAAAATTCAGATTTCACTGAGTTCTTACCATGGATCCCAGCCCACGGGAGCCATGGTCCTTTTAAGTCCAGGCTCAGCACCTATGCATTCAAGATTGGAAGAAGAAAGACATATCACTTCACAGTCCAGAAAGCTATTATTGTTTCTGTTTCAGTGTGAGAGAGTCACAGACTTTGGGACAGGTTTCAGAGCAGGTTTATTATGGATCCTGGATCTCTACTTCAATGTTCATTGCCTGGATCCATTTGGCTAATAGGTTCCCTGTGGATGGGCTTGCTTCCAAGCACATACATGGAAGATGCAAAGGTGGGTGGGCTTGGTGTGGGACAGGAAGAAGACCAAAAACAGACAAGGGTCCGACACTCCCCTGATCCAGGAACTGCTATGGGAGAGGGTACGGGAGGTAGAATCCATGCGAAACTCCAAGGTCACCAGCTGAACACAGGAGGCACGGGTCAAGGGATCTGGAGATGCAGGGGTTGAAGGCTGCTCTGAGCTACCTCTGGGAGGAAGGTAGGGAAGGAATGAGAAGGAGACACTGCCTGCCCCTGACCCATGCCAGCTGCCCACCGCTCCGACACGCATCAGTCTATGAGCTGACACAGCCTGGGCTCAGGATGGGCTGGCTCGGGTCCCTCAATCCTCAGTGGGACAGCTGGCCTCAGGGCTCAGAGACATGCTGAGGGAGATGAGAGGGAAAGCTGCCCCACCCAGGTCGTCCCCTCCTTGAGCAGACAGCCCTTCAGAACTGCTAAAAAAACCCCACTAACGGGGTTGAAAGACATGCCATGGATGAACTAAGGCATAGAGATATGTAAAATAACATTCATTTTTAAGTTCAGAGCTGTCAGCTCAGGAAGTGGGGAGAGCTTCCCTGAAGAAGACTGAGGGGAGGGCAGGCCATGCTGAAAAGGGAGACATGGCTCTCCTGATTGGGGACCTGCAGCCCCCTTTCAGGTCAGGGCATCATCCTCGCATCACACGAGATCCATGGAAGTGTTCCATCAGGACCAGATGTTTGTCTCGAGAAGGCTACCCTGGCATCAGACTGCACAGGGCACCAGGGACGAGGGCCAGATGGAGGATGGACAATATCCCGGAGGCCATGGGGCAAGAGCAGAGGCACATGACCTTGAAGATGATGATGAAAAGCAGGAGGTGGCAGCATGGAGCTGGCCCGAAAGTACCATGGGAGCAGTGCCCACAGCTACACTGACTTGGTACCTTCTGTGCCCAGTGTGGCTGACTTCAGTGGGCTCCAGACTAGTCCTGACCACAAGTCTAGGAAGTGTGCTCCACCCCCGGCCTCCTCTCCCCTTGCAGCTGCTAGGAATCACGGTCACAGACCCTGGTCAGCTTTCGTGGAAACCAAGCAGTGGCTCCCCCGCACGCTGCACCTCTGATGGTGGTCCAGTGCGACCCTCGTGCCTGGCCAGACACTGATGTCTACCTGTCTCCACACAAATCCACAGACAGGAGGGTGTCCCTGAATTCCACAGCACCTGATGAGACAGATCCACAGAACCCAACACCCAGTGTGTCACTCGGGACCTCACCTATGGTCATGGAGCTCACCATACCTTATTTCTGTCACTTCCCACAGAAAGCCTGTTTCTGATCAACCACAATACCATACATCCTGGTTGGTGACCTGGGGTCATGCCATGAACCCATATGCCATCTTTCTTTAAGTGAAGGCTATGCCTTCACCTCCTAGAAAATGTTTCTAATGAAGTACAAGTCCATCAGGACTACGATGTGAACGGTAGCACACAGCCTGCATGGTAGTAGTCAGTAATTCTAACAAGGGTTAACCCCAACCCCCGTCTCACAAAACCTTCCTCCATCCCCACTGAACTCATGGTCTGCCCTCAGAAAACCCTCCAGGAAACAAACCTTTCATCTGAATGCTCTCTTCACCTTCTGCTTCAAATCTTGTCCAACCACAATGATATGAAACTAGAAATCAGTCCCAAGAAAAAAATGGGACAGTCAAAAATAGGTGGAGATTTTTGGGGCCTGGGTGGCTCAGTCATTAAGGATCTCCTTTCAGCTCGGGTCTTGATTCCAGGATTCTGGGATCTAGCTCCAAATCAGGCTCGTTGCTCATTCGGAAGCCTGCTTCTCCCTCTCCCACCACCCAGCTTGCGTTCCCTCTCTTGCTGTCTCACTCTCTGTGAGATACTTAAAGAATCTTTAAAAAATATGTGGAGATTTAACAACATGCTACTGAACAACCAACAGTCAAAGAAGAAATCAAAAAATTTTTAGAAGTACCTTGACACTGATGAAAAAGACAACCTACAAAAACTTATGGGATGCAGCAAAAGTAACTTTATGGGGGACATTCATAGAAATTCAAGTCTTCATCAATCCATGAGAATGCTCTCCAATAAACAACCTGATTTATGTGGTAAAGAAGTAGAAAATAAAACAACAAACAAAGCCCCAAATTGGTAGAAATAAGGAAATAACAAAAAGGAATGCATAAATAAATCCAACGGAGACTAAAAAGACAAAAAAAAAAACAACAATGAAAATGAGAGCGGCCTTTTTTGGAACGATAAACAAAACTGACAAACTTAGCTAGACTCACCAAGAAAGACAGAGAACTCGAATACAATCAGGAAAATAAGATAATGGATTCCTGTCTCATATCAAAATCAAAAGAACTCTTCAACCTTGAACACAACAACTTCTTGCAAGCCACGTCTCTAAAGGCAAAGGAAATAAAAGCAAAAATGAACTATTGGCACTTCATCAGGATAAAAAGCTTCTGCTCGGCAAAGCAAATGATCAAAAAACAAAAAAGGCAACCTATGGAATTGAAGAAGATATCTGCAAATGATTTTACAGATAAAGGGCTAGTATCCAAGATCTATAAAGAACTCCTCAAACTCGACACCCAAAAAATGGGCAGAAGACACAAAGAGA